>NC_140584.1:1169584790-1170222936 GCF_964204655.1 Triturus cristatus | reverse complement strand
GAGGTCTCGTTAAGGGTCCATGGGGTTCCAGAGAAGTACTGGGGAGGGGGATTGTACAAGTACATGCCTCCAGCTGGTAGGGATGCATTATTGGCCCTAGAGGAGGATGAGCAGACCCACTACCCCACCATGAAAGTGGCGCTCATAAGAAAGTTTGGACTAACACCCGAAAAGTACAGACAGAAGTTCCGGGGTAGTCACAAACTGGGCACACAGAATTGGGTGGACTTCCTGGACTATGCAAAGAAGGCATTAGAGGGTTGGATTCAGGGCAGTGAAGTGAGGAACTACGAGGGGTTGTTTGATTTAGTATTGAAGGAACACCTGCTCGAAAAATGTTTCCCTGAACTGCGTCAACACCTGGTGGATAGCAAGCTGAACAATCCCCGGAAGCTTGCTGAGGAGGCGGACATTTGGGCTAGTACCCGGTTGTCCACAAGGGGGACTGGAGGGGATACTCAAAAGGCCGGACAGGGCGCCCCCCAGAAGAAAGAGGGGGGGGGAAAGAAAAAGGAGTTCTCCAAAGGCCCCCAAAATAATTTCCAAGGAAAGGGAACAGGATTCACCCCTAGGGCTAACCCACCCAGAAACCCTAATCCTGGCCAGAGTCAGCAGCCAAGGGTTGTCCATTGCTTCGAGTGCGGTGGCGTTGGACACTATAAGGGAGATGCGAAGTGCCCGAAACGACCACCCCCTCCCATGGGAGGAAAGACCCCCGGAGTAGCTAGTGCAGTGCTCGGGGAGGAGATGCCCTTAATTAAGGGAAGGGAGTGGGCGGGTGTCACTTTAGTGTCCCTGGGAGAACGGGAGATGGTTCCTAAGATCCAGGTGCCCGCAAATACTGTAAAGTATGGGCAGTGGGTCACCATCAACGGCCAAAGAGGGGAGGCTCTGAGAGACACAGGAGCCAGTATGACTATTGTACGTAGCCAACTGGTGTCTCCAGAGCAGGTAATTCCCGATGTACTCCACCCAGCCGCGATGGCTGACGGCAGAACAGGCCACTATCCAGTGGCCGAGGTTCCCTTTGAATGGGAGGGGGTTGCAGGTTCACTTCGAGTTGCCGTAAGCCCTGCCGTGCCAGTCGATTGTCTACTGGGGAATGACATGGAGCACAATGCTTGGAAGGAGGTGGAATACCGGACTCATACTGAGATGCTGGGTACACCTGACTGGGCCTGTGTGAGCACAGGGTCCGCGTCTACCCGGAGAGGGAGTTTGTTTCGGCCGGAGCCTGGAACAAAGGCCCAGCCAGCTGCCAGTCAAGGGAAGAACCGAGGACAGGAGGAGCCTGCCTCGGCATCCGCCCCCCGTAGGACGGATAGGCCACCGGAGGTGGTGGACCAGGAGTCTGCGGTGGGGGATGTCACCGAACTGGAGGACCTACCCATCCTGGCCGAGTGGCACGTGGAGGGAGGCCCGTCCAGGGAGGAATTCTGCCAGGGCCAGAAGGAGTGCCCTACCCTTGAGGGACTGAGGCGACAGGCCAAAGCCCAGGCAGCAGGGAACGTTGAAGGGAACTACAGTGTTTACTGGGAGGATGGCCTCCTCTACAGTGAACCCAAGGCACCCCTACATGGATCGTCACGAGCCTTGGTAGTCCCTCAACGTTATCGAGCCTTCCTTCTGGAGTTGGCTCACGAGATCCCATTGGCAGGACACCTGGGGCAAGACAAGACCTTCGCCCGTCTTGTCCCACACTTTTATTGGCCTCAAATGAAAGTGTCGTCCGATACCTACTGCCGGACATGTGTGTCTTGCCAAGCCAGTGGGAAAACAGGGGTGAAGCTGAAAGCTCTCCTGGAACCACTTCCTGTCGTTAGCACCCCCTTTGAAAGGGTGGGCATCGACATTGTGGGTCCGTTAGATCCGCCTACGTCAGCTGGTCACAGGTTTATCCTGGTTCTGGTGGATCATGCCACACGGTACCCAGAGGCAATACCTCTGAGGACCATAACAGCACCTGTTGTGGCTAGGGCCCTGATGGGAATCTTTACCCGAGTGGGTTTTCCCAAGGAAGTTGTGTCCGACAGGGGGACCAACTTCATGTCAGCGTACATGCGGGCCATGTGGAAGGAGTGTGGAGTGACCTACCGGTTCACAACTCCTTACCACCCCCAGACCAATGGTCTGGTGGAGAGGTTTAACAAAACCTTGAAAGGCATGATCAGAAGTCTGCCTGAAAGCCTGCGGAGGAAATGGGACGTCCCCCTACCCTGTTTATTGTTTTCCTACAGGGAAGTGCCACAGAAGGGAGTGGGCTTCAGCCCCTTCGAGCTTTTGTATGGGCACCCTGTACGTGGACCTCTCAACCTGGTGAGAGACGGATGGGAAAGAACTCCCAGGAAGCTTCCCCAGGATGTGGTGAGCTACATGCTGGCCTTCCGGAGCCAAATGGCTAAGTTGTGGAAGCAAGCTTCTGACAACTTGGAAGCCAGCCAAGCAGTAATGAAGGCGTGGTATGACCACAACGCTCACCCGGTGGAATTGGAGCCTGGCCAGAAGGTGTGGGTGATCGAACCGGGAGAGCTTAGCGCCCTCCAGGATCGCTGGTCAGGACCCTTTAAGGTGTTGGAGAAGAAGGGTAAGGCTACCTACTTGGTGGATCTTAAAACACCTCGTCAGCCCCTACGGGTGCTGCACGCCAACCGCCTCAAACCCCACCACGAGAGGCCCGAAGTCATCTTGATGATGGTGACTGACGGAGGAGAGGACGTGGAAAGCGAGCCTCTCCCCGATTTATTTGCGACTCAAGAGAAGGATGGGTCGGTGGAGGGAGTGATTCTCTCCCCCTCCCTAACTCCTGAACAGCAAGAGGACTGCCGCCAGGTCCTGGGACAGTACTCTTCGTTGTTCTCCCTTGTTCCGGGTAGGACTCACCTGTGCGTCCATGATGTGGACACAGGAGACAGCCCACCTGTGAAGTCCAAGATCTACCGGATGTCAGACAAGGTGAAGGCCAGCATTCACAGTGAAGTCACTAAGATGCTGGAGCTAGGAGTGATCGAACATTCCAGCAGCCCCTGGTCCAGCCCGGTGGTGTTAGTACCAAAAGCTGCACCACCGGGTGCCCAACCGGAACTGAGGTTCTGTGTGGACTACGGGGACTGAATTCAGTAACCAAAACTGATGCTCATCCGATCCCTAGGGCGGATGAATTGATTGACCGGCTGGGAGCTGCCCAATATCTAAGTACCTTTGACCTTACTTCTGGGTACTGGCAGATCTCTTTGACTGATGGAGCAAGGGAAAGGTCAGCCTTCTCCACGCCCAATGGCCACTACCAGTTCTGTGTGATGCCCTTTGGGCTCAAGAACGCACCTGCCACGTTTCAGCGCCTGGTAAACCAGATCCTCACCGGAATGGAGAGTTTCTCTGCTGCTTATCTGGATGACATAGCCATCTTCAGTAACAGCTGGGAGGATCACTTGCGTCACCTGCAAGCTGTTCTCCAGGCCCTGAGACAAGCTGGATTGACGATCAAGGCCAGCAAGCGCCAGATCGGGCAGGGGTCGGTAGTGTACCTTGGACACTTGGTGGGTAGGGGAGCGGTGCAACCCCTCCAGGCGAAAATCGAGGCCATCATGGCCTGGGAACCCCCCAAGACACAGACTGAGGTCCGAGCTTTTCTGGGCGTCACGGGATATTATCGCCGCTTCGTGAAGGGGTACGGTACCATTGTAGCCCCCCTCACGGAGCTCACGTCCAAGAAACAACCTCGACGGGTAGTCTGGACGGAGGCTTGTCAGCAGGCCTTTGTGAGACTGAAGAAAGCCATGTGCGAGGCCCCGGTCTTAAGGGCCCCAGACTTTTCCAAGGAGTTCATTGTCCAGACGGATGCATCAGAACATGGCATTGGGGCAGTATTATCGCAACTCAATGAAGAGGGTCTGGATCAACCCGTGGTCTTCCTATCCCGGAGACTACTTCCCAGGGAACAGAAGTGGAGTGCAATAGAGCGAGAAGCCTTTGCAGTGGTATGGGCTCTGAAGAAGTTGCGGCCATACCTGTTTGGCTCGCACTTCCTAGTTCAGACCAACCACAGACCCCTTCGTTGGCTGATGCAGATGAAGGGGGAGAATCCCAAGTTGTTGAGGTGGTCTATCTCCCTACAGGGAATGGACTTTCAGGTGGAACATCGGCCTGGAGTGGACCACGCCAATGCAGACGGTCTCTCAAGGTATTTCCGCCTTAGTGATGAGAACTCCCAAGGGGTTGGGTAGCTCTCCCCACTTTCAGCTGGCGGGGACGCGTGTTAGACCTGTCAGCCCTTTGGGTGGTCCCTCCTCATCATTATTTATTTTGTCCCACTTTTGCCTCAAACCCTGTTAGAATTTTTCCTTTTTGGGAACCACCAGACTTTTTAGTATTGATGCAGATTCAGGGAGCTATTTTATCTACCCCTGGAACTTCTGTCTGAGGGCCTGGAGCACAAAATGGTGGCCACCCATTGTCACCTGTGACATCACTGGAACCTACTAGAACCTTCTGCAACATTCTGGAACCCTGTGACAGTTGGAGGCGGTTTAGAATGTTGGGAAGCTAAGTCAGAGTTGACAGTTGGAGTGGGCAGTTGGCACCTGACTGGTGAAGAGAGAGCAGCAGAAACCTGAAGGAGGAAGGAGTGAGGCAGCAGGGGTGGAAACTTGTGCCTGAAGTGGGGTCCATAAACCCACCCTTGATACTAGTCCCTACTGACTGAGCCCAGCCTGGAGCCCTGTGTGGGAGAAAGCAAGAAAAAACATCTTAAGGACCTGGACAGCAGGAACAGGCCTTAAAAGTAAAGAACAGCAAGTTCCTGACCTGGTTACTGGTAACTTCTTGAAGTCCGACGTCGAGAAGCCTGGAGACCTGGAGCCCGAGGTGGAGAAGCGGCGCTGACTGGAAAGCAGACGTCGTACCCGGAGCCGCCAGAGGTCGAGAGAGGGCGCTGACGGAGGTCGTGGAGAGTACCAGAGGTCGAGGAGGAAGTCACCCGAGGTCGAGTGTGCGGCGTCGACGGGGGAGTGAAGTCCGCCCTCCGGAGTCGCCGGAGACCGAGGTGAAGCGTGCCGGAGGTCGGGAGTGGAGGTCGCACTCCGGAGTCGCCCGAAGTCGACATCGAGCCAAGATTGCCCGACGTCATCGAACCGGAGGTCGACATCGAGCCGAGGCCGCCGACATCAAACCGGAGCCGCCCGAAGTCGACATCGAGCCGAGACTGCCCTACGTCATCGAACCGGAGGTCGACATCGAGCCGAGGCCGCCGACATCGAACCGGAGCCGCCCGAAGTCGACATCGAGCCACGATTGCCCGACGTCATCGAACCGGAGGTCGACATCGAGCCGAGGCCGCCGACATCGAACCGGAGCCGCCCGAAGTCGACATCGAGCCAAGACTGCCCGACGTCATCGAACCGGAGGTCGACATCGAGCCGAGGCCGCCGACATCGAACCGGAGCCGCCTCACGGCGTCGACACGACTCCAGCGGCGTCGGAGCTTCATAAAAAGGGAAGTAAGTGGAATAGAGGGCGCCTAAGGCCCTGTGGAGCCCTAAAAGACCATCCTAGGGGCTAGAGAGGTGCTGGAACCAGCTTGATTGTGCCAGGGGTGAGCTGAGACTAATACAGAGGGGTTGTGTAGTGTGGGAGAGCCAGATCTCTAGATTCCCACTTGATCTACCTCAGTTTAGGCCTCAGCCTTGTCCAAGCCAGGGAGTATACCCCTCAGGCCATCCAAATCTCTACAAGCTGGGATTGGGTCAAATCATCCCATAGTACCTCAGGAATGTGAACTGATTTTCAAGTGTCACTGTTGGCTTTTATTATTTATTGAGAGCACTGTATTTATTGTATTCATCCTATTTATTGCCTCACAGTATTTATTGTTTCACAGTATTTATTGTCGCATAATATTTATTGTCTCGCAGTATTTATTGCCTCATAATATTTATTTGCCTGTTATGTAATGCACTTATATTTATGCCTTGATTATTTATGATCTACCTTATTCATTGAATCGTTAAGATAGTATTTATTTGACGTACCCTTCAACAGGAAAAGCCTTGTGTACTGTGATTGTATTATTATTTATTTAATCAGCAACTAAGAGAAAAGAAGATAAAGAGATATATTTTCAGTATAATTTTTAAGGTGTAGTGTCGTTTTTGGAACGGATGAACGCATGGTTATTGTGAGGGTGTGACGTATGCTTAACACGGTGCCTTCATTCCCGCTCGAGCCAAGCTACCACAGTGTGTCTGGGAGAACACACCACCACCCTTCCGGTGTGGGAGTGTGTTTTTCTAACAGAGGTTTTCTCCAAACCTTTTCTGAGACTTTTGAGATTTGAGGATTTTGCCCATGTTGAGATATAGCTCAATACAATGTATGTGGGAAGTTAGCCATTTGGAGAAGTATTGAGTAGGCTAATATAAGACCGGGTTATTACCCCGTATATTGGGGTTCACAATATGTTTCTTTTAATACCTTAATCTCGGCAGAGACAACACAATGATAATCACCCAGGAGGGAAATTTCTTAATATACTATCGAGGGGCAATAAATCATAGGCAACATCTTTCCAATAATAACCAGGGAATGGGAAATAAGACTATCTTATAACATCGGCTACGTGACTAAATAAATGTTATGCAAAAACGGTAATGTTTTACATAATTGTGAGATCAGGAGCTGTATTAATTATTATTTAGTAAATCAGAATGCTCACAACATTGTCGGGAATGAATAAAATACCCCCATTCATTTCCGGGTAATAGATGGTAAAGCGAGCGTAATAATATGAACCGGGTTTAACAACCCAGATACCTTCCCAAATTGAAAAAAAAGGTAGAGTGAGCATCGTGGTAAAATAAATAATAAATTAGAACAAATAAAAAAAGAGCCATTTGCTTAATGCCGCTTAGGCGATCCTCAACATAGTGTCTGTAAATGTTTTATTTATTAAAATGTAAAGTATTACCCATTAGAATCATCCCGCTAAGTAAACGAAGTATAAACTTCCTTTAGCAAAAGTGAGAGACATTATGGAAGCATTTTAGGACCGGGGTAGAATAGGCATCGTCAGCACAAGAAGCTGAAGACTCTGAAACTAATTGAGTAAGAACCAATCAGAAGAACGCTCGCTCCTATTTAAATTCAACAAACCAACGGGACACGTATACGTCGGGAGCCCGTTACGTTAACAGAGGAGAAGGTGCAGGACGGAAGGAGCACACTAGTAGGTAAGCAAGGGATAGTTATGGAAAAGTTAGAAGGGAATGGATGTAAGGTTAAACACTTAAATGCTCCTAAGTTAAAATAACAGTAAGGTGGGTAAAGCAAATGTGTTTTTAGATTGCGAGGCGACGTTCAACTAGTAAGAGTTTTAAAGATACAAACAAAGTGTACCTAGAAGCAGAAAAAACAATATGTTTTTAAGTGCAAGGGGATCAATTTACAGAAGTTTCCCTCTAAAGTAAATCGAGAAGATTAGTTTGTAATAGCGAAAGGTGAGGTTTATAGCTGTACTTTGGAATACTAGTTAAGACCTGCAGTTAACATTGAGGTATTTCGTTTTAGACAGCACAACACGGAGGGAATCAGACGGAATGGTCTCCCGTATTGCTGGATAAACGAAACCTGAAAAGAATAAGTTTCAGGAGAAACACGTAAAGGTACGATAGACGATACTATAAATGAATAGAGTCTTTTACTTAAGCGTTTTGGAGACCGCTGCAACATGTTACTGTTGTTATAATTTTAGGATAAACTAGAAGCATCCTCGTAGAACAAGCATAAAGACGGGATATAAGTGGACATATTGCCAATTAAAAGGTACAAATATAATAACATATGGCAGTAATATGCATGAAGTCTAGAAAAGGTCAGAAGCTAATATAATGTTCTGTCCCCCTCTCATCTTTCCTTTTGTGATTTACAACAGGAGATAATTCCGTATGTTACAAATTCGTTCTGTCTCACAAAAAGTATAATCCTTCGTACGGCTCTGGGGAAAAAAAGAGATACAACCCAAATTAAACAAAAAGGAAAAATTAAGAAATATTTAAGACTGATATGAGAATTAAGACATCAAAATAATGTGAAGGTGATTGATAGTATAATAGGTACACAGGGAATGAAGGAGAACCAATGTAAAAAGACATGATGAGATTGTGTATATATGTTTAAAGTTGTTTTGCGTAAAGGGGAATATGATAGAAAAATAAAGGGGTGATATTATAGTATAGGAATGTAACATTGTCATAGAGACATTTCTGAGATAGATTGTTGATTTTGACATGCATTTGTTTCTATGCAGGACTATTAGAAACCAGAAAAGCAATAGATAGAGAGAAATTTATGTTTTGTCTTGAAAAAGATGGAAAGGATCGGATAAATCCATCGAAATGCGTCGACGCAATTTGGAGAACGCACAATCTCTAGTGGAAGTTGGTCCGGGTATCACATAAATACAATTTGAAAACGGACTCCTAACTTACTGTTATAGTGGATGTGTATACCTAAAAGACTAACGAAAGGAGTCTGTAATTTCATTTTCTCTCGCTTGTGTTTTTTATATGATCTGATGTTTATATGAATTGGTGTTTATTTGTTTTAGTAAGAAATATGTGTTTTTAATCGTGTCAATACAGGGGAAGCACAAACCCTTGTTGCTTTTGTTAATGTATCGATTTTTATTTTTATTAAAGAAAAAAATCTGTTATCTATTTCTTGATTTTGTATTAGTATTATTGTGGCCATATGAACTGAATTGTGTGTGTCTTTACGAAATTAGGTTGATTTGTATTGTAGGACATAGATGGCTTATGCTTCATAAATTAGTTCCATTGGGAATTTTAACCTTACATATGCACCTAAGTGAGAAACATAATGATAGCATGGAGAGTGTATGTAATATTTGTGGAGATATGACCATTTCAACAGCTACAATTTGATCCCATAAGTTCTAATGAAGAGATTACCATTTCTCACATTCTTTCCTTGTTTTATTGATGGATTCATATAATTTATCTCACTTGTTTTGTGGATCGAGGTAGAAAAAATGATACAAAACATATTTGAGTTTGTTAGGACTCCATATAATACTCGTACCCGCTAAGAGGTCTGGAGTACATGCAATATTTAAAGGAAAGAATTCAGTTTCGCTAATATTTGGTATATATCAATAGGCAGAAGAATATTGGTTAATAATATTTAAAATAATTTGAATAGAGGTGGGAGGATTATCAACAGACAACAAAATACCCCCAGCATATACAGAAATCTTTGAAGCAACATCTTGCATTATAATAGTAGTGTGTTCTTTAGGATTTCGGAGAAAACTTAAAAGCGCTCTATGACAATCAGAAATAAAAGAGGTGAGAGGGACACCCTTGTATAGTACCTTTATGTAAATTAAAAGAGGGAGAAAAAACTCCACAACTGTACATTTCACAGATGGACTAGTATACAATGTTTTGACCATATTAAAAAAGTTAGGACCAAAATGTAAAGATTCCAATGCTTTAAGTAAAAAATACCAATTTACTTTTATGAAAGTTTTTTCAGCATTCACGGCTAACAACCAGCTGAAGTTTTAATTGTGTCCATGGAGGATGAAGCGTCAGATATAAGGTGTGTTTTATGTGCAGAAAGTATACTCTTCATAATGCCTGTTTGGTCTAGATGTATGACAGAATTCAGAAAAGGGGTTAGTCTGGTAGGTAATAGTTTAGTGTACATTGTATAGTTCTGTTTTATAAGACATATTGGGCGATAATTGACTGAGTAGGATTTGTATCCAGTTTTGGTAATACAATAATATCTATTTTAAAAGAACCTTCAACATTAGCATTTACCTGAAAATCATTAAATTGTGAAAGTAAAGTAGAAGAGAGTTGTGTCAGAAAAAGATTTGAAGAACTCTGCAGGGATATCATCTGGATCAGGGAATATAAAAATGTAATCACCAAGATGAAAATCCTTTATGCCAATTGGGTTCTCTAATCTTATTCTATATTTTGCATACATTTTAGATAGCTTTCATCCTTTTATATATGTGTTACTACTATCCTCGTGAAACACTGAAGGCATCTAATACAGTTTGGAATAAAAAGATAACAATTCAAGAGCGATCTCCTCAGCCATTTGAAACAATCCCATCAGTTCGTCAAATTCAATGAATTTTTTTAAAAACCTTTTTTGATATGTAAATAATTGGCCAAAAGTGATTCTGACTTATTGGCATTGAAATAGTAGTGAAACGTTTCCCTAGAAATAAGTAATCTTGCATTTTTACTTAATAGATAATTATACTCACATCTTTTTTTAACTTGAAATTTGTATTTACAGTCTCTCAAAGATATGAAAAGTTTCTCTAATTTAGCAATTTCATTCTCTGATAATGATAAACTACAATATAATGAATTCTTTTTTGTGCACTTATAGATATAGTTGCACTGATAATATAAACCTCAAAACCATAACAATGGATAGTTTTAGAATTATCAGAAAGCTTATTATTCTTGAAAAAGTCATTAATAGCATTTAAGATTTCCCATCACCCATCTGTACAGGAAATAACATCTCTGGTTTCCAGCTAAAACCATCTTTAAAGAAGAAGACAAGCAAGAGGAACTCATTTTCCATCACTCATCTGCACAGGAAGAGACATCACAGGATTTCCCATCTTCCACCTTCTAAGAAAACAAGCCTGTCTATGACCCATCGGTGCATAGACCTCAATCAGTTCCACGAAACCTGGTTCCCCGCCTACTCGCCCCTCACCTGTTGCACGCCTCTGTGCTGTCAACCCCAAGTGCTGCTTGTTGCACTACTGCCATACCGCACCACATAACACAGAAGGAGCGTTCACATGGGCCACCAGTAAGTTCTCATTCACTCTCACATACCATACACCCACTATTCCTGCGCCAACAGCACCCAGAACTCCACTCGCTCACACTGACACAAACCAGCCACCTGCTCATGCTCACACATACCAAACACCACCCGCACAACACACCACACTTACATACATGCTCCTCAAAACTCACTCACCAAACATGCCACAGAGATATGGGACCTTCTGCGCAGGCATGCTCCAGACCTGTTCATCCTCATGAAAACATGGCTAAACACAACCCAACATCTACACTGGACATCTCTACAGACATCCTCACCAGCTACAAGATCGCCAGGCAAGACCGTCAGCACAAGCCTGGAAGTGGAGTCGCCATTATATTCAAAGAAACCATCAGCTGCACCACCTACCAGGATCTTCCATCAGCTACATGAAACACCTCATATTCAAAATATGCATTTAAAAAAATATATGCATCACAGCTAACTTTCCCTGGGTGGAACCCACGTATACAGAAACCAGACCCTGCACGAAATCGCCAGTGACATCACAGATTTTGTTGCACTCCTCATTATCATTGCCAGGACCTTCATCCTCCTCGGAGACCTTAACATTTACCTAGAAGACCCAAACTCTATGGCACTTCTAGAAAACCTTGGAAACCTTGGACTCATCTAGCATGTTATTGAACCCACCCACAAAGCTGGACACCTATTGGACTCGATTTTCTCCTAAAGCAGCAACATCTCAGTTGACAAGCAAGCAACTATGACCTGTACAGACTATGCCCTCGTCGGTTTCATTTTGTATGTGCATACCCACACTGCACCAACACAAACCTACCATCACTGGAACCTCCTGCCGCAATTGGAAAAGCATCACAGAAGAGGAGTGGGTGAGGTGTTTCAATAAGGCAAGGAACATGAAGTTCAGCTGAAAGAAGTATTTATTTCTTTAGGCAGACTCAATCCACAGCTCCATCTCCTGCTCCACCAAGTCCTCAGGCTTAACTGCTCTCTCAGCATTCCACAAATCAACCATAAACACCAGAGGAGCACTCACCCACATTAATTCCACACTCCACTACATTCCCTTGCTAAGGAAGAATGCCACACATCTCCTTTCCTTCAGTAAACACACACAACAATAACAAAATAAAAGAAAACCATATTCTACTAAACAGTAAATTATCCATACATTAATTTGTCCTTGAATCTCCTAGATTGCTTAGTTTCTCATTTAACCACTCTCCTGCTCGTCATTGTTGTCATAAATGTCTTCACTCCCCAGTTGTTCTTCTCCTGTAACACCATCCCCCACTTCTTTGAAGTCCTTAACAATTCTATTAAGAGTCCAAAAGAATCCATCCTCCAGTTTTACTGCATTATTGAAAACCTTGATAATCTTCATTGGACAACTGTATTTCGAGAGCATACCGTGCGCGACAGGCACTGTTACCCTGACTGATTCTCCCATCTTTACGTCAACGCTTTTTGCAGCAATGTGTTTGTCCGTATACACTTTACTAGCAATTGTCTTTTGTAGAACTCTTTCTTTCCATCCATCATCCTCCACCTTTCCATTCTAATTTGCATAGTCCTTAATCCATGCAGGTGACGAAACCGAATTAGCCCTGCTGCCTTTCAGTAATTCGAAAGGTGTCTTCCCTGTGGTACCATGAGGAGTCATCCTATACACTTCTGATCACTTCCACAACTCACTCACCCAATTCGTTCCTGCACTTATTGCCTTCAGTATGGCCTCCTTAATGGTGTGCACCATCCTTTCCACAGTACCATTTGTTTCAGGATTAAATAATGCAGATTCTTTGTGCACTATCCCGCGTCTGCACAAAAACTCCTCCAACTCTCTTGATATGAATTGCACACCATTATCTCTAAGTAGGGAACTAGGTAACCAACCCTTCATGCGCAAGCACCTGAGACAAAAACTCAATCACTCTTGATGACGTTACTTCACTCACCATTGAATCTCAGGCCACCTGAAATACAAATCCACCACCCCAATAATCGATCTCTTTTGCTCCTTACCATTGAGAGGCCACACAATATCTAAGACAGTTCTTCACATGCACTTTTAGGGACATTTCTCAAAACCATGGGTTGTCCCCTAGTCTTCCAAATCTTGTCAAGCATGCCACAGTCTATACAATCATGCACCTCTTTCTTTACTTTTCTATCCATCTCAGGCCACCAGTAATCTGCACGCAAATGTTCTTCAGACCTTGAAATGCCTTAATGACCTTCATGCACCATTTTAATCAATTTACATCTCATTACTACAGGAGGAACCAAATAAGTTCCTCTGGAATCTGGCCTTTTGCTGCTTGACAGTTCTTCTTTGACACTCCAATACAATTTCAATTCACAGTCCAATAACTTATTTTTGCCCCAACCATTTTCTAACCTATCAAACATCACTTCCCACTTCTTTTTTACTAACTTCCTCACAGATTACACCATCAGACACAAAGCTGACCTTTTAATGATTCAACATATCATCTTCAGAAACACAATCACCTTTATCATCCTTCAACATTCTAGACAAGCAATCTGCCACCAGAATACTTTTCCCAGGAATATGTACAACCTGAAACTTATACTCCTGTAACTCCACAACCCACTTTGCAATCCAACTCGACACATTATCAACCACTTTCTTCATAAACACTTCTGTAACTGATTTATGATCCGTCTGGATAACAAATTTCTCGCCCCACAAACCACTCTTCTATTTTTTCACTGCCCAAACAATGGCAGGAGCCTCCCGCTCAATCACAGAATATCTACATTAAGCAGGTTTAAGGCATGTGAAATTAAAGTCACAGTTCTCTCTTCTCCTGTATAATTCTGAATAAAGGTTACTCCTAAACCCTTCACACTTGCATGTGTGCAAACTATGTTATCTAAGTCTGAACAGTAGCTCTTGTGGGCACTATTTAACTGCTCCTTCAACTGACAAAACTCCATTTCACACTCCTCTCACCACTCAAACTCCACATTCCTTTTCAGCAGCCTTCTCAACTTAAACGTCTTTTCTGAAAATGTATTCACAAATTTACTGCAAAACTCCCAAAAACGATGCCAGTTGCTCCTTGTTCTGAGGAATCACCATCTCTGCAATAGATCGCACCAACTCAAGCTTAGGTTGTAATCTCCGGTAAGGTGTGGGCCAATATTTTCAACTCTTTCTTGTGGAACCTGCATTTCTCAACCTTAAGCGTCAAACCATTTTCACGTAGTTTCTGCAAAATAGCACGCACACATTCATCGTGTTCCTCAAAAGTATAGCCAAACATCAATATTTCATCTTGATATACCTTTACACCAGATAAACCACTTAAAATGCTCTCCATGGCTCTTTAAAACACGGATGCCGCTGATTCCAAGACGAAAGGCACCCTCCTGAACCTATACGTCTCATTGAATGTCAGAAATGCTGTTAAATACGTGGACTCCTTCCGCAACGCCAGTTACCTACTACCACAGCCATTGTAATGGCTGATGTAACGCAAGGGACGTCCGCTGAGAACCCTCTAAATCCAGTACAGCCTCTCTCCCTACTCACGTGGAACGTGCGTGGCTTGGGAAATTAAACGAGGTCTGATCCTGCATGGTCTCAAGAGGTGCGCCCCAGCGGTGGTCTTGCTGCAAGAGACCCACCTCACCGGCACTACTAGTAAAGCGATGGATAGATGGGGGTACAAGATGGTAGCACACTCCGAATTCTCTTCAGGGTCCCGGGGGGGTGGGCATAATGGTGCGACGACAGTCCCCTTTAATAATACACAAAGTTAAAACTGATGGATCGGGGCGGTTTGCAGCGATCGTCACCCAATGGGAGGGGCCTCCCCTAAATATAGTCTCTGTTTACATTCCCCCCGCACTACATGCCACGGCGCTTCCGGGGCTTAGCGGATTTCTGCTTCACCTGCCGGAGGGGGAGCTTATACTGGGAGACTTTAACGCTGTTATAGATGACCTCACTGATCGATACCCGGCACGGGCGGGTGGCACGGGAGTATCCCGCTTAGGGAGCTTTATCGAAGCATTCGGGCTAACAGATTTATCGAGGCTACATCACCCAACAATGCAACAGTTCACATACCACTCTGGGGTACATAATAGCTTAACACTGATAGATTACTTTCTGGGTTCGGCTGGTAGTCTCAAGAATATAGACAGCATAGAAATCAGGCCCAGGGGCATATCTGGTCACTCCCCGATACTCCTACAATACACGCACTACCACCTAACACGACGCCGTATCTATCCAATACACCCAGGCTATCTCCAGGTCCCCACAGTCCATAAATCAATCACGAAGGCGACGAGCCTTTACTTTCAGGAAAATGCCTCCTCTGTTGACTCCCCAACTGTCCTTTGGGAGGCATATAAAACAGTCCTTAGAGGGCAGGCTATAGCTTCCATTGCGGCGTACAAGCACGAAAAACACTTAGAACTGCAGTCGTTAGAACTGGAGCTACACGCGGCAGAGGCTCAACAGGCCCAAGACCCAATTCCTGAGGCATCTCACAGCCTGCGAGTAGCGCAGGCAAGGTATAAGGAGCACCTTACGGAGCGTACCAGACAGCAGTTGGAAGCCACAAGGCACAAAATGTATGACATCGGTGATAAAACTGGGAAGCTGCTGGCATGGTTAGATAGAAGGGATAGAGGCACTAGGTGGATAGCGCAGATTAGCTCCGAGGGGGGACAAGTAACAACTGAACTGCGTGAAATAGTGCACATCCTTGCAAGACACTTTCAAGCGGTCTACTCCTCCGCCTCCTCCATGACAGTGGAGAAGGCACTGACATATGTGAAGGTTCTTGATATGCCCAAACTTACCCCTGAGGCAATGAACGCCCTGGAAGCCAATCTCACGGTAGAAGAAATAAAGGCCGCAATCGGAGCGCTGCAGTCCGGTAAAGCGTTAGGATCAAACGGCATACCGGTTGAACTCTATAAGAGGGCGGTCGGGACACTTGCCCCTCACTTGCTTAACATGTTTACTGACAGTCTTCAGATGGGCGAACTCCCGCCTGATCAACGCACAGCCACCAGCCAGCTGATAAATGTACCTCCTATCGCCCCATATCGCAGCTCAATTCGGAGGCTAAGATCCTCGCGAAACTACTGGCGACCAGGCTAACACCGTACCTCTCGGAAAACGTACACCCAGATCAGTCTGGTTTTATGCCCGGCAGAAGCACGTCCCACAACTTGAGGCGCTTACATGGCGCGCTGGCTTGGGCGGATCGTTTCCGAGAACTTGCGCTGCTCCTTTCACTGGATGCACAAATGGCGTTCGACATGGTCGAATGGCCCTTTCTATTTGCAGTACTACTGCACCTGGGCTTTGGGCCAAAATTCTGTGCTTGGATCCGACTCCTTTATACCAAACCAATGGCTCACGTTACTGCTAATGGACATGTTAGAACTGGCGATTTCTGGTTGGCTAGGGCTTGCGCCAAAGCCAGGCAGAAACCACCACTCTAGTCAGGGCAAGGAAGTTACACGCCAAAGATAACCCCTGCTCACCCCCTTGGTAGCTTGGCACGAGCAGTCAGGCTTATCTCTGAGGCAATGTGTAAAGCGTTTGCGCGCGCACCCAGCAACAACACCCAAGGCCCACCACAAAGGAAACTCCACACAAGGTATTCTGTAAAAATAGCCTTTGTATTATACACAACACATTAGATAAAAACACACACTTTACAATGTGCCAACAGGCACGGGCAGAATTTACAAGGGAATATCTGTGCAGGGGACAGGGCCACATGGACCACTGTCAAGAATTAGCACTTTTAGATATTTAGCACTTAGCACCAAATATAAAATTACTGTAGCACAAAAGTAACATATATAGCACACAACCAGTAACTACTGGTAACTAGAAAGTACCACCTACGCAACCCTAACCACCTTAGGAGAATGTCACGCAGGGAACTAGAACCTCACTAGCACCACCTGTACTAGGAAAAAGCAAACAACCACCTAAGTATCACAATACCTGTAGGGGTAATAGAACGTTACATATGATGCATCACATTCAGAGGTGTAGGGAAGGAAAACACATGATGCATGAAAACACATTCAGCGGTGCTCTGAAAGAAAACACATGATGCAGAAACTACATTCAGCGGTGTCATAAAAGGAAACACATGATGCATCAAAAATACATTCAGAGGTGCAGGTAGGAACAGTAGCGTGAAACTCACATGAGCCACCACCTGTGGCAGTCCCTGGGCCAACTGGCCTTGTAGGGGCTAAGACGCCCTGTGTCCGGCAAAGCTGCGCCAGCTGCGCAGACCAAAACGAGAAATGTCCCCCACCTAAACGTGGCAGCTGCCCACTAAGTGCTGGGCAGCTGTGAAACGAACTCAGGCACCGGCGTGCCTCTGGGGCCCCCTCTAGGGCTCTGTCCATACAAAATGCCCCCTAGAGCCTTCGTGGCTCTGCACAAACAATGCCCCGCAACGTTGGAGCCTCACTGGGCTCGAGAACACGTTGGGGCGACCCACTGCCTTCCGGGGCCGCCCTAGTATGCAACCACGGGTGCCCCCCTTCGTTGGAGCCTCAGCCGGCTCGGAAACTTAGGTGCCTCGTTGGGGCCTCACAGGGCTCGTGGACACTGTTCCCCGCACCCCCAGCACATGCGCGGAGTCCCCCAGCCCTTTGCACTCACCGGGCTGCTCTCCGGGGACTCCCGCGTCGTCTCTCCTCCCGGCGGCGATGTACTTCGGAGCTTCTCTGCAACGCGGAGGGGCAGGCACCGACAATGTGCCTCGCGCCCCCTCCGCACCAGCTCCGGCCGCACTTCTCCTCTCTCCGCTCCGGGAAGCACGGGGTAGGCTCCCGTCCGCTTGCCTCCACCAACGTATGGCTTTGTTGTCCCGCCCACCACCAGGCGTGACTTCTTTCCGCTTCCCGGTCGCTGCAAGTCAAAAAGGTCCAGCAGAAAGTCCTCCAAGAGCAGGGGGGCAAAGACTGGGCCCAGAGCTAGCTCACAGGGCCCTCCAGCAGGGAGGCAGTCCCCAGTGGCGGTCTCTCCTGGCGCCCAGCAGCAGCAGGCCCCCCCTCAAGTGGAACCTGCAAGAGAACCAATTGTAAGGGGACACAGCCACTTTTTATACAGTAAAAGTCTTTGTCTGAAGGTGCAGGGAAGGGGCGAACCAGTTACAACAGGTTCTTGAGCACTTTGTTTTGCTCAGCCCCTCTCCCTATTCACTGGCAGGGCTAGGGTCATCAGACGCACCACAGGGGCCGGAGCCAGCAGTGTGTGGGGAAAGCCCTGTCCTATTCAGGACCCAGGTATACTCCTCCCCAGCCATCAGTATGCTAAACTCCCATTCACCACTGGGTGACTCCTCCTGACTCTGGGGATTTCCCTAGTCCGTCACATGACCTCCACCAGCCAATCGCCAGACAAGCCACACATTTCATACTGCACACTGAAGTGCCCACTTCTAGAAGTGGCACTTCCACACTAGGTACATGCACGCCGCACACATCATCGCGCAGCATTCAATCACACGAGTCCGCACATACCAAACACGGGCCTGCACACCCCACACATGAGGAACTACCAGGACACATACATCCCCCCATGCATTCCTATGGGAGGGCAGGCCAACCTCACAACCCGCACGCACTTTACCCTGGGACACAGCGGTAAAGTGCGCAGAAACCCAAAAATCACTACACCAAGTCACCAATAAAAAGTAAAAAGTTTCGGGGGTGAACCTGCCAGAAGGGCCGGGTCCAACAGGACATATGTCCGAAGATTTCCCCTTGACGCGTGGCACACGTCAGGGTTGTCCCCTATCGCCGCTGCTCTTTGCCCTTGCGCTGGAGCCTCTAGTGGCGTGGATACGGTGGGAACCCATGATACGGGGACTCAAATGGTCGGACGGCTGGGAAGACCGAATCTCCCTATATGCAGACGATGTATTGCTGTGCCTGTCCTCCCTGCGATGCTCCATACTGACACTACTCAACATTTGTGAGGTCTTTGGTAGAGCGTCAGGATACACAATAAACTGGTCCAAATCTGTTATGTATATGCTGAACGGCCCTCCACCGCAGCTACCCGCGGACTGCCCGCTCCTGACAGCAGAGGGGTCATTTAAATATTTGGGTATATACATCACTGCGGATCAGGCGGACTTCTTCCAATGGAATCTCCGGCCCCCTGTGGACCGCCTCAAACGAGATGTGCGTCATTGGGGAGCGCTACCGCTGACCCTGTTGGGGAAAGCGGCGCTCTTTAAGATGATGGCCCTGCCCCGATTTGTATACGTACTGGAAAATACGCCGTACCAAATACCACCTGCGTACTTTCGTACAATTGCGGCGCAGGTAACTAGCCTCCTATGGAGTAACGGGCCGGCACGTATTGCGCAGTCCAAACTGACCCGTGGCTGGTATGACGGAGGGATAGGGCTCCCCAATATCCAACTTTACTACTGGGCGGCACAGCTGAAGGTTATCAATCAATGACTCCATGCTCCGCAGTCCGACCCAGCATTCAAGGCAGACAGGGACGTACTGGGCACGAGGGGTACGCTGTCACCCCTATACAACGGAAGACTGGCCCCAGAGTTAATAAGCCCTCTGAGACAGACCGTTGCCGTCTGGCATGCGGCCCAGGCCAGACTGGGATGGCGCGGGGTTCTCACCCAGCTCACGCCTCTGTGGGATACAAAGCGGTTCGGGAGGCTCAGGAACAGCAAGGGCTTTGACAACTGGGACAACATCGGGATCTCCACGGTGGGTGACATGTGGCATAAAGGTGCAGTAGTCCCATTCGCACGCCTGCAACAACAATATGAACTGGCGCCCTCGGAATGGTTCCGATATACGCAGATTAAGCACGCCTTATTATCAAAACTAGCAATCGGCACTGAGGTTCCGGAGGCATCTCCCATGGAGGACAGGTTGCTGACAGATTATATGCCACATCACTCACGTACCGTAAACTAGTAAACAACCTGCCGGACCCAATGGGACCCCTGCGAGAGAAATGGTCCCTCGATGTAGGTGAGTTTGACGACCCGGAATGGCGGGAGGCACTAGCTTCGCCGCGAGAGGCGGGTATACCCTCGAGGCTTAGACTGGTACAGCTCCGGATTCTGCACCGCTCATACTACACCAGACACACTCTACATGGCATAGGTAGAGCACCACACCCGTTCTGTCTACACGGCTGCGGGGAGGAGGGTACCATATGGGAGTGCCCTATAATCCAAGAATACTGGAAGTGGGTGATGCGGAAGCTGTCACAGTCGGGGGGAGTGTCATTGGTGCCGGAACCTAGACGCTGTCTGTTAAATGTGTGGGAACCTAATGACTTCAACCGCCAGGCTCAGAGCTGGGCTACGTTGGGGATTGTAATAGCTAAACGGAACATAGCCCAAAAATGGTGGACGGGGGAAGCACCATCGCTGTCGCATGGGGAAGGGACATGGATGCGGCCATGCTGGCTGAACGATCAGCGTTCGTCAGGCGGGGATGCCCCCGTAAATGGGGTAAAGTATGGGGGGGAATGGAATAAATTCAGAGGAGACATATGCGATCCACCACCAATGCAGGAAGATGAAACCTCTGACACAGACTGACGAGAGAGACTTTGAGGCGGGCATATGGGGCGTTGATATCAGAAATGTAAAACTGTATAGAAGTGTTTTCAACGGGCTGGATGTAGTGTCATGTGCTATACTGCTATATGCTATGGAAAAACTGTATACTCAAATAATAATATGTCTTGTTAAAAGGAAAATAATAAACTATTTAAAAAAAAAAAAAAATACATGGACTCCTCATGCAACCTTATCTGGTGGTATGCTGAGGCCAAGTCAAAGGGGGAAAACAACTTTGCATTCCCCAGCATATACACCAATTCAATAATCCCCAGAACAGGAAACCTGTCCACTACCACCGCCTTTCTAAGACCTCTAAGGTCCACACACAAATTAATCGTGCCGTTCTGTTTTCTCGCTACAACCACCGGACTTAACTAACTCGTTATCTCAACCTTCTCAATAACATCTGCTCTTTCCAGCTTCTCCAACTCCCCAAACACAGCTTCCCTGACATCAGAGAAAACCTTCCTTACTTTACTCAGCACAGGGCTAGACCCTTCTATGATCTTGATCCTATACACATACCCTTTTAAATCACGCAAGGTAATCTGCAAACACTTCAGGGAATTCGTCCGAAAATGTACATGATTGACACTTCATCTCTTTACTACATTCAACAACTCTGACATTCACATTATCTCTTAATCTAATTGATGGATTGCAATTGGGATCCAATATGACACCCAAATTCAAAACAGTGACACCTTTTTCTGCAACATAAACATTTTCTACATCCATTCTTCCTAAATACTTAACTATGCCTTGAAAGTAGCCCACCAATTTAATGGCTCAGCACCATATCTAATCAGTCTAATGTCAGCTTTACACAAATGCACCCTTCCTTTTATTCCATCAACAAACACATCTTTCAAAATACTCGTCAATTTTGCTCAAAATCATCTTCACACGTTTTCCTTCCACCATAATGAAATCATGTGGCCCATCACGACCTTTCGTTCAAAGCCTGTAGGATTATCTCCTCACAATCATCACCATCTTGTAACACTTCATTGATCCTACGTTCATTACCTTTACTTCTGTAGTATTTACTGAGATGTCCCTTACGGAAATACAATTCACACGTAACTTTCCACCCCGGACATTTCTTATCATTAGCCAAGTGCCCAATAGCACCACTTCTGAAGCATTTACCAGAGAATTGTTTAACCTTGTTCTGACTCCTCACTACTTTCTCACTTTGTCCTTTTAAGCCATTGTCATTCAAGTCCCTTTTATCCAAAAGAGAAACAGGCCCACCAGTAGTATTCTCTGAGAAATTTTCTTTCAAATATCCATGCATGCTAGACTGTGTTCAAGCCTTTTTGACAAATTGATCATTTCTGAAAGTGAAGAATCATCCATGTACCGCAACTCTTCTCGCACGCTATCATTGTTGCACCCAAGCATAAACTGATCTCTCAGACGCTCATCAGTGGACAACCCAAATTTACCCGTTGGCTTACTTCCTCAGTGCAGTCATATACTCTTCGACAGTCTCCTCTTTGTTTTGCATGCGTATCCCAAAATGAAAACATCAATAATGGACAATACTTTTGGAACAAAATGAGAATCTAATTTCCTCACGCAAACTTCATACTCATTCAAACCATTACTCTCTTCCTCAGACAAATTAGGAAAGTGAATGTAAATTTCCTGACCTTCTGAACCCAAACAATGTAAGAGCAATGGCGTCTTCCTTTCTGCAGTCAAATTAGATCCACAGACTGTGGCATACCTCGAAAATACACGTTTCCAATGTTCCCATTTAATTAAAGGTTCACCTGGAGACGATAAAAGGAAAGCAGGTGGATCACCATGCTGCATTTTCTAGTAATATACCTAACAATATATAAAGAGAAAACAAAAAAAAGAAAATTGTGTTTGCTTGTTCTCACACTCTATTGGCCTTAAATGTCGAACTACTGTAATTTAAAAATAAAATACCACAGTGCTCAAGATTAATTATGGCGGCCCTGTGAGGGAGAAAAGCCTTTAGAAGGATACACAAGATGACAGGCACAATGTTAAACGCCACTAGCAGAATACTTATAGGCGATATGCCTATCACCAGAATATACCAATCAAAGAAGACGACAGGCAAAGTGTTTCCAACTCAGAAGCGTGCCTATTGCTGATGACTCTCAGCTTCTAACCACATTTCAGATGACCAGAGGAGGTCAACAAAGGTGTGCCTGTCACGGCTGACAAGCTTTTCAGCGCCTCCGAATTCTGCAACAGGCAACAACACTGTGTGTGAATTCCAAATGCACTCCGGCAGCATGAGCAGGATGACATGCGCACTGTGTTTTCCAATTGCACTTCCGCCCAAAACCAAAATGGCGCTACGTACAGGGTAAGCGGGATGCTGCACTTACCACAAGAGAAGAGACCTATGTCACAAGGACACTCCAACTCAGCAAGCTCCACATCGGTCAGGCAGCAACATGTGTCACCTGCGATGCAAATGACCACAGAGACCAAGAGCAAACTGAGCATGCTCATTTTGAAAAATGCAAATGTCAGTGGCGCGCCCCTCACTCACTTGCAGTGATGCCAGCGGCACTGCAGAAACAAAGCGCGTAGGTGCTGACAAATCTAAAAACCCACAGCACATTGACAGGCACGCCTCAAGGGTATGTTGGACACCAGTCCTGCCAAGTACCACACTTCTGGCGTTAACCTAACGCATTTCAGTGTGGTACTCCGCATTACCGCACTGAAATGCATTGTCACGCACCTCTGTGTCTCAGCACTGAAAGACCTAGCGTGGCAGCCGCTGCCGCCTATGGTGTGCCCTGCACGCGCTGTGCGCTTGCAGGCTTTGGGCTCGCACTGTGAGCTAAGGCAGTTCTGGCAGGTTTACACTCACTCAACTACAGTGATACAAGTGTATCATTCTGAATCGCGATTCATTACAATTGTGATCACTCCCCCGCCCTCATCGGCACGGCTCAAACTGGCCGCCTGACGTCATGATCCGAGGTTGTATCCAATGACTGCTACCGAGACAGCCAGGTCAAGTCAGGTTGTCTGCGACATGCCGGCGCTGCGGAGACATCACATCCTGCTGCGGAGCCGGGAGTTTTGAGGAAGGTGCGGCTCCACATTGTCTGGTTTGCAAATTCAATGAGGGTGCCGCTCGCAGTGCTGCTGCAGGCAGCTCTCACCGGCCCGGGCCACCGCCGTGCTGTAATCTTAGCCCTCTGTGAATTACTGCAGCCACCTCGAGGGAACCGACTCAGTCAGTGACCCAGGTTGCAGCGCCGAGCAGCCGCCAGGACAGTCTCACTGGAAGGCCCCACCCGGGAACTCACACGAGGAGTGAAGTATTCTCGGCTTTTCTAATATAATTTGCTTTATAGTGTGCGCTGAGTAGCATATTCCCCTGACGTCATTCATCACTAAACAAAAGATTGATGATGAAAGAAAGGTACTTCTGAAATCACACAGTTAACTTTGCGGCCGGTTACTGTACGATAAATAGTCTTATTCCATTGACTCCTGAATGGGAATGCTGCTCGCCCGCATTCTTCCTTGTGCAGCCTTGGGACAGAACGAGTTTTCCAAACACCTATTAATATCCCTACAGTTCAGGCCACTTTACACCCAATGCCACAGTTCTGGCCCGGTCCAGGTCATTCATTCCAAGGACCGCTGGCCCAAATCTGCTTTAACTCATTCGGTCTAAGTGCAACCCATATGGATTGTTTTCATGCAAACAGCGAGCTGCTCAGAAGACAAGAAGGGACTTCTGTGTTTGTTAAACAGAAACAATGAGTTTTCCTCAACCCTGACCTCCGGCGTTCCTCCTGTTCCAGCATTTACCGCTCACAAACAACTACTCCGAAGAACCTCAACCCAAAACTGCAGCACCCCGGTCATTCCAGTACTGGGGTGCACAGCAGCTCTGTTAACACACACCAACCCTGATCAACAGCCAGTGGCGTCATCACTGAAGTGACACAAACAGAGCACGTGTCATTGGTGTGCAGCCAAACAAAGGTTTCTTACACAGGGTCGCAGATGTCCCTTGGCAGTGCCCTCTGAGGGCCAGCTGCATCGGTCATCGGATTGCAAGATGTGTTTATTAGATGGTAAGGCAGACTTTGGATGCAGAGCAATTATACGCATCATTTTTTACAAAGAAACGGCAAATGTGAGTGGGGTATCTGTAGCCTGTGATGCCGTACCTGTGTAGCCTGTGATTCTGCAGTACCATGGTTACCAGAGAATGTACTCTCTGGTGTGGTATCTTAGATACAAGAAGGGTTGGAATGTATTCATTTAAAATGATCTAGTGGGACTGTTAAGAGACGGTGCTGTGATACCTGTGTCACTGTTTGGGCATTAGCATGAGAAGGCTCTCCAGAGCTGCACTCACGGAAGTTCTTCATTACTAGTGAACAGGCGTGCCGCTGCCTGTCTTCAACGCTGATAGGCACAGCTTCTTCTATGCTGGAAAATACATTCTCACTGCCTGTCTTCAACGCTGATAGGCACAGCTTCTTCTATGCTGGAAAATACATTCTCACTGCCTGTCTTCAACGCTGATAGGCACAGCTTCTTCTATGCTGGAAAATACATTCTCACTGCCTGTCTTCAACGCTGATAGGCACAGCTTCTTCTATGCTGGAAAATACATTCTCACTGCCTGTCTTCAATGGTGATAGACACAGCTTCTTTTATAGTGGAAAATACACGTGTCTGCTTAACTTTCACACTGATAGGCACAGCTCTGTGTTTGGAATGTATGTTTTTGCCTATCTCGTACGCTGATAGGCACAGCTATTTTACGTTGGAAAGTCGTGTGCACCTACTAGTCTTCTATGCTGATAGGCACAGCTTGTGTTTATCTTTTACGCTGATAGACACTGCTTATGTATATCTCTACTACCTCCCACTTCTTTTGAAGAGCATGTAGTAGGAGATTTGGGGAAAGAAACGTTCTCAGTTCTTTCTGGTGCACTCAATTATTTCTGGTACACAGCTTATTCTGTTCGATTCAATTCATGAATTATACTTGTTTAAAATATTGTTGCTGGTAATTATACTGTACGATAATTTGATTATATTTTTTAACACATAAAATGCAAAATGTAACTGCTCCTCAGTTCTTTCTTCTAACGTCACCTGGTGATCCACCCATCAAATGGCAAAAATGGAAGAAGGTTTTTGAACGCTATGCTAAGGTATGTGGCACCACTTTTAGTGCAGAACGTAGGTCTTCACTTCTGCTGCACTGTTTTGGGTCCGAAGGACAGGAAGTCTTTGACCGTCTCCCTGAGTTGAGTAATGCTGAAGCAGTTGACTTGAACGAATATGATGTTTGTATTAAAAAATGAGACAAACATTTCCTCCCCAAAGTCAGCACAATCTTGGAGAGATATTATTTTGCCAGAAGGCTACAAAATGATGGGGAAATAGTTGAATGTTATATTACTCAACTAAGAAAACTTGCTTCATCCTGCAAATTCGGTAATTTACTTGATGAGAGAATCAGGGATCAATTCATGTTAGGATGTGACATTGAAAGGATCAGGGAAGAACTATGGTTGAGCCTTCTCTTGATGAGGTGATACAAGTTGCAAAAAGAGTTGAACGCTCTCTAAAGTGTGTAGATACCATCAAGAAAGACAAAGAGTCGACTGTTCATGTTGTAAAAGAAGATATAAAGAAACCTGTGGTTAAAACTGAGGGGGGTGGAATGAGCAGCAAATTCACCCGCAAGTGTTACAGATGTGACTAGCCTGGACATTTGGCAAATGAAAAGAATTGTCCAGCGTTGAAAGTTCTGTGCTTTAAGTGTAAAAAGAAGGGACATGTTGCTGTTGTTTGCAAAGCAAGGTTGACTTCTACTAATGTGAGAAGTGTTGAAACTGAAGATATTGAAGAGGATTTTGCTTGCGGTCAGATCGTAGTTCAAGTTGACACTCCTGATGTTAGGCGCAAAACATGTCCAGTTGATACTATTCTTGGAAGGAGAACCCACTAAGGTTCTCTTTGACTCAGGTGCTAAGATTACAATTATCTCCAAGTTATTCTTTACTAATGAGCCTGCACACAAGATTTCTTTATATAAGCCTGATGTATTTTCCTTGGCTTATGGTGGGGAACCAATTCCCCTTAGTGGTTATTTTATAGGCTTAATTGAGTATAAACAACGTATGTCTCAGGGAAAATTTATATCTCTGAAAAAGGGGACAGTATTATTAATTGGTTTCACCATGTTTGTGAGGATGGCCCTACATAATGGCCATACTAAAGTTAAGCCTATCTAAGGGGTCTATTAGGATGGCGGTCAGAAAATCACTCTGACTGCCATGGTAGTGGGAAAACAGGGCCCGCTAGGACCGAAGCATAACCGCCGGTCCAATTAGTATGCTCTGCAGTTGAAATCCGACCGCGGCGGTACGATCGCGGCATTTAACATTGCGGCGGTTGCTGCTGCCAGCAGCACCGCCGCGATGTCCAAAAAAGCATGTCCTGCACATCCCTGCACTGCGTGGCAGGCACTGCACAGTGCCTGCCACCTGGTACAGGGACATGTAGGGGGTGCCATGGGTACCCCCTCAGTGCACCCACACCCCCCAAACACATTGGGGGCCTGCAATGGGCCCCAGGAGTCAATCTCTGCATGCCTTTCCATGGCGGTTCCACTGCCGCGGAAAGGCTGGCTACCACCGGCATCATAATCATGCCGGCGAAGCCTGGCTCTGCACCGGCCCCATTTTAGCGGTCCAGCTCCACCCGCCAGGCAAGTGTGCGGACTGCTACCGACGGAAAAGTGGCGGGTGGAAAATCTCACCGCCGCGGTCGTCACCGCCATGCTAATGGGACCAATGCAAAAACCCCTCTTCAGCCAGGATAGCTTGATTCCAGTGGCATGGAGAGCACAGGACCCAATTCTGGGCATACCCGTCCCACTCGGGTTGACAAATACAAAAACAACAGTTGACACGGGGTGTTGGGTAGGGCCCATACCATACAGGAGGACGCAATCATAGTGTCGTTAGACGCCACTATGGCATTTGACACCATTGAATGGCCCTATCTTTTCGCTGTACTAACTAAAATGGGTTTTGGCCTGGCATTCATCAGATGGATAAAACTCCTCTACACCGAGCCGTTGGCACAAGTGGTAGTGAACAACAAAAAGTCCAATTCCTTTGCCCTTGGTCGAGGAACCCGCCAGGGCTGCCCCCTGTCACCGTTGTTGTTCGCTCTGGCCCTTGAACCACTAGCTGCCTGGATTCGTAGGGACGTGAGCATTCGAGGGCTGAGGTGGTCGGTAGAATGGGAAGATCACATCTCCCTATACACGGATGATATCCTCCTCTACCTTGCCTCTCCCCAGAGGTCCCTGATTGACATAATGGAGGTTTTTGGACGATACTCTGGGTTCCAAGTCAATTGGCAGAAGTCCCTTATATATGTCTTGCACGGAAAATCACTGCAACTGCCTCGGAATTGTCCGATCTCAATTGCTACTGAGGGATTTAAATACCTCGGTATTTTTGTCTCCCTTGACCCCGTACTTCGACGTGCTCGCAATCTGAACCCGCCCTTGCAACGACTTAAAAGTGACATCGTGCATTGGAAGTCACTGCCAAATTCCCTATTAGGTAAGGCTGCCTTATTCAAAATGATGTCCTTGCCCCGTTTCCTCTATGCATTGCAGAATGCTGCTGATCCAGTCCCCAACTCGTATTTTAAGGAAATAGAAGGGCTCCAGAGGGACCTACTATGGTGCGGAAGACCACGCATTGCCTTGCCAAAACTAACGCTTAGTTGGTATGATGGTGGAATTAGGCTGCCAGACATTAGAAAATATTACTGGGCTGCCCACCTTATAGCCATAAACCACGGCACCTATGGCCCCCCTGATGCTCCGGGGTACCGGATGGACCGCTGGATTCTCCCTAACGGGGCCTTTGCCCGTGCTCTGTACTCCAAACCTGACAAATACTCACTCACAGGGCCCACTAAACATACAGTCAAGATCTGGCACACTGCGACACAGTCTCTAGGGTGGAACAATAGATTAACACTCGCCACCCCGCTCTGGGACTCACAAAAATTAGGATATTTGGGAAACACCAAAGGTTTTAGAAAATGGGACCTTATCGGCATCTCCAGTATTAGGGATCTATGGGGACCAGAGGGAGTGAAACCGTTCAGTGCTCTTAAGACCCAATATTCGCTAGCAGACTCTGAATTATTTAGATATCTACAAGTCCGGCATGCATTACAGTCGGCGATCATTAGTGACTCCTCCTTACCGGACAGCTCCCCACTAGAGGACAGGCTTTTGGATGGGTACATGACTGAGCGTGCAATCTCCCTGGCATACAGGAAACTTATTAACAATATGAGCGACCCACTGACCTTGTTGCGAGAGAAGTGGACAGCGGATGGGATTGAGTTGGACGATGAGGGGTGGCAGGAGGCGGTCTCTTCCCCTAAAACGGTCGCAATATCAGTGCGACTCCGGTTGGTGCAACTGAAAATTTTACACAGAATATACATAACGGGGCCCCAGCTGGTACAAATGGGAGGCCAGACAGATGGGTCTTGCAGGCGGGGGTGCACACAACCAGGCATTTTCATGCACACCTTATGGCACTGTAGACATATTCAGGAATACTGGCGAAAGATACATGAAGTCATGAGCAGCACTCTGAAAATTGAGATCCAGCCAGAAGCCCCCAGATGCATCCTTAATATTTGGGAGCCAACAGACCTGAACAACCATGCCATGCAATGGGTTACACTTGGTTGCATGGTAGCAAAAAGAAATATAGCGCAGCTCTGGGGGGCGGCACATGCACCCTAAATCGCTGACTGGAAAAAAGACCTTGATTGGTGCATGCAACGTGAGAAAACCGTATACATTGCTCGAGGCTGCCCCCGTAAGTGGTCCAAAGTGTGGACCCCCTGGAACGCATACCGTGGTAATATCTTTCCCCCCCCCCCCCCCGCTTATTGGAGGAAGATGTCTCCCTTGAAGTGTAATTCCTACTGTACGAAATTAATGCATTCTTACGAACTTCTGTTGTGCTGCCGCCTCTGGTATGATTCAGTGATACTATGCCATGTTGTCGAATTGGTTTTAATAAAAAGATTTACAAAAAAAAAAAAAAACAACAGTTGATTGAACAGAATGCAGAACAATGTCATACATTCACCCCAGTACAGAGATCTGGGCCTAAATCCATTGTTTTTTTACTCACCATGCCATTCCAGTTCCAACCCAGCCATATGCAAATCCGTCTTGACCCTGTGCTTCATGGGTACAGTCCAGCCCGAACTGCCAAGCCAGGTCCTCCCTGGACTGGAAACAAGAATCCTAGGCCCGGTTTTGGGGTTTCACCCCTCTTCAGCCAGGATAGCTTGATTCCAGTGGCATGGAGAGCACGGGACCCACGTCTGGGAATACCCGTCCCACTCAGGTGACAAATGCAAAAACAACAGTTGATGGACAGAATGCAGAACAATGTCATACATTCACCCCAGTACAGAGATCTGGGCCCAAATCCATCGTTTTTTTGCACACCATGCCATTCCATTTTGAACCCAACCATATGCAAATCAGTCTTGCCCTGTGCCCAATGGGAACAGTCCAGCCCGAACTGCCAGGCTAGGTCCTCCCTGGACTGGAAACAAGCATCCTAGGACCGGTTTCGGGGTTTCACCCCTCTTCAGCTAGGATAGCTTGATTCCAGTGGCATGGAGAGCACGGGACTCATGTCTGAGCATACCCGTCCCACTCGGGGTGACAAATTCAAAAAGAACTATTGATGGACAGAATGCAGAACAATGTCATACATTCACCCCAGTACAGATATCGGGCCTGAATCCATCGTTTTTTTGCTCATCGTGCCATTCCAGTTTAGACCCAACCATATGCAAATCAGTCTTGACCCTGTGCCCAATGGGAACAGTCCAGCCAGAACTGCCAGGCTAGGTCCTCCCTGGACTGGAAATAAGCATCCTAGGACCGGTTTCGGTGTTTCACCGCTCTTCAGCCAGGATGGCTTGATTCCAGTGGCATGGAGAGCACGGGACACACGTCTGAGCATACCCGTCCCACTCGGGGTGACAAATGCAAAAAGAACTATTGATGGACCGAATGCCGAACAATGTCATACATTCACCCCAGTACAGAGATCTGGGCCTAAATCCATCGTTTTTTTGCACACCATGCCATTCCATTTTGAACCCAACCATATGCCAATCAGTCTTGACCCTGTGCCCAATGGGAACAGTCCAGCCCGAACTGCCAGGCTAGGTCCTCCCTGGACTGGAAACAAGCATCCTAGGACCGGTTTCGGGGTTTCACCCCTATTCAGCTAGGATAGCTTGATTCCAGTGGCATGGAGAGCACGGGACTCATGTCTGAGCATACCCGTCCCACTCGGGGTGACAAATGCAAAAAGAACTATTGATGGACAGAATGCAGAACAATGTCATACATTCACCCCAGTACAGAGATCTGGGCCTAAATCCATTGTTTTTTTGCTCATCGTGCCATTCCAGTTTGGACCCAACCATATGCAAATCAGTCTTGACCCTGTTCCCAATGGGAACAGTCCAGCCAGAACTGCCAGGCTAGGTCCTCCCTGGACTGGAAACAAGCATCCTAGGACCAGTTTCGGGGTTTCACCCCTCTTCAGCCAGGATAGCTTGATTCCAGTGGCATGGAGAGCACGGGACTCACGTCTGAGCATACCCGTCCCACTCGGGGTGACAAATGCAAAAAGAACTATTGATGGACAGAATGCAGAACAATGTCATACATTCACCCCAGTAAAGAGATCTGGGCCTAAATCCATTGTTTTTTTGCTCACCATGCCGTTCCATTTTGGACCCAACCATATGCAAATCAGTCTTGAACCTTTGCCCATTGGGAACAGTCTAGCCCAAACTGCCAGTCTAGGTCCTCCCTGGAATGGAAACAAGCATCCTAGGCCCGGTTTCGGGGTTTCACCCCTCTTCAGCCAGGATAGCTTGATTCCAGTGGCATGGAGAGCACGGGACTCATGTCTGAGCATACCCGTTCCACTCGGGGTAACAAATGCAAAAAGAACTATTGATGGACAGAATGCAGAACAATGTCATACATTCACCCCAGTACAGAAATCTGGGCCTAAATCCACCGTTTTTTTGCTCACCATGCCATTCCATTTTGGACCCAACCATATGCAAATCAGTTTTGACCCTGTCCTCAATGGGAACAGTCCAGCCCGAACTGCCAGGCTAGGTCCTCCCTGGACTGGAAACAAGCATCCTAGGACCGGTTTCGGGGTTTCACCCATCTTCAGCCAGGATAGCTTGATTCCACTGGCACGGAGAGCACAGGACTCACGTCTGAGCATACCCGTCCCACTCGGGGTGACAAATGCAAAAATAACTATTGATGGACAGAATGCAGAACAATGTCATACATTCACCCCAGTACAGAGATCTGGGCCTAAATCCATCGTTTTTTTGCTCATCATGCCATTCCATTTTGGACCCAACCATATGCAAATCAGTCTTGACCCTGTGCCCAATGGGAACAGTCCAGCCCGAACTGCCAGGCTAGGTCCTCCCTGGACTGGAAACAAGCATCCTAGGACCAATTTTGGGGTTTCACCCCCTCTTCAGCCAGGATAGCTTGATTCCAGTGGCATGGAGAGCACGGGACTCACGTCTGAGCATACCCGTCCCACTCGGGGTGACAAATGCAAAAAGAACTATAGATGGACATAATGCAGAACAATGTCATACATTCACCCCAGTACAAAGATCTGGGCCTAAATCCATCGTTTTTTTGCTCATCGTGTAGGACCCGGCCTCGTGGCGTGGTCTTAACCCTCTTGGATTATGCTCGTCCCCCGCACCGGCCTACACGGGCCGCCATTTCAGGCCGCCAGGGACCCCTCCTCCATTCGAGGTCCCCCTTGGATTGTACCCGTTTTCCTACACCCGCCTCAGCGGCCCCCTTTTCCAGGCCGCACAGGGACCCCTCATCCCTTCGGGGTCCCCCCATGCTTGCTCCACGCACCAGCCCACGCAGCCCGGCTCCCTCCGGCCTCGGCCCCAGCGAAGCCCCGACATCGAGGCACCAAGATCTGGCCAGGGGGCTCCGCATGGCCACTTCGCCACTCCCGGAGGAGGAGAGTTTTGATGGGACCCCCACCGTCCCTCAACACCTAGGTGCGATCGTCCTCCGGCCTCCCCGGGCCTGGCGCCTCTCCCGCTGGGCGTCTGGCCTCTCCCAGCCCGGCCTCTCCGGCCCCCCAGGCGCAAGGGTCCGGACATCAAAGGGCTCCAGACCTATATCTGGGGCAACCCCGCAATGGGACAGCAGTTTTATCCCGGAGTCAAGAGCCCTGCTGATGGAATCGCGGCTGACCCTACGGAGAAGAACTCTTGCTGACACTACCACGAGCCCTGCTGACTGCGTCGCGGCTCCACCTTATTGAGACAAGGAACCTCACGGAACATCGGAGCCCTGCTGACGCTGTCGCGGCCCAACCTCGCTGAACCCTCCACCAGAGCCCTGCTGACGTCGTCGCGGCTCGAGCTGAACTGAACCACCTTAAGAGCCCTGCTGACCTAGTCGCGGCTCAAGCTCCACGAACTGATCGCCAGAGCTCTGCTGACGCCGTCGCGGCTCGACCACTCCGAGACCCGGAGTCCCTCCAGCTTGAGGATCAAGAACTGGGCCTAAGGTACCCTCGTACCCAGCTGCTACTAAAGACTGTCCCGCTACCCCGTCCCTACCAAAGACTTTGAGACTTTTGCGGATCCCTCGATCCCCCCTTGTATATACCGATAAACGTAACTTCCTAAATGCTGATAAAGAATTGCTCGTCTTGATAAACATCCTCGAGTCCTGTGTGGTGGTGTTACTGTGCTAGTACGGTATAGGAGAAGGACCTCTCCTAGGAGGCTTATCAGCAGCGCTCGGCTACTTCGTACAGTGTGGGGGCCCCCTTGGGTGGTCTCTCCGACTCCTCCGAGGTCCGCCTTCCAACATTTGGTGGCCAGCGACGGGATCCGAGACGAACGCAGATCGTACAAGCAAGTAACCCACTCGCTATCCATCCAGACGAACAGAGACCATGGAGTTCCAACCAGAACGATTGGAAGAGTACACGCACAAAGAGTTAAAACAGTTCTGCAAGGACAAGGGCATTGCGACCACCGGCCTAGGTACCAAGGAAGAGATGCAGAAAGCCCTGAGATCCTGGATAGAGTCCGAGGCAGGTCCCTCCCAGAATGAAGGTCCCCTGCCCCTGAATGCAGCCACGCCACCAGCACCGACCCCAGCGAACGGAGGGAGAAACAGCCTGGAAACCGGCCTCTCCGCGGAAGAAATACGAGAGCGGGAGAAGGTCCGGACCCATGAGCTAGAGCTCGCACGACTTCGGCTGGACGGCGAACTCCTGCTGGCCGAAAAGAAATTGGCCATGGAACAGCTACGGCTACAAGAGGAGATAGAGGAGAAGAAGCGGCATCGAGAGCTGGAGGAGAAAAGGCTGACCCTCGAACACGAGCGGGGCCTCAAAGAGCTCGAGCTCAAGGCCCAGAAGGGGGAGACCGGCACCCCCAGCAATAGAGACGCTCTGCCGCCCACCGAAGCCAAGGTCCATATTCCCAAAGATGTCGTCAAGGAGTACTATAAAAACGACGACATCCAGCAGTGGTTTAAGGCGTACGAGGTGGCCATGACCTCCCATCGGGTACCCCGGAAGGATTGGGATGCCGGCCTATGGGGTCGGTTCCTTAGCGAGGGCCGAGACACCCTACACCAGCTCCCAGAAGAGGTGATGACCTCGTACGACCATATGAAGGAGGCCCTGCTCACCCGCTATGGACTAACCGCGGAAATGTACCGCCAGCGTTTCAGAGACTGCAAGAAAATCCCCGGTACCACGTGGGTAGAGTATGTTGACTTTTTCAGCAGGGCCCTAGAAGGGTGGATCAAGGGGAGCAAGGTCACCACCTACGGGCAGCTGGTCGACCTCATTATTTGGGAACACCTCTCCGACAACTGCTTCGTGGAGCTAAGACAACACCTCCTCGACAGCAAGCTGACCGAGCCGCGGAAGCTCGCCGCCGAGGCCGATCGTTGGGTCAACACCCGAGTCCCCCGGAGCTCGATGGGGGAGTACCAGCGAAACCCCACCGGACCCCCCTGCCAGCGCGGCAGGGGAGGAGGGTCGAACAGGAATCGGGACATCCCAGCCGGGCCGCCCCGGAGTCCGCCTCGGGGGCCGCCTCAGCAACACACCTCCCGAACCTAGCCGGAAGAGGGACGGCGCCAGCCAAAACCGGACCCCGGCCCACGATAACCTGCTACAGTTGCCAACAAACAGGACACTATGCCAGTGACCCTGCCTGCCCCATGAACCGACGAAGTGGGACCAGCGGGCCCCCGCCCCGACAACTAGCGGCTGCCGCCCTGGGAGAAGGGGAGGAAGAGGAAGAACCCCTCGACGGGGGGTCCACTGAGTGGGAGCCGGAGGGCATGTCCCTGGTCTGCCTGGGCAGCCGAGAAATGGTGCGCCGAACACCCATCCCGAGCAACACCCAGAAATACCAACAGTGGGTCACCATCAATGGACGACGGGCCGAAGCCTTCCGTGACACCGGAGCCAGTGTCACCGCTGTCCGCTGCCACCTGGTGGCCCCCGAACAGATCCTGCCGAATGTGCTATGCCCCGTCCGGACGGCCGACAACAGCGAGAGCACGTGCCAGATGGCCCAGATTCCCTTCGAATGGGGAGGGGTGACGGGCATGCTGAAGGTGACCGTCCGCGACGACGCTCCGGTGGACTGCCTCCTGGGGAACGACCTCGAGAGTTCCCCCTGGGCTCAAGTGGAGCGGCGAGAGCATCTCCGAATGCTAGGCGTACCCGAATGGGCCTGCGCCACCACCCGGTCCATGGCCGCCCAGACCCCCCGTTTGGCCCTGGCCGCCGACACCGTTGAGCCCGAGGGGCCCGTGCCCCCACCTGCCTCCAGCGAGGAAGAAGCGGACACCGATGCCAGACCCGCGGTGCCCCCCCCGGACGAGATCGCCTCTCTCGGCACACTCCCGGAGCCTGCCCAATGGCGCCACGACGGGGGCCCCACCAGAGAACAGTTCTTGCGGGAACAGAAGACCTGCCCCTCCCTTGAAGGAGTCCGGCAGCAAGCGGCTTCGCAGGCCAACGGTGACCAGACCGAAACCCACTGGGTCTATTGGGCCGAAGGACTACTGTACAGCGAGCAGAAGATTGCAGAACTGGGGGCCAGTGGAACCTTGAAAGGCATGATCAAGGGCCTGGAAGAACCCCTACGGCGGAGTTGGGATGTCCTGCTGCCGTGCCTCCTGTTTGCCTATCGGGAGGTCCCGCAGAAATCCCTGGGGTTCAGCCCTTTCGAATTGTTGTACGGGCATCCAATCCGAGGACCCCTCAGCCTGGTCAAGGAGGGCTGGGAGACGAAGCCCCGAGATGCCCCTCCCGACGTCTACAGATACCCCCTGACCCTACGAAACCAGACACGAAGGTTCCGAGCCCTGGCCGAAGCCAACCTCGAGGCCAGCCAAGTGGACATGAAAAGATGGTACGATAAAAACGCCTCTACCATCGAGTTTGAGCCGGGCCAGCAAGTCTGGGTCATGTCACCGGTTGACCCCTGCGCCCTCCAGGACAAATGGACCGGGCCCTTCAAGGTGGGGGAAAAGAAGAGCCCTGTCACCTACCTGATCGACATGGAGTCTCCCCGGAACCCCCTCCGGGTTCTACACGCCAACCGGCTCAAGCCCCACTTTGCCCGGACCGAACTAAGCCTACTGCTAGCGACCGACGACAGGGGCGAAGGCGACTCCGAGCCCCTACCCGACCTCCTGCGGACCAGCGACCACGAAGGGACCATCGAAGGCGTCCCACTCGCCTCCTCCCTGACCTCGGCACAGCACCACGACTGTCAGCAACGGTTGCAGCCCGTTGCGGCCCTCTTCTCCCTCACTCCGGGGGTGACTCCATGGTGTGCCCACGACGTCGACACTGGGAACAGTCCCCCCCGTGCGACACAGGGCCTACAGAGTACCCGACCGGGTGCGGGCCTGCATCCAGGCTGAGGTGGCGAAGATGCTGGCCCTCGGGGTCATCGAGCCCTCCGACAGCCCGTGGGCCAGTCCCGTCGGCCTGGTGCCAAAGGCCGCCGCACCAGGCACCCCCTCGGAGCTACGATTTTGTGTGGACTACCGGGCCCTGAACGCTGTTACCAAGACCGATGCCCATCCTCTTCCCCGGGCCGACGAGCTCATCGACCGCTTAGGGGAAGCCCGCTACCTGAGCACTTTTGACCTCACCGCCGGGTACTGGCAGATCCAGCTCACCCCCGGTGCCCAAGAGAGATCCGCCTTCTCCACCCCTGATGGGCACTACCACTTTCGGGTGATGCCATTCGTCATGAAGAACGCCCCGGCCACCTTCCAGAGACTAGTGAACAAGGTCCTGGCCGGGCTAGAGGCCTTCAGCGCGGCTTATTTAGATGACATTGCCGTATACAGCAGCCACTGGGCTGAGCACCTGGGGCACCTCAAAGCAGTCCTGGCCGCCCTCCAAGGGGCCGGGCTCACGATCAAGGCCAGCAAATGCCAGATAGGCCAAGGATCGGTGACCTATCTGGGCCATCAAGTAGGGAGCGGTCAGGTGGCTCCCCTCCAACCGAAAATTGATGCCATCCAGGCGTGGGAACCCCCCACCACCCAGACAGCTGTCCGGGCCTTCCTGGGCCTCACCGGGTACTACCGGCGATTCATCAGAGACTATGGGAGCCTTGTCGGCCCCCTCACAGAGCTCACGTCAAAAAAGCAGCCCAAGAAGGTACACTGGACCCCCCGCTGCCAGACGGCCTTCGAGACTCTCAAAACGGCGATGTGCCCTTCCCCCGTGCTACAGGCCCCTGACTACAGCAAGGAGTTCGTGGTGCAGACGGACGCCTCCGAATATGGAATTGGGGCCGTCCTGTCCCAGGTAGATTCGGAGGGACTCGACAGACCCGTGGCTTTCATCAGCCGACGGCTGCTGCCCCGGGAGCAGCGGTGGAGCACCATCGAGCGGCAGGCCTTCGCTGTACAGGCCTTCGCTGTAGTGTGGACCCTCAAAAAGCTCCGGCCCTATCTCTTCGGCACCCACTTCCGGGTCCAGACCGACCATCGGCCCATGCGGTGGTTAATGCAAATGAGGGGCGAGAACCCCAAGCTGCAGCGATGGTCCATCTCGCTGCAAGGGATGGACTTCTCTGTTGAACACCGGCCCGGCAATGACCACGCCAACGCCAACGGCCTGTCCCGCTTCTTCCGCCTCGACGAGGAGAACCCCCAAGGAAATGGGGGACTCTCCCTGCCTTCGGCTGGGGGGGACGCCTGTTGGACCCGGCCTCGTGGCGTGGTCTTAACCCTCTTGGATTATGCTCGTCCCCCGCACCGGCCTACACGGGCCGCCATTTCAGGCCGCCAGGGACCCCTCCTTCATTCGAGGTCCCCCTTGGATTGTACCCGTTTTCCTACACCCGCCTCAGCGGCCCCCTTTTCCAGGCCGCACAGGGACCCCTCATCCCTTCGGGGTCCCCCCATGCTTGCTCCACGCACCAGCCCACGCAGCCCGGCTCCTTCCGGCCTCGGCCTCAGCGAAGCCCCGATATCGAGGCACCAAGATCTGGCCAGGGGGCTCCGCATGGCCACTTCGCCACTCCCGGAGGAGGAGAGTTTCGATGGGACCCCCACCATCCCTCAACACCTAGGTGCGATCGTCCTCCGGCCTCCCCGGGCCTGGCGCCTCTCCCGCTGGGCGTCTGGCCCCTCCCAGCCCGGCCTCTCCGCCCCCCCAGGCGCAAGGGTCCGGACATCAAAGGGCTCCAGACCTATATCTGGGGCAACCCCGCAATGGGACAGCAGTTGTATCCCGGAGTCAAGAGCCCTGCTGATGGAATCGCGGCTGACCCTACGGAGAAGAACTCTTGTTGACACTACCACGAGCCCTGCTGACTGCGTCGCGGCTCCACCTTATTGAGACAAGGAACCTCACGGAACATATGAGCCCTGCTGACACTGTCGCGGCCCAACCTCGCTGAACCCTCCACCAGAGCCCTGCTGACGTCGTCGCGGCTCGAGCTGAACTGAACCACCTTAAGAGCCCTGCTGACCTAGTCGCGGCTCAAGCTCCACGAACTGATCGCCAAAGCCCTGCTGACGCCGTCGCGGCTCGACCACTCCGAGACCCGGAGTCCCTCCAGCTTGAGGATCAAGAACTGGGCCTAAGGTACCCTCGTACCCAGCTGCTACTAAAGACTGTCCCGCTACCCCGTCCCTACCAAAGACTTTGAGACTTTTGCGGATCCCTCGATCCCCCCTTGTATATACCGATAACCGTAACTTCCTAAATGCTGATAAAGAATTGCTCGTCTTGATAAACATCCTCGAGTCCTGTGTGGTGGTGTTACTGTGCTAGTACGGTATAGGAGAAGGACCTCTCCTAGGAGGCTTCTCAGCAGTGCTCGACTACTTCGTACAGTGTGGGGGCCCCCTTGGGTGGTCTCTCCGACTCCCCCGAGGTCCGCCTTCAAACATCGTGCCATTCCATTTTGGACCCAACCATATGCAAATCAGTCTTGACCCTGTGCCCAATGGGAACAGTCCAGCCCGAACTGCCAGGCTAGGTCCTCCCTGGACTGGAAACAAGCATCCTAGGACCGGTTTCCGGGTTTCACCCCTCTTCAGCCAGGATAGCTTGATTCCAGTGGCATGGAGAGCACGGGACTCACGTCTGAGCATACCCGTTCCACTCGGGGTGACAAATGCAAAAAGAACTATTGATGGACAGAATGCAGAACAATGTCATACATTCACCCCAGTACAGAGATCTGGGCCTAAATCCAACGTTCTTTTGCTCACCCTGCCATTCCATTTTGGACCCAACCATGTGCAAATCAGTCTTGACCCTGTGCCCAATGGGAACAGTCCAGCCCAAACTGCCAGGCTAGGTCCTCCCTGGACTGGAAACAAGCATCCTAGGACCGGTTTCGGGGTTTCACCCCTCTTCAGCCAGAATAGCTTGATTCCAGTGGCATGGAGAGCATCTTCCTCCACAAGGGAGTCATCCTCCGAGCTGCTGTGGCCCTCAGCTGGGGTGGATGGTGCTGAGGACTCCTCGGTGTGGCTCCACTCTGTGCCACTGGGTCCCTCCAACTTCTCGTCTTCTGTCCCAGTCAGGCTCTGTGGCTCCTCCTGGTCCGTGGAGCTGTCCCCTCCTGTGGCTGTGGATGTATATGGATAGAATTAGGGGAAAAAAAGGACAACATCAGTCACCTGCACTGACCGCACACACCACAGTGAGTACAGCACATCACAGGGCAAGCCCTGGCATCATCAGCTGAACACTGTTTAAAGTGCTCACACTGTTTAGAATAAGCCAATTGTCAGAATCACCATCAACCATGGCACTCATATCCCTCCTGGACTTGCACCCATATGTCTGTTGCATGGTGGATGCTAATACCCCAATGTGCAGACATGCACCACCTACACATTTGTTGGACATGCAAGTGAACATGTAGGAGTATGTCACTATACACACATCACATCTCTTGCCACTGACTCAGTACAGGTGTCAGGATGAAGGGATGTCCAGAGTCTCATTTCACATGCTTGTGATGCATACCAGTAACACACACTATGATGTTCTCATGTCCTGATAGTCAATGCCACAATGGGGTGCATGGAGCACATTTGACCCAATGCAGGATCACTCATAGCAAGTTAAATGCCATGGCACTGGCATGCCTGGAAAGTCAGTCATCACTGTCTCCTGTCACAGGGGCAGGGCATCCAGACAACAACAGTATGCACTGTGTCACAATCATGGGTCATGGGTAAAGCAAACTCTGCAGCTGACATGTGCACTTGTCCATCCCCTGCAAATAACATATCCCAGACCCAGATGACCCCACATCATACAAAACAGACATATGAGTCTCTGCGAACACAACTCTGTACATGAGCACCTCACAGTCTGCTGTGCATGAAACACAGATGCCTGAAGTTCACAGTTGCATACACCATTGTGCACTGTCAAGTGATCACACACCTATATGTCACACAGGTCTTGTCTCTCATAGTCACATCTCAGATGTCCTGCTGACCCTCAAACTCATGAACACCCCAGTTGTCCGGAAAAGGAAGCCACACCACAATGACACAGAGTCAGGCACCTGAAGGCACTTTCATTAAGCACAACCTGTAAGTTGATACACAGGAGTGGGATTACAGAGTGTTTCTAAATGCCCTTGAGTAGGCATGACTGCCCAGGTCTATGTGAAACAGTATATAGCCCTGGACAGTAGTCAGGTCACTAAGCATAGGTGACACACTTGATATAATACTCCTGAGGCCCATAAATTGGAGTCCCCTGCTGCATGGGTGTGTTTGAAATACCCCAGGCACATGTGGCGAGTCAGACCAGCAATTGGAACACATATCAAGGGCACACACAGATCAATTGTCAGATCTCAGGCATTGTGTAAACAATTGACCCACCCATGAAACCCACAACAGAGTCACGGTAACAGATGCTGTCCGGAACCTGAAGCATAGCTGACTGCAGGGACACAGTGCCCTAGTGACACAAGCCACAGACTGTAGGGTCCACACCTGTAGATTAGATGAGGCCGGTGCATCACACAATTGAGGGACATGAGTCCTGGACTACAAGACCTACGTAATGTGGAAGTGTGACCAGGTCAAAAGACTGCAAATAGCATGTCAGACATAGTACACTGATTAGGCATGGACTTACCCCCTCCTTGCTGCTATCTGGCATTCAGCTGCCCATCCAGGTCTGGGAAGACCACCGCCAGAATACTGAGCATGTGGGGGGTCAGGGTCCGGTGTCCGCCCCTCCTGCGAGGAGGCGACAGCTTCAGCTGGATGTGAGAAAGTGCCATCTTTCTTGCATGGTGTGCCCCCACTTTTTGCTGAATTGCTGAATGTGCTTTGACGGAGTGTGCCCTGGACTCCTGCCAATCGGGTGCCCAGGGCCTATGTTCCTTCCCTAAAAAACTAAAACCCAAATTGGTAAACCCTGGCCACATGTCAGCCCCTGGTAAATGGTGCCCTAGGTACCCAGGGCCTTGTGACCAGGGAAGGCCTCTAAGGGCTGCAGCACTCATTGCGCCACCCTTAGAGGCCCTGTACCCTAACACACACACACTGCTCTTGCAGGCTGAGTGTCTGGGTACAGGACAAAACAAAGAGTCGACATGGCACACATCCCTGTGTGCCATGCCCACCACCTACACTGCCCTGGCATACATCAGCCACCCCTCTAGCTGGGTGCCCTATGCCAGTGGTGTGGGCACAGGAGCAGGAGCCCTGTGCCTCTACAGTACCCAGGTCCATTCCTGGGCACTGTAAGTGCAGAGCTGCCATTTAAGAGTACATGGTGCTGAGAGCTTGTCAAACACGAACTCCACAGCACCATAATGGCAACACTGAAGACTTCTCAGCACATTAAACCCGCACTGATGCCAGTGTGGGATTTAATGTACCAAGCACCCCAGAGGGCATCTTAGAGATGCCCCCTGAAACCTAACCTACAATCCACGTCTGGTCTGAGAGGCTGCCCAGGCTGCCACAGAGCAGACATGTTGCTGGACCCCTGGGTAGGAGAGCCCCTGCTCTCCTGGGCCTGCAACAATGCACATCCTGGGCGAGGTGCTAGATCTCCTCCCCCAGGATGGGCAGGGGGAAGCTTCAAAGGTATGCCGCCTCCGTGAGCTTCCCCAGGCCACTGCAACCCCCCACTCTGGCGGGAAGCTTGGCCGGAAACCCCAAATAAGGACATGGGATGTGCCAGCCTGCCAACCCCACCCCTCAGGTGGGGGAGGCGAGGTGAATCACATCTCTGGGCACTCGCCATCTTGAAGATGGGGAGCCCTGCCCAATCAGGACTAGGCTACTGCCCCCCTCCCACAGGAGAGAGGCAGGATAGGGGGTGTACCCACCCCAGGACAGGGACCCATTGGTCCCTGCCCTTCACCTACCTGTAACGCCCCTAAATCTAGTATTTAGGGGCACCCTGAACCTTCCTTCCCCAGATTCCAGATTCCGAAATACAAAGAAGAGCAAGAAGAAAGAAGACCTGCCCTGCAGCTGCTAAGAAGAGGAAGACACCAACTGCTGTGGCGCCAGCCCTACCGGCCTGTCGACCCTCGAACCTGCTCCTGCTCCAACCCGGCATCTCTTGTGGCCAGCAACCTCACAAACCCCGGAAGACCGGGCTACCTTTTGGCTCTAAGCCCCTGGGACTCCCATGAGTAGAGGCTCTACTCAAAATCTACTTCTAATCCCTGGCATCAGCCCGGAACAGCGAACACTTCACACTCTGCACCCGCCAAGCCTGGCCTGTGCCGGAGTGAACAAAAACCACTAGGACGACCCCACGGCAACTGTGACCCTGAGTCCGGCACCCAAGGACTTCCCTCGATGCTCCTGAAGACGCCTGCAGCCTCAGAACCAGGTGCCCCCCCAACCGCGATCAACAGAGGGTAAGATTTCCCGACACCAAAAGGCAACCCTGCACCCGGTGCCCCGCGGCCCCCTGTGACCACTCCCGGGGTACCTACCTATCCTCCAACTACCCAACTTACCTCTCGAAGTGGTGGTGGCACCTGAAGAATCTTCGTCCCTGAGCTTGCAGTCTTTTTCTAAACCGGAGCTTTTTTCATTGAAATCAATGGAGCGCTCGAAGGCTCAAAAGCACCCTGCACCCAGCCGCCCGAGTGGCCCTGGCAGTGTAACCTCTACACCTATCTACTTCCCCATTTGCCCTGAGCAAGTGACCAGGAGCCCAGCTCCCACAGCCGCGTGGCCTGCTAGTCAGCAGCCACCAACCAAGGCCCCCCTACCTCTCATAGGATAACATTGGGCCTAACTCTCTCTGCACCCGGCTGCCCCTGTGCCGCTGAGGGTGAAACAACTGTACCTACCTGACACTGGGAGACCCCTGATTCTATGCCCAAAACCTTAACTCTGCCAGTCGAGTTCTTACCTTTAAACCGATAACTCAATTTTCTCCATAGGGTAACATTGACTGTTTTTTTCTGAAATTTCTTCTAAGTGTGGGGTTTTCAAAACTTAAAATATTCACAAAAATCAGCCGAGTAACGAAAACGAAAATACTCACCTGCTATTAGGTGGGCTCCCAGTGCTGGATCTTGGTGCCCAGCACTGACTCTGAAATATACTTACAACTGTAATTACCAGTAACCCAATTTTCTCCCATAGGAAATCATTGACTGTTTGACTGTTTTTCTGTGAAATTTCTTCTGTCAATTTCTGCAAACTTTAAATATTCTTTAAAAATCGTATAATTTCTGAAAACGTAATTACTTACCTGTTTTGGATAAAGGTCCCAATACTGAGTCTGGGCACCCAGTACTGGATTACAAAAGTAATGAGAACATACTATACCTGCAACTTGAATTTTCTTCTATAGGGAATCATTGACTGTTTTCTATGAAATTTCTTCTGTCAACTTTTAAAATAGCAAAATATTACTTAAAAATCCTAGTAGTAACTAAGTCGACTTATATCACTTGTTTCTAAGTACTGTCCCATGACTGAATCTAGGATCCAGTCCTGGAATCCCAAAAGTAATCCTGAAAGTAATCTATTGCAAATAACTTGAAACTTCCAATGAACTCAATGGATTATTGTGTTTAAAACTGTATTGCCTATTGCAACAACTTGTAACTTTCTACAAAAGCCAATTGCCTATTGCAAAAGTATTTATATAAAGCATCTCATTCTGAGAAAGTATATTTTAATTCCTATTGTTGGTTCTAAAATAAAATAGACATATAATTTTCATATAAACCATTGGCCTAGAGTTCAGTTATTGAGTGTGTGAAATCATTTTGCTGACTGAGGGCCTCATGTAGGTAGCCTAACATTTACCACTTCATAAATACCGAATTGTACCGATTCGGTATTTATGAAGTGGTAAATGCTATGTAGGTAATCCGTCGGTAATAATTACCGAATCGGAATGGGTCGGTATTTTAGAATCGGTAATTACCGATTCGGTAATGGTAACTGGCTCCCCATTGATTCCTATGGGCCAGGAGGCCCATAGGAATCAATGGGGAGCCAGTTACCATTACCGAATCGGTAATTACCGATTCGGTAATGGGGGTAGCACAATCAAGGGTGGCAGGGTGTCACATTGACACCCTGTTGCACCCCTGATTCCTGCATGTGTGCACATGTGGCACACATACATGCCCTAAGGGCATGTACATCTGCCACATTGCACACTTCTAAGCGCTTTAAAATGCTTTTACACATCCATTCTTTATTTACCACCAACTATTAGTTGGTGGTAAATACCGACTCCAGACAACACCCACACACTCCCCCTACATCTCATTTCTGTATTCGGAATTTACCGAATCGGTAAAATTACCGATTCGGTAATTTTACCGATTCGGTAAATTACCGAATACAGAAATGATCCCCCTACATCTCAAAAGCCTGAATACCGGTCGGTAACGGTATATTTACCGAAAATCGGCCGTTACCAACCGGTATTGGGCTACCTACATGAGGCCCTTAGTGTGTACAACAAATGCTTTACACTGTCCTCTGATACTGCCTTACTGCTTGACCAAGCTACCACTTTAGAGAGTAAGGTTATGTCTAACTTTAGCCTCTGCCAAACCTCTGGGGACTGTGGACACTGTACACCCTGTACCTATTTGGGAACAGTATATACAGAGCCACTTTCTCACACTGGACCCTTGAGATCCTCCAGGTCCAGCCCCGAAGGTCCTGCCACCTCTTCTGGCAGTTGCGGATCTGGCGCTTGTAGACCCCCACTGATCAAACTGCCTGGGCGATGGTCAGCCAGATCGCCTGCTTCTGGTAGGCATCAACCTGTGAGGATGACAAAGTTAAAAGTCCATTAACACACATGCCCCATATTTTTGCAGCACACAGTTGGATATCCATGTCGTCATCACAAAGGAAAATGAGTTACACAGGTAGTGCACCCATGGAAATGGACAAATGCCCTGCATGTCTGACATGTTAACGTTGCCTGGGAAGTTTAAGCTTGCACAAATGCAGTTTAGCTGCAGAACACCTGTTCATTACATGTACCTACACACTTTGGGGGATGAAAGTACTCCGTGAGTACGCTTGCCACTGGTGTACACACTGCTAGTACTGCTAGTCAGACAACATGCACAATTAGGAAGGCAGTGGACTGCACACTCACCTGCTCCCCTGGTTTCCCATACAGCTTGCTGTACTGTGGAAGGAGCCCGTCCAGCAGGGCCTGGTTCTCCTCCTCAGTGAAGGCTGGGGCCCTCTCCAGAGTACGTGCCATAGCAGTAGCCAGAGGATGCAGAGACAGCAACAGTGGTAGCAGAGATGTAGTCCAGTAGCATGTAGTGCAGGCAAGTGAGCTCCCTGGGGTCCAGCCAGCCTTATATCTGTGCTGTAGAGGCAGAATCTGTGCCATGTGTCCCAAGTGATAGGTCCAACACGGTTGCATTCTATGAATCTGGCCAATCCATGGAATTGTACGACTCGTACACGTCTTCCGCATCGTTCAAATCTTCACATTCATAAAACCCTAGTAATTGCAACATTGTTGTAGGCATTAAACTGAATTTCCAGCACACAACTCGTACAAGTTTTGAATCCGCATCCGTCTCCATGACAGTCCAGAGCCAATGGGTGCGCACGGCTCAGTTAACTGACTGTACAAAGCGTATTTTCAAAATACACACTCACCCGTCTCCATACGATTCAATGGCCAAGGCGTGCACAGGGCTCGGTCCATGCCTGCACGACGCGTATACATGATAGTCACCAACATCAGTTCTCATTGCAGTCAATGGCTAAGCGTAAGCACGGCTCGGCCCTGAACTGTGCAATGAGTACGCATGATAGTCACCCGCGTCGGTTCACATTGCAGTCAATGGCTAAGCCTACGCACGGCTCGGTCCTGAACTGTGCAATGCGTACGCATGATAGTCACCCACGTCGGTTCACATTGCAGTCAATGGCTAAGCGTACACACGGCTCGGTTCTGAACTGTGCAATGCGTACGCATGATAGTCACATGCGTCGGTTCTCATTGCAGTCAATAGTTAAGCGTACGCATGGCTCGGTCCTAAACTGTGCAATGTGTCCCTGTAGAAGTTACCCGCATCGGTTGACATTGGTGTGACTTTTTGACGGCTTCCACACACAATTACTTGCCAGGGACTCAGGTGCACACCTACCACACTACAGCATGTGCCACACTGTGTCCCATGGCATGTTAGGATGCATTACCTGTGTGTTTTGGTGGGCAAAAATTTGGTTGGTTGTGTGGCACTTTTGTGCAGCCACTCTCAGGCTGTGCACGGGTTCATGGGGACAGAATCCTTTGTGTATTGTGCCCATTATCACTGTGATGTGCAACTGTACAGTTATGGTCATGAGTCATGGACACAGTTGCAGGTTGGATATGTTTAGGACATGTCACATACACCCTGAGTCCTGGGTGTGATGGTATGTACATCACAGTGAGACCTATAGCCCCAATTCAGATGTACACCCACAGTCTGTGTGCATGTTGTGTCTCAGATATGTCTGATCAACTGTGCCCAATGGGAGACAGTCTCCACATCCATGTGGTTTGTGCATCAACATTGATGTTGTGTATGTGTCTACAAGACGTCCATGTAGGGCCTGCAGAGACAACATTGGCCACTACCTGTGGGACTCACGGTTGTTTTGAGGTGTGTACATGATATGCCATATCATGCCAGTGTCCATGTGGCAATACAGGGACCCTGGGTATCTGCATGTCATAGATCTGTGATGCCTGAGGGACATCAGGCCTCACTGGTCACTGTGGTGTGTGTTTGTAACGTGACAGCAGTACATAGGAACTGTGACACAGCCCAATGATTGGCCATTGCACTACATGGAACTTATGTAGACATGTGGACTTGAGATGTGAGGTGATGTGCATGTAGGTGACATATGTGTCGATACCCAACAGCACACACCTCAGTACATTGTGTATTGTCATGATGTCTCTTGTGATATTTTGCTTGGTCATAGCCACATGCGTGGATGAATCGACAATCTTCCTTTGTTCTTCTCTGTACTGCAGGGCACCAGCTGTCCATAGACCGTTCCCAGACCTTGAAACCATACAGGAACGCGACTGCATCCGACGGTACCGCTTCACTATGCCACTGATTGAGGAGTTGGCAGAGCAGTTGGCGCCACATCTGCTATCTGGCCGGACATACCCTACAGCACTGAACCCAGAGGTGAAGGTGATGTCAGCCCTGCACTTCTTTGCTACTGGTACCTTCCAGTACACTGTGGCTATTGCTGGTGGTATGTCGCAAACTATGTTCAGTCGTGTGCTACGCGATGTCTTGGAGGGGATGTTGCATTTCCTTGACCTGTACATCAAGTTTCCTAGCCCAAGTCAACTCCCTGAAATAAAGGATGCTTTTTATGAACTGGGGAGGATTCCGAACGTCATCGGATCTATTGATGGTACACATGTGGCCCTGGTACCACCACGTGCACATGAGCAGGCATACCGGAACAGGAAACATTTCCACTCCATCAATGCTCTGGTGGTACGTCTTGCAGACATGTGTATCACACATGTGTGTGCATGTTTCCCCGGTTCTGCGCACGATGCCTACATCATGAGGAGTAGCCGCATTGCAACGCTGATGTCACAGATGCCAGACCAGCGTGCCTGGCTTGTCGGTGTGTACTGACTGTTTACCATTGTGTGTGTTTGGCAATGTTGTACTCCACCCTCTTTCAAAACTCAGCTAATTGTTCAATTGTTTGTATGTAGGTGACTCCGGATACCCCAACATGCCGCGGTTGCTGACACTCCTCAGGAACCCTGTGACACCAGCCGAGATGCACTACAATAAGGCACATGGTCGGACCAGGAGGGTGATTGAGCGGACATTTGGTCTCTTGAAAAGCCGCTTCCGCTGCCTGGACAAGACCGGAGGGGCCCCCCATATGACCCTGCAAAGGTGTGCAACATTATCCTTGTATGCTGCATGCTACACAACATGCCAGTGCGCAAGACATTACCTCTCTTCCAGGATGAGGATGACCTACCGCCACCACCTGTAGAGGATCCAGGCCTGGACCACGATACCTGTGATGATGATGAGGGTGACGTCCGCACACAGCTCATCAACAACTTCTTCACCTGAATGTGAGTTTACAGGGTTGTTATGTCAATGTATTAAGTTAGCCTGAAATGTGTTGGGGCTGCTCTGTTGCTGTTTGAGTGTGTCTGTGTGCCACTTGACTGGATGTGTGTAGTGATGTGTCCTTTCAGGTGGTCTGTACTCCACAATAGTGTCGAACTGCTAACTTGTTTCTGTGTAGGTTTATTTTGACATGTTTTGTGCATGTGTATTGCATTTCTCTCCTGTTCTGCTGTGCTTTTGACTGTGTCTTGTGTCTGTCCTTCCCTGGGTACTTTGCCTGTTGTTTGGTCAACACTGACCCCCCAACACCCAGAATCCAACACCAGTGTGGAAGTTGTCAATTCCCATCAAGTGATGTACCACACACCCCTGGACTTCAATTCTCCGACACTTTGTGACCGTGGGTGCACTGTAACGTACACTTACCTTGCAACTATTGTGGAATAAACATGTTGCTGATGTGTAATGAACCTGTGCTATGCTTTGTTAGGTGCGTTGTCTGTCTTCCCACTTCTGACTGACATTTGCTTACCTCACCTGGGGGATTGTTAGCACTGACTATGGATAGGTGTGGTGTTTGTGCATTCCAATGTATTTCAGGTCAACATCATTGTGTGGGTTGAGTTACATGGACATGGTGAGTATGTGTTGTGGTGCCATAGTGGTGTGTCTCCCTCACATGTGTCACATCACCATGACTCATATAACGGTGATAACATTGTTGTAATATTTGGCATGCACTGTGTTGTTTAGCAGATCAACATCTCCATGACACATAACAAGTTGGAATCACAACAGAGACAAGTATAGTGTACTGGTGAGTTTATTTACAAACATGTGTGAGGATGATGCACAGGATGGTGGGTGCTGTACATTGGGTTTTGAATCCAAAGTTCACAGTAGAGTTGGAAGTGTTGGTAGGTGAAATGTCCAGAGTAAAGTCCACAGTCATCTGCTACATTGGACCAACATGAACCCTCCATGTCATGTAGGCGAGTTGTGTTAGATACGACAAGGTGAACGGTTTGCGCACAAAGAACATTGTTCAGAACAGGTTTAGAGGCCCTGGGGGATGTGCATGGACATCTGCGTCTCACTTGTCCTTCTTCGTACGACCCCTCTTCTTCTTCGGGGGGGGAAATCCTCAGGTGCAGGCGTCTGCGGGGCAGAGGACTCTCCGCTAGAGTCATCCTCCCTCCCTGTGGCACTGGCAGATTGTGAGGCAACAGATATTGTGGCCACACAAGGAGGTGTGGACATGATGGTGCTTATCTGGCGGAGGCATTGGAGTATGTCCCGATGCACCGCAGTAAGTGCATCCCACTTTGCCTCCATGCGAGCATGATGGGCAGCCTGCTCCTGTTAAATGTCCTTGAGGATCCCCACTACCTGGCCGAATCCTTCGGTGCTATCCTGGTTCGCATCTATGATGCGTACCAGTTGGGGGTCATCATGCAGTCCAGACCCCTCTGCAAGGCGCGCCCTCTGCCTACCACCCCTCCCAGCACCCATATCCACACGGGCAGGACCTGCGGCAGCAAGCACAGGTGACACTGGGCCCTCTTGGGTGTTGTTGCTGGTGGTGTTGTCCATAGCTTCCTGGGGATCCTGTGTCAATCAATCAATCAATCAATCAATCAATCAATCAATCAATCAGTTAATTTGTAAAGCACACTACTTACCCGTAAGGGTTTCAAGGCGCTGGGGTCGAAAAGCCAGGTCTTGAGTTGTCTCCTGAAGGTCAGCAGGTCTTCGGTTTGTCGTAGGTAGAGGGGGAGGGTGTTCCAGGTCTTGGCGGCACGGTGAGAGAAGGACCTGCCTCCGGAAGTGGATGCGCGGGACCGTGGCCAGGGCGTGGTCAGCGGAGCGGAGTTTCCTGTAGGGTACGTAGAAGGAGAGTCGACTGTTGAGATAGGCTGGGCCGGTTTTGTGGAGTGCCTTGTGTGCATGGAGCAGGAGCTTGAAGGAGATTCTTCTGTCGACGGGGAGCCAGTGCAGGTTCCTCAGGTGGGGGGTGATGTGGTCGCGGCGCAGGACGTCGAGGATCAGGCGTGCAGAGGCGTTCTGGATTCTTTGTAGTCTGTTGATGAGCTTGGACGATGCTCCGGCGTAGAGGACGTTTCCGTAGTCGAGTCTGCTGCTGACTAGGGCCTGGGTGACTGTTTTCCTCGTGTTTGTCGGGATCCATCTGTAGATCTTGTGGAGCATGCAGAGGGTGTTGAAGCAGGTGGAGGAGACGGCGTTGACTCTTTTGGTCATGGTGAGTTTTGAGTCGAGGATGACTCCCAGGTTGCGTGCGTGGTCGGTAGGGGCTGGGGGGGTCCCCAGTGATGCGGGCCACCAGGAGTCGTCCCACGCTGAGGGGTTGGGCCCGAGGATGAGGATCTCCAACTTTTCTGAGTTCAGCTTAAGTCTGCTTTCCTTCATCCAGTCGGCGACGGCCTTCATTCCCTGGTGGAGGTTGGATTTGGCGGCGAGAGGGTCCTTGGTGAGGGAGAGGATCAGCTGCGTGTCGTTGGCGTAGGAGATTATGTTGAGGTCGTGCTGTCGGGCGATGCGTGCCAGTGGTGCCATGTAGACGTTGAACAGCGTCGGGCTGAGGGAGGATCCCTGTGGGACACCGCGGATAATCTCAGAGGCTTTGGAACGGAACGGGGGGAGGCGGACTCTCTGAGTTGTCCCTGTGCTGTCGGTGTTCTGTGGTCTTGGTCTGTCCGTGTTGGTGGGGGTGCCCTGTCTGTTGCCAGATGCTGGAGGCATGGGTTCAGGGGGTGCAGATGTTGGTACTGCTGGTGCTGCATGATGACTCACACCGGAGGTGCCAGGTTGTTCGTCATCATCCGAAGAGGACAGAGATAGATCCACACCAGAGAGCTGAGGGTCCCCCAGAGTCTTGGACAGGGAGTCCTCTTCATTTGCTGCTGTGTCCCCAGCACCACCTGTGTTTGGAAGAGACACACAATGTAAGTTATGTTTCGACAGGCATCAATGGTTCACATACATGACATTTTCTACTGTACGTCAGGATGCGTGCCTGTACACTGCTTTGTCCAAGGTTGTCACGGACAGAGATTGATATTGTTGTGGCACATTGCCCAGCCAAAATGAAACATTTCAATGCGCATGTCGAACTGTGTGCATGCCCAGCTCATGTATAGATTTGGCTGTACATGGCCATTACTATTCAAGGGCCATCACGTTGCTGACACAGGTGTGTCATCCCTGTACACATTTGAGCTTTAACAAGGACATACGTGCAATTCCACTGGGGATATGTTGTAAGATTGGGGCATGTGTGGTAGCAGATTTTGCTAGTCTTTGTGTGTCACATTGGTGTATTGGTACGACATGGTCACAGTCCGGTATGCCTGTGATCTCTTGGGAGAAAGTGTTTTTTTTACAGTGTTCCTAGTTCCCATCTCATTTCATACAAGTGATGATGTCACCATCGTTAATGAGTCTGGTGCTGAGTTTTGTACGTGCATATGTGATTTGACTTGTCAATGTTCTCCATGGTGATATGGATTGGGCAAGGAAGCACTCTGGCTTTTCAATGCTCATGACAGTGAGAGCCGGTGGTGTATGTGTTGCGGTTTGGCTGCTGTGAGTAGCATGTCTCCTCCAATGCAGTCAAGGTTAGACCTTGTGTCTACAGTGTCTATGTCAGTGAGTGGTGTGTTGTGTGAAAGATGCATATATTGCAGCACAATGTAGGAGTGGAATGCAGCTCACAACAGCACTGAGTGTGAATGAGACCATGCTATGGTGTCGGCTATATTGGTGTGTCCATTCCATTCACTGTCAGATGTCCCGTCAATTATCTATATGTGAATTCAGGTGTGTTTTGTGCAATGTACTATATATGGCTCTCCACACTTGTCATCTGCAAGACACACCTCCACAGCCAGGCCAGGGGGCACTCCTGGACACTGCATACCCAGTCAGTGAGTTTTAACATATAGTTGCAATGGCTGTGTGTGCGACCGTGTTTGGGTTGGCCAGTGCATACGTGTGATTTTCAGCCACATCATTTATCAGGCCCATGTGTCAGACATCTTGCCCGGGCATTATCTTTGTGAGTGACTGGTACCACATGTGCAATGTGTTTTAGCATAGAAGGTGTGTGTATGGCCAGCATCGGTGTTATTTGTTTTCAAGTCAGGACCTCCTTCTCCCCCAGGCGAGTTATCCCATTATGAAGCGTGCCACCATTGCAGTGGGTGCAGGTTAACTTTCAGGATGTCAGTCAGTGCAGTCCTGGTGTTTGTTGGTGCCCAGTTCCCAGCATGGCATTGTGCTCCCCACGACAGAGCCCAGTGTCAGACATCTTGTCAGTCCATTCCCACTCCCTGTGAGGCGAGCATGGTTCAGTGTGAGCTTGCTGGGCCATGTGGGTGGGTGGGGAATGTCTGTGACTGCAACTCCCATCAAGCTTTTGGCTACAACCCCCTTCTCAGCATACCCATACTTCCTTCCTTTTGACTCTGCTTCCCTGTGAGGGAGTGTGACAGTAATGGCAAGATGGATGAGCTGTCAGTCCTCCTTCCTTCCCACCCAGCCAGACATCCCACCATGAAACGTTCTTCAATTGGAGGGCGTGCAAGTTGTCTTTCAGGATGTCAGTCAGTGGTGTCCTGCTTCTGATTTGCACACAACTCCTACCAGGGCCTTGTGCTCCCCACAGCAGGACCCAGTATCAGCCATCTTGTCAGTCATTTTCCACTCCCTGTGATGTGGGCATGGTTCAGAGAGGTCTTGATGGGCCAATTGGGAGGGGGGCATTATCTGTGACTACAAACCCCATCATGCTTTTGGATACACTCACTTCACCTGCATACCCACTATTCCTTACTGTCAGTCAGCTGCACTGTGAGGTAGTGTGTTTGTGGTGGAAAACAGTGTTTATTTGGTTTTGTGCCACTGCATTGCTCTATTTGTTGGTAGGTTTGTACATGTCAAGACACAGTTACAAGTCACTATGAGATGGCAGATATTGTATTCGTCTGAATAGCATGCACATCTTGGGATGATTATCTATTGATTACTGTGGCTTTGCTAACGGTGCATGGTTTCACTTTCCCCTTGCCACACAATATTGATGTATGTATGTTGGTTGAGTACTCACCAGTCTCTGGTATGTCTGCTAGACCATGGATGCTCTCTGGTGGTAGGATGTTCTGCACCTTCTCCTTCCAGGACCTGAAGTATACTGTGATGGCAGGAGGGCCACCACCAGTGTGCTGACTCAAGGCGTGATCTTTCTCACTGAGTTTCTTGACCCTCCTGCGCACGTCATACCACCTGTTCTGGATATCATCCTTTGTGCGCAACATTGGTGCTTGTGCATTGACCTTGTCCACAATCCTCGCCCACATCTTGTTTTCTTTGACATGGGGGTCCTTTGGACCAATATACCAAACAAATGTGGCTCTACTCTGATGATCTCGTCTACCAGCACTTCTAACTCACTATCTGTGAACTTTGGATTCTTCTTTGGGGGCATGGTGATGGGTGGTGGTGGTGAGTGATGTGTGTGTGAGGGTGCAAGTGATGGTGGGTGAGTGTCGGTTTTGCTAGGTGTATGTGTGAGTGCTTTTAGTGAGGTGCTAATGGTGTGAAAGTTGTGTGATGGGTGAGTTGTGAGTGTGTCTGTGGTTGCTGTGTGATGGTGTTCTCTGCTGGCTGTTGTCTTGAATTTGCAAAGAATCATGGTAGTGATCGGTGTCCTTTATATAGGTGCAGTTGTGGGTGTATCTTTGTTCCAAGTTTTTTAAAAATATTTATTGACTTTGTCATTGCTTGTTTGGTCCTTTGTTTGTATTTTTTCCTTTGGGTTTTCTAGGCATGAAGGAGACGTTCTTCTGACCGAGAGGGACGCTTCATATGCGTCGGTCGCGGAGATCTCTATTGCTTCAGGTCCCTTTTTTCTGTGCATGTCGGTCATGTGTCTTGGGCTCCGTGTGCGTCGGTATGGGTTTATACGCGTTGCATCGTACTGCACGGATCAGACATCGCGGGTACGTGTTGGTCGGGTTCATTCCTGGTGCGTTTCGGTCGGTGCTAATCGCGTCCGTTTTCCAGGCGAATCACTGTTTTCCCTACGGCTCGGTCGTACGGCTTCTATTCGTACGTGTTGGTTGTAATTCACACGCGTTGCATCGTACTGCACGGGTCGTACGGTGCCGGTCCGTGCCGGTCGGTCTCCGTTCCGGGTCCGTGTCGGTCGGTACGTTTTGCGGCCGGAATCGGCCCCTAAATGTACCATATTCCAGGAAGGCTAAAACACCATCATCTTTCTTATACTACACCCAATTTTCCAGCCATACACATTTATGAGATCTACTTTCCATCATCATATAGGAAGCCGGTGTATTAGAAGGTGGCATAAGAATTCCCTCCCTAGATATTATACGCTTGTCTTTCTTGAAGAAACTCTTGATTATATTAATCAACTTCATTCTTCATGTTCTCTTATTTAACTCACTCGAAAAATTCAAAACTCTTCCGTATTTTCACTAAACTTATTATTGAACTCTCGTCCAATGCCTGCGCGACTCACACCAACAACGCAATCAGAGCTTACTACGTATTTTCGTCTTCGCCCAATACCAGCATGCTACCAGTCCATTGCCCAATCAGAGCTCACAACACACCCTCTAATTTGACCAATACCACTGTGGCTCTTGTGACGTCAGTATTACTTCTTCTACTGACCCTCCCTTTACAATCTGCAGTTTTCTCACGCCCGCTGCTTCAACCAATACCAACGCGGCTCTCTATGACGTCAGTACAGCTCCTGCTACTGACCCTCCCTTTACAAGGTAATACAACAAGGTCTTTTCCCGTCTTCCGTTATAAAGTCCCAAATATCCAGAGCATGTCTAGGTAGGGATCTGGCATTGAGGAATAAACAGTTGAGGTTCATGTGATTGTTAACATGGATTGTGTGATGGCCTAAAGGAGATTGATCCATGCTAGACCAACGACAAGCGAGACAGGAAATAGGTCCATAGGATGATCCTGGGCCCGTTTGAATACATAGCCTTTCATTATTGGTCTTTTTATCAGCATAGGCTAGTAACTCGCTACGGGAGTAGCGGATGGGCGTGGACAAGTTTCGAATGATATCAGCAGGGGGTATGGCCCCTGGTCCCGGCTGGTCGCGGACGGGCGCAGACGGACTTACCTTAGGCGCACCTTCGGCGCGCCATTGACGCGCCCGCTGTGCCCGTCCGCTGCGCCTCGGCCAGCACATTGGAATAAATAGGGGAGGGGGAGCGCGGGCTCCTGTCTCCGCCCTCCGGCTCGCAGGGGCTGTCCCCTGATATGGTGCCATCCATATTATGATGCATGCGGATATTCGCCTTTCCATGGTGGTGTTGCTGCCATGGAAAGGCATTTGGTGTCTGGTGTTGGGGGCCCGTTGGGGTGGGGGGTGCACATGGGGGGGTACCTGTGGTACCCTCCCTCATAGCCATGCACTATGTGACAGGCACCACGTGGTGCCTGCCATGTAGTGCATGGCAATGATGTACGCACTCCTATTGCATTGCGGGCCGGTCTGCAGCCAGCAGATTCACCCACAATGTAATAGGCCCAGGATGCATCCGCCAATGTGGCGGGCACATCATAATATGCATTGCGTGATCGCCGCAACTTCGGCGGTCGGTCTCTGGCTCCGTTGCGATGGCAGGCGGGCTTTGTCCGCCCGCCATCTTAATGGACCCCTAACTCTTTATGTTAAACATATAATATTAGTCAGATCAATAGTCAATAATCAATAATCACCAAACTAATCGATAATAACCATAATTCTGCTACCAGAAAAACGGATCCAGCGAAAGGCCAGGATAAACCTTTCACAAATCAACGTATCACTCACAATGGGCCCATATACATACTCAGATTTCCTGGCTGTTTCGCTGGGGGTCAAGTTTTATTTCTCTTTGATCTGAATTAGTCAATGCCTAACTAATCTTCGCAGATCAACACTCTTCCTTTGGTCAATGGACCATTAGTCGTGTAGTTGATGGTGATATTAACAAATTCATGAATCTAACATATAGCTTTCAATAACATGATCACAGACTCTAAGTAAGATTCAATAGATTCTATCTAAACAATCCAATCGAAATGAATGTTCATTTGTACAGCTTCACAGTGCAAACTCCATCAACTTTCATGGGAGAGAAAAATTCATTTATCAAATAACATACACAAATGCATCCAACAATCTCAACGCATTAGGAGTGATAGATGAAGAGACAAAAGGACTTAGGTGTCTATTAAGATGGGGTGCGGATCGCCAAAACACCTTGCCGGTCGGCCTTTTACCCCTCACCACATTAGCATGGCGGGGTGTACCGCGGCGGACGGAAAGACCGTCCGCCGCTTTTCCGTCGGTAGGCAATCCTCACAATTGCCTACCAGGCGGAAACGTCCTGCAATAATAGTATCTTGCACTTTCAATGCCTTTCCATGGCGGAGACTCTGCAATGGAAAGGCATGCGGTGAACACTTTGGGGGCCCGCTGCGGGCCCCCGGAGAGTGGGGGGGTGGAGGACTGCACTTGGGGGGTACCATTGGCATACACAAGGTGCCTGTCACGTTGTGCATGCCAATGCACAACATGCATCTTTTGCATTGCGGCGGGTGCTGCTTACAGCACCGCCCGCCGCAATGTAAAGTATGCGGGATGCGACCACCAGGGTGGCGGTCGCATCCTAATGGGCCTAGCGGGACCGCCGCACCTCTGGTGGTCGGTCCCGTTTATCGTTACGGTGGCGGATTTGTCCGCCCGCCATTGTAATAGGCCCCTTTGTGTTCAGGGGGCTCTGAGTCTGGTTCAAACCAGTTCTGGGTGTCTTCCTGCCAGTGCACACCCTCATCCTTTGATAGTGAGGGTCTGGGCCTCAGACGTTCAGCAGGAGGTGGAGCCATCCTTATGTGGCAGCAGCACAGCCCTCTTCACATCCAGGGGGCTACTCCTCCCACCACACCAAATGCAGGCCAGCCTATTGCTGTCTCACCTACTCCTCCCTGGTGTCAAGACACCTCCCCAGACCCTATCACATCCAAACCCAGACAGTCAATACACAACCAGGCAGAGGCACGCAGGATGGTTAGGACAAGAAATCAGACACCTCTAAAAGTGTGGTTTCTAAACACACAATTTAAAAACCATCTTCACAAAAAGATGTGTTATTAAATTCTGAGTTCAGGCACACTAAACTCCATCTCTCCATCTTATGCCGATGGAAAAATATGCTGGAAACATGTTACACAGCATTCCCCATGCTGTCCTATGGGCAAGATGGCCTTGCAACAGTGAAAAACGAAATTGGCAGTATTTCACTGTCAGGACATGGTACACACCTCAGTACATGTCCTACCTTTCACATACACTGCACCCTGCTCAGGGGGGTACCATGGGCCTACCATAGGGGTGTCTTATGTTCATAAAAAAGGGAAGGGTAAGGCCTGGCAAGTGGGTGCACTTGTCAGGACAACAAGGCAGTTAACAAACTGTGCTCAGGCACTGCAGTGGCAGGCCTGAGATCTCTTTTTAGGGCTACTTATGTGAGTGGCACAATTAGTGCTGCAGGCCCACTAGTAGCATTTGCATTTCCCGCCCCGGCACACACAGTGCACTTTACTAGGGATTTTACTAGTAAGACAAACATACCAATTATTGACAACCAATTACCAAAACACTTTATACAGAGAGCATATGCACTTTAGCACTGATCAGCAGTAGTAAAGTGCTCAGAGTCCTAAAACCAACAAAAACAGGTCAGAAACAATTCAGGGGAAGGCAAAACGTTCAGGGATGACCCTGCAAAAAGGGCCAAGTCCAAAAACACCCATAATACAGATGACTGAACTCTGACACCAGAATTCAGCCAGCAGTCTGTGGAAGGAGCCTCATACTAGGATGTGGACGTACTTGAACTCTGAGATTGCTGCGAGGTAATATTTATGGTAGAACATGCGCTATACAAATCTCTATAACAGAATATGCACTATATATAGTGACCTATTTTCCACTCTACTTCCTGCTTTTACCTACCTTTTTCTCCCTCACCTTCTCTACCTCCCACCCTTTAACCTCCTGTGTTTCTTTCCCTCTGGGTCACAGGTGCACACATTATCTCTCTCTCTCTCTCTCTCTCTCTCTGCAGGGTTGCGTTCCCAAGCTCTCTCGCGCTGCGCGCTGTGATCATCAAGTGGAAACATGATTAATAAATATTTCCTGGGTGACTCATGCTTCATGAAGAGGGGGGTGGGATAACGAGACAGGATCCGCGCACGAGACAGGTCCGCGCACAATCCCAAAACCGAGTTAGGAATTTCTGTGGCAGGGCCTGCGCGCCCAGCCACCGGGGCCCCTACCCACGTGTCTGCCTGCGAGGGGAAGGGCTCAGGAGAGCGAGCGCCTGCTGTCCCACGAGGCAGGCCAAAGCACTACAACTTAAGTGGGTGACGTAAGCCTTCACAGGACAAGGGCACATCACTGTGGCACACAGGGCTTTAAGTGGGATGAAAAAACTGGAGGGGGGTCCCTTAGTCTATAAAATGGGCGTGGCCGATGCATTTACGGGCGTGGCTTATAACAAATAAACTGAAAATCTGTGCTACGTAGGGTACTGGTATTTTGCTACTTCTGTCCTTCCATCCAGATCTATATTACAAGTAACATTCAAATGTTCAGCCTCGAAAGTCCCCCCACCCCCTAACAAGCTCTACGTCTTTTAAATGACCAAAGAAATGAATACCCTGCCACAGTGCGTCAGCAGGTTGTACCCGAAATACAGCTGTGGGGGTGCACTAGAGCAACAAAAGAAACAAGGAGTGCCACACTCCACGACCCGCACTGTTTCATACTCCTAGAACCCCCCCCCCCTCCCCCCACGATCCGCCTCATCCTTTCTTACTGCAAGAATCGGCCACAACTTCAACTATCTGCGTCTCAAATCTATTTTACGAGGTGCATTAAAATATCTCACATACCACATGTATTATACATTATGCACATACATGGATATACGAAATCTATAATAATTACTTTTGGGGGTGAGAAACACTCACCTACTTTACACAAATACATTTATTTAAACATGAATAAAGCTACACAGGCAGGCGTGCTCATCTAATGCATGCCCGTTTTAGTGCTATAATATAGTGCAATGGTGCAAATGGCGCAGTGTTTTGGGACATGTTACATACACAGTCCAAACAGGATCTTCACAGGCCGGAAGATTGTACGCCGGCGGCTTTTCTACTATATCACCGGGCCAATCATGAGTCCCTACCTTTGCTGTGGGATCTGATCTTTCAGACGTTGTGGCTGCAGACAGTTGTATCCATTCTGATAAGACCCTTTGACATGCCTTGAAAGCAGGCCGAAACGTCAACACCGATAGAATGAAACTACAGCGTATAATATACATACACCCGGACGGCCGAATTGACTGGTGCTATCTATTGTGATGCAGCCCACCTACTTAGTAATAGAATCAGCGTGAATGTGTACATGGTTTGTACATATCACAGAGCAGGGTGCTATCTGCATTATTGACATGATTATTATTTTTTTTTGTAAATCTTTTTATTGAACTTTTGCATCATACAGCATATACGGGTGAGTAATGCATTTCCAATACAGGACAGGCAGACTTTTGTTTCAGATACTATAAGGCAAACAACATTTCATGATACATTTAACAGGAGCACCATAACCCACAGGGAGTCTGTTCCCTGAAACTATCACCCTGGTATATTACTTGCTCCTCCCTATGACACCAGTCCAGGTCTATTTCCCACTCCTCAAGTGTTGGGGGCCCCTGTTCACCCCATTATCTAGCTACATTTCGCTTGGCACTATAGAAAGTGTTGTGCTATTCAACATATCATGGGTCCCATCTTTGGTGACTACATTGCACTTGTATATTCGTTTAATGCGATCCTATACATGAAACAGCAATATCCCTCATGTGTAGATGCACCTCTGAATCAATAAAACCGACGGGCCATTGTTCACATAGTCTAGATAGTACCCACCCCGGTACCAGTGGGAGCAAGGGTCAGTCCTGTCATTTCTACTGCTTTACTACCATAAAACCTTAACCAGGTAGGAATACACCATGACATCTTCATACGACACAAGGATTGTGGCTAACAGCAGCCATGTCTCTCGAAATGTTCGCAAGTATGACTGCTTTCAGTTAAGTTGACACATTAACATATGTTTCGGCAAGGGCATCAAGGTACGGACGGCCTTCTTCATGACTAACTGATTTTTATCCATATGGCGCAAACGAACACAAAAGAGACTCAAGGTTTCAGTTAAGGCGATCCCTCTTCTTAAAGAGGGTACATTTGATACTTTTTTAAACACAGACCTTCTATTTTAAACAGTTGTAAGAGTCTATTTTTTAGTCTAAGCAGAATATTAGACTAGTGGTAAACAGTCACCCAAAACTAAATTCATCTGTCTATCGGACAATCAAATCCATCACAGTTGAGCAAACAGCAACACTTCAGATCTCAAATATCCATATGTGTCAATTGCACCACTAATCCTGCACAAGGCTTCTCACAAGTGTGAGTGTTTCATATTTGGTCATTTAGGGGATGCAGTTCACTGCAGAGTCTCACCACTGGTTATTTGAGAGGGACAGAAAGTCAATTCAGCTCGGAGGCATCTCAGTACCTCAACGCCTCGGGTGTGCTCTCACAGCACGGTTTTCAACAGTCCCGTCTGAGTTCCTTCTGAAAATTGCCCTCCCAGAGCATATTGGTGTGTCTCAGTAAATCAAATTACCCAAAATGTGTGAGGCGTTTCTGTTGGTCATGGGTTATGCAATCAGGGAGAATGAGGGTGTTGGGAAACAATCGTCTTCCGTATCCGCTGCAGAGTCTATCTGCCAGGGCCGGACTGGCCGTAGCGGGCACCGGCCAATCCCCCGGTGCGCCGCACGGGTGGGGGCCGGTTTTGGGCCCCTGGGGGCCACTTTTGTAACAGGGCCGTTTTCCTGTTTTGGGCCCCTGGTGGCCATTTTTGTTACAGGGCCGTTTTTGCAACATAGCTGCAAAAACGGCCCTGTAACAAAATCGGCCGAAAACCGGCCCTGGCAAAGAGCTCCGCGGCACCCCCAAGCCCCGGAGGGGGGCAGGCCGAGCACTTTGCCAGGGCCGGTTTTGGTTCCCAGTCCGGCCCTGCTATCTGCAGTTGGTAGCACATCATTCTCTCTAGCAGTGTTTGCACACAACATGTCCAAGAGCGGTGGGAGGCATACCAGGCAGGCTGAAAGATTCACTGAAGGCGTAGTCATGTTCTTTCAACATGTTAAAGGTGTAGGGCTTGAAGAATGTGACACTCGCCATGAAGAGGAGTGGAACACCACATTATTCCTATGAGTAAAACTGAGGATGAGGCTGGTGGGAATTACAAGCCCAAACATCTGTCAAGGAAGGAGGACGTCTCAGAAGCAGAGACTTTAGAAGCTTCCTGTAGGAACCTACAGGAGGTGGAAGGCTCCTCTACATGATTTGTTGGCTTTAAAACAGCCCGGGCTGTTGGCTTTTGCCTGTAGTTTGGTGAAGGTATCTTGACTAGGTGTGTGTGTGGGGGCTTTCCCACATTTAGGGGTCCTCAGAGTGCTGGTAAACACTAAGTGAGTGTGACCAACACCATCAGTGTGAGGACCACGGCACTATGAGAAGCAGTACTTAGGTGTCTTATAATAACAAGTATTTTTGAAACCTACATGCGCACTAGCGTTCACGTTGACCCTCTGTATAACGTACCTGTTATTAAAGTGCCCCTGGAGTTGGAATAGTGAATACCCTCGTTGTTGCGGTCAATGGCCTGTCCTCATGGATGCTCTGTCTGCAGGATGTAACCCATCAGTGCTTCTGAGTGAATGCAGACGCACACTCTGGATGGTAGAGTTCAGAAGTGGCACAGGTTTGGAACAGTTGTGCTGTGTCTGTGTTGTGGAGTTCTACTGTAAAGTATATCTTATTCGATCTAGTTACTTACTGCGCCATCTGTGATATCTCACTGGCATGCCTTCCGTTATGAATCATTGATTATTCCCTCTCTGCTCACATTTTTTAAATTTAGTCACCTACAGGGACAATGTCCTGCTGTTAAAACAGATGTTTTATACACTGCTGCCTCAGGGATGCTGAGAGGTGGGGTCACCCAATGTCAGGTAAGGGCTGTATGTCTAAGGCATCATCAGGACATCACCAGGGATGCCCTAGATGCAGGTGTACCCTCACTCGTTCGGTCAGTCCAGGGTCTTCTGCCCTGTCTCTCCTTTATACAAACTAATACCTGTACCCCTGGTCCCAGCGTGCAAATGCAGAGTCTTCTTCATCTTGCCCTTTCATTCAAAATCAGGGCCCTCTGTCCTCTGTCCCCTTCAGTGAATCTCAAGGACCGCTGCCCGATGACCCCTTCAGTGAATCTCATGGACCGCTACCCTCTGTTCTGTCAGTGAATCTCAAGGACCGCTGCCCTCTGTCTCATCAGTGAATCTCAAGTACAGTTTCCCTCTCTCCAGTTAGTGAATCTCAAGGACCGCAGCCCTCTGTCCCCTTCATTGAATCTCAAGGACCGCTGCCCTCTGTCCCATCAGTGAATCTCAAGGACCGCCGCCCGATGACCCCTTCAGTGAATCTCAAGGACTGCGGCCCAATGACCCCTTCATTGAATCTCAAGGACCGCTGCCCTCTGTCCCGTCAGTGAATCTCAAGTACCATTTCCCTCTGTCCCGTCAGTGAATCTCAAGGACCGCAGCCCTCTGTCCCCTTCGTTGAATCTCAAGGACCGCTGCCCTCTGTCCCGTCAGTGAATCTCACGGACCGCTGCCCGATGACCCCTTCAGTGAATCTCAAAGACCGCTGCCCTATGCCCCCTTCAGTGAATCTCAAGGACCACTGCCCAATGACCCCTTCAGTGAATCTCAAAGACCGCTGCCCTCTGTCCCCTTCATTGAATCTCAAGGACCGCTGCCCGATGACCCCTTCAGTGAATCTCATGGACCGCTGCCCTCTGTCCCATCAGTGAATCTCAAGTACAGTTTCGCTCTCTCCCGTCAGTGAATCTCAAGGACCACAGCCCTCTGTCCCCTTCATTGAAACTCAAGGACCGCTGCCCTCTGTCCCATCAGTGAATCTCAAGGACCGCAGCCCTCTGTCCCCTTCATTGAATCTCAAGGACCGCTGCCCTCTGTCCCATCAGTGAATCTCAAGGACCGCTGCCCTCTGTCCCATCAGTGAATCTCAAGTACCGTTTCCCTCTCTCCCGTCAGTGAATCTCAAGGACCAAAGCCCTCTGTCCCCTTCATTGAAACTCAAGGACCGCTGCCCTCTGTCCCATCAGTGAATCTCAAAGACCGCTGCCCTATGCCCCCTTCAGTGAATCACAAGGACCGCTGCCCAATGACCCCTTCATTGAATCTCAAGGACTGCTGCCCTCTGTCCCGTCAGTGAATCTCAAGTACCATTTCCCTCTGTCCCATCAGTGAATCTCAAGGACCGCAGCCCTCTGTCCCCTTCGTTGAACCTCAAGGACCGCTGCCCTCTGTTCCGTCAGTGAATCTCACGGACCGCTGCCCGATGACCCCTTCAGTGAATCTCAAAGACCGCTGCCCTATGCCCCCTTCAGTGAATCTCAAGGACCGCTGCCCAATGACCCCTTCAGTGAATCTCAAAGACCGCTGCCCTCTGTCCCCTTCATTGAATCTCAAGGACCGCTGCCCGATGACCCCTTCATTGAATCTCAAGGACCTCTGCCCGATGACCCCTTCAGTGAATCTCAAGGACCGCTGCCCGATGACCCCTTCATTGAATCTCAAGGACCTCTGCCCGATGACCCCTTCAGTGAATCTCAAGGACTGCTACCCTCTGTCCCCTTCAGTGAATCTCAAGGACCGCTGCTCAATGACCCCTTCAGTGAATCTCAAGGACCGCTGCCGATGTCCCCTTCAGTGAATCTCAAGGACCGCTGCCCGATGACCCCTTCAGTGAATCTCAAAGACCGCTGCCCTATGCCCCCTTCAGTGAATCTCATGGACCGCTGCCCTCTGTACCCTTCATTGAATCTCAAGGACCGCAGCCAGATGACCCCTTCAGTGAATCTCAAGGACCGTTGCCCTCAGTCCCCGTCAGTGAATCTCAAGGACTGCTGCCCTCTGTCCCCTTCATTGAATGTCATGGACCGCTGCCCTCTGTCCCCTTCATTAAATCTCAAGGACCGCTGCCCTCTATCTCCTTCAGTGAATCTGAAGGACCGCTGCCCTCTGTCCCCTTCATTGAATCTCAAGGACCGCTGCCCTATGCCCCCTTCAGTGAATCTCATAGACCGCCGCCCTTTGTCCCCTTCACTGAATCTCATGGACCGCTGCCCTCTGTACCCTTCATTATATCTCAAGGACCGCTGCCCTCTGTCCCCTTCAGTGAATCTCAAGAACCGCTGCCCTCTGGCCCCTTCATTGTATCTCACGGACCGCTAACCTCTTTCCCCTTCAGTGAATCTCAAGGACCGCTGTCCTCTGTCCCCTTCAGTGAATCTCAAGGACTGCTGCCCAATGACCCCTTCAGTGAATCTCAAGGACCGTTGCCATATATCCTCTTCAGAGAATCTCATGGACCGCTGCCCTCTGTCCCCTTCATTGAATCTCAAGGACCGCTGCCCTATGCCCCCTTCAGTGAATCTCAAGGACCGCTGCCCAATGACCCCTTCATTGAATCTCAAGGACCGCTGCCCTCTGTCCCGTCAGTGAATCTCAAGTACCATTTCCCTCTGCCCCATCAGTGAATCTCAAGGACCGCAGCCCTCTGTCCCCTTCGTTGAATCTTAAGGACCGCTGCCCTCTGTTCCGTCAGTGAATCTCACGGACCGCTGCCCGATGACCCCTTCAGTGAATCTCAAAGACCGCTGCCCTATGCCCCCTTCAGTGAATCTCAAGGACCGCTGCCCAATGACCCCTTCAGTGAATTTCAAAGACTGCTGCCCTCTGTCCCCTTCATTGAATCTCAAGGACCGCTGCCCGATGACCCCTTCATTGAATCTCAAGGACCTCTGCCCGATGACCCCTTCAGTGAATCTCAAGGACCGCTGCCCGATGACCCCTTCATTGAATCTCAAGGACCTCTGCCCGATGACCCCTTCAGTGAATCTCAAGGACTGCTACCCTCTGTCCCCTTCAGTGAATCTCAAGGACCGCTGCTCAATGACCCCTTCAGTGAATTTCAAGGACCGCTGCCGATGTCCCCTTCAGTGAATCTCAAGGACCGCTGCCCGATGACCCCTTCAGTGAATCTCAAAGACCGCTGCCCTATGCCCCCTTCAGTGAATCTCATGAACCGCTGCCCTCTGTCCCCTTCATTGAATCTGAAAGGACCGCTGCCAGATGACCCCTTCAGTGAATCTCAATGACCGTTGCCCTCTGTCCCCGTCAGTGAATCTCAAGGACCGCTGCCCTCTGTCCCCTTCATTGAATCTCATGGACCGCTGCCCTCTGTCCCCTTCATTATATCTCAAGGACCGCTGCCCTCTATCTCCTTCAGTGAATCTCAAAGACTGCTGCCCTCTGTCCCCTTCATTGAATCTCAAGGACCGCTGCCCGATGACCCCTTCATTGAATCTCAAGGACCTCTGCCCGATGACCCCTTCAGTGAATCTCAAGGACCGCTGCCCGATGACCCCTTCATTGAATCTCAAGGACCTCTGCCCGATGACCCCTTCAGTGAATCTCAAGGACTGCTACCCTCTGTCCCCTTCAGTGAATCTCAAGGACCGCTGCTCAATGACCCCTTCAGTGAATTTCAAGGACTGCTGCCGATGTCCCCTTCAGTGAATCTCAAGGACCGCTGCCCGATGACCCCTTCAGTGAATCTCAAAGACCGCTGCCCTATGCCCCCTTCAGTGAATCTCATGGACCGCTGCCCTCTGTACCCTTCATTGAATCTCAAGGACCGCAGCCAGATGACCCCTTCAGTGAATCTCAAGGACCGTTGCCCTCAGTCCCCATCAGTGAATCTCAAGGACTGCTGCCCTCTGTCCCCTTCATTGAATGTCATGGACCGCTGCCCTCTGTCCCCTTCATTAAATCTCAAAGACCGCTGCCCTCTATCTCCTTCAGTGAATCTCAAGGACCGCTGCCCTCTGTCTCCTTCATTGAATCTCAAGGACCGCTGCCCTATGCCCCCTTCAGTGAATCTCATAGACCGCCGCCCTTTGTCCCCTTCACTGAATTTCATGGACCGCTGCCCTCTGTACCCGTCATTATATCTCAAGGACCGCTGCCCTCTGTCCCCTTCAGTGAATCTCAAGAACCGCTGCCCTCTGGCCCCTTCATTGTATCTCACGGACCGCTACCCTCTTTCCCCTTCAGTGAATCTCAAGGACCGCTGTCCTCTGTCCCCTTCAGTGAATCTCAAGGACTGCTGCCCAATGACCCCTTCAGTGAATCGCAAGGACCGTTGCCATATATCCTCTTCAGAGAATTTCATGGACCGCTGCCCTCTGTCCCCTTCATTGAATCTCAAGGACCGCTGCCCGCTGACCCCCTTCATTGAATCTCAAGGACCTCTGCCCGATGACCCCTTCAGTGAATCTCAAGGACCGCTGCCCGATGACCCCTTCATTGAATCTCAAGGACCTCTGCCCGATGACCCCTTCAGTGAATCTCAAGGACTGCTACCCTCTGTCCCCTTCAGTGAATCTCAAGGACCGCTGCTCAATGACCCCTTCAGTGAATTTCAAGGACCGCTGCCGATGTCCCCTTCAGTGAATCTCAAGGACCGCTGCCCAATGACCCCTTCAGTGAATCGCAAGGACCGTTGCCATATATCCTCTTCAGAGAATCTCATGGACCGCTGCCCTCTGTCCCCTTCATTGAATCTCAAGGACCGCTGCCCGCTGACCCCCTTCAGTGAATCTCAAGGACCACTGCCTTTGTCCCCTTCAGTGAATCTCAAGGACCGCTGCCCTCTGTCCCCTTCATTGAATCTCAAGGACCACTGCCCTATGCCCCCTTCAGTGAATCTCATAGACCGCCGCCCTTTGTCCCCTTCACTGAATCTCATGGACCGCTGCCCTCTGTGCCCTTCATTATATCTCAAGGACCGCTGCCCTCTGTCCCCTTCAGTGAATCTCAAGGACCGCTGCCCGATGTCCCCTTCAGTGAATCTCAAGAACCGCTGCCCTCTGGCCCCTTCATTGTATCTCACGGACCGCTACCCTCTTTCCCCTTCAGTGAATCTCAAGGACCGCTGTCCTCTGTCCCCTTCAGTGAATCTCAAGGACTGCTGCCCAATGACCCCTTCAGTGAATCTCAAGGACCGTTGCCATATATCCTCTTCAGTGAATCTCAAGGACCGCTGTCCTCTGTCCCCTTCATTGAATCTCAAGGACCGCTGCCCGATGACCCCTTCAGTGAATCTCAAAGACCGCTGCCCTATGCCCCCTTCAGTGAATCTCATGGAGCGCTGCCCTCTGTCCCCTTCATTGAATCTGAAAGGACCGCTGCCAGATGACTCCTTCAGTGAATCTCAATGACCGTTGCCCTCTGTCCCCGTCAGTGAATCTCAAGGACCGCTGCCCTCTGTCCCCTTCATTGAATCTCATGGACCGCTGCCCTCTGTCCCCTTCAGTGAATCTCAAGGACCGCTGTCCTCTGTCCCCTTCAGTGAATCTCAAGGACTGCTGCCCAATGACCCCTTCAGTGAATCTCAAGGACCGTTGCCATATATCCTCTACAGTGAATCTCAAGGACCGCTGTCCTCTGTCCCCTTCATTGAATCTCAAGGACCGCTGCCCGATGACCCCTTCAGTGAATCTCAAAGACCGCTGCCCTATGCCCCCTTCAGTGAATCTCATGAACCGCTGCCCTCTGTCCCCTTCATTGAATCTGAAAGGACCGCTGCCAGATGACCCCTTCAGTGAATCTCAATGACCGTTGCCCTCTGTCCCCGTCAGTGAATCTCAAGGACCGCTGCCCTCTGTCCCCTTCATTGAATCTCATGGACCGCTGCCCTCTGTCCCCTTCATTATATCTCAAGGACCGCTGCCCTCTATCTCCTTCAGTGAATCTCAAGGACCGCTGCCCTCTGTCCCCTTCAGTGAATCTCATGGACCGCCGCCCTTTGTCCCCTTCAGTGAATCTCATAGACCGCCGCCCTTTGTCCCCTTCATTGAATCTCATGGACCGCTGCCCTCTGTCCCCTTCAATAAATATAAAGGACCGCTACCTGATGTCCCCTTCAGTGGATCTCAAGGACCGCTGCCCTCTGTCCCCTTCATTGAATCTCAAAGACCGCTGCCCTCTGTCCCCTGCATTGAATCTCAAGGACCTCTGCCCTCTGTCCCCTTCATTGAATCTCAAGGACCGCTGCCCGATGACCCCTTCAGTGGATCTCAAGGACCGCTGCCCTTTGTCCAATTCATTGAATTTCAAGAATCGTTGCCCTCTGCCCCATTCATTAAATCTCAAGGACCGCTGCCCTCTCTCCCCTTCATTAAATCTCAAGGACCGCTGCCCTCTGTCCCCTTCAGTGAATCTCAAGGACCGCTACCCCCTTTCCCCTTCATTGAATCTCAAAGACCGCTGCCCTCTGTCCCCTTCATTGAATCTCAAAGACCGCTGCCCTCTGTCCCCTTCATTGAATCTCAAGGACCCCTGCGCTATGACCCCTTCATTAAGTCTCTAGGATTGTTGCCCTCTGTCCCCTTCATTGAATCTCAAGGACCCCTGCGCTATGACCCCTTCATTAAGTCTCTAGGATTGTTGCCCTCTGTACCCTTCATTAAATCTCAATGACTGCTGCCCTCTGTCTCCTTCATTGAATCTCAAGGACCGCCGCCCTCTGTCCCCTTCATTGAATCTCAAAGACCGCTGCCCTCTGTCCCCTGCATTGAATCTCAAGGACCGCTGCCCTCTGTCCCCTTCATTGAATCTCAAAGACTGCTGCCCGATGACCCCTTCAGTGGATCTCAAGGACCGCTGCCCTTTGTCCAATTCACTGAATCTCAAGAACCCCTGCCCTCTGGCCCATTCATTAAATCTCAAAGACCGCTGCCCTCTGTCCCCTGCATTGAATCTCAAGGACTGCTTCCCTCTGTCCCCTTCATTGAATCTCAAGGACCGCTTCCCGATGACCCCTTCAGTGACTCACCAGGACCGCTGCGCTCTGTCCCCTTCAGTGAATCTCAAGGACCGCTGCCCTCTGTCCCCTTCAGTGAATCCCAAGGACCGCTGCCCTCTGTCCCCTTCATTGAATCTCAAGGACCGCTTCCCTATTTCCCCTTCATGGAATCTCAAGGACCGCTGCCTGACGTCCCCATCAGTGAATCTCAAGAACCGCTGCCCTCTGTCCCCTTCATTGAATCTCAAGGACCGCTGCCCTCTGTCTCCTTCATTGAATCTCAAAGACCGCTGCCCTCTGTCCCCTTCATTGAACCTCAAAGACCGCTGTCCGATGTCTCCTTCAGTGGATCTCAAGGACCACTGCCCTCTGTCCTCTTCATTGAATCTCAAGGACTGCTGCCCAATGACCCCTTCAGTGAATCTCAAGGACCACTGCCCTCTGGCCCCTTCATTGAATTCCAAGGACCACCGCCTTCTGTCCCCTTCATTGAATCTCAAGGACCGCTGCGCTATATCTTGTTAATTGACAAGCAGGATTCTCTTCTCCATCCCCTTTAATCTAACTCAAGCATTGCTTCCCTTGTGTCCCTTCAGTCATACCAAGGACCCATCTCCGCTCTATGCCCTTCACCACACCGCCACCTCTATTCATTGACCCGTGCCCAAGTCTGTCCTTCTACTGTCTCCTTCCTTCAAATCCTAGACCTTCAGCCACCTGTTCTTTTCAGCCTAAATGATTGGTCTCTGACCTCTTACATTTTGACCCCGTCAGTCAAACCTCAGGTCCTCTGCCTGGTGCACCCTTCTTTATTATTATTGGCATTGATAATTCTTTAGTGTAAACCTAGCCAGACATTGATTGAGCTCTATACATAGTATCGGGGGAAAGGAATGACTTGAGACTGTATATATACAAGAGGAAAATAAGAAAGGGCTGTTGTACTTTTACATGTGCCTCGAGGAGGAGGAATGTCTTTATCGGTGAATGTGAAGAGTCTTCAACAGGTGAGTTTTGTGCTCAATTCTGAAGACAAAGAACGAAAGGGTGAGCCTGGTGTGTGAAGGGATGTTCCACCAGGTCCTCAGTGTATCACATGAGTATCCTGGTCTTCTGATTTTTACAGTTTTGCACCATGATGCACTGGTTGTTAATTTTTAAATCGTTTGGCACTTTAAGAAAGTGGGTATTTTCTTGCTTTACCATTCTTTGTCCCTGCCTGCTTGTGGAACCAACATCTGGTTTAGACTGACAGCTGGGTTGTTTGTGCAGTCACACAAAGGGAGCTGAGTTGTGCCAGACATCTCCTGATGGCCCATCACCAGGCTGATGGGCCTTCTTGAGCTAGTGTTGTGGGAAGAGTTGTCACTGACACCTGAATGGGGCTGTGCCTGGCCTCTGACAATCTGTCTCACCCCCCTGTAGTGTGTCTCGAGCCAAGGCAGGGCAAGGCAGAAATTGGTGGACAACAAAGACTTTCTTTTCAAGTATGCCTTCTTCAAAGGCCAAAAAGCGTATAAGTATTGGACCTATAACCCCACATTTTTAGATCACTTGGGATCAAGAGGAGACTCTGCCAAGAGGAAGAGCAGTCAGTAGGAGCACTGCCCCTTTGCTGTGTTTGCTTTGCTGGTTTGGCCTGCAGTTTCTGCTTCTGTCTTCAAGAGACTAAGGACTGGGCTTTTGCTTTGGTATCCTGCTTGATAAGATTCTCAAAGCTCTTTTGTGTTCTTGCCTTCAGTTAAGAAGTCTCAGGGCCATCAAAGGCTTCACCTGCAGCCCCTGAACTCCTCTTCTGGGGAGAATACTGGCCTGCCGAGGGGTGCTAATGCCAGTTCTGGGCCCTTGGAAGTGGCTTCTGCCGCAAGAAGAGTTGAAAATCCACACATCACCCTTCAGCAGCATTTTTCCAGCTGCAAGGTTGCTGTGTGGTTGAAAAACCAATGCATCACCGCTCCGCTTCAACCATTGATCTAGAGTCTAGACGGTTGTAGGCTCCTACCTTGAGGCCCACCACCTCCACCTACCACTGTATGGATGCCCCGACTGCGACAGCTGCTATATTGTTAATATACCAGGATCCCCTGAGTAGGAGCCCAGAGCTTGGATATCAATGTCGTATGATAATCCCATCGACCCAGTCCAGGTCAATGGAGATGTCTCTACGGGAACCGCTTTTTGTGGGGGTACTCGCCAAGACGGCTGATTGTCGTTTTTGCCCTGGACCTGGAGGCATTGGCTTTTGCGCTGCAGGGACAACATTCTCACCAGCATTTACGATTCCCAGAGGATGGATGCTACTGACATCCTGTTGTATGTGACGTTCTTGGTCATCAACCTTTTATGAGCTATTCGTGAGGTCATCAGCGTTGGGGGTTATTTGGGCTTGTTGACTAAACAGAGTAAGTCCATTATATTGACATGTAAACAGAGCAGACCCTCTCACTTGTACATTGAGTGGAGACCTTGGTCCTTTAACCTTGTAAGAGCTGTCAGTGTCTTCTACATCATAACGAGAGAGGATTAATTAGTTGTGAAAGTGTGTAGTGACGGCTGTAAGCTGTCAAAATCAGTTTTAAAGGGCTACAGTGCAAGCAAGAGATACTGGGCCTAGCCCTGGGGGTTGAGGCATTTCACTCCTGATGGCTAGGGCTGACTACTATGGGGCCGATTCCGATTCCGGCCGCAAATTATACCGACCGACACGGACACGGACCCGGACCCGGACCGGAGACCGACCGACATGGACCAGCGCCGTACGACGCGTGCAGTACGATGCAACGCATGTGAATTATAACCAACACGTACAGAATTCAAGCCGTACGACCGAGCCATAGGGAAAATAGTGATCCGGACGGAAAACCGACGCGAGTTTCACTGACCGCACAAACCCAGAATGAACCCGACCGACACGTACCCACGATGTCCGACCCGCGCAGCACGATGCAATGCGTGTAAAACCAGACCGACTCGCACGGAGACCAAGCCGCACGACCAACATGCACAGAAAACCGGGCCCACAAGTAATACAGATCTCCGCGACCGACGCGGATGAAACACAGAAGATAGCGTGAACGAGGCGGAGAAACCCGCACGAGCCAACATCAGCGTCCATTTCCGTCAGAAGAACGTCTCCTTCATGCCTACAAAACCCAAAGGAAAAAAGACAAAAAAAGGACCAAACAAGCAATGACCAAGCCAATAAATTTCAAATAAAAAAAAACTGGGACAAAGACACACCCACAACTCCAACTATATAAAGGACTTCAATCACTACCATGATCCCTTGCAAATAGGAGACACAGCCAGCAGCAAACACCATAACACAGCAACCACAGACACACTCACAACTCACCCATCACACAACTCACACACCATCAGCACCTCATCCAAAAGCACACACACATACAGCTAGCAAAAACAACACTAACCCACACTCACTTGCACCCTCACACACACATCACTCACCACCCCCCATCTCCATGCCCCCAAAGAAGAATCCACAGATAGTGAGTTAGAAGTGCTGGTAGACGAGATCATCAGAGTAGAGCCACATTTGTTTGGTACATTGGTCCAAAGGACCCCCATGTCACAGAAAACCAAGATGTGGGCGAGGATTGTGGACAAGGTGAACGCACAAGCACCAGCAAGGCGCACAAAGGACGATATCCAGAACAGGTGGTATTACGTGCGCAGGACGGTCAATAAACTCATTGAAAAAGATCACGCCCTGTGCCAGTGCACCGGCGGTGGCCCTCCTGCCAAACCAGTCTACTTCAGGACCTGGGAGGGGGAAGGTGCGGGACATCCTACCACCAGAGAGCGTCCATGGTCTAACAGACATACCAGAGCCTGGTGAGTACACAAACAACATACCCAATTTTGTGTGGCAAGGGAACAGTGAAACTATGCACCGCAAGCAAAGCCACAGTAACCAATAGTTAATCATCCCAAGATATGTATGCCAGTCAGACAAACACAATACCTGCCATCTCATAGTGACTTGGAACTGTGTCATGACATGCACCAACCTACAAACAAATAGAGCAAGGCAGTGGCACAAAGCAAAATAAACACTGCCAGACAGTTTGCCACCACAAACACACTACCTCACAGTGCAGCTGACTGACAGGAAGGAATAGTGGGGATGCAGGTGAAGTGAGTGTATCCAAAAGCATGATGGGGTTTGTAGTCACAGATAATGCTCCCCTTCCTGATTGGCCCATCAAGACCTCTCTGAACCATGCCCACATAACAGGGAGTGGAAAATGACTGACAAGATGGGTGACACTGGGTCCTGCTGTGGGGAGCACAAGGCCCTGGTAGGAGTTGTGTGCAAATCAGAAGCAGGACACCACTGACTGACATCCTGAAAGACAACTTGCACGCCCTCCAATTGAAGAACGTTTCATGGTGGGATGTCTGGCTGGGTGGGAAGGAGGACTGACAGCTCTGACCATACTTACCAGCATGTGGAGACAACATCCCAACACAAACTCAACACAACTCACCGGGTAGAATGCATTGACCCACACCTCAGTGAAATATCAGCAAAATATACCCCGTACTGGATGCTGCTGTGTGAAGCACAGGGGCTTTCTTTGGACTTGTAGCAAAACAAACACCATGATTTCACAGTCAGCCATCTTGCCATTGCTGTCACACTCCCTCACAGGGACGCAGAGCCAAAAGGAAGGAAGTATGGGCATGCTGTGAAGGGGGGTGTAGCCAAGAGTATGATGGGAGTTGCAGTCACAGACAATCCACACCCACCCACATGGCCCAGCAAGCTCACACTGAACCATGCATGCCTCACAGGGAGTGGGAAGGGACTGACAAGATGTCTGACACTCAGCTCTGTTGTGGGGAGCACAAGGCCCTGTTGGGAACTGGACAACAACAAACACCAGGACTTCACAGTCAGCCAACTTGCCATTGCTGTCACACCCCCTCACAGGGAAGCAGAGTCAAGAGGGAGGAAGTATGGGCATACTGGGAAGGGGGGTGCAGCCAAGACCATGATGGGAGTTGCAGTCACAAACAATCCACACCCACCCACATGGCCCAGCAAGCTCACACTGAACCATGCACGCCTCACATGGAGTGGGAAGGGTCTGACAAGATGTCTGACACTGGGCTCTGTTGTGGGGAGCACAAGGCCCTGCTGGGAACTGGGCAACAACAAACACTAGGACTTCACAGTCAGCCATCTTGCCATTGCTGTCACACCACCTCACAGGGAAGCAGAGACAAGAGGGAGGAAGTATGGGCATGCTGGGAAGGGGGGTGTAGCCAAGACCATGATGGGAGCTGCAGTCACAGATAATCCACACCCTCCCCCATGACCCAGCAAGCTCACACTGAACCATGCTCTCCTCACAGGGAGTGGGAAGGGACTGTCAAGATGTCTGACACTGGGCCTGAGAAATGTGGCTGACAATCACACATATGCACTGACCAAACAAAACCCGGTCGCACACACAGCCATTGCAACCATATGTTCTAAATCATTGTCTGGGGATGCAGTGTCCAGGGGTGCCCTCTGGCCGGGCAGGGGAGGTATGTCTTGCAGATGGCCAATGTGGAGAGCCATATATATGGTACATTGTACAAAACACACAATTCACATATACATCATTAACAGGGGACATCTGACAGTGAATGGAATGGACACACCAACATAGCCGATTCCATAGCATGGTCACATTCACACGGTGCTGTTGTGAGCTGCATTCCACCCCTACATCGTGCTGAAACATAGGCATCCTTCACACAACACACCACTCACTGACATAGACACTGTAGACACAAGGTCTAACCTGGACTGCATTGGAGGAGACATGCTACTCACAGCAGCAAAACCGCAACACACACAACACCGGCTCTCACTGTCATGAGCATTGAAAAGCCGGAGTGCTACCTTGCCCAATCCATGTCACCATGGAGAACATTGACAAGTCAAATCACATATGCACGTACAAAACTCAGCACCAGAATCATTAACTATGGTGACATCATTACTTGTATGAAATGAGATGGGAACTAGGAACACTGGAAGAAAACACTTCCTCCAAAGAGATCACAGGCATACCGGACTGTGACCATGTCGTACCAATACACCAATGTGACACACAAAGACTAGCAAACTCTGCTACCACACATGCCCCAATAGTACAACATATCCCCAGTGGAATAGCACGTATGTCCTTGTTAAAGCTGACATGTGTACTGGGATGACACATCTGTGTCAGAAACCTGATGGCCCTTGAGTAGCAATGGTCATGTACAGAAAAATCTATCCACGAGCTGGGCATACACACACTCCAACATGCACATTGAAATGTTTCTTCATTGTTGGGCAATGTGCAACAACAATATCAAACTCTGTCCGTGACAAGACGGTAAAAAAGTAGTGTACAGGCAGGCACCAGTTCGTACAGTAGAATATGTCATGTTTGTGAACCATTGATGCCTATAGAAACATAAATTACATTGTATGTCTCTTCCAAACACAGGTGGTGCTGGGGACCCAGCACCAAATGAAGAGGATTCCCTGTCCCAGACTCTGGTGGACACTGAGCTCTCTGGTTTGACTCTGTCTCTGTCCTCTTCGGATGACGACGACCAACCTGGCCCCTCCGGTGTGAGTCATCATGCAGCAGCATCAACATTTGCACCCCCTGTACCCACGCCTCCAGCATTTGGAAATCGACAGGGCACCCCCGCCAACACGGACAGACCAAGACCACTGAATACCCACAGCACAGGGACACAGGACCCCCCGGAAGCTACAGCAAACACCACCAGCAACACCACCCAAGGGGTCCCAGTGTCACCTGTGTGTCCCGCCGCTGGTCCTGCCCGTGTGGATAGGGGTGCTGGGTGGGGGTGAAGGCAGAGGGCACGCCTTGCAGAGGGGTCTGGACTGCATGATGACTGCCAACTGGCACGCATCATAGATGCGTACCAGGATAGAACCAGAGGATTTGGCCAGGTAGTGGGGATCCTTAAGGACATACAACAGGAGCAGGCTGCCCACCATGCCCACATGGAGGCAAAGTGGGATGCCCTTTGTGTGGTGCATCGGGACATACTCCAATGCCTCTGCCAGATCAGCACAAACCTGTCCACACCTCCCTGTGTGGCCACAACATCTGTTGCAACACCATCTGCCAGTGCCACAGGGAGGGAGGAGGACTCTGGTGGAGAGCCCCCTGCACAGCAGAGGTCTGCACCTGAGGATCCCTCCCCCCCCAAGAAGAAGAGGGGTCGTCTGAAGAAGGACATGTGAGAGGCAGATTTCCCAGCACATCCCCCAGGGCCTCTAAACCTGTTCTGGACAATGTTCTTTGTGTGCAACCTGTTCACCTTGTTCAATCGCACACAACTTGCCCACTTTACATAGAGGGTTCATGTTGGTCCAATGTAGCAGATGACTGTGGACTTTACTCTGGACATTTCATCTACCAGCACTTCCAACTCTAATGTGAACTTTGGATTCCAAACCCAATGTACAGCACCCACCATCCTGTGCACTTTCCTCACACTTGTTCGAAAATAAACTTACCAGTACACCATACTTGCCTCTGTAGTGATTCCAACTTGTCATGTGTCATGGGGATGTCAATCTACTACACAACACAGTGCATGCCAAATACTGCAACAATGTGACCAACGTTAGGTGAGTCATGGTGATGTGACACATGTGTGGGAGACACACCACTATGGCAACACAACACATACTAACCATGGCCATGTTACTCATCCCACACACTGATGTTGACCTGAAACACATAGGTATGCACAAACACAACACCTATCCACAGTCTTTGGTAACAATTCCATAGGTGAGGTAAGCAAATGTCACTGAGATGTGGGAAGACAGACAACGCACCTAACAAAGCATAGCACAGGTTCATTACACATCAGCAACATGTTTATTCAAAAATAGTTGCAAGGCAATTGTACGTTACGGTGGACACACGGTCACAGAGTGTCTGAGAATTGTAGTCCATGGGTGTGTGGCACATCAGTTGATGTCAATTGACTACTCCCACACTGGTGTTGGATTCTGGGTGCTGGGGGTCGGTGTTGACCAAACAACAGGCAAATTACCCTGGGAAGGACAGACACAAGACACAGTCAAAAGCACAGCAGAACAGGTGAGAAATGCAATACACATGCACAAAACATGTCACAAGAAACCTACAGAGAAACAAGCAGTACTACCCTATTGTGGAGTACACACCACCTGAATGGACACATCACTGCATGCATCGGGTCAAGTGGCACACAGACACACTCAGACAGCAACAAAGCAGCCACAACACATTCCAGGCTAACTCCATACATTGACATAACAACCCTGGAAACTCACATTCAGATGAAGAAGTTGTTGATGAGCTGTGAGCGGATGTCACCCTCATCCTCATCATCACTGGCATCGTGGCCCAGGCCGGGATCCTCCACAGGTGGCAGAGGTTGGTCATCGTCATCCTGGATGAGAGGCACCTTCTTCCGCACTGCCATGTTGTGTAGCATGCAGCATACAAGGATAATTTTGCACACCTTTGCAGGCTCATATGGGAGGGCCCCTCCAGTCTTGTCCAGGCAGCGAAAGCGACTTTTCAGGAGGCCGAATGTCCACTCAATCACCCTCCTGCTCCGACCATGTGCCTCATTGTAGCGCATCTCGGCTGGTGTCACAGGGTTCCTGAGGGGTGTCAGCAACCACGGCATGTTGGGGTATCCGGAGTCACCTACACACACAAAAATGAACAAGTAGCTGAGTTTTGTAGGAGTGCGGAATACAACATTGCCAAACACACACAATGATAAACAGTCAGTACACACCGACAAGCCAGGCACGCTGATCTGGCATCTGTGACATCAGCGTTGCAATGCGACTACTCCTCATTATGTAGGCACCGTGCGCAGAACCAAGGAACCGTGCACACACATGTGTGATACACATGTCTGCAAGACATACCACCAGAGCATTGATCGAGTGGAAATGTTTCCTGTTCCGGTATGCCTGCTCATGTGCCTGTAGTGGTATCAGGGCCACATGTGTCCCATCAATAGATCCGAAAATGTTCACCCCAGTGTATAAAAGGTATCCTTTATTTCAGGGAGTTCAGCTGGGCTAGGGAACTTGATGTACAAGTCAAGGAAATGCAACATCCCCTCCAAGACATCGTGTAGCACACGACTGAACATAGTTTGCGACATACCACCAGCAAGAGCCACAGTGTACTGGAAGGTACCAGTAGCAAAGAAGTGCAGGGCTGCCATCACCTTCACCTCTGGGGTCAGTGCTGTAGGGTATGTCCAGCCAGGTAGCAGATGTGGCGCCAACTGCTCTGCCAACTCCTCAATCAGTGGCCTGGTGAAGCAGTACCGTCGGATGCAGTTGCGTTCCTGCATGGTTTGAAGGTCTGGGAACGGTCGATGGACAGCTGGTGCCCTGCAGAACAGAGATGAACAAAGGAAAATTGTCAGTTCATCAACCCATGTGGCCATGACCAGGCTCAATATCACATGATACATCATGACATTACACAATGTACTGAGGTGTGTGCTAATGGGCATGGACACATATGTCACCTACATACCCATCACCTCACATCTCAATTCCACATGTCCACATAAGTCCCATGTAGTGCAATGGCCAATCATTGGGCTGTGTCACCCGACCTATGTACTGCTGTGAAGTTACAAACACACACCACAGTGACAAATGAGGCCTGATGTCTCCCAGGCATCACAGATCTTTGCCATACAGATACCCAGGGTCCCTGTTTTGCCACATCGACACTGGCATGGACATGGTGTATCACGTACACACTACAAGGCAAGCGTGAGTCCCACAGGTAGTGGCCACTGTTGTCCCTGCAGGCCCTACATGCATGTCTCTTAGACACACACACACCATCAAGATTGCTGCATATACCACATGGATGTGGAGACTGTCTCCCATTGGGCACATTTGATCATCCACATCTGAGACACAACATGCACACAGACTGTGGGTGCACATCTGAATTGTGGCTACAGCTCTCACTGTGATGTACATGCCATCACCCTCAGGACTCAGGGTGTATGTGACATGTCCTAAACATATCCAACCTGCAACTGTGTCCGTGACTCATGCCCATTACTGTACATTTGCACATCACAGTGTAATGTGCACAACACACAAAGGATTCTGCCCCCATGAACACGTGCACAGCCTGGGAGTGGCTGAACAAATGTGACACACAACTAACCAAATGTTGCCCCCCCCAACACACAGGGAATGCAGCCTTACATGCCATGGGACACTGTGTGGCCAATGCTGTAGTGTGGTAGGTGTGCACATGTGTCCCTGGCAAGTAATTATGTGTTGAATCCATCAAATAGTCACACCAATGAGGTCCGACGCGGGTGACGATGCGTACGCATTGCACGGTTCATGACCGAGCCGTGCGTACGCTTTGCCATTGACTGCAATGAGGTCGGACGCGGGTGACAATGCATACGCATTGCACAGTTCATTACCGAGCCATGCGTATGCTTTGCCATTGACTGCAATGAGCTCCGATGCGGGTAACACTGCGTATGCATTGCACGGTTCATGACCGAGCCGTGCGTACACTTTGCCATTGACTGCAATGAGGTCGGACGCGGGTGACTATCATGCATGCGCGTCGGGCAGGCATGGTCCGAGACAGGCGTACGCCTTGGCCTTTGAATCGTATGGAGAAGGGTGCATGTGTATTTTCAAAATACGTGTTGTACAGTCAGTTGACCGAGCCGGGCGCACCCATTGGCTCTGAACTGTCATGGAGACGGATGCGAATTCAAAACTTGTACGAGTTGTGTGCTGGAAATTCAGTTGGATGCCTACAACAATGTTGCAATTCCTAGGGTTTTATGAAGGTGAAGATTTGAACGATGCGGAAGACGTGTACAAGTCTTACATTTCCATGAATTGGCCAGATTCATAGAATGCAACCGCGTTGGACCTATCACTGGGGACACATGGCATAGAGTCTGCCTCTGCAGCACAGATATAAGGTTGGCTGGCCCCCAGGGAGCTCACTTGCCTGCACTACATGCTACTGGACCACATCCCTGCTACCACTGCTACTGTCTCTGCATCCTCTGGCTCCTGCTATGGCACGTACTCTGGAGAGGGCCCCAGCCTTCACTGAGGAGGAGAACCAGGCCCTGCTGGATGGGCTCCTTCCACAGTACAGCAAGCTGTATGGGAAACCAGGGGAGCAGGTGAGTGTGCAGTCCACTGCCTTCCTAATTATGCATGTTGTCTGACTAGCAGTACTAGCAGTGTGTACACCAGTGGCAAGCATTCTCACTGAGTACTTTCATCCCCCAAAGTGTGTAGGTACATGTAATGAACAGGTGTTCTGCTGCTAAAGTACATTAGTGCAAGCTTAAACTTTCCAGGCATTGTTAACATGTCAGACATGCAGGTTATTTGTCCTTTCCCATGGTTGCACTACCTGTGTAACTCAGTTTCCTTTGTGATGATGAAATGTATATCCAAATGTGTGCAGCACAAATATGGGCATGTGTGTCAATGGACTTTTAACTTTGTCATCCTCACAGGTTGATGCCCCTCAGAAGCAGGAGATATGGCTGACCATCGCCCGGGCAGTTCGTTCGGTGGGGGTCTACAAGCGCCGGATCCGCAACTGCCAGAAGAGGTGGCAGGACCTTCGGGGCTGGACTCGGAGGATCGCAAGAGTCCAGCTGAATCTGTCACCTCCTCGGAGGAGGGGCGGACACCGGACCCTGACCCCCCACATGCTCCGGATCCTGGCCGTGGTCAAATCAAATCAAATCAAAGATAGCTTTATTCGGTATTTGACAAACACCATATAAGCAAACATTACAAAAATACGATTAAAACAACGTTATTTAAACATTTACATACTAAAAGGTGATTACTAAGAAGAAATACATATTCATTACCCTAGTCATTCAATTAATCTAATATTAAAAACCCTTTAAAAAATTTTTTTTTCTAGAAAGCGATTGATATATGTATCATTACATTTGCATGATAGAAGGGTCGAGGTAAATATGACATATTTATGTATTATATGGTGTTATTAGGCACAGAATAATACTTCTACAAACCCTCAACCTACTAATCGCTTCTCATAGACCCTCTACATTTTATAATAAACGACAGGAATTTTATCATCACTCCAATAGTACATTCGTCTTGAAGCAAATACAATCTGTGGAGGGCTGCTTTACAGCTTCTCAGGCCCCACAGTTTTAACAGAGGCAATAGATGTTTTTTCCTACCCCATTGGTAGTACTTGCAGAACAGTATGCAATGTATGTTAGACTGAGTGGCTATTCCGTCACACGGGCAATTAATCATTTTCACTGACCAATCATTCGGTGTAGGGAACGTTATTAACCTGAAGAAACAGTCTGTCCTCAGACGAGCCAACAGCATTCTATGGTAAGGGGAGATATTTGGCGCCAGATAAGGATGTAAACCATGTTCATGCAAAATCTGGCGGTGGGCTATAATGGTGGACTTATTCCCATCTAAATAATATCTCCTCTCCTCCAATAAGCCAAGACACGTCTCTTTTAGTGCTTTTTTGGGGATTTGGGCGCATGATGTTGGGTCTGAAAAGAATTCTGGGTTGCCTATGGAGTTCAGGAATTTTTTAACGTAGGCTAGCCAAGGTTGTTTAGCGCCATTTCCTTGCTGCAGGCAATCCTGAATTACCTCCCTATTGAAGGTTGTGTCCTCGCATGTCCAGATCTTATGCCACAACATAACTGGCGCTATCTTTATAATGTCACTAATGTGAGATCTATCCAGTTCGTTGTGGCAGATAGTAGTAGATGTGGAACGCGGGACTCCTAAGAGGTACCTCAGGAAAGCATTCTCCACCCTTTGAATTTCGGAACTATCTGCAAGTCCCCAAATCCCCGCCCCATAAACAGCTGTGGACACACATTTAGCTGCATAGATCTTAAGTAGTGTGTCTACCGGTTTCCCGCCCTGTTTTTTAGCAAATTGCTTAACCGCCCCTATTGCGCGGGCAAAAGCCAGGTTTCGGGAGGTAACCGCTGCAGACCATGTCCCCCTATTATTAAAAATGATACCCAAGTAGGAAAAAGTTTTCGACATCGCTATCTTTGAATTATTAACAAAGGTTTTGCAGTCTGGTACTTTTTTTCTCATTGTGCATGACATCGTGAAAGTTTTTCCCACATTTATTATAAGGCCTCTAGAGCTCATGAAGGTTGCAAAGCCTGTTAGTGCCTTTTGGAGTCCCCGCTGAGTGCGGGCCATAATCACCGCATCATCAGCGTATAACAATAACGGGACTGCGAGTCCGTTTATCTTGGGGTAATCCACCTCCAGGTCATTCATCAAGTCTGCTACCTCGTTTATATACAAATTAAATAAAAACGGTGCAAGGATGCAACCCTGGCGAACGCCCTTTGCAATTGGGAATTTTCTGGTTTGCTCGCCGTTTTTGCCATATCTCACCGTAGCTCCTGCATCTCTGTAAAGTTCCTGGATAAAAGTTAGGATGTTTTTATCTATCCCCATATTAGTCAGGGTTTTCCACAGGGTTCCAAGATCCAGACAATCGAAAGCCGAAGTTAAATCGACAAATGTCAGGAACAAGTTCCCTTTTTTTGATCCAATGTATTTGTTTATTATAAGGGACAGGTTTAAACCCTGCTCTATGGTTCCCACCCCCGACTTAAAACCATATTGAAATTTTGAGAGTATCCCATTAGTCTTGGACCAGGTTTGTAGTTTGGTTAGTAGCACCCTGCCAGCAACCTTCATTAAATTATCTAACAGAGAAATGGGGCGATAACATTTTGGGTCTTGTCTATCTCCTTTTTTAAATATTGGAATGACTATCGCTTCCTTCCATGTGTTGGGGAAACCTAATTTGGTGTAAGCATTTAGGACATTTGCCAGTAAGGGTGCCCAGAGATCTACATTCCCTTTAAATAGATCAATGGGTACACCGTCAGGCCCTGGAGCTTTTAGGCTTGCACTCTGAGAAATCGCTTGTTCCAGGTCTGCAGGGGTGAACATTACTTTTAATGGGAAATTTCCCTGTGGTTGTAAAAGGATCTCACTCCCCTCAGCCAACTCCTCTTGTGAGGTCAACATAAGTGAGTCTTTCTTGTAAAGCGCAGTAAAATGCTTGACCCAGACGTCTTCAGCTATGCCAATTTCCATGGAGTCTACCTTCCTATCTAGAAAAAAGGGGGCATTTACCTCTTTCCAGAAGGACGTATTATCCCTTAGTGCGCTTGCCTTTATCAAGGCTTCCCAAGCTGCATTTTTGAGTTCTTTCTTCCTTGTCAGGAGAGTCAGCTTGTAAGCTTGTCTAGCCTCCTTGACTTGTCTGCTATCCCTGGGTATAGTCTTTAAAGCCTGTAAAAGTGCTTTATGGGCACTTGTGCAGGCTCGGTTAAACCAGCCATATATTCTCGTTTCCTCCCTTGCCTTTAATTTTTTGGTTAGCTTAGCGTTTATTTCTGTTTTAATCTCATCGAATGCCTGTATTATTTGTTCTGGGTTAATGCTTAGTTCCAGGCAGGTGTTAAATTGACTAGTTTCTTTCTGTAATAGATCTTTCAGAAAGTTCATGGGTTCAATTTTTGCCCATTTAATGGCATAGCCATTTTTCCTGGCCAGTGCCACTGAACGGCCATGCAATATATCTGTGGTGCTTATTTTTTGCGTGCCCCGTTTCCCTAATTTAAGGGAAGTACTAATGGGAAAGTGGTCACTTATTGCTAGGCCCTCCGTTTCAAACCCGCCCACCCAACCTTGGTTCCTATTTGAAACCAGGATGAAGTCTATTACAGTACCTGCCCCATGACCAAAAAAGGTTGTTTGAAACACTACAGGTGGCTGGCAAAGTTCATTTGCAAAAGCCAAATCCCATTCATGCATGAATTGATTTAGCAGATTTCCCGCTAGGGAATGTTCAAAATGTGTGGTGGGATCCCCTTGTGAGTCAAAAATACCACAGTTTTTTGTTTGGCTATAGGGACATAGGTGACAATTAAAATCCCCTGCTATAAGTAAGCAGTCTGCCGCCTGGCCGCCATTGTTTAGCAGTGAATCCAGTTCCGCTATTAGAATTTTTACCTCTACTTTTGGCATATTATTATAAAGGTTTATCAGAAAAAAGGAGCGCCCATTTAATTTAAAAGACAATCCTTGTAGTGAACTCCCTACACCTGCTTTTGGCCCATTTGCCTCATACATGTTCTGTTCTATGTTACAAAGGTTAGAGGTAAAAATACAAAGTCCCCCCAAGCCCCTGCCTCGGTTACCCTGGATCGAGGGAACGTAGAAAGTGCTAAAACCCTCTACTGATGTCTCATATGGGTCCCAACACTCCTGTAGGCAGACTATATCCTGCTTTTCCATAAAAGTTAGGAATAGCTGGTCACGCGCTTTTTTCGCAAGCCCAGCAATATTCCAGGAAGATATCTTAAGCAGACAAAACCCCTCAGTGATGGGGCAGGGTTCTTCCTGCCTAGGTTGTGAGACCATGCCCTCTTGCAAGGCTTCGATCTCATTATCGAGTTGGGTCTTAGTCCTATCTACTATACTCAGATATGGTTTTATGTTGATAATTTCAGTTATTGGCCCAGTTCCGTTCTCAGTCCGTGACCTGCTGGATTTTTCTGTTAACTGCTGGCTTAGCCGGTTTCCTCCACACGTGTCTTGCACTAGTATAATCTCTGACATCACGGGGTTAGTATTTTCTACTAGGGAAGGGACATCATGGATCTTATGTAGGGGAGCAGTGACTTCTAAAACCCCTGTGGTGACCTTTATTGGTCAATCGACCATGTCTAGACAGTCGAATCTGTTCCTCATGGGAACCCCCTCCCAGTAATCGAAATTTGGGTTGCCTCTACTATGGTACCAGGGGCGGGAATTCCAGCCTCTATTCCATCCATTATTATTGTTATTCCTATTTCTGTTTCTATTAGTGTACCCCACCTGTGTCCAGGGCCAATCCTGAGCATCCTCCCATCCAGTTCTGTTTTCATAATTCGGGGTATTTAACGGAGGATAAAAAAAGGAAAGGCGCTGTACATCCACCCCCCCCCTTTTTTCAAGTGCTGGCCAGGAAGAGATATAGTCAGCCATAGCAGGATCGTCACAGTTGACTATAACGCAGTCACCCTGTAAGCTTTTTTTAGTTTCCCCAATCCAAAACACTCTTCTAACTGAGTTGATTCTGCTATGATGCGATGGCTGTATAGGTCTATTTTGGCTAAGCCATTGCAGAACTTTGTTTCTCAGTGACCACTGGGGCTCATCCGCGCCCTCTGTTAGTTCTGAGACCCCTGTTAGGACAACAGTGAACGGGGTGGCCTCAGGTGGAAGATGGAATGGCCGTCTAGGTCTAGATCCCGTCCTCTGTTTCCCCTGGGCTTGAGAGGGCTGAGATTTTTGGAGTTTTTGTGTATTCTCCTTTAGGTTTGCTAGCTGAGTATTTAGGGCTACTAGGGCTGGGGTGGGTTGTGCGTTATCACTAGTGGTGACGAGTTGGCCCTTTCCCTCTGCAGTTTGGGGTTTAGGAGTATTTTGTGGATTCTGTTTGACATTTTTAGTGGTCTGGATGTTCCCTTCTTTATCTGGTCCACAGGACTTTGGGCAAACAGCTGGTGTTGTAGATGGTTGAGTTGGTTTAGCCGATTTGGCCGGTTTACTTGGTTGTTTGGTCTTCCCCTCCCCCATGTCTAGGGTGCTAAGTGACTTCTGCATAAATGCAGGAGTATTTAGTTTGGCAAGTTGTTTTTCAATTACCCTTATGCTTTTCTCCAGGGGTTTCAGATGGTATTTTAACAGTTCCCCCATGCTGTTTGTGAGAAAATCGTGTAGTGTCACACATGAGGTACAGGGTTTTTGTATGCCCCCTACTGCACCTAGTGTATCTAGGTTCCCCAGTGGCGTGATGTTCCGTGGGGGCGTGTTTAGGATCACACTATTGGTTGGTGATGGTGTTTGCAACACTACGGTGTTGTTACTGTTTATGATCAGGTTGCTGGGAATCCCACCATTTGGTGGAGCTAATAAATGCACATTTGGGTTCGACCCCTTATTTAACCTCTTAGGTATGGCGCCCTCCCTGGCCCCCGTGGTGTTTGATTCTGTGACCATTTCATGATTATGTAGGGGTTGTAAAACTGGTGTTTTTTCCAGATCCTCCCTAGAATCAGAATCGGAACCTAGTGACAACTGTGTTGCTGACAAATCCACAGTGTTTGAAACTGTGTGAACTAGTGCACTTGTTGGATTCAGCAGGGGTATGATCGACCCCTTTTGTATAGGGGTTTGTGCTGAGGCCAGCGGGCCCATAGACGATCTTTTTCTGGCCATCTCCAATTCGTGAGACACCCGTCGATCTATCAATTGGATAGTATTGTCAATGGCTGCATTGGCCTTGTGTAGGAATAGGTCAAGTGGACCCGTTATATCGGTGGTTTTGTCTGTTTTTTTGCTTCTAGTGACTCTGGACATAATTAAGCGCTCTGCGTCACAGGGGCAATAACTTGTGGGTCGCGAGCAAAACTAGTGTCGCTGTTACAACTAGAATATGAGGTCCCACTAATTTATGACCACACAGAGCAGCAAGTGGACGGAGGGAAATGTAGACATGAAAACACAAATAAAAATACCATGGCCCAGTCCAGTCCTGCACAGTCTGTAACGGGCTGAAACGGGCCCGCCCTTGGCCCGGGCTTCGCCTCGCGCTTCTCCTCGCGCGCGTCCCGCGTTGCGTGAAGTATGGTTTAATTTAAAGGGGGGGTAAAAGGGCGTTACCGCCGGGGGAAGAGGCACCAGGTGGTGGAAGCAAAGGCTTCTGGTCCTCGCAGTCCCCCGGTGCAGGCAGCCAACTAGAGTGGGGTCTAGCGCACACTGGGAGCTATTGGACACTCCGTCGATCAAGGAGGAGCTCCCACCAGCAGCGCGACCTCGAGAGGTTTCTCCAGGCAAGTTTGGCGCTAGTCCGCTTCCCAAACGTCCTTCAACGCGGCAGTAACTCGGATTTTGTGAGTGGCACCCGGGAAGCGGGTGTCACGAAAGGTAAATAGAGAACGGCAGGTGATGGGCGTTACCGCCAGGGGAAGAGGCACCAGGTGGTGGAAGCAAAGGCTTCTGGTCCTCGCAGTCCCCCGGTGCAGGCAGCCAACTAGAGTGGGGTCTAGCGCACACTGGGAGCTATTGGACACTCCGTCGATCAAGGAGGAGCACCCACCAGCAGCGCGACCTCGAGAGGTTTCTCCAGGCAAGTTTGGCGCTAGTCCGCTTCCCAAACGTCCTTCAACGCGGCAGTAACTCGGATTTTGTGAGTGGCACCCTGGCCGTGGTCTTCCCGGACCTGGATAGGCAGCTGAAGGCCAGACAGCAGCAAGGAGGGGGTAAGTCCAGGCCTAATCTGTGTACTATTTCTGACATGTTAATTGCAGTCTTTTGGCCTGGTCACACTTCCACATTACATAGGTCTTGTAGTCCAATACTCAGGTCCCTCAATTGTGTGATGTACCCTCCTCATCTGTTCCACAGGTGTGGCCCCTACAGTCTGTTGCTTGTGTCACTAGGGCACTGTGTCCCTGCAGTCATCTATGCTTCAGCTTCCAGACAGCATCTGTTCCCGTGACTCTGTTGTGTGTTTCATGGGTGGTTCAATTGTTTACCCAATGCCTGGGATCTGACATGTGATCTGTGTGTGCCCTTGATATGTGTTCCAATTGCTGGTCTGACTCGCCACATGTGGCTGGGGTATTTCAAACAAAGCCATGCAGCAGGGGACTCCAATTTGTGGGCCTCAGGAGTATGTATATAAAGTATGTCACACTTGCTTAGCCACATGACTACTGACCAGGGCCAAACACTATTTCACGTAGACCTGGGCAGTCATGCCTCCTCAAGGGCATTTAGAAAGACTCTATAATCCCACTCCTGTGTATCAACTTACAGGTTGTGCTTAGTGACATGTGCCTTCAGGTGTCTGCCCCTGTGTCATTATGGTGTGGCTTCCTGTTACGTACAACTGGGGTGTCCATGATTTTGAGGCTCAGCAGGACATCTGAGATGTGACTGTGAGAGACAAAACCTGTGTGACATATAGGTGTGTGATCATCTGACAGCACACAATGGTGTATGCAACTGTGTACTTCAGGCAGCTGGGTTACATGCACGGCAGACTGTGATGTGCTAATGGACAGGGAGTTGTGTTTGCAGAGACTCATAGGTCTGATTTGCATGATGTGGGGTCTTCTGGGTCCTGGATATGTTGTTTGCAGGGGATGGGCAAGTGCACTTGTCATCTGCAGAGTTAACTTTACCCCTGAGCTATGATTGTGACACAGTGCATACTGTTGTTGTCTGGAGGATGCCCTGCCCCTGTGACAAGAGACACTGTTGACTGACTTTCCAGGCATGCCAGTGCCATGGCATTTAACTTTCTATGAGTGATCCTGCATTGTGTTCAAGTGTGCACCATGCACCCCATTCTGGCATTGACTATCAGGACATGAGAACATCATAGTGTGTGTTGCTGGCATGCATCACAAGCATGTGAAATGAGTCTCTGCCCATTCCTTCATCCGGACACCTGTACTAAGTAAGTGTCAAGAGATGTGCTGTGTGTATAGTGACATACTCCTACATGTTCACTTGCATGTCCAACTAATATGTGGGTGGTGCATGTCGGGACATTGGGGTATTAACATCCAACATGCAACAGACATATGGGTGCAAGTCAAGGAGGGATATGTGTGCCCTGGTTGATGTTGAGACTGACAATTGGCTTATTCTAAACAGTGTTGGCACTTTGAGCAGTGTTCAGCTGATGATGCCAGGGTTTGCCCTGTGATGAGATGTACTCACTGTGGTGTGTGCGGTCAGTGCAGGTGACTGATGTTGCTCTTTTTTTCCTAATTCTATCCAGATATATCCACGGCCACAGGAGGGGACAGCTCCACGGACCAGGAGGAGCCACAGAGCCTGACAGGGACAGAAGGAGAGGAGTCGGGGGGACCCAGTGGCACGGAGGGCGAGTGGATCTACACCGAGGAGTCGTCAGCACCATCCACCCCAGTTGAAGACCACAGCAGCTCTGAGGATTACTCCCTTGTGGAGGCGGGTGTCAGCAGCCACCAAACCCCAGCTAGTGAGGCTGTCCCCGCCACCACCCCCACCACCACCATCACCACCCTCCCATCAGCTCCCATCCCAGAGGTCCGTGGAGGCTCCTGTGTTCAGGAGCATGTCTCCTTTGTGCCAGGCACCGCACCCCCTGCCCCTGTGTCCCCTGCTGCCCTTAGTGAGGAGTCTGTGGACTTACTTAGACAGATCCATGTAGGGCAGACATCGATGCTGCGTGTAATCCATGCACACACCAGTCTGTTGATGCAACTGGTGTCGTTCATGGAGGGCATTTCATCGGGCATGTCTGCCCTACAGAGGACCAATCAGTCCGTGGCCTCCTCCCTGACGGCGAAGTCTCCATCCTCCATCCCCCAGGCCACCACTCCAGAGGTTCCCCCACCACACCCACATACACCATCCCCAAAATGCTGAGGCCCTCCCCCCGACCACTTGCTCCTCCACACCCGGTCAGACGGTTCGTGCCACTGATGTGGGGACCGTGTCTCCCCACTCTGCCCTGCAGACCTCACCTGCACCCCATTCCGCTCACATGGATTTAGGCACTGCAGTGGAGTCCACGACCACCCCGTCTGACTTGGGCACTGTAGTGGGGACCCAATTCACTCCATCTGACCTGCCCACTGAAGTTGTGCCGGCACCCACCCCATCTGACTTGTGCCCCACAGTTGTGACTGCACCCACCACTTCAGTCAGCTCTACTGCAGTTGCAAGTGACTCTCCTACATCCACCACCCCTTCACTGCCTCCTTCTGCTGTGCCTTGATCCTGTCCCTGCGGTGCCTGGCCTGCCCCCATGTATGCCCCTCCGAGGGGATGTCCCCTGTCCTTACCAGTGCAGGCAAGCAACGTGTGACCATTGTCACTAAGGTTCACTCCTTGTCATTTGATAATGGACTGGCCATTGGCCTTTTGTTGAACGGACGTTTACATTTTCATATGCTGAATAAAGCTTTTTTCTTTATCCTTGTGAACTTGATTTAGCTGTACATTAGGTTGATGATGTTTAGCATGCCCTTGCACCTGTAATTCTTGGTTTCCAATGTTGAATACTGAGGTGTTGATGTGAGGTACTCTATGTGGTCCATGAGATATGTATCCTATTCTGGTCGGTATCCATGTCATCCTTTGCAGCTAACTGGGTGTGCCATGATCAACAATTTGTGGACATCTCTGTGAACATTTCATTTGCAGGGTCACATCTGTGGCTTGCATCCATGCACATATGATGTGCTTCCCATTGTCCAATTTGTCAATTTCCCTGACTTTGAGCGCATCACCACTGGACCTACAGGTGTGGGCATCATTGGTATAGGAGCAACTTGCTGTACATATGTGTTGAGTGAGTGCAGATGACTTAGGGGAGAGTCACGTACCCAGGCTGTTGTGACCAGAGCCTTCATTGTGTGGTAACTGATGGCTGACTGACCAAGTGTTCTGCTGACATGAGTGAGACGTGCTGTGAATATGTTTGGCACAGCTGGGCTTCCACAGGAGTTGTGTCCCCTAAAGTAAGTGTGTTGTTCCGTGACATAACCTGGGCCCATGGTGTGTGTTGTGTGAGCATGTGTGTGTGTGTCCACATCCCTTTTCATACACAGGCAGTGTTCCCTTGATATGTTCCTGTTGTTTATGCTTGCTGAGTGGTACTGTGTTCATCCCACAACTTTGCCATCGGCTACCATATGTGTGGGTGCATGACACACCACTGTTAATTGGTGTTTCATCATAGGGATTTTTCAGTTCTGAGTTGTGGTGATGTTGTCAGTCGCAGATGGGACACAGTCAGGGGTCCCCCAGGCACTTGTTAGTTCGCAATATCATTTAGTTGTCCCTAGGTGATACCTTTCAGTGATTGAGACATGTGTATGTGTGAGTGACTGCTCCCACTTGTCCGGTTCAGGGCTGCAATGTTTGCAGGTGTCAGCATGTGTGCCTTGTGGTTCTCCTTGGCTTCTGTATTGTCCTGGGACTGTGGGAGGTATTCTGAAGGTTACGTGAGCTTTGACATCATGGCCAGGTACCACATACTGTGCAGTATGTCTGTCATTCACTAGGGTTGTAAACTGTCCTTGTGTGATGAGTCTGTGCACCTTAGTTCCTCCCAACATTCCTGTGTTTGTCATGGGTGCATGTGCAATGTCACCTGTCCATGTGGGCTTCACAGATGCACATTGTTGCAGTTCAGGGTGTGTGGTGTTGAGGGTGGACTGATGTAAATGTTTGCATGGATGGGCCCCTAGCTCCCGTTTGTCCATGGATGACGGGCCATGCTGAGTGATTTGTGTTTGTGTAGATGTGATGTACGTTTGTGGCACAGGACACATGTCTGGTTTCCACAGTTTGTAAGACATCTACCTTTGTCATCACAGTGGAGGTATCATACATGCTTTTGTCACCACAATGTCTGGTCCCTGGGGGTAGTGCTGTTGTGTGTCAGTCTCTTTCTGTGTTAGTTTGTGTTCAATCCAGCTTGGGTCACATGTGTCTTTTGTGCTCCTTCTCATCTCATAATGCCTGATTGCCCACTAAGGGGGTACCAATGATGGTTTACTTTTGTATGGCACTGTGTCCATATCTATGTCATTGTGGTTCACCCCCGCTCATGTGTTGTGTAGTTGCCTGGGGACACTGAGACACACACACACATGTTGTGTCAGATGTGCAGTGTGAGGTTGCCTGTTTGTGTTTGTGCATCTGCATCAGTGCATTGTTATTGCTGTTGTGGGCCATTGTCTGGATGCTGTTTCTGTGATTTTCCCTGCTGTCCCTGTGAGTCATATCACATCATTCTGCACATTCATCCTGGTTGTTAGGTGCCATTGCTGGCATGGAATGGGAGTTTATGACCTGACACCTACAGTCTACACAGGTGGTTTTGATTAGTGTGTCTATTTTCGAGATGTGTGTATGCTTTGTGATGGTCACTTCTGCTCTTGTGTCATTGTACACTGTATGCATTGTCAGCCCCCATGTGTGGTGCTTGTCTGCACATGGCCGAGAGTATGTTTTGTTTTCACAGCACTGTTAGCCTCACCACATCTCTGTGGGTATGGGACACAACCACTAGTTTGCCCCAAAGTGTTTAATGTGTTGGGACCAGGAATCATACATGCTGTTTGGTATTTGCAGCTTTGACCATGATGACACTTACCTTTTGGTCACTGTGATGAGGTTTAGACCCCATCACCACAATGCTCGACATTTGCTGTAGTTTGGAACCCCACACTTAACTTTTGTTCTACACAGTGAGGGGGTGTTATTTTTACATTGACATAGTGCTATAGTGATGCTTGCCTTATGTAGGCCACACTAATTTTTTGGTCACACATGTGCTGGTAGTTACATTGTGTGTTCGAAGTCATAATCACTGTTGTGGGCATTTGTCACAGACTACACACTGTTGTCATGATGTTAGGGGGGATGTATTTTGCTGACATACCTAATGTTGGAGTATGATGGATGTGTGGCGCATCACCAATCCTATGGGTGGGGGTGGCAGGGGTGATGGGCAACAGGTCCCCTATGAGTGGGGGTGCCAGGGGTGATGGGCAACAGGTCCCCTATGGGTGGGGGTGCCAGGGGTGATGGGCAACAGGTCCCCTAAGGGTGGGGGTGCCAGGGGTGATGAGTGGGGGTGGCAGGGGTGATGGGCAACATAAGCCCTATGAGTGGGGGTGGCAGGGATGATGGGCAACAGGTCCCCTATGAGTGGGGGTGGCAGAGATGATAGGCAACATAAGCCCTATGAGTGGGGGTGGCAGTAGTGCTGGGCAACATAAGCCCTATGAGTGGGGGTGGCAGGGGAGATGGGCAACATAAGCCCTATGAGTGGGGGTGGCAGTAGTGCTGGGCAACATAAGCCGTATGAGTGGGGGTGGCAGGGGTGATGGGCAACAGGTGCCCTATGAGTGGGGGTGGCAGGGGTGATGGGCAACATAAGCCCTATGAGTGGGGGTGGTAGGGGTGATGGGCAATATAAGCCCTATGAGTGGGGGTGGCAGGGGTGAGGGATCCTCAGGTGCAGGTGTCTGGGATGCAGAGGACTCTCCGCCAGAGTCATCCTCCCTCCCTGTGGCACTGGCAGATCTTGTGGCAACAGATGTTGTGGCCACACAGGGAGGTGTGGACACGTTGGTGCTTATTTGGCAGAGGCATGTGAGTATGTCCCTATGCACCGTAGTAAGTGCATCCAACTATGCCTCCATGCGAGCATGATGGGCAGCCTGCTCCAGTTGAATGTCCTTGAGGATCCCTACTACCTGGCCCAATCCTCCGATGCTATCCTGGTACGCATCTACGATGCGTGCCAGTTGGGGGTCATCATGCAGTCCAGACCCCTCTGCAAGCCACGACATCTGCCTACCACCCCTCCCACCACCCCTAGCCACACGGGCAGGACCTGCGTCAGCATGCACAGGTGACACTGGGCCTCCTTGGGTGTTGTTACTGGTGGTGTTGTCCATAGCTTCCCGGGGGTCCTGTGTCCCTGTGCTGTCGGTATTCTGTGTCCTTGGTCTGTCCGTGTTGGCGGGGGTGCCCTGTCTATTGTCAGATGTTAGAGGCATGGGTATAGGGGGTGCAGATGTTTGTACTGCTGGTGCTGCATGATGACTCACACCAGAGGTGCCAGGTTGTTCTTCGTCATCCGAAGAGGACAGAGACTGATCCACACCAGAGAGCTGAGGGTCCACCGGAGTCTGGGACAGGGACTCCTCTTCATTTGCTGCTGTGTCCCCAGCACCACCTGTGTTTGGAAGAGACACACAATGTAAGTTATGTTTCTACAGGCATCAATGGTTCACATACATGACATTTGCTACTGTATGTCAGGATGCGTGCCTGTACACTGCTTTGTCCAAAGTTGTCATGGACAGAGATTGATATTGATGTGGCACATTGCCCAGCCAACATGAAGCATTTCAATGTGCATGTTGAAGTGTGTGCATGACCAGCTCATGTATAGATTTGGCTGTACATGGCCATTACTACTCAAGGGCCATCACCTTGCTGACACAGGTGTGTCATCCCTGTACACATTTGACCTTTAACAAGAAGATACGTGCAATTCCACTGAGGATATGTTGTAAGATTGGGGCATGTGTGGTAGCAGATTTTGCTAGTCTTTGTGTGTCACATTGGTGTATTGGTACGACATGGTCACAGTCCGGTATGCCTGTGATCTCTTTGGAGAAAGTGTTTTTTTACAGTGTTCCTAGTTCCCATCTCATTTCATACAAGTGATGATGTCACCATCGTTAATGAGTCTGGTGCTGAGTTTTGTACGTGCATATGTGATTTGACTTGTCAATGTTCTCCATGGTGACATGGATTGGGCAAGGTAGCACTCCGGCTTTTCAATGCTCATGACAGTGAGAGCCGGTGTTGTGTGTGTTGCGGTTTTGCTACTGTGAGTAGCATGTCTCCTCCAATGCAGTCCAGGTTAGACCTTGTGTCTACAGTGTCTATGTCAGTGAGTGGTGTGTTGTGTGAAGGATGCATATGTTGCAGCACGATGTAGGAGTGGAATGCATCTCACAACAGCACCGAGTGTGAATGAGACCATGCTACGGTGTCAGCTATATTGGTGTGTCCATTTCATTCACTGTCAGATGTCCCCTGTCAATGATGTATATGTGAGTTCCTGTGTGTTTTGTGCACTGTACTATATATGGATCTCCACACTTGTCATCTGCAAGACACACCTCCCCAGCCAGGCCAGGGGGCACCCCTGGACACTGCATCCCCGGACAGTGAGTTTGAACATATGGTTGCAATGCCTGAGTGTGCGACCGTGTTTGGTTTGGCCAGTGCATGTGTGTGATTTTCAGCCACATCATTTATCAGGCCCATGTGTCAGACATCTTGCCCTGGCATAATCTTTGTGAGTGACTGGTACCACGTGTACAATGTGATTTAGCATAGAAGGTGTGTGTATGGCCAGCATCGGTGTTATTTGTTTTCAAGTCAAGACCTCCTTCTCCCCCAGGCCACTCATCCCATCATGAAGCGTGCCACCATTTCAGTGGGTGCAGGCTAACGTTCAGGATGTCAGTCAGTGCAGTGGTGTTTGTTGTTGCCCAGTTCCCAGCATGGCCATTTGCTCCCCACAATAGAGCCCAGTGTCAGACATCTTGTCAGTCCATTTCCACTGCCTGTGAGGTGAGCATGGTTCAGTGAGAGCTTGCTGAGCCATATTTGTGGGTGGGGATTGTCTGTGACTGCAACTCCCATCATGCTTTTGGCTACACCCCCCTTCCCAGCATGCCCATACTTCCTTCCTTTTGTCTCTGCTTCCCTGTGAGGGAGTGTGACAGCAATGGCAAGATGGCAGACTGTGCAGTCCTGGTGTTTGTTGGTGCCCAGTTCCCAGCAGGGCCTTGTGCTCCCCACAACAGAGCCAGTGTCAGACATCTTGTCAGTCCATTTCCACTCCCTGTGAGGTGAGCATGGCTCTGTGTGAGCTTGCTGGGCCATGTGGGTGGGTGGGGATTGTCTGTGACTGCAAATCCCATCATGCTTTTGGCTAAACCCCCCTTCCCGGCATGCCCATACTTCCTTCCTTTTGACTCTGCTTCCCTGTGAGGGAGTGTGACAGCAATGGCAAGATGGCTAACTGTGCATTCCTGGTGTTTGTTGGTGCCCAGTTCCCAGCAGTGCCTTGTGCTCCCCACAACAGAGCCCACTGTCAGACATCTTGTCAGTCCATTTCCACTCCCGGTGAGGTGAGCATGGTTCAGTGTGAGCTTGCTGGGCCATGTGGGTGGGTGGGGATTATCTGTGACTGCAACTCCTATCATGCTTTTGGCTACACCCCCCTTCCCAGCATGCCCATACTTCCTTCCTTTTGACTCTGCTTCCCTGTTCGGGAGTGTGACAGCAATGGCAAGATGGCTGACTCTGAAGTCCTGGTGTTTGTTTGGCTACAAGTCCAAAGAGAGCCCCTGTGCTTCACACGGTAAAACCCAGTGCGGTGTATCTTTGGGTGATATTTCACTTCAAAGTGAGTCAATGCATTCTACCCAGTGAGTTTTGTGGAGTTTGTGTTGAGGGGTGTGTGTGTCTACACATGCTGGTAAGTATGGTCAGAGCTGTCAGTCCTCCTTCCCACCCGGCCAGACATCCCACCATGAAACGTGCTTCCATTGGAGGGCGTGCAAGTTGGCTTTCAGGATGTCAGGCAGTGGTGTCCTGCTTCTGATTTGCGCACAACCCCTACCAGGCCCCTGTGCTCCCCACAGCAGGACCCAGTGTCAGCCATCTTGTCAGTCATTTTCCACTCCCTGTGATGTGGGCATGGTTCAGAGAGGTCTGGATGGGACAATTGGAAGGGGAAGCACTATCTGTGACTACAAACCCCATCATGCTTTTGGATATACTCACTTCACCTGTATACCCATTATTCCTTCCTGTCAGTCAGGTGCACTGTGAGGTAGTGTGTTTGTGGTGGCAAACTGTATGACAGTGTTTATTTAGCTTTGTGCCCCAGCCTTGCTCTATTTTTTGGATGGTTTGTACATGTCATGACACAGTTACAAGTCACTATGAGATGGCAGGTATTGTGTTTGTCTGACTAGCATACACATCTTGGGATGATTGTCTATTGGTTACTGTGGCTTTGCTAACGGTGCACGGTTTCACTGTCCCCTTGCCACACAATATTGAGTATATTGGTTGTGTACTCACCAGGCTCTGGTATGTCTGATAGACCATGGACGCTCTCTGGTGGTAGGATATACCGCACCTTCTCCTCCCAGGACCTGAAGTATACCGGTTTGGCAGGAGGGCCACCACCAGTGCGCTGACTCAAGGCGTGATCCTTCTCAATGAGTTTCTTGACCCTCCTACGCACGTCATACCACCTGTTCTGGATATCATCCTTTGTGCGCAACATTGGTGCTTGTGCGTTCACCTTGTCCACAATCCTCGCCCACATCTTTGTTTTCTGTGACATGGGGGTCCTTTGGACCAATTTACCAAACAAATGTGGCTCTACTCTGATGAGTGAATGCGTTGTCTCCCGTAGGAGTAACGTCCTTTACTCAGCACTCCGTTGTTATCAAAATTCAAATAATGGTAATCCGGTTAATAATGAGTTGTTTCGCAAAATGTTCTTTAATTCAAATTGTGAACAATTTCTTTAACATTCATACTATTTCTAGCATAGTATAACCCATGTTGGTTTTCAACAAGTTCATAACCAAGTTCAAAGTATTTCAGCCCTATGCATTTCGGGCGAACCCTTCTTCAGGGGACTTACATTTCTGAAAGCATAAAACATTATGTTCAAATAACCAGATACAACACAAATTTCTTGAAAAAAGTCAAACATATTAAGCTAGCACCCATTTTGATGTTAAAAGAGAGTACAATGGATTGTGAGCGGAAGAGTGCCGGACTATGAAGATGTGAAATTCATGCATTAAAGTAATGGCGGACTTGTGTGTTTGTGCGGGAACTATTTCAAACAAAGAACGTGAATTGCGACTGTAACGACGTGAATCTGAGAATGGGACAAAACTCCTGTTTAAACGTGATTAATGCGAACTAAAAGTAAAAAAACGCACTTGGGTGTTGTGGATGGTAACAAAACTACCGGGTAAATCAAATCGGGAATCAAACTGACCTGTCAAAAGATGAGCGTCAATTTCTCTCAGTCTGTCGTAGCGAACCATAAATGTTGAAAGTGATTGTCTAGAAAAAAGGTTGACGGTACTATTTAGTAAACGGAGAGTACGATAAAAGTTCTAAGAAGCTGTACAAACCGTGAAGACGGTTCTTTAAAGACTTACCGCAATGGGATGTCAGTCAAGTGGCATTGTGAAGCCGTTCGTTAGTAATCAGGAAGTGTATACTTCCTTGTATATTCGCGGTACCATGAGTCACTCATCACGTGATAATGAAAAGTGAAAAAAGACTGTGCCGTCGTGAATGTAAAAATGTCTGTCTAAACAATAGTATAGTTAGCGAAAACGTGTGTTGACTAAAACTGTAATGGTCTTTGTATTGACCATTTTAAATGCGTTAAAATTTAACGGTAATAAATTTCCAGAATTGTGCTCGAAGAATGAAGATGCCTGTATGTATATTCAATAAAGTTTTGGGTAATGAAAAAAAGGAGGAATGATGAATGCATCTCCTGTGTGTGGATGTGTGAAACATCTACAACACAAGGATGAATATAATGAATATTTTAAAAACTACGAAGGTACTGCAAAACAGTGATAACGTTCCCTTATCAATAATTGGCATATAAATAAAATGCGAGAAACATTAACGGTGGATACGTTGATAATTTGATATGTACACTATTGTCAAATTCCATAGTGTCAGAACAACGCTAATAAAATAAGGTCATAGTGTGATTGATAGAGGGTGAAAAAACACAATCGAGTAAAAAAATACTTGTGTCTTGGGACCTGTAACGTCTGTGTCAATCTAACAAGTGGTAGTGATGGATGTTTCCGTTATATAAAACGGTATGCATGAAATCATAGTTACTTTACAAAAAACAGTGTAATTCGAAACGTTCATTTAAACCTTTCGGTTGGAGCGTATTCAGATGCGTCATCCAAAATATTTCTCTTCTCAGAAGATGTTGAGAATTGTCTCTTCCAGGGAGAATAGGAACCTGTTCTAGTATGCAGAAACGTAGTTGACTGGGATTATGATGATGACCTGTCAAAAGATGAGCATCAATTTCTGTCAGTCTGTCATAGCGAACCATAAATGTTGAAAGTGATTGTCTAGAAAAAAGGTTGACGGTACTATTTAGTAAACGGAGAGTACGATAAAAGTTCTAAGAAGCTGTACAAACCGTGAAGACGGTTGTTTAAAGACTTACCGCAATGGGATGTCAGTCAAGTGGCATTGTGAAACCCACCACCGAATTCAAGAACATTTTGAATCAAATAGTAAATGCAGCCATTTCTCAAGGAATCATTGGTATCAAAGAGAAAGAATACTTGATTAAATCCAACCCGGCAACTCCCTACATCTACATGATTCCAAAAGTTCACAAAAATGCCAATTTTCCACCATTCCGTCCAATTGTCTCCACCATAAATTCTATCCACGAACCAGTGGGAAAGTTTTTAGACAAGCATCTTCAACCACTAGTCCAAAACATGAGTACCTACATTTATGGTTCGCTACGACAGACTGACAGAAATTGACGCTCATCTTTTGACAGGTCAGTTTGATTCCCGATTTGATTTACCCGGTAGTTTTGTTACCATCCACAACACCCAAGTGCATTTTTTTACTTTTAGTTCGCATTAATCACGTTTAAACAGGAGTTTTGTCCCATTCTCAGATTCACGTCGTTACAGTCGCAATTCACGTTCTTTGTTTGAAATAGTTCCCGCACAAACACACAAGTCCGCCATTACTTTAATGCATGAATTTCACATCTTCATAGTCCGGCACTCTTCCGCTCACAATCCATTGTACTCTCTTTTAACATCAAAATGGGTGCTAGCTTAATATGTTTGACTTTTTTCATGAAATTTGTGTTGTATCTGGTTATTTGAACATAATGTTTTATGCTTTCAGAAATGTAAGTCCCCTGAAGAAGGGTTCGCCCGAAATGCATAGGGCTGAAATACTTTGAACTTGGTTATGAACTTGTTGAAAACCAACATGGGTTATACTATGCTAGAAATAGTATGAATGTTAAAGAAATTGTTCACAATTTGAATTCAAGAACATTTTGCGAAACAACTCATTATTAACCGGATTACCATTATTTGAATTTTGATAACAATGGAGTGCTGAGTAAAGGACGTTACTCCTACGGGAGACAACGCATTCACTCTAATAGTCTTCACCTCCTGGCTCAGGAGGTCATTTACCAGGCACCCTAAATAAATCCAACATCATCTACCATATACACATGGAGTGCGACGTTCCACAATCCAATTGGAGTTTCACACTACTCTGATGAGCTCATCTACCAGAACTTCTAACTCACTATCTGTGAACTTTGGATTCTTCTTTGGGGGCATGGTGATGGGTGGTGGTGGTGAGTAATGTGTGTGTGAGGGTGCAAGTGAGAGTGGGTGGGTGTCAGTTTTGCTAGGTGTATGTGTGAGTGCTTTTGGTGAGGTGCTAATGGTGTACAAGTTGTGTGATGGGTGAGTTGTGAGTGTGTCTGTGGTTGCTGTCTGATGGTGTTCTCTGCTGGCTGTTCTCTTGAATTTGCAAAAGATCATGGTAGTGATTAGTGTCCTTTATATAGGTGGAGTTGTGGGTGTGTCTTTGTTCCAAGTTTTAAAAAAAATATTTATTGACTTTTTCATTGTTTGTTTGGTCCTTTTGTTGTATTTTTTCCTTTGGGTTTTCTAGGCATGAAGGAGACGGTCTTCTGACCGAGACGGATGCTGATGTTGGCTCGTGCGGGCTGCTCCGGGTCTTTCACGCTGACTTTCTTCTGTGTTTCATACGTGTCGGTCGTGGAGATCTCTATTGCTTCAGGTCCCTGTGTTCTGTGCGTGTCGGTCATGCGGCTTGGGCTCCGTGCGAGTCGGTCTGGTTTTACACGCATTACATCGTACTGCGCGGATCGGACATCGCGGGTACATGTCGGTCGGGTTCATTCCTGGTGCGTGTCGGTCGGTGTGATTCACGTCCGGTTTCCGGGCGAATCACTGGTTTCCCTATGGCTCGGTCATATGGCTTGTATTCCGTATGTGTCGGTTGTAATTCACACACGTTGCATCATACTGCACGGGTCGTACGGCGCCGGGGTGTGTCGGTCGGTCTCCGTTCCCGGTCCGTGTCGGTCGGTACATTTTGCGTCCGGAATCTGAATCGGCCCCTAAATTGTATTAAGTGTACTGGAATTATGTAGAGTGAGAATGTGTGGTATGGAGTTAATTATGTGTTATGGTATTGTTGAGTGGCATGTTGTGGAATAATTGATGAGCTGTGCTGTTAAATTTTGTGGCATGATGTGCAAATCTGCGGTGTGTATTGGAAATCTGTAGAGTTGAATTGTGTGGCATGGAACTGCGTGGTTTTGAGCAACAATTAACCTTATTGGAATTATGTGTTACGGTGTGGAATGTGTTTATGTGGATTGGTGGTATGTGGAATAGAGTGCATTTATGTGGGGTGGATTCATGTTGAATTGAGTAGAGTGTAATTATAAGTAGTGTAATTATGTGTCCCTAAGTGGCATTATGTGGAGTGTAATTATGTTGTCTGGTGCAGATCTGTGTGGCATTGAATTGTGTGGAGTTGTCTGGAGGTATGTGGCATGGTCTTTAGTAGTATTATGTTATTTTTCGCTTTGCTATACAAGTATTTAAAATGTATTTTGTATGGTCTGTTTTTGATATGTAAAAGTCAGGTCGCTGGCTGCAAATGTAAATCAAAACAGACATAAAACCTCACTACCATACGAGGGACCAAAGGTATTTTCTGATATAATTCTTGTAACAAATGTATTCATAACTTTCTGGAACACAATCTATTTATTTACTTTTGCAAAAAACATTCTCAATTTAAATAGGTGAGAAAATGTAAAGAGGTCTAACTTTAGTACCACACCGATTGCCCTCTATTTTCGAAACAAAAGTTAAGCCCATTGACCTCATTAGGTGATAGCCCAAAATGTTCACTAGCTTATTCGGAAGCTAAGCTACTATAAAGACTTTTTAACCCTCTCTTGAATTTGGGAGTCCCCAGAAGACTGCATCTCTATCATAGATGACCCGCAGATTCCCAGCAGTGATTGCTGGGTCAAGAATTCTGCACAGCCTCTGGTCACAATACAGCACCGCTTTTGAGAAAACTGCGACATCGAGCATGTCAGAGCTGCCTCACGTTACAATGATTACCCAGGGTCAAATGAAACAGATCAACACCAAAAAAGTTTGCCACTGGTACTATATTTAGTTAGTGCCACTGTCAACTTGTCTCAAAATCCCCATCTTGATTTTTTCCTGGCTGGTGGCATCCTACCGTCCACAAATAATTAAACACCTTTTTTTGAGGTTGAGGGTGCATTTGGGCAGGCCGAAGGCATGCCTTTCTAGGTTAAGTCACCATTTATATATTTGATGACGCAACAAAGATATCTTGATCCCAAAGTTCCACCAGACAAAGAGATGCCACCACCCCGTCACTGGCCTCTTTGGGTTATGCTGTTCCTGTATATCAATGTATTGCTGCCACTGGAAAGCAACATAACACATTGTTGAATGGGAACCCTATACAACATACATACATTTATTTGCTGACAAAATGTACATGTGCTGCATTTCATAAAGGATTCTACAGCTGATTGAGCTCCCACTTGTGTATCACGACTCTGATAAGTTTTCACGCCCGTTAGTAGCAGAATGCACAGAAGCAGCACCACCTACAGCGCCAGCTCACGTGCAGCTGGGTGATGCTTTTGTTGGCCACGAGGCGATCGCTTCCGGTGCAGGGGAGGAACGGGCACAAAGGGTGTGGGATTCTTAAGTGACGAGTGAACTGTGTTTGAGGGGGACGGGTCATTTTTTTAACCAATCAGCTTTGCAGGGAAAGAGGGAAATATAAAGATGTGGGGCAAGAAAATAAAAAAAAAACGCCAAAAAACATGAAAGGCATGGATGGGGGATCAATGATGCGTCAGAGGAAGCGGCCGCACAGTTTTCTTTCATCAACCTGTGCCTGCTTCACGAAACATGAAGCTATTCGGCCATGAAGCAAGCATCGAGGTGACAGTGAAGAACCAAGGCAGCTAAGAGTCACCACTCCCTTAAGGCATGTAGCTGCTCCGGGGAGCACTTTTCACTGCTGCTGTCCTGTAAATAACGGGGAGGAGAGCGAGCGTCTGTAAAATATACAGTGCGACGTCCACAAAGTGGGCACCACGCTGAGCCCGGAAAACCTGTGCACTCTGCAACAAAACAAAAAGTGTGCGCGAACACAAAAGAAACAAGCCCAATCACCCTCAAAATGAAGTCCAAAATGAATATCTTACCAAAAGAAGCCCAATGGGGTCGACATCCAAAAGTGAAAAAAGGATAAAACAAGCCCAGTCCCCCTTAAAGGAAGCCCAAAACCAAACAAATATTTTACCAAAAGAAACACAACTGATGGTCAACATCCACAATTGCAAAAAAAGGATAAAAAAATATAAGCAACGGAGCAGGAGGCAGCACTAACAACTGTGGCATTAAAAGAAGGTGGGAGGGAGTAATGCTGTATTAAAATGTAAGCTGCTATGGTGCCAAAGCTGAACACAGCCAAACAATAACTGAGCAGAAAACCAAGAAAAGAATGTCCCCAAAGTACAGGTAAACAACCATAGCGTAATGATACAATACTTGTCCCTGCTCCGTTGGAGGAACAAAAGAGAAAAAAGAGGGACAAAGAGGCAGGACTAAAACACTAGAAAGCAAGGATTTTTAGAGTACACAGATATGGATGAGCAAAAAGCAATGGACAGAGTTGAACCTCACAAAACATAAACAACAGGTCCCTTCGTGACAGGCTAGATCTAAAAAGGAATATGTTAATGTGATCGCACAAAGCATAGAGTCATCACAGCTCCTCTGCCCATAGCATCCTTCTAGATACCAATATGCCTCTATTTTGAAAACTTTATAATGAAAGCAGCACCCTCATTTTAAGTGTAACCTTCTTTCAAACCCATGTCCTCTATCCAATGCCTCCATTAATGGTCCACTGCCACTTACCTCCTTCAGTTGAACCCTCATTCTTATAATTGGTGCCCACTTCAATCGAATGCATGGGTTTCCACACAATGCTTCCTACTGTCATTGTAAGGGTCCTCACCCACACGTCTCCTTCAGCCGTGTCCAGGATCATTGTCCTATACTCAATTGCTAAAACTCAGAGCCATTTGTCCTGCTCTACATCAGTCAAATTGAGGGTGCTTGTCCTGTGTCTTCCCTCAAACTGGGGGCCCTCTGCCCCTTGTCAGTCACATTGAGTATCCCCTATCCACTGTCTTCTTCTGCCAACACCCACACCCCTCTATCCAGTGAATTCTGCTGTGATAAACAAAGCCCATATTCCAGTATCTCCTTCAGCTGAAGATGCATAATTCACCTAATGTCTCAGTCAGTACTCAAAACATCAGAGATATCTCCTATTTGTAGACCTCAGGACCGCCACCTATCTTCTGCAATTCAGGAAAGAACCTAAGACCTGGATGTTCGAATTAGCTAACCACCACGCAGTAGCAATATGTCAATGTTAGTGAGATTGACTGACTAAAGGAGTTTGAATGAGTCACACTGAGAATAACTGAGAATGAGTAGGAATGAAGGAATGAGAGTATAATTGAGTGCATAACAGTGTGAGTGAGTGAGTGAGTGAGAAAAAGTATGAGTGGATCAGAGTGAAAATGAATGTTAATGAGTAAGATTGAGTGGGAGTAAGAGTGAGTGCAAGAGACTGAGTGAGAATAAATGAGTCAAAGTTGTTGAAAACTAAAACGGCGATATGATTAAGCATTTACTAAAGACATGAATTCTCCTTCCTTAGAACATGTTCTTTGTCTTATGTTGACTAATGTCTGGACTCCATTTTGTATTGTCATGTCTCCACGTGCTTCGCACGAGAAGAGTCCTTCCTTCTTGTTAGTTGTTCTTGTAATCTGCCTAGTAACAGTCAATAAATAGCTCCTTTGTCCGTCTGGCGCATGCCCAGACTTGACCACATCTGTTATCAGTTAGCCCTTGCTTGACCATGTTTTCGCGGGCTCAGGAAATTGCTGTCCCCGCCCACATATTGATTCTGTATCGAAAATGTCCATAAAAGGTAAAGAACTTTGCCTCATGTTGTATCCACCCACTTATGAGCCCCTCTGTTGTGTATAAAAGGGGACCGTGTACGCAAGTTCTTTGTGCTACTCTATGCAATACTGAAGAGTGTTGTATAGGTTGTAGGACCACCCTTAAGGGTTAATTAACTCTGTCTTTGTATTTGCAGCTTCCGTGCCAACTTCCTTCTAACTTTTGTTACAGGAGAGCGAACCCTTGTATTCTGCGGGCCTAGCTGGGGCCTGTATTCTACAATTGGCGCCCGTCACGTGGGGCTCATCGGCGACTCGGATGCTCGAAGGACTGGTCGTGATGAAGGTGAGGAATTTGGCCGGGGATGTGATCACTGCCAGCGGCGTTTTTAGTCCTGGCATCCCGAGGTTTCTTCCTTCCCTTCCGAACTGACCTTCTGGGTGGCGCCGGTCCTCGACTGAGACCTCTTCTGTCGGTTTGCCGCGACAGCCGTTTGGGCGAATTTTGGAACTTGGCAGTTGGAATCTGGACACTCTTGATTGGTAAGAACCGTTGTACGGTACTTGCTCCGAGTTTTGAAACCTGGGTTGGCTATTTGAGTTTGATTTGTGATGACCGGTCATATTTTGTATTGATTACTGTGAGAATATATGCGTTGCAACACATATAGGCAGGTAATGTGGAGATATTTCTCCGGAGTTGTGTAAATCTGAACGGCGCAAAGTTTAAGTGCCATTTTTGATAATACTGCATATTTTGCATTATTTTTGAGCATGCCTGCTTTTTGCGCACTCCGTAAGTGGTGCTGCTGTTTTGGAAACCGGTTAAATCTCGAGGAATCTGCTCCAGCCCCACCAGAGGGGACTCCTAATAGGGATATGTATGTGAAGCATGGTCTTTCCTCTATAATGTACAGCACAGTGTGGAGGAAATACACCAAAAAGGATCCTGAGTTGCGATGGCCTTTGTATGGATCGTTTGATATGCGTAAGATTGAGTATGTGGAACAGTGTATGTGTAAACGGCGTGCTCGGCAAGACATGTTTGAATGTGTACGGTTATGGGTAAAGGAAGTGCGTGAGCGAGAGAAACGTGAGAAAGCGCTGTTTGATAAAGAGCAACGGAAAAATGATCATGTGAGAGCGCAGGAAGCGAAGCGTCGGGAAGAAAGAGAACTGGCGGAGAGACAAGAGAAAGAGCGTAGGTTGCAAGTCTCGGGTCAATATGCTGTCCGCCAGCCACTTTATCCTGTCCTGAAGATGATTTTTATTTATTAGATCGCTCTCCGCCCCCTTATGTTGGCTCGTCCGCCCCGAGATCGCAGGATTCTGGATCGGTATCGGATAAGGTAGACACGCGGTCCATGTTATCAGTTGAGCGTATGGGTGAGCTTCGGAAAATTTCTTTGCGTGCGCTTAAAGGCAAGCTATCCCTTGCTGAAGTGTTGGAATCTTTGGGAAGTTGTCAGGATAGAGAGAAGCTGTATTTTGCGACAGTTTTTTCTGATGAAGTGATTACTGCCTTTCGGAAATATTCTGATGTTTTCGAGCCTGATGCTGTAGTTTTAGATGCTAAAGCATTACGTAATGGTGCTTTTTCTCCCTCTAAGGTACCCGATGCGGTCCGACGGCTGTTTGCATTGCGGGACGCGGCGTCTGAACTTAAAGAGAGAGCGCGCCTAAAGGCAGGGGAGACGGAGCAATCGGATTCACGTGCCGACGGCGACCAATCATCTACCTCCCATTCAGATAAGAGTGAACTAGTGCATGCTAAACCGATGCGAGAGGCGGCACCTTTGTATGTTCCTCCTAAAGGAGCAGGAACTAGTTCAGACATGTCTTCCCCTGATGCTAGGGGATATTTTGTGTATAATTGGGTTTATACTCCCTGGCATAGGGCTGATGTTATGGCATTAAAGAATGCATTGCCTGACCCCCGCAAGAATCCAGCGGCCTTTTACGAAGAGGTCGAAGGGGCTTTGAATTCTTGTACTATGACTTTAGCGGATATAGATTTGTTCTTTGGGCTTATTTTACCACCGGATATGTGGCGATCTGTGCGGAAGGTGGATGATCAAGCCGCTTTTAAGGCCAAATGGTCTGAGATTGAGGATGTGGATAGGGAGAGAAAACCTGCGCAAAAACCACCCCAGCTTATTTTAGCTCTTCCCACTGCTATTTTGACTAAATTGAAAACAATTATCCCCCCTAAAAAGATTGATTGGAATATGTTAGCCTCGTGTAAACAGAAGGTTGACGAATCAGTTTCAGACTTCTTTACACGTTTTGAGGAGACATTTCATGATTTCAGTGGTCAGTCACTTACGGATGATACGGGTCGACATCTTTTTGTTGATAAATATGTGGCGAATTATTACCGGGAATAGCAGCTCGTTTAAAAGCGAGTGAAAGTTCTTGGTCTACCTCGTCTCCAGCAACCCTCCTGACTATGGCTCAGTATTATGAGCGTCAGGAACAAGAAGCGAAGGGGCATGAGGAGAAGAAATCGAAAGATTTGAAAACTAAGGTGATGTTAGCACAAGTATATGGTCCGCCTCGTCGGGGTGTCGACAGAGGTAGAGGAGGATCCTATGGTCCCCCTTCTGTTCGGTCAGATGTTAATAGAAATCAATGTGCGTATTGTAAACAGTCGGGTCATTGGGCTAGAGATTGTCCGGTATTATATGCATCTCGTCAGGGACGTGGTCAGGGACCACCGAGAGGTAGAGGGGGTTTTCGAATTTCAGAGGGAATTCCAATGATCGTGTTCGATTTGACTCTAGCGTGCAGCAACGAGATAGACCTAATGTATTTGATCGACAAAATCAGTATCAAATGTCTGGGAATGACCGCCCTGGGTACTATGATTCGCAGCATGCATTGGATTGCGTTGGATGGGGGTTGGAATCAGTTGAAGTACCGGTTGATCAGAAGGGTCCTTATGTTTCAGCAAGCGTTTTGGGTTCTACTGGTCGGTTCCTAGTTGATACCGGAGCTACTCGCAGTGCACTGTCCAAACAATTGGTTCCGAGGGCTCCCCCATCTGGCTTACTGGTTACATCGGTAGGGTTTGATGGTACACTCTCTCGCAGCCCTCTTTCTTGACCCCTTGCCTTCCATGTTGACCACTTTTCTGCACCCTGTCCGTTTTTGCTCGCTCCGAACACGCCCGACAACATTATGGGTCTTGATATGCTCAAGCACTTCAGAGCAACGATCCGCTGCTCCCCTACTGGAGTACCTGTGATATTAAACGATAATCACCCCTTGACAGACCGGATGTGTGTGGTTGCGGAGGATACTGCATTAGCTTCCCTCCCTCATTCTTTGTGGGCCACTTCGGATACTGATGTGGGACAGATGGTGATTCCGCCTGTCCACATTAGTGTCCAGGAGGGTGCGGTGTTACCTCGCCTCCCTCATTATCGTATTTCTCAGAGGGGGAGGAGGAACTCATACAGATTGTGCAGGATTTGATTAAGGTGGGAGTAGTGGAGGAAGTTCCCTATAATGTTTGCAACAGTCCTATTTTACCCATTTTGAAGAAAGATACCGATACCAGGGTTTATCGTTTTATCATTGACTTAAGGGAAGTGAATAAGATAGTGATACCTCAGTATCCAGTGGTTTCTGATATCACGACGTTACTCACTTTGGTCCCGCCAACGGCGACCACGTTTTCAGTCATTGATTTGAAAAATGCTTTCTTTTTGATTCCTATTCATCCTGATAGCCGATATCTTTTCGGCTTCACTTTGAATAATAGGTCTTATAGATTTTGTTGAGTCCCCCAGGGTTATACAGAGAACCCTAGTATTTACAGTCAAGCATTGAAAAGGCAATTGGATTTCTTTGTTCTGCCTGAGGGTGTCGCCCTCATACAATATGTCGATGACATCTTGTTGGCGGCTGACACTCCTGAGCTGTGTGAGCAGGCTACGTTATCTTTGCTTTCCTTTTTGGCATCTCACAATCACAAAGTGTCGAGGAAGAAATTGCAATTCTGTAGACCAAAGGTGACTTATTTGGGTCACCTTTTTGTCTAAGGAGGGGCGTGCACTCACACCAGATCGTATTCAAGCAATTTTGGACACGCCAGTACATTCCACACAGAAGGATGTGCGTGCATTCTTGGGTCTTGCCTCTTTCTGTAGGCAATGGATATTGGGGTTCTCACACATAGCTAAGCCATTGTTAGCACTTTTGACAAAAGACACTCCGATTCCTCTTCCCTGGTCAAATGAGTGTGAAATTGCCTTCCAGCAATTACGGCAAGCCCTTTGTTCAGCACCAGTGTTAGGTACCCCTGATTATACGAAGCCCTTTTCACTGTATGTGCATGAGAAAGATGGATGTGCATTATCAGTTTTAGTGCAGATGCACGGCGACAAGCAGCGCCCTTGTGCATATTTTTCGGCTGTACTTGATCCTGTTGCCCGAGCATTACCAGGGTGTTTTCGCTCGGTTGCGGCGACAGCTGTGTCAATACGCCAAAGCGAGGGAATTGTGTTATCTCACAAGCTGTTGGTATTAGTTCCCCATGCTGTGGATGCCCTGCTTAATCAGACAAAGACGCAGCATTTGACCAGTGCTCGTTTAACGGGATATGAGTTGACGCTTTTGGCTCCTCATATTACGTTAAAGAGGTGTGCAACGTTAAATCCAGCCACATTGTTGCCGTTCCCGGAAACTCAGTCTGAAGCACGGAAAGCACATGATTGTATTCTTGTGACTGAGGAACAGACAAAGGGTCGTATTGATCTCCAGGATACGCCCTTTACAGATGTAGATGGAGAACTGTGGGTGGACGGATCATGCCTGAAGCTACCGGATGGTACGACTTCAGCAGCGTATGCAATTACCACATTACAAACAATAGTGGAGACAGCACGCATAACGCAGAAATCAGCTCAAGCAGCGGAACTGATAGCATTAACACGAGCATGTGAGCTCAGTGCAGGATTGTGTGTGAATGTTTATACAGATAGCCGCTATGCCTTCGGAGTAGCGCACAATTTCGGCCTACTCTGGAAGGAGAGAGGGTTTCTAACGTCACATGGAACCCAGATAATGTATGGGGAGTTAGTTCACAACCTTTTGACTGCATTAACATATCCAAAGAAGATTGCTATAGTTAAATGTAGTGCCCATAAGAAGGTGGTTGATAAAGTGGGAGAAGGGAATGCTTTAGCAGACCGGGTGGCACGAGAGACTGCGATGCAGCCTAGTGCTACTGCAATGTATGTTGTGAAATCGCAGACAGGAAAATGGCATGATGCCAGGAGAGAAGTGTTGGAGATACAGAGGACCGCTTCCGATAAGGAACGGGAGCAATGGTCCAATGATGGAGAATTAGATGATGAAGGGTGTTGGAGAAGTAAGCAGATGGATAAATGGAAGTTACCCACAGCCTTCGTACAACCTATGGTTCAGATGGCACATGGACTAGCGCATTTCGGAGCTTCCGCAATTGTCAAATTACTCACACGAGTTTGGGAGCATCCGGGGATCGCTAGTACGGCAAAAAGGGTAGTGCAGACCTGTATGATTTGCCTAAGGTACAACCCAGGAAAGGGTACACAAACTCCAGCAGGAGGATTTGCAACACCTACTGCACCCTTCGAGGTTTTGCAGATGGATTACATTCAGCTTGAGCGCTGTAACAATCTGAAGTATGTTCTAGTAGTGGTTTGTGCCTTCAGTAAATGGGTGGAGGCATACCCTACGAAAGACAATACTGCAATGACTACAGCCAAGATGCTATTGAAGGAGTTTTTCCCTCGATATGGTGTTTGCAGATTGTTGTGGAGTGATAACGGACCTCATTTTATAGCAGACGTTATCAAGTATGTCCTGAAAGGCCTAGGCATTACTCAGAAGTTCCATGCAGTGTTTCACCCACAGTCTGCGGGACTGGTTGAGAAATATAACGGTACTTTGAAGCTTAAGATTGCGAAGATCCAAGCTTCGACTTCTTTGACTTGGCCAGATGCTTTACCGCTGGCATTATTGTCAATTAGATCGATACCGCATTCTCGGACCGGTCTCACACCCTACGAGATCGTGTTTGGACGCCCAATGAATATTTGGGGTCCACCAAAACCGCAGTTAGTGTATGATGTACCTTGTGTAATGATGAGTGATTATCTGGCACAGTTAACGGATAATTTGGTTTCTATTCATCAACAGGTTCGAGAAGCGCTCCCTGATCGGTCCACAGGTGAAGGTCATAACCTCCGACCTGGCGATCAGGTTATGATCAAGGTATTCGAAAGGACGAACAGTCTGGAACCGAGATGGGTTGGTCCTGAGCAAGTCTTGCTCGCAACGAGGACAGCTGTGCGAGTTTCCAATCGGATGAACTGGATCCACTCCTTGCACTGTCGTAAAGTGCCGCCTGGATTGGTGGACCCTGCTGTGCTGACCGACCATCGAGAAATCCTGACTGCGGAGAAAGGCCGTGCTGTGGAACCGAACGACACTGAGGAGCTCTTCCCGGACCAAGCGATCTCTGGAGGAGGGAGATATCATCTTCGACCGAGGAAGTGATTTTTCTTTTTCTGTACCTAGATACGTTGTCAGAACGGCCCTTAGGTTAGTGAAACGGAGAGCCAATGAGGCAAGGGGGGGGGGGTCAGCCCTGCATTAGTGTAGTGACACCCATCTTGGCCCGCTGGTGAAGAAATCAACGGCTGCCTAAGGGGAAGAGTTCTGACAACCTTTTAGTTTCAGGAAGATATTGACTTTTTACTACAAGATGGAAAAGAAAAAGATTCTTTGTGCGACAAGCTTTATTATCATTGTAGCTATTGTTGGTATAACCACATGGTTTGTTGAGGATGTGATTCCTGCCCGTGAGTTGCTTGTTTTGACCACTCCAGTGCCTGAGGAACACTACTTTTATACCCTTCCGTATCAAGAATTGAAGCATCGTCAGTCTTATTTGAATAACACTTTCATCCAGATGCTGCATCATACCCATGTTGCTACGAATGCTACGAACTGTTGGATATGTGGTATGATGCCAGCTCATCAGAAGAAAGGAGGAACGCCGTTCATACCTCTTCCTTTCTCTCATAATGGCTCTTGTAGAGCATGGTATACTTTGCTTTTTGCCACACGGAAACCTACAGTGGGACGATTACTTTTCAGACTTAATAGGGAATGTCATCAAGTTAAATATGGCTATCCACAAGCGAATGGGACAATATGGGAATGGGAAGAATATCGACCAGACAATGAATCGATCCCCTACATTTTCACGAACACCAGAGACACTGCAGGGAAAGAACGCTTTGTGATTCAAGTGGCACAAGCTCAAGCGGATCTGTGTGTCCAGAGTGTGTGTCATATTCCTGCTGGTGTTAGTGATTGTATTATTGTTCTGAATATAGATGGACTAAATAATAGTACTTTCTTAGCCTCCCATAATACATACTTCGTATGTGGGAATAAGGGTTATTATCGCTTACCAGCCGGCTGGTCTGGAGTATGTTATGTAGCGTTTTTATTACCTCCTGTATTCTTAGCACCCGCATCCTATCATAAAGATTTGAAGTTGTTGAATAATGTGACTGTAAATAGGTATAAACGTACTCTATCCATTGATGATGTTGATCAAACTGATACTAGCCTACAGCAGAATGTTGATTTTAACTTAGGATTGTTTTTCTTTGTTGGAGCTGCCCTAAATAGTAGGAAGGTTTGAAGACTGACAAGAGTCGTAGAGGCTGTGACGAATCAAACCGCTGCTGCTCTTGGGAATCTTACGGAAGAATTACAAATTACTAGAATTGTTGCATTACAGAATCGTATGGTGTTAGATGTTATGTTAGCTGATAGAGGTGGAGCATGTAAAATTATCGGAAGTAGTTGCTGTGTGTTCATTCCTGATCATACGCCATCAGTTTATAACGCTATTAATACATTGCATAAAATCGCAGCTGAGATTCATACAGAAAATGGCACTTGGTCCTTTTCTGGATGGTTTTGGGCATTGATCACTACATGGGGACGGAAGGTTTTAACTGGTCTCTGCATTATTGTAGCAGTCCTGTTTTCCTGTTGCATCTGTGTCCAGTGTGGTCCTTTACTCTGTTCTCTATGTGTGTCATTTTGTATTCCTGATAAGAAAGCTATTGCCAATGTCACCCATCAGAAACATTTAACTAAAGAGGTGGAAGAGATGATGAAAATTGACATATATGATGATTATCCTAATAAGCCGAATGTCTTCAGTAAATGCTGAAAGGGTCGTCTGTTGAAAACTAAAACGGCGATATGATTAAGCATTTACTAAAGACATGAATTCTCCTTCCTTAGAACATGTTCTTTGTCTTATGTTGACTAATGTCTGGACTCCATTTTGTATTGTCATGTCTCCACGTGCTTCACACGAGAAGAGTCCTTCCTTCTTGTTAGTTGTTCTTGTAATCTGCCTAGTAACAGTCTATAAATAGCTCCTTTGTCCGTCTGGCGCATGCCCAGACTTGACCACATCTGTTATCAGTTAGTCCTTGCTTGACCATGTTTTCGCGGGCTCAGGAAATTGCTGTCCCCGCCCACATATTGATTCTGTATCGAAAATGTCCATAAAAGGTAAAGAACTTTGCCTCATGTTGTATCCACCCACTTATGAGCCCCTCTGTTGTGTATAAAAGGGGACCGTGTACGCAAGTTCTTTGTGCTACTCTATGCAATACTGAAGAGTGTTGTATAGGTTGTAGGACCACCCTTAAGGGTTAATAAACTCTGTCTTTGTATTTGCAGCTTCCGTGCCAACTTCCTTCTAACTTTTGTTACAGGAGAGCGAACCCTTGTATTCTGCGGGCCTAGCTGGGGCCTGTATTCTACAATGTGAGTGCAAATGAATGGGAACAAACTTAAGAGAGCATTAGTAATGATATGGTGTTTTGCTAGCGAATGTGCCGTTGGCCATAGCATACTGAAGTTCATTCTTGGCTTATTGAGGAACTGATGGCAAAATACTTGCGCTGCCATGCTGCAAGCAATTCATTAGTATTACGAGCACCTGTCACAATATTCTGGCACTGAAATACTGGAGGTAATTCTTGGTGATATGGGGCACCTACTGAATAATACTGGTGGTCACACATTGGAGGTATTTCATGTCATATAAGAGGACAACTGTGGTATATGGGAAGGAGGCAACCATGACAAAATGCTGACCCTCGGGTACTGGAGGTTATTTTTGACATAATAGTCACCCACGTCATATTGATGACATTAATGGCAATATTCTGGTATAAGCATTTTGCGTGTAATTTCTGGCATTAGGTGCATCCATGACTTATGAGGGTTACCCATGGCAAAATGCTGGCTCTGGTACAATGCACCTATGGGACACCCAGTGACATTTTGAAAAAGAATGATGTCAACTCCTGCGGAGTGTCAGGTTTCATTGGCTCAGCACACCATGAAACAACTTGAATATTCAATGAGAGGTCTTTTGGAGCATGTCACTTTTAACAAATTCATGTGAAAATGTGCTTTAAATGCACCATATAACCCAATGTTTTTCTAAAAGCTCTTGAGGAAGACCCCCTCGACCCCTCATAAAGGAAGCCTGGCTCACTCACTTCACTTGTTCACTACAAATCAGCATAAGTATTACTCTCCACCACTTTCAAAGATCATGTCAGCACCCTCATATAGGTGGCATCTAAGACAGACATTGGTTTGTGTTGTGTTGTTATATTAATCTAAAGTTGGGGATGTGTCGGAAAGGCAGATGATACGTTGTGCTAATGGCGAAGCGATGGCCTCAGTTCCCATAGTGGCCACAATGTGTCGTTGTCATGGGAGATGTGCCAGTTCTGAGATGCGCAACAACAGCAATTCATGGATTCTGGCAGTTCCAACACTGCATACCCACTTCCAATGGCCCAGGACTGGATTGGTACTACTTGGCAGGGCAAGACATGCAGCAAGCAAAGTACAGGTGCTGTTGCAGGTGAAAAGAAGAAGTCTTTGATGTCCCCAAGACTTTAGAACAGTGGGCAATACAACATGCCCTTGGAGACACTTTGGGTTTATGTGAGATCGGACCAGTCGTTCCCTAGTAGGAAAGAGGGTAACAGGCAGCAGGGCAGCATAGCAGAAAAGCAGTTCTTTCAGAGAAGAAGTGCAGCAGAGTGGCAGTCCTTGTAGCAGTACAGCAGTCCGTCTTCCTGGCAGAGTTCTTTACAGGTCCAGTAGGGTCTGATTTGGTGGGGTGAGAGACCCAGTAATCATACCCCGTTGGGCCTTTGAAGTGGAGGTGACTTAAAAGAAGGGCATTGAAGTGTACAGAGGCCCTCCCTTCCCAGCCCTGGCTCTAGGCACACTATAGGGGATATGCAACTCTATGTGCGGAGGCAGGACACTGCTCAATCTGGTGTAAGTCCCAGCTACTCCTTCACACCCTGCCCAGGATGACCCATCAGGATGCAGATGGCCACTCAGTCACTCCTAACCTTCCTTTGTGTGCGGCTGTCTAGAGAGAATGCACAACGTCCAGCTGTCACCCACCCCAGATGTGTATTGTAGACAAGCTGCAGGCATACAGAGCTTTAAGAGCAGAGAAATGCCATCTTTCTCTGAAACTGGCACTTCTAAAATCATAATGTTAAATCTACCTTTGCCAGAGAAGAGGATTTATCATTACCATTAAAATAATAAGCATGACAGAGCTACTCCTTCTAAATCAGGAATTAAAAGCTTAAAAGTGTAATAAGGAATTCCCAATATTGCCTGAGAGGGGTAGGCCGCACTGTAGTGAAATACGAATTTAGGTGTTTTTCACTACCCGGACATGTAAAACTTAAAAGAACATCTTTTACCTTTTACATACACAGCACCCTACCCTATGGACTACCTAGGGCCTAAGTAAGGGGTGTCTTATATGTAACAAAAGAGGAGTTTGGGCTTGGCAAGGGGTTTTAAATGCCAAGCCCGCATGGCAGTGTAAACTGCACACACAGGCTCTGCAGTGGCAGTTCTGAGACATGTTTAAAGGGCTACTTGTGTGGGTGGCATAATCAGTGCTGCAGGCCCACTAGTAGAATTTAATTTACAGGCCTGGGGCACATGTAGTGCACTTTAATAGAGACTTACAAATAAATTAAATATAGCAATTGTGAATAAGCCATTGTCACCATGTTCAGGGAAGAAGTACATGCACTTTAGCACTGGTCAGCAGTGGTAAAGTGTTCAGAGTCCAAAAAGAATACAGCAAAAAGTGGAGGTAAGCCGGCAAAAGGTTTGGGGAAGACCACCCTAAGGCAGTCAGATCTAATGAATATGCTTTTTTTCTTGCTTGTCACATTTACGATCCCGCTGAAAGACGTCATTTTATGATGTGCTGTATAAAAAATACCTCTACTTTACAGTTTTAATGCCTTTAATATTACTCCATCTATAATACCAATACTGCACACAATCAAGACCATATGTATAGGCTAAATGGCACCTGACTTACCTCTTGAGTCATGAGAGGCACTGTCGCCAGGTCAGAGGGGGGCACAGTTTATGAATGCCTCGCAGTTCATGGTGTGAAACTATGACTTCTAAAATTGTCTCTTAATGCACCAAATTGAAACAATTTCAAATAAACATACCATTTGAAGTTTAATGTCTTTATCATGTTCTTTACATAACTAATGTGTGGTTCACATACCCAGTACCTTGCAGGATCAGATCATGTACAGGATCGTAGATCCTAGTCAGAACACTGGCTCGGCTCGGCTCGCCTCATTAATTTGCTGGCTCAACCACCTCTAATGGGTGGTACATGGGAGTAACCACTCAACCACTTATGGATTTTGATGCAAAACTCCATCTACTAATAACAGTAAACAAGGTTTTGCACCAAAAAAGTAACACCACTGTGAAGCAGGCATAAAACAATAAATTCTTTTATTTCTCCTAACTTTTCTCACTATGCATTCTTACTTTCCATGTGTGCTGCACTGTACAGCACACATCCAAAGTGGGAAATATTTTAAAGTTAGTATAAAACTAGTGGGGCATATTCACAAGCCCCTATCGCCACCACAACATCTCTTTTTGGGACATTGTGGTGGTGATAGGGGCTTCGCCTTATTTACAAGGCAGCGTTAAGCCACTTAATGTGGCTTAACGCTGCCTTGTAAATAAAGCTCCCTTTCACTCTATACTTAGCATGAAAGGGTTGAGCAATGGGTGTTGAGGTGGGTGTTCCACCGCAATGCCCATTTATTTTGATGCTGCCCGATATTTGCAAGGGTGGCGCACATATGGACCAGCCCCAAAATTAAGACCAGGGAAAACCTGGTCTCACCCTGGGGCAACGACGAGAAAAGTTTAATTTCTCCTCATGTTTGCTGTTTCTATGTGTGCTGCGTTGTGCAGCACACATAGAAACAGCAAAAGGCCATTGATTGTTTATGTGCAGGATGGTGTCCCTTCATGCACATAAACAATCAATAAATAAAATGAGGTTTTGCAACTTCTATGTGTGCTGCATCAAGCAGCACACATAGAAGTTTCAAAATGTCATTTCAGATTGTTTATGTGCAAAAGGGACACCTACAACACAGGCACCCTGGCACTATGGTGCAAGGACATCTGCATTGGCACTAGGCAGCTAAAATTAGCACCAGCTCAGGGGGAAATGCAGGGCTGCACCGTATCCTTGTAAATACAGTGCAACCCTGCGTTTTGGAAGTGGCAGAGCGCGGCATTAAGCCAACGTGGCTAACGCTGCGCTCCGCCACTCCCTAGAAACTATGCCCCTGTATTTTATACTGGAAGGGTACACTTCCAGTTCAAACCTATGTTAGACATGATGCATACACCTTTGCACTGGTGCAAAGCTGTGTACTTGCTGCTAGGCAACATGTTTGTGCACCAGCAATAGGGAGAGAGCAGGATAGTGCTGTATCTAATAGATATGGCGCCTTCCTGCCCTCTCCGTCTCACCCCTGTCGCTCTTTCCTCATGTCCAGGGATCTCTGCCTGTCGCCCTTTCCCTCATCCAGGGATCTCTGCCTGTCGCCCTTCCCTCAGTCCAGGGATCTCTGCCCGGTGCTCCATCCAGCAGCTGGTGCTTAAACTTTCACCACCCAGAGAGATCAGACAGCGCCTGACCTCGGCGTCTGAAGATTGTTCCTCAGATCTGTGGCTCCCAGATTTTATGAGCCTATTTATTCAGACAGATGTTATCTCAGGGACGCCAGAGTGGAAAATATTTCAAAAGTTATTACACGAATGCAAAAATAGAAAAATAAAGAAGACAGATGTTAAAAATGGGAAAGTAGTTAATATCTTTATTATTTCCTCTACACATGTCACAAGAGTCTAGCACTTACAGTGCGGGGTTCATTCACATGAATTCAGCCTCACTCATTCCTACAGCACCGCTCGGGTACACCTGAGGACACCCTCACTCATTCCTGATGCTCTCATTGTGTGCACCTCAATATAGCCTCACTCCTTCATGCTCATCTCAACACAGAATCACTGCTTCCTGCAGCACTGGTCATGTGCACATCAACACCACCTCACTCATTCTTAACAGCACTAGGCATGCACACTTCCAAAGAGTCTCACTCATTCTTAACAGCACTAGGCATGCACACTTCCAAAGAGTCTCGCTCATTCTTAACAGCGCTGGGCATGCACATTTCCAAAGACTCTCGCTCATTCTTAACAGCGCTGGGCATGCACACTTCCAAAGAGTCTCGCTCATTCTTAACAGCGCTGGGCATGCACACTTCCAAAGAGTTTCGCTCATTCTTAACAGCGCTGGGCATGCACACTTCCAAAGAGTCTCACTCATTCTTAACAGCACTAGGCATGCACACTTCCAAAGAGTCTCACTAATTCTTAACAGCGCTAGCCATGCACACTTCCAAAGAGTCTCGCTCATTCTTAACAGCGCTGGGCATGCACATTTCCAAAGACTCTCGCTCATTCTTAACAGCGCTGGGCATGCACACTTCCAAAGAGTCTCGCTCATTCTTAACAGCGCTGGGCATGCACACTTCCAAAGAGTTTCGCTCATTCTTAACAGCGCTGGGCATGCACACTTCCAAAGAGTCTCGCTCATTCTTAACAGCGCTGGGCATGCACACTTCCAAAGAGTCTCACTCATTCTTAACAGCACTGGGCATGCACACTTCCAAAGAGTCTCGTTCATTCTTAACAGCGCTGGGCATGCACACTTCCAAAGAGTCTCGTTCATTCTTAACAGCGCTGGGCATGCACACTTCCAAAGAGTCTCGCTCATTCTTAACAGCGCTAGGCATGCACACTTCCAAAGAGTCTCGCTCATTCTTAACAGCGCTGGGCATGCACACTTCCAAAGAGTCTTGCTCATTCTTAACAGCGCTAGGCATGCACACTTCCAAAGAGTCTCGCTCATTCTTAACAGCGCTGGGCATGCACACTTCCAAAGAGTCTTGCTCATTCTTAACAGCGCTAGGCATGCACACTTCCAAAGAGTCTCACTCATTCTTAACAACACTAGCCATGCACACTTCCAAAGAGTCTCGCTCATTCTTAACAGCGCTGGGCATGCACACTTCCAAAGAGTCTCGTTCATTCTTAACAGCGCTGGGCATGCACACTTCCAAAGAGTCTCGCCCATACTTAACAACGCTAGGCATGCACACTTCCAAAGAGTCTTGCTCATTCTTAACAGCGCTAGGCATGCACACTTCCAAAGAGTCTCACTCATTCTTAACAGCTCTAGGCATACACACTTCCAAAGAGTCTCGCTCATTCTTAACAGCGCTAGGCATGCACACTTCCAAAGAGTCTCACTCATTCTTAACAGCACTAGGCATGCACTCTTCCAAAGAGTCTCGCTCATTCTTAACAGCGCTAGGCATGCACACTTTAAAAGAGCCTCATCCATTCTTAACAGCACTGGGCATGCACACTTCCAAAGAGTCTCACTCATTCTTAACAGCGCTAGGCATGCCCACTTCCAAAGAATCTCACTCATTCTTAACAGCACTAGGCATGCACACTTCCAAAGAGTCTCGCTCATTCTTAACAGTGCTAGGCATGCACACTTTAAAAGAGCCTCATCCATTCTTAACAGCACTGGGCATGCACACTTCCAAAGAGTCTCGCTGATTCTTAACAGCACTGGGCATGAACACTTCCAAAGAGTCTCGTTAATTCTTAACAGCGCTGGGCATGCACACTTCCAACGAGTCTCGCTCATTCTTAACAGCGCTAGGCATGCACACTTCCAAATAGTCTCACTCATTCTTAACAGCACTAGGCATGCACACTTCCAAAGAGTCTCGCTCATTCTTAACAGCGCTGGGCATGCACACTTCCAAAGAGTCTCGCTCATTATTAACAGCACTAGGCATGCACACTTCCAAAGAGTCTCACTCATTCTTAGCAGCGCTGGGCATGCACACTTCTAAAGAGTCTCGTTCATTCTTAACAACACTAGCCATGCACACTTTAAAAGAGCCTCATCTATTCTTAACAACACTAGACATGTGCACTTCCAAAGAGTCTCACCCATTCTTAACAGCACTAGACATGCACACTTCCAAAGAGTCTCACCCATTCTTAACAACACTAGACATGTGCACTTCCAAAGAGTCTCACCCATTCTTAACAGCACTAGACATGCACACTTCCAAAGAGTCTCACCCATTCTTAACAGCACTAGGCATGCGCACTTCCAAAAAGTCTCACCCATTCTTAACAGCACTAGACATGCATACTTCCAAAGAGTCTCATTCATTCTTAAGAGCGCTAGGCAGGCACACTTCCAAAGAGTCTCACTCATTCTTACAGCACTAGCCATGCACACTTCCAAAGAGTCTCGCTCATTCTTAACAGCGCTAGGCATGCACTCTTCCAAAGAGTCTCACTCATTCTTAACAGCACTAGGCATGCACATTTCCAAAGAGTCTCGCTCATTTCAACAGCACTAGATCTGTTTACTTCTTTTGGGTCTCTTTAATCCCCATTGCACTATTTATGTACTCTCACTCACTCCTGCAGTATAGTTTATGCCTCACTCATTGCTCCATAAGTCGGTTCCTACGCGTCAGTGGTGGTCACTCATTTCTATGGCACTGATTATGTACACTTGAATGGAATCCCTCTCCTTCTTGTAGTGCTGTACATGTTCACTTCAGTGGAGACTCTCTAATCCCTACAGCACTGGTCAGCACTGGTCATATACTCTTCAATGGTACCTCATTTATTCCTGCAGCACTAGTCACGTACTCTCATTCCTTTCTACAGCACTACCTTGTTCATTTTAATGGAGCATCTGTACCGCACTGATCATGGACACTTTAATGCAGCTTTACTCATTCCTACAGTGCAAGGTACGTATACTTGAATGGAGCCTCCCTCATCCCTACATTACACCAGACTGTATCTACACTTCAATGGTGTATCACTCATTTATAAAGTACTGATGTACACTGCAATGGAGTCACACTCATTCCTATAGCACTGATCATGCACACTTCAATGATACCTCATTCATACCTACAGCACTAGGTCTGTAAGCTTCAATACAGCCGCACTCATTCCTACAGCACTGATCATGCACACTTCAATGATACCTCATTCATACCTACAGCACTAGGTCTGTAAGCTTCAATACAGCCTCACTCATTCCTACAGCACTGATCATGCACACTTCAATGATGCCTCACTCAGTCCTACAGTACTGTGTCTTTACGCTTAAATACAGACTCAGTCATTCACACAGCACTGGCAGTGTACATGCTAAGGGATTCTCATTTCACTCAGTACTACAGCACTGGAGCTCTGCACTTCAGTACAGCTAAGTCATTCCTACAGGACTGGGTCTGTACACTTAGATACAGCCTGACTTATTCCTACAGCACTGACTGTGTGCATGCCAAGGGATTCTCAATCATTCCTACAGCACTAGTTCTGTATTTCTTCACTCATTACTAGAGCTTACACCATGTACATATCAGTGGTACCGCACTCATTCCTGCAGTACTGAGTTTGTGCACTTCAACAGAGTCTCACTCATTCCTATAGAACTGGGTTGTATTCTTCGGTACAGCCTAAGTCACTTCTTCAGCACTGATCATGTACGCTTCAGGGATACCTCACTTGCTCCTGGAGTGCTGTGTCTGTATTCTTCATTCTACCCCAGTCATTCCTGGAGCACTGATCATGCACTTGTCAATGGAACCTGCCTCATTCCTCAGCACGTGTTGTGTACGTGTGAGTGCTGTCCTGTTTATTTCTGCAGTGCTGCTTGTGAACACCCAACATCCCTCATTACTGCAGCACTCAGTCTTCTTGTAAACACTAGGCCTGGGCAAAAATTTCGTTCCGTTCGCGGAAATTGCGATAATTTGACATTTTTGCGTTCCGCGGAGAGCGCGAAAATGTCAAAAATTCCGGTTTCCGCAGCTTGGCGATAATTTGTTTCTTGCTCGCGCTGTAAAATGATACATTCTCGCGCGCGCGCGATCGCCTTACCTGAATCCCTGCGTTCGCCGACAAGTTTTCTTGATCCGGTCGCGTTCTCCATGAGATGTTGTATTGTTTTTAGCCATTTGCGCTGTCTCGCGACAGTTCGCGCCCGCAGTGACGTCATGCGTCGCGCGATCACGTCTTTCTTCTCGCGATCATGCACCGCGAGAACAACTCAAAACAAGATGGCCGCGCCCGCAAGCAACCACATGGGTAAGTTGGCGACCCGCAACCATGCAGAAAATCTCGCGAACATGCCGGAAAAAAACTTCCGCATCTTCGCGATATTTCTGCTTGTTTGCGATAATTTTAAACATTCTCGCGATAATTTGCGAAGGTTAATTCCGCAAATTCCGCCCACCCCTAGTAAACACCACATGGAGTCGCGCTGCGTGGGACGCTTCTGGTCTTTAATGGGGTCTCACACTTAATTGGTTACAACTGTGTCTCCTAGCTCACTGTTCTTCTCCATGGCAATGGTCTCTCATTCATGAAGGTAGAGTGGCCCATGGAGGGTTCTTTCTACACCATGGATCGGTGGTTCTGGGCCTGTGGACCGCGGTCACCGCGGGTTCCCAGCACCTATTCAGTGTGTCCGTGGAACCGTGACACCGCTAACCTTTTTTTTTCTGCCAATAATCTTAAGCATGTTAACCTAAATAACTGTATATGCTGTTTTAAATGTATATTTTAACTGTATTTAGGACACGTAGTAAATATTCGATGGTCACTGTGTATTCTTTTTAATGGATGTAAAATTTATTTATGGTCCGTTTATATGGTAACATATTGGATCTTGTGCAAACTTTTATGGGTAAAATAGAGACGAATAAAATTATTTTTGACTGACAAAAAAACTGTAACGCTATAACCGTGATTCCTCCTACCTGGATAATAGTAAGTAACTATGATACTTGCTTGAAATATACTTCTGTGCCTCCCCAATGTATTTAATTTATGTATTTATAAAATAAATAAAATATGTTTAAAAAAAAGAAATCATAAGCTTTTTAAAAATGTTGTAGTCCGAAGCCGAGTGCCAGTTCAGGCCAGCGTGTGTGTGAATGTGCACGGTCAGTGTACACATTCAAAGTGCACGCTCCGCCCTGCACTGGCACTAAAAACACTTTTGAAATACTTATGACTTTCTAGAAAATCACAGATGTCTGCTCAGTGGTCTATGCATGTATACACACATCATTGGTCTATGCATGTATACAAACATCAGTGGTCCATGCATGTATACACACATCCGTGATCCATGCATGAATACACGCATCATTGATCCATGCATGTATAGACACATCTGTGGTCTATGCATGTATACACACATCAGTGATCCATGCCTGAATACACACATCAGTGATCCATGCATGTATACACACATCAGTGGTCTATGAATGTATGTACACATCCGTGGTCTATGTATGTATACACACATCAGTGATCCATGCATGTATACACACATCTGTGGTCTAATCATGTATACACACATCAGTGATCCATGCATGTACATTGGTGGTCTATGCATGCATACACAAATCAGTGGTCTATGCATGTATACACACATCAGTGATCAATGCCTGTAAACAAACATCAGTGATCCATGCATGTATATGAGTGGTCCATGCATGCATACACACATCAGTGGTCCATGCATGAATACACACATCAGTGATACATGCATGTATACACACATCAGTGATCTCCATGCATGTATGCACACATCAGTGGTCTATGCATGTATACACACATCAGTGATACATGCATGTATACACACATCAGTGATCTCCATGCATGTATGCACACATCAGTGGTCTATGCATGTATACACACATCAGTGTTCTATCCATGAATACACACATCAGTGATCTATGCATGTATACACACATCAGTGATCTCCATGCATTTACACACACATCAGTGGTCCATGCATTTATACACACATCGGTAATCCATGCATGTATACACACACATCAGAGATCAATGCAGGTATTCACAAATCAGTGATCCATGCATGTATACACAGATCAGTGGTCTATGCATGTATACACACATCAGTGGTTCATGCATGTATACAGATGTATACACACACATCAGTGGTCTATGCATGTATACACACATCAGTGGTTCATGCATGTATACACACATCAGTGATCCATGCATGTATACACACATCAGTGGGCCATGCATGTATACACACATCAGTGATACATGCATGTATACACACATCAGTGGTCCATGCATGTATACACACATCAGTGATCTCCATGCATTTACACACATATCAGTGGTCCATGCATGTATAGACACATCGGTGATCTATGCATGTATACACACATCGGTGATACATGCATGTATATGCAGATCAGTGGTCTATGCATGTATACACACATCAGTGATCTCCATGCATGTATACACACATCAGTGGTCCATGCATGTATACACACATCAGTGATCCATGCATGTATACACACATCAGTGATCCATGCATGTATACACACATCAGTTGTCTATGCGTGCATACACATATCAGTGATCCATGCATGTATACACATCCATGCATGTATACACATGTATACACACACATCAGTGATCTCCATGCATTTATACACACATAGGTGATCCATGCATGTATACACACACATCAGTGATAAATGCATGTATACACAAATCAGTGATCCATGCATGTATACACAGATCAGTGGTCTATGCATGTATATACACATCAGTGCTCTATGCATGTATACACAGATCAGTGGGCTATGCATGTATACACATATCAGTGATCCATGCATGTATACACACATCAGTGGTCTATGCATGTACACACACATCAGTGATCCATGCATGTATATACACATCAGTGGTTTATGAATGTATACACACATCATTGGTCTATGCATGTATACACACATCAGTGATCTCCATGCATGTATACACACATCAGTGGTCCATGCATGTATACACACATCAGTGATCCATGCATGTATACACACATCAGTTGTCTATGCGTGCATACACATATCAGTGATCCATGCATGTATACACATCCATGCATGTATACACATGTATACATACACATCAGTGGTCTATGCATGTATACACACATCAGTGGTTCATGCATGTATACACATGTATACACACACATCAGTGGTCTATGCATGTATACGCACATCAGTGGGCCATGCATGCATACACACATCAGTGATACATGCATGTATACACACATCAGTGGTCCATGCATGAATACACACATCAGTGATACATGCATGTATACACATCAGTGGTCCATGCATGAATACACACATCAGTGATACATGCATGTATACACACATCAGTGGTCTATGCATGTATACACACATCAGTGATACATGCATGTACACACATCAGTGGTCTATGCATGAATACACACACCAGTGGTCTATGCATGTATACACACATCAGTGATCTCCATGCATATACACACACATCAGTGGTCCATGCATGTATACACACATCGGTGATCCATGCATGTATACACACATCAGTGATCCATGCATGTATACACAAATCAGTGATCCATGCATGTATACACATCCATGCATGTATACACATGTATACACACACATCAGTGGTCTATGAATGTATACACACATCAGTGGTTCATGCATGTATACAGATGTATACACACACATCAGTGGTCTATGCATGCATACGCACATCAGTGGTTCATGCATGTATACACACATCAGTGATCCATGCATGTATACACACATCAGTGGGCCGTGCATGTATACACACATCAGTGATACATGCATGTATACACACATCAGTGGTCCATGCATGTATACACACATCAGTGATCTCCATGCATTTACACACACATCAGTGGTCCATGCATGTATACACACATCGGTGATCCATGCATGTATACACACATCAGTGATACATGCATGTATACACACATCAGTGGTCTATGCATGTATACACACATCAGTGATACATGCATGTATACACACATCAGTGATCTCCATGCATGTAAACACACATCAGTGGTCTATGCATGTATACACATATCAGTGGTCTATCCATGAATACACACACCAGTGGTCTATGCATGTATACACACATCAGTGATCTTCATGCATTTACACACACATCAGTGGTCCATGCATGTATACACACATCGGTGATCCATGCATGTATACACACATCATTTTTCCATGCATGTATACACAAATCAGTGATCCGTGCATGTATAAACACATGAGTAGTCTATGCATGTATACACACATCAGTGGTCTATGCATGTATACACAGATCAGTAGGCTATGCATGTATACACACATCAGTGATCCATGCATGTATACACACATCAGTGGTGTATGCACGTATACACACTGCCGTGATCAATGCATGTATACACACATCAGTGATTTATGCAGGTATACACACAACAGTGTTCTATGCACGTATACACACATCAGTGATCTCCATGCATATATATACACACATCAGTGGTCCATGCATCTATACACACATCAGTGATCCATGCATATATACACACACATCAGTGGTCTATGCGTGTATACACACACATCAGTGATCAATGCATGTATACACATCCATGCATGTATACACATGTATACACACACATCAGTGGTCTATGCATGTATACACACATCAGTGGTTCATGCATGTATACACATGTATAAACACACATCAGTGGTCTATGCATGTATACACACATCAGTGGTTCATGCATGTATACACACATCAGTGATCCATGGATGTATACACACATCAGTGATCCATGCATGTATACACACATCAGTGATCCATGGATGTATACACCCATCAGTGATCCATGCATGTATACGCACATCAGTGATCTCCATTCATATATACACACATCAGTGGTCCATGCATGTATACACACATCAGTGATCCATGCATATATACACACACATCAGTGGTCTATGCGTGTATACACACATCAGTGATCCATGCATGTATACACATCCATGCATGTATACACATGTATACACACACACATCAGTGGTCTATGCATGTATACACACATCAGTGATTCATGCATGTATACACATGTATACACACACATCAGTGGTCTATGCATGTATACACACATCAGTGGTTCATACATGTATACACACATGAGTGATCCATGGATGTATACACACATGAGTGATCCATGCATGTATACACACATCAGTGATCCATGCATGTATACACACATCAGTGATCCATGCATGTTTACGCACACATAGGTTGCCCAAAAGGCCCTTCAAAGAGGCCCAATCTTCCATCCACTGCCTTACATGGTCAGGAACTTACAGGCTCAAAGCACCTACACATCTTGTATTGGAAAGGGGGCATGCCTCTGCAATCGCTGTCTGTCACCGCTATGACACAAAGACCCTGCATGGTGTCCAACTTTTTCCATGCCAAGCTTAGTTGATATCCTGTGTCTGTCCTAGGCCAGTCTCAATACAGTTACTTCTTCCGTCCTACGACTTCTACTGAAAGCTACGATTGCAAGAGATTCCCAATTGATTGGTGAAAACGACCTGTTCTTAAACGCAAGTGCACTCACTCTCATATTCAAACGTGGTTGCAGAGGAAAGGAGATGCATTGAGTTTATATAGTACGTGCTTGTCTGTGTATTTCTTGTGTGTTATTCTTGAGATACAAATTGTATAGATGGCTTGGGCATTTCTGGCTTACAATTGGGGTCCACAGGAAGTCAAAGACTAGGAGCCACAGATGGTATTTAGTCTCCAGGTTTGTCTCTGCTCTTGGGCCCGTAAGCCCATATCTGCCCTGAGCACCTTGGCTATGTTGTGTTCTGTTATGTTATGTCGATTTGGATGGCGCAGCTGATCACCCATGAGGGTATCCAGGCACGGGAGCAGGGACGTAGGCCAGGAGTCACTCCTAGTTGAACAGCCAGCTCTTCAGTTTCTTGCGGAAATTGTGGAGTGAAATAGCTGTTCTGATGTGTTGTGGAAGTTCCTTCCAATTCTTGGTGGTGAAGTAGGAGAAGACGTGCCCCCTGATGTGCTTCTGCAGATGCGGGGGATTCATTCGAGGCAGAGAAAGATAAAGCGTAGCTGTCTGGAAGGATGGTAGAATTGAAGTCAGTCGTTGAGGTATGCTGGTCCAGTGTTGTGGAGGGCTTTGTAAGCGTGGATGAGCAGCTTGAATTGGCAGTTCTGGATGGGAAGCCAGTGTAGTTCAGTGAGGTAGGGAGTGATGTGAGAGCTTCTGGGGACATCTAGGACGAGTTTGGTAGTGTTTTGGTTGGTCTGAAGTCTTTCTGTGAGTTGGTTAGATAAGCCAAAGTAAAATTAATTGTCGTCGTCGAGTCTACTGATTATGAGGGCCTGGGTGACTGTATGTCCTGTGTGCATGGGGAGCCTTCGAAGATCTTGCAAAGCATTCTAATGATGAGGTAGCAGGATGCAATCACAGAGTTGACCTGTTTATTCATCATGATTTTGTCATCTAGGATGATGCCGAGGTTACTGGCGTGTCTGTGAGAGTGTTGGTGACAGCGGTGAGGTAGGCTCTGATCAGTGTTCTTCTTCCTAGTTTGTATATATGGTGAGTGCAAGGGTCTGTGGGGGGCCCTAAATGGATGGTCTGCGTAATTCTGGCAGTGTCTTCTGTGGTCAGAGGGCTCCAGTTCATTAAAAGGTGAGCACTCCAGGTGGTGGCGGAAGCTTGTGTGTTGATGTCTTCTACAGGGTTGGGGTGCGAAGTTGGCATAGATTTTGATTATTTTGTTGTGAAAAAAATCAGAAAGGTTGTCACAGAAGTCCTGCGATGGGGAGATGATGTTTGCAGCTGCAGTTGGATTGGTGAATTCTCTGATGATGTTCTTTGCCAGAATTGGAGCAGGATTCTGGTCCTTTTACGAGGGTTGCTTTCCTGTCTTCTTTAATCCGAGCATGCTACCTTCTGAGTATGGATTTCTAGGCATCTCTAGAGGAGTTTTCTCAGCTGGTTCTCTATATTCATTCCAGGTGTTTATAGTAGTGCTTTGAGTCTCTTCCATGTACCAGCATGCTTGAACATTAGTTCTTTGAGCTGTGACCCCACTGTTCCAACTATAGGTAGTTCCACCACTCACCATGTTTCTCTAGAACATCCGGGTCTTACTCACACACACCTGCCCCTGAGGTATACAGTATTAGAATCTATCACACAGGAAGAATGTTGTGGCTTACCCGGGCACTTGAAGAAGTAAGACGCGCTTCATTCCTTTTGTGCGCCTGTATATACACAAAGTTTATTTTTTAACTAGCCTGGTATTACCTTACTCATTTTACCCTTTACTGCAGTTTTTAATCTATTTTACCTGTGTGAGTGTTCCGTTGAGCACTGATTCTCCTTCATCTCCTCTCTCCGACTCTTCGGTCCGCCGCGGGGCTCCCTGTTTGAGCGGAAAGAGTTATTTTCTTCTTCTTTTCCTGTTCTTTGTGCCTGCCACAATTACTGTGGTTAGCTCAATCTTTCCATTCCGAGATGCACTTCTGGTTCCGGTCACGGGGGACATAACTTGCAGATGCATCCCCGAGCGCCAAGCGGGCGTGCCGCTTGCGCGCCAAAGGCAAGCCCGTCTGCGTCTGTCCACACCTGGATGGCACCAGGGGTCAGCCATGCTGCCCGTTCTGTCTCCTACAATAACAAGTGCCAGAACATAGTTTACTCTAGGTTGCACCTTCTCGAACTGCTTCCCAATTCTCTGCACAGGGGGTGTGCAGCTGGGATTAATCTTGTATACGGGGATGCAGACCATTGCCGTGAGTGTAACTTCTGCCCAATTAATGGTCGGGCCTTCATCTTGGATCCCATGGCTGGGCCCCAGGGGCTTGCAGTAGGAAAGATGTATGCATGCAAATTCCTGGGTGCCTTTGGACCCTTCTCTTTTAAAGGAGCACTGATTAACGCTCGCTTCATGATTAAGCACAAGACTGAAATCGCACTTACCATTATTACCCTTAATTTGGCCTGCCTTTTTATCACTGAGACCTGGGCGAAGGAGCACTCGGGTCCTGACCTGACGGACGCCATCCTCCTAGGCTTTACTATCCTTAGATGCGTCTGCCCTGGTAGAAGAGGTGGTGGTCTAGCCTTGGTGGCTAGGGATTCCCTTAGTTGCACCCTTATCCCTCTGGAAGCAGACAATTTTGGCATCAAGTTAGCAGAAAACCGCAACCTCTCTGGCATTTTGGTATACCGTCCGCCAGGGTCCAGGGCCACCTTTCTTCCCTTCGTCACCATAGCACACTACACAGTCATTGGTGATTTTAATTTCCATCTTGAATGCAATCAGGACTATGACTTTGTTCACCTTCTTGACCTTATGACCCCCATGGGATTTGAACAGCTTGTTCACTCTCCCACCCATAGAGCTGGTCATAAGATTGAGGTAGTCCAGCCTCTCAGCTTGGCTGACCACTGGCTGGTCGAGTTCAAGGTTACTTTCCCTCCCCTCACAAAATCCATCACAGGTCTCTCCCCCAAAAACATACAATGTAGATTGAACAAGGTCACGGCCATGAACTGGAAGGCTGCCTTGGGTACAGGCTCAGCCGGTAATCTCACCACTCAACCCCCCCACAACAGAGGGCTTCCGTAATTGGATTACCAAGGCCCTCGACATTGTAGCTCCAGTCAAAAGTTGTGCCATTAAAAGAGCTACACCCTCAGCTCCGTGGTTCTCAGAAGAGCTCATGGCTCTCAGACCCCTATGTCACAGGCAGGAACGAAGTTGGCGTGCAGATCCTTGCCTTCGGGAAAAAGTCAAGCAGATATTTCTCCTGCAGAACTATAAACTCGCCATCTTCCAGGCCAAATCCCAGTATTTCTCTGTCAAGATTGTCAGCTGATAATTCCTCCAGCATGCTCTTCAAACTCATTGAGGATCTCCTGAACCCCTCCCAAGATGTCTGTGACAATATAGCATTCTACTTCCAGGAGAAAGTCCTTAAAATCTTTCACGAGTTCTCCCCGACCGAGGAAGTTAACCTTGTCGCAGAGGCAGCCAAAGGGGAAAACACAGCTCTACCTAAGGGAAAGCCCAGTCAGGCCTTTGGGATGCTTGCTCTGGCGTCTTTTCCTCCTATTTCAGTTCCTCGTATTAAGGACTTGTTACTTAGCCTTAAATCTGGAACTCCCACTGATCCCTGCATGCTGACTACGCTCAGGCTTGCTCCTGACCCTATACCCAATTTGTAGTGCAAGGTCTTTAATAACATTCTTCTGTCTGGGCAATATCTGATCATCTGGAAGGAAGCCATTGTCTCACCGCTCCTTAAGAAGCCCAACGCCGATCCCTTAGAGCTGAAGAACTTTCGGCCTATCTTCCTCCTCCCTGCCCCTGCCAAGATTCTGGAAAGATTTATTAATCTTGAACTTATGAAACATATTGAATCTCAAGACGTCCTTCACAGCTCCCAGAATGGTTTTCGGGCAGGTCATAGCACAGAATGCGCCTTGGTAGCAGCCTCAGATTGTATTCGTATGCAGGTTGACCTAGGCGAATCTGCGGTGTTGATTCTGCTCGACCTCTCAGTGACGTTCTATACCATCTCCCCAGTTCGCATGCTTCAGCGACTGCGGGAAGCAGGAGTCACCGGGAGGGCCCTGCAGCTTCTTCACTCATTTATGAATGGCAGAACCAATGTCATCAGTTGTGGTGGTTTCAAAGCCAAGGCCTTTGGCCTTCCGTGTGGGGTCTCCCAGGGCTCTTCGCTCAGCCCCACTTTTTAAAATCTTTATGTGACCCCCCCTGGCTACATTGGTAAGATCATTCGGTTTTTAGGTGCTCTCATATGTGGATGACACGCAAATCATAATTTCTATCTCTAATGATTTGCAGTTGGTTGCCCAAAAGTTCAGTCATTGTATGTCTAGCATAATATGCTGGATGAAGAACAACTCTCTTAAAATCAATACGGACAAAACCGAGGTCCTGGTCTTTGTCCCTCAGACCTCTTTTTGGTCTGCTGCCTGGTGGCCCGCAGCCTGTGGTCCTCTTCCTGTTCCAGTTAAAATGACTAAAAATCTGGGAGTCCTCTTTGATGAGGACCTGTCTTTTGACGCCCAGGTGAACCGTACAGTTAGTACCTGCTTTTACATTCTTAAAATTTTGAAGAAGCTTTTGCCGTATATATCCCTTCGGAGCTACATCAGCCCACAATCATTGCACCAGTTGCCACCGGGTTAGACTACTGCAATGCATTGTACCTTAATATCAGCACAGGTTCTCTGAACAAGCTTCAGGTGGGGCAAACCACTGCGGAGAGGATGATTCTTAACATCTCTAAACACCAGGCCACCAGGGAAGGAATCCATGCCTTGCACTGGCTTCCTATCAGGAAACGCATCTCCTTCAAGGCTCTGAACTGGGTGTACAAAGCTATGCATAGCAAAGGCTCAGCTCACCTTAAAACCTTGTTCCAATGGTACACTCCAGGGAGAGCCTTGAGATCCGCCACTCAAACAAAACGTGTCTCTCCCAGATTCCGTAGGTCCAAATGGGGTGGCTGCTCATTCTCTGTGGCGGCCGATAATCTTTGGAACTCTCTGCCCCCTTCTATTACCATGGCTGACTCGCTCCAGGTCTTCAGGAAGCATCTGAAGACCTGGCTATTTGCCTCGTAGCTGGCTGTTGCTGGGCTCTCTTCCGCTCGCCCAGTACCTTGACACCTTTTGGTTTTAGTGCGCTTTATAAATACTATCCTATCCTAACCTAAAAATACCTTGGCAAGTGGGCCAGTCTAAACAGGTCTGCGAGCGGCTTGTTACCCGTAGACTCGCTCAAGCAGATGGGGCTCTATTCTCTTCAGTCCTTAATTTGCAAATGAAAGAGTGCAGGTGCCCGAAGCCTATCTCAGAAGCCTGCAGCAAACTTAATTAAATGTCAGTGCACTGAATATTAAGGCTGGCATTCTTAAATCCACCTCCTGCCTCTTTAATCCACTACCATAGACTCCCTGCCCATTTATTTCATTTAGTAGGTTCCTGCTTTCTCCCTTTGTGATGGTTTTGTCATCTATTTCTTCCCCCATCTTTCTGATCTGTGGGTCCGATTCACAGAACTAACTTGAGACAAAATCCTAAACTTACTACTTTTGGTATTCACAGAAGTTAGGATTTTGTCTTAAGTTTGTCTTAAGACAAACTTAAGACAGACTTAAGACAGACTTGAGACAGACTTAAGACAGACTTAAGACAAACTTAAGAAAGACTTAATACAGACTTAAGACAAACTTAAGAGAGACTTAAGACAGACTTAAGTTAGGATTTTGCCTTAAGTCCGTCTTAAGCCTATCTTAAGTCTGTCTTAAGTCTGTCTTAAGTCTGTCTTAAGTTTGTCTTAAGACAAACTTAAGACAAAATCCTAACTTCTGTGAATACCAAAAGTAGTAAGTTTAGGATTTTGTCTTAAGTTAGTTCTGTGAATTGGCCCCACTATGTTTTTCACTGGAAAATATCTGTTGCAAAAAATAAGTGCCGGTCCCCAAACATAAGTGGCAGTGCCCCCCACTGGCAACCACCGGCTCACATTTAGCACAGATGTGCTTGGTTGCAGCAGACTCTGCAGCAGAAACGAGCCCCTGCCGGATCACTGTAGGAAATGGTATTTAGATGAGCTGTCCTGGATCCCCTAGTGGCAATCACAGGTCACTCCAGAATCATCGTCACCGCTTCCTGGTTGAGGATTACAAAGAGGAGCGCAGAGGGGCTACATTAATGAAACGTCACATCCGGAAGTCATAGTGTGGCTGCCTGGATGGTTCTGTACTACCATGCAGGGCCGTCCTAACAGCATTATAGGCCCCCGGGCAAAGCAGTGCACTGGGCCGTGCCTACACAACCACTCACAGGAATAAAAATGTTTAACAGAAAATTAGTGTTAAATAATGGTCTGCATGGGGCTCCTATGCTCGTGGGGCCCCCGAGCAAATGCCCAGCATGCCCATGTGTTAAGGCGGCGCTGCAGCCATGATCAGAATTCCAATGTACCAAAAAACAAAGAAACACACCCCTTAGTTTATTCTTTTAACACAATATTTTAGAAGAAAACATTTTAAAATGTGTTCTACAGGTTGCCTCATGACCTGACTGATAATTTAAGTAAACAAAGACAGAAGGCCTGGCGATGTTAAAAATGAATACAGAGGATTTGCAGAAAAGCTGATCAGTTTGTTACTCTGAGAAAGGTGGCAACCCTTAGGACACATAACATGGTTGAGGCCGAGTTGTGGCACATGAAGCATTGGGCCTCATGGTGCCATCTCTTGAAGCAAGGCCACGCAATGCATCTTTGCAGTCTGACAGTTTCCCCAGCAGGCTGCAGGGCGGTGAGGCTGGAACCCCACGCCACTGTGTGTGCCAGTTTAAGCTGCCCTGTAGCTCACATCTCTCCAGTCCCCTTGTACAGTACCTTATTCTGTTTTCCATTGTAGTAGGATTCATTCACAGGTGGTAGGTGCAGGAGAGTGGAGAGTAGATCTTTCTCCACATCCGTGCATGGGTAACAAGCAAAGTCCTGCAGATAAACAGATCTCCGTGTCGCGTTATCACAAAGAATTACATAAGAACTCGGCGAGGTTACGCTAAATTACGAAATTGGGGGCATATCAACATGGGCTTTATCTCTGCTTTTTTGGCTTTAAAAGCCAAAAAAGCAGAGATAAAACTAGCGCCCTATCAACAACAGGGTGCTAACACGCAAATTTGCATGTTAGCACCCTTTTACTCTACGCTTCCCCTTGCATCTCTAATGAGATGCAAAGGGGGCGTTCCAGAGTAAAATAATAGGAGAAATGTCGCTAAGCGACATTTCTCCTATTATCAAGAATGTCGCTAACCCTGTTAGAGACAAAAAAAGCAGCGCTAACCGCGGTTAACGCTGCTTTTTTACGTCTGCTGGGGGCATATCAACAACAACCAGCGATAATTATCGCTCAGCGCTCTTAGCGTGAGGATAATTATCGCCGGCTAGCGTGAATTTTTATCGCTGAGATAGCGTGCTATTAGCAACGCTTATCTCAATAGCGATAAAAATCTACACGCTAACAGGCTAACGTGAGATTATCGCTGGAAACCCAGCGATAATCACACGTTACCTTGTTGATAGGGACAGGCAAACTTAGCCATGATATCCTCCTTCCATAGGATATCATGGCTAAGTCTGAAAATTAGCAGACGTAAAAAAGCAGCGTTAACCGCGGTTAGCGCTGCTTTTTTGTCTCTAACAGGGTTAGCGACATTCTTGATAATAGGAGAAATGTCGCTTAGCGTCTTTTCTCCTATTATTTTACTCTGGAACGCCCCCTTTGCATCTCAATAGAGATGCAAGGGGAAGCGAAGAGTAAAAGGGTGCTAACAGGCAAATTTGCGTGTTAGCACCCTGTTGTTGATAGGGTGCTAGTTTTATCTCTGCTTTTTTGGCTTTTAAAGCCAAAAAAGCAGAGATAAAGCCCTTGTTGATATGCCCCTTTCAGACTTAGCCATGATATCCTATGGAAGGAGGATATCATGGCTAAGTTTGCCTGTCCCTATCAACATGGTAACGTGTGATTATCGCTGGGTTTCCAGCGATAATCTCACGTAAGCCTGTTAGCGTGTAGATTTTTATCGCTATTGAGATGAGCGTTGCTAATAGCACGCTATCTCAGCGATAAAAATTCACGCTAGCCGGCGATAATTATCCTCACGCTAAGAGCGCTGAGCGATAATTATCGCCGGTTGTTGTTGATATGCCCCTTAGATTGATGCTGCCTTCAGTGCTATTTCTTAGTGCAAAAATGCCCCCTCACATTCAAAATAGATACAAGGATCATTTATTGCGCTAAGAAATAGCGCTAAATGTATCAGATCACGAATAGTGAGCGGGAGCGGCTTCCTGTCCAAGTGCCTGCAGCAGCCTCAACCGATAAGTCACCCACAATGGCTTAGCATGGATGCCAAGGGCCTGGGTGCAAGCAAGGCAAATGGGCCCTGGTACTGCTTGATGGCTAATAAAATACAATGGAAAACAGGGTTCAGTAAGCCCTCTGGGCCACGGTGGCACTGCACATGATGCACCATTGATAGCTATGCCTCTCACCACCCCTACCTGTTGGAACCCCTGTTCCAGTGAAGAGAAAAGAGGAGGGGAGCGGACAGAGGGTGGGAGTTCGACTGTGCGGTGTGTTTACATGCTGGCAAGGTGCTTGCACTGAAGGGTGACCTCATACAATGGGGCAATGGCTAGTGGTGCTCTTCATATCTGAACAGTGTGAATTGTGGTGTGACAGCGGCACAGTTCCTGTCTATGCATGTGAATGCCAGCATGCTGATGGAGCTCTGCGTATCGGGGTGATGTAACCTGTGGTATGACAATGTCTCGATGTGAGTGCTGGGTGTGCAATGCCTATGCTAGCCGGACTGCAGTGTTCCACATATCTGGGCAGTATGGCGTCTGGCACAAGATTGGTGCTTTGCTGATGCGTATAATGTGGGTTCTCCAATCGGACTTGTGTTGTACACACTGGGGCAATGTAGACCTGGCCACGGAAAGGTGAGTGTTCATACTGGGGCACTACAGTAGTAGCTGTAATATAATTGGTAGCTGCAATGTTTTTGCTGTAAACCTATGTAGTGATGAACTAGCACCAGTTCTAGCACCTTGATCAGGACCCAAAGCACTGCCTCTAATCAGTGTGAGCGGCACTGACCTTGTTGAGCAGTGGTCACACCAGCCCAGCTGGCATATTCCTGAATTCTCTGGCATACTTAAGGGCATGCTGGTATATTTGGATCATACTATTCACAGCACAATATTAATTTGTCATCTCTTAACTTGCACAGGCACAGGGAGGGCCACCGTGTCTTGGTGCAAAACTTAAATGTTGTGTTTCCCTATTGACATAGGAGTCCATCTCTACATCCAACCAATGGCATCCACTGTATCAGACAAGGACTGAATACTCCGTGGCATTAACATTTGATTGGTGTGAATCCAGTTTCTTGGACCTTGTTTCTCCCTAATACATTCTCACACAGTGCAGCGTGCCCTTTTGTATGGTCGCCCCCCCACACACATTTTGCTCGAATGCTCAAGGTTATGACTCTGATAGTGCACTGGAGTCTGCTGCCCAGACCCTAGTGCCAGTGTTTTCTCCCTAAAACTGATATGTGTAAATTGGCAATCCCAATTGACAAGAACTTTACCCCCCTTGTAAGTCCCTAGTATATGGTACCAGTGGCACCAGGGCATGGGTGTTAAAGCCCCTCCCCCTCCCCAGAGTTTGCAGCACTGAATTGCCACTCTTAGAGGCCCCCAATAAACTATTGACAGCAGGCCTGCCATTGCAGACTGCAGGAGAAGGGCAAACTGCTCAAATCCAATTTTGCCCTCACCATCTGTGGCAAAGTAAATGCACTATCTTTGAGCTATGACAGTCACCACTAGGTAAGGCCTCATAAAGTCCAGAAGGCCGGGTGCGTTATATTAAAGGTGTGGACATGTAAGTGCAAGCTTATATGACTCTATAATGCCCTTTACTATTAAAGAACACTATAACGGATAGACGGTCCATAGGATAACATGGACTGTCACTCGGGCAAACCCGAGGTTGGCAGCTTCATTATGGTACCACCTAAATATGTCATGTATGGTATCAAACAACATGCCTAATCACCACTGACACAAATCTTGTAGCAGGAGAGATGTGGCATGCACCCAGGTGACTACCGTATAAATCTTTTAAATTCGACTCCCAGGCAATACAGCTTGTAGCCACATGTTATGGCATGCTGAGAATGCTTTGAAAAATGTTCCCTTTTCTTCCTGCCAAGGAAAAAAGACTGGTAGTCCATGCACTTATTCTTGATCACTTGGACTATGGTAATTCACTTTTCCTGCGAGCCCCCAAAGCCACAATAAGAAAACTGCAGAAAGTACAGATTTCCGCAGTTCGAATACTGTACAGTATATCCAGATACCAATCTGCTAGACAAGCCTTGCACTCTCTTCACTGGCGGCCTGTGACAGAGAGAATACAATTCAAATCACTTTGCATTGCCCATAGGTCACTTCTCGGCAAAGGCCCTCAGATTTCCCGCTCCCTGGTATCGCCCTACTCTCCCAGGAGGTCTCTGCGTTCTTCGAATGCTCATCTGGCCAAAATTCCCATCATTGAAAGGGTCAAACTATGGAGGGTGATCTTTAGCCTACAATGTGGCCAAATTGTGGAATAGCCTTGCCCTCTCCCTAAGATTGATTGAAAAGGAACTCGACTTTCGGAGATCACTGAAAACCTGGCTGTTTCAAGACGGATCCCTCTAAATCCCCTTAAAGACTCTGTGCCACACTATGAGCTCTAGGATGCCTATGGGTAGCTATGCAGTCTACAAGTGTTGTATAGAATAAAATAGTACCATAGAGGTTGCCCACCTCGTTGCCCCAGACTTCCTGTGCTCTGGCCGACAGTCCGAGCTTGCGACAGCCAAGACAGGATTCTGACCTCCTGCAAGGCAGTGTGAACACTCCCAGGAGTCAGGAACAAACACCTGGGAAGGAAGAAATGAGGCCACACCTCCTCCCTCCTAGACTGGCTAGTGAAATGGCACAACAAGGTGGTGAGCTTCAAAGGCTACAACTCCTCTGATATATATCCAGGCTCCCTCCCTAGAGAAGGTACAGCCATCCTTATGCCCCAGACACACTTGCACCCGGGCAGGCGGGAAAATTAGATAGTCAAGAAGTGTAAGGCCCCAGTAGGCTAGGTACAACTCTAGGTTGGGCTACCTAGTCTGTACAGCAGAGGAAGACTTCTGCAATTTTTAAAAGTGCCTGAAATAGTGAGGTCTGGGTAGAAAAGGTGACCTACACCCCTGGATGTGGTCACTTAATGGGTGGATTAGCTACTGGGGCTAGAAGCCCATTGGCCACTTGCACTAACATGCCTAACGCTCCTAAATATAGGATTTAAGGGCTACCCCTGATACAAGAACCTCAGTTCTGATCCAACTTGCTTCAAAGAGGCCACAGAAAGGGGACGAGAAAACAACAACAGGACTTTGCACAAAGCAAAAGAGGAAAACTCTGCTCCTCTGGCAACAGTCCTGGAACTGCTCTATCGAGGCTCACCCTAGGGTAAAGGTCAATTCTCTCAGACAGAGGTACCCTGTGAGAGCCAGAAGCAACCTCTGACTCCCCTGGACTAGTGGCACTAGTCCCCTGCAAACTGCAGGTAAAACAGTGCTCCGGATCAGAATAATCGCTGGCAATTGGGCCATCTGAGGGATCCCCTAAACCTAGACGGTCTCGTGCATTGTGGGGACTGTAGTCCTGCCCTCCACAAAGCATCAGGCAGCTACTGAGTTCCCTGGGACCATCGGACGTTGAAGTAATCACCTGCTCCAGTTACCGCTGCCAAGGCTTTTTGGTCACCAGTCTGGCAATTGACCCCTGCATACGCCACTGCACCTAGAGAGAATTCCACCTAACACTCATTCGACATCAGCGGCGGCCCCGTTGTTATGTTTTTACAATTTTTTCCCTGCAGCACCATTTCAGTGGTAAAAGCAGCCTCCCGCTGCTCCCATTCAGCACCATGGACAGCCAGGAAATCTCTGCACCCGTGCTCCACGGGAAAGATAAAACTGAACTGACTGTCATGGCTTGGTCCTGGGAATTGCATCACCTTTACCCTGCAACGGTTCCACGTAACTAGACCTGCAAGTGACTGACTGTCACTAAGGTTTTTTACCATTGACCACAATGATAAAGTTTCACTGTGTTATATTGCACTGATTTTATATTGCTTCTAAAAAAAATAACTCCGGTTATGCGTATCTGATCAAGTTTATTTTGGTGTATAAATTAAGATAAAATCTGCTTTATTTTTTATAAATTGGTGTTGTGTCATTTACTTATCGTCCATGTTGATTCTCTGAAATGCGTAATACATGTTCCTCTAGTAAAGCCTGACTGCTTCTTGCCACACTACCAGGACTGAGCTAAGGATTTATTATTATGAATCCAAGGACCTCTATGGGGTTTGTGATCTTATTACATGGTGAAGTCTAACCACCATCACCACATAATACTTCAACTTCCTACAATTAGTTGGAAAAATTTCACTTTTACTGTTGTGTAGTTATGATTTTTATTGTAAAATTCTAAAGTAAAGAAAATTTGCAAAAGAATTCAAGCATACTGTAGATAATTGGATAATAAACAAGTGTTGTAGTTTCAAGAATAAAACTTACAATGTAGCATAACACTGGATACACGTTCACGTGAAACCTGAAGACGTGTTCCTGATGGGTTTCTGGAAGAAAGGTAGTTACTTAGTGATCCTAAGGTGCTGGAAGGAAGTTTCATAATTTTGTTGCAGCGCTTGTGAACAATTGATTCTCTTCTTGTGACACTTTTATCCTTATTGTTTCCACCTGGAAGGACATCTTACGTGTGAGACCATGTTGGCTGCCAGAGAAAGCCCATTGGAAAGTAGGTAATGGCCAGGAACATCGGCTTCCAACCCTCCATTTTCAGACAGACGCTGATTAGGTCCGGGATGGGGTGAGGAGGCAATAATGAGAAGGTGGAAGGAAAATAGCATGCCTTGTCTTTTTCTCAGATGTTTACCCAGAAGCTCTTTGTCTCATAGGATCTCTGCCAGGATCTCCTTCATGGGATCAATTCGTTAATCCATATCTGTGGCAGGAAAAGTTACAAGTCAGCTCCATGAGAATGTTCCTGCTGGCCAGGTGAGTGGCCTCTCTTCCTTTTAGAGAGGTCGGGCCCGATTCACAGAACTAACTTAAGACAAAATCCTAAACTTACTACCATTTTGGTATTCACAGAAGGCACTTACTCATTTTGGTATTCACAGAAGGCACTTACTCATTTCGGTATTCACAGAAGTTAGGAGTCCTAACTTTAGGACTCCTAAATGCCTTCTGTGAATACCGAAAGTCTTAAAATTAGGATTTTTCTCAATTTAGTAGTCCTAAGTCTAAATTTAGGACTACTAAATTGAGAAAAATCCTAATTTTAAGACTTTCGGTATTCACAGAAGGCATTTAGGAGTCCTAAAGTTAGGAGTCCTAACTATACTACTACTAAACTGAGAAAAATCCTAATTTTAAGACTTTCGGTATTCACAGAACGCATTTAGGAGTCCTAAAGTTAGGACTCCTAACTTCTGTGAATACCGAAATGAGTAAGTGCCTTCTGTGAATACCAAAATGGTACTAAGTTTAGGATTTTGTCTTAAGTTAGTTCTGTGAATCGGGCCCGTCATGTCTATCCTCAAAGCTAACATAGAGCACCAAGTCATAGCACATCCACTAGAAGCAGTAATAGAAGAAGGTAAAAAGGGCTGCTACCACCATCCATGCCTCCTCCTCTGCTGTGTACCTACCCGCTACCAGCTCCAGGGATGGAGAGCAGCGTTGTTTCTGGTGCCATCCACTGCAACTCTGACAATGGCCTCCTGGAACCAGGTGGGCCTAGGTCATGCGGATACCCAATCTACCTAACTTAAGTCACCAGCTACAAGAAATATAAAAATACACCCAGGATAAACAAGTCCTGTGTGTGCCGAAAACTTGCAATACTGCCACACGTATGGCCCATGCCATGTAGAAGAACCTTCTATCCTATGAATCCTTCATCAACGTTGTTAAGCATCAAGACCTGATGTTAACCCACAAGTGTGTATCACTCATTGATTCATTCACTCAAGTTACAACAGTCTGCCCCCACAATGCTTCTCCAACCCAACTCTCAAAACTAATCAACACTACAAGATGAACAGCTTCACACAAATTATTACAAAAGACAGTGCATTTCCTCACAAAGTGGGCTAGCCGAAATGCCACTAACACCTAACAACCTCCTCGTTCCACACCTCACCCAGTACCAGCTGTGAACAGCTGTCCACCTACAACTGCTTTGCCCCCATCAATCCAGTCTACCCATAACCCTCCAAAAAAATCTTGATCTCCATCTTATACTCAATAATATAAACAGCAGGGGGGTGGCTTCAGAGGCCAAGATGGCAGATGCTCTCTAAAATGAGCTTTGTGTTAAATCCCTTAAATCCTACATTTATCCGAAGCTTCAGCTACAAAAGTACTCGACGACAAGGTGTTCCTGCCCCACAGGTGGCGCCGAAGGTGCATTGACCGATCTTTGAGTTTCCAGGCCACCCGACAACCTGCCTGCCGATTCCTGCAGGACCAGCCTTGGCAGCTTGGGCCAGGAGGCCGCGTGGTGGATGGCATCTTTTCCGCTGCGCAGGTGTTGCCTCCCCGGCCTCAGGTAGGGCAGCGTGCGCAGAGGATCTCCACCCTCCCGGTACCCTCGACCTGATACCCCCACAATACAGCTTCAGTGATTGCTGTGCATGCCTTAGCCTACAAAGTGCTGTTGGCAGCTTGGGAAGGACCCGGTCAACACCGCACCCCCACCTAGCCCTGCCATACTTCTGGGATATGGAGCCCTGATGGTCACTGGATAACTGCCCACCGGTGGTGCAGCCTGCTGGGGACTGATGTGTGTCGCGGACACGAACACTAATTGGGCGCTCGGCAGAAGGCACTGCCAGGCCTATAGCCTTTTCCAGCATCTCAGCCCCTGTACTGCCTTTCTGGGCTTGCTGCCCAAGAGGCCTGTTCACCCCCCTTTCGAAACCGGTCCCAGGAGGCTTGTTTCCGGTCCAGGGAGGACCTGGCCTGGCAGTTCAGTCTGGACTGTTCCCATGGGGCACAGGGTCAAGACTGATTTGCATATGGGTGAGTCCAAACTGGGGTGGCGTAGTGGGCAAAAGAACGATGGATTTAACCCAGATCTTTTGACTGGGGGAGAATGTTTGCATTGTCAGCATTCCGTCCATCATTTGTTTGCTGTAACACCCCCCTGACGATCCCATGGAGGTGGATCGAAGCAGGCGGTCTCGGTGTGCTGCCCGGCCACCCACCCCTGCTATTTTGTTGAACACCAGCAATGGCCTTTGGGTGAACAGAGGCCCGCATGGCTGAGTGCTCTGTACCAGGCTGGGCAATGTGTTGTGGGGAAAACCAAGCCATCCTCTCATAGTGCTGCCTCAGCGGATGGTGTCACGTGGTGGACAACCATGTATGTTTTAGTCACCCTCTACATTGGACTTGGGGTCGCTCGTGTACAGTCCAGGATCTTGACGCAACTCCTGGGGCCAATTATTGTTGTGCCAGCTGACTAGCAGAGTGTGTAGCAGCGCCCACCAGGTAATTGCAGGTGCTGCTGGTTGTGCACTATAGGGGTACACACCGGTACCACCACGACCTGCTTACACCGGCCAGTCACCGGGGCATGCCTTAGTCAACGCCTGCATCATTACCTCATACCGGACTGAGTGCCTCTCTGCTTCTGGTAGCCCTTCTTCCGCAGGCCTGCGAGTGTCTAGTTTAGATCAATGCACACGGCAGCCCTAGGCACATTATCTGGATGCTGAACACTTCATGAGCAAGACCAGCACCACATCCAGGATCCAGCCTGCCCTCTGGTGTTGGTGCCTGCAGTCATTCCGCTCGGACAGTGGGGGCAAGTCGGACTCCGTCCCCATCCGATGTGCAAGCAGAACCTGGACACTCCACTACCCTTCCAGTAGGTGCAAATTGCCAACACCTACCTTTTTGCTAAACGTGAACACTCCTGCTTCATGACCCCTGGAGGGTGAGGTACACTGGAGTGCCTGGGTGAGACTAGCAAGTGTACAAGTCTGTGGGGCCTGAGAAGAGTCAATCAGGGGCCCTAACTCTGTGGCTGGAGACTGTCTCTGTTGGGCCTTGCTATGCCGTAGTGCCCCTCACTGATTGTGGTTGACAGGCAATCCATCATGGTCAAGGATAAAGATCCCAGGCCCTCCAGACAGGGCATAATGGACCATTATACAAAGGTTGTGCCACCCCGGCGGAGGTGGAACCAATCGCCTCAGCCATGCAGGACACTGCAGCCCTACTACTGGCAATCCAATCCTACCGAAAGTTCATGGAGGGAAAGCTCTGGGAGGTCTGGTCTTAAGTATCCCTTTTAAGGCAGGAGCTGCAGGACGTGTCCAAGAGGGTCGTCCCACGGCAGAGAACAGAATCTCAGAAGTGAAATACATGGCCCAAGGGCTACGAAAGGCTGTGTCAGAGCTCCGTGCCATGACAAAGGAACTGTACTGGACAGTAGAGGACGAGGAAAACTGAGCTAGAAGAAACAACCTGTGCTTCGTAGGCTTTCCAAAGGGGCTCGAGTGGCCAAAAATGGGGACTTTTCTGAACAAATGACTGAGGGCCTCCCTTCCATTGGAACAATTATCCTCCTGTTTCACCATAGAACATGCCCACAGGGCACCTTATTCTAAACGGCTGCCGGGCTCTTCCCTGCGTCTGGTGATAGCACGCTTTCTGAACTTCTTGGACAGAGAAATTATATCAAGAGAAGTCTTCTGCCTGGGAAAGGTCCAGAACGGAAACTTTAAAATCATGGTGCTCCCTGACTACACCAGTGAGATTCAGTGGCAGCGACGGACCTTTGACTCTGTATAACTTAAACTAGGAGCCCTCCAACTGAGTATATGTTTCTGTTCCCAGCGAAGCTCAAGGTCCCAAATAAGGGCAAGTTGCTATTCTTTCATTCCCCGGTGGAGTCTTGGACCTGGATGGAGGAACACTCATCCCTGAGGGCACATAAGGGGAGACAATCCAGCAGAGATGCTTCCTATACGGAGGGGGCGAGACCTAAGACACAAAAACCAGGAAGGGAGAGACAGAGCCAAGCTGAAGGGCCTTGGTGCTGGGGTTCCCTACTGGCAGGGCAGAGTCAATAATAGAGGCCGATGGTCTCCTCCAACACAGAGGGAGATGTGCCCCTGGACCCCAAAAAGAAAGTAAAAACTGCCTGCAAATAGGGTGGCCAAAATCTTGATGTCACGGCAAAAGACCTGCCCTCAGAGACTGATGACCCACAACCACTGGTTGAGGAGATTGCATGCCTGGAGAAGGAACGAAAATGCAACACCCCAAGAAAGGGATGGCATCATGATGCAGGAGGGGCCTGGCAGCTGTACTGTGACATAGAGCCGATACTGGAGCTACAGGGGGCAATTGGAACCTCTTTACCACCCCTCCAAGACTCTCAGAGGCTTTAGGGAGAGTGCTTGTTTTTTATTCTCTTTTTTCTATTTCTCCCTCTTCTGTTTCCAAGTTGTGTATTATTGTTCTCAGTATTAAGAAGTCGTGAGTTATTGATAGGCAGAGGACTACAGACGGTTCATGTCCTCGTCATGTGTGGTTTGAACTTCCTGCTGTGGTTCAGTGATGAGGGGACATACTGAGGGGTGGGGTAGGGAGTAGGGGGACATGTTATGTTTTCTCATTATTTGTTCTGTTGTTCTTGAAAGCATGTGGCCACAATCGAGCTCTATTAGAGGCACATGCAGACACATCGGGGGCACTCCTACTGACTCCTCCCAGATGGCACAGTCCAGCCGAGTAGAAGACCCACCCCTAGCGATACTGACCTGGAATGTCAATGGTCTTGGCAAAACATTAAAAGGGGCTTAGTGATGCAGTACATCAAGCGGATACATGCCAATATTGTTCTCCTTCAGGAAACCCATCTGCAGGGGAGAAACTGCATATTTCTGTGGAGAGGGGCTTGCACTACCCTTGCACATGCAGGATTCACCAGAGGGGCCAAGGGGGTGGCTATTTTGTTGAAGAAGTGCCTCTCTTTTGGGGTAAGGAGAACCTGGGTGGATCCCAATGGCAGATACATAGGAGTGCAGGCCATATGGGACAGGCCCAGATGTCCCTGTTGAGTGTGTATGCCCCCCCCACCAAGAATCCAGGCACCCACCGTGGCCAAGATACCTGATATTCTTTTATACTCTACTTCCACACTGCACGTAGTAGGCAGGGACTTCAATGATGGTATGAACCCCAGGGGTTGACCGCTCAGGGACACAGAGTGTAGCCCCCAGAGCACAGCTTTGGTGTAGTTTGCAGGTAGGCTGGGCTCTGGCGAGATCTACATCCAGCGGATAGGAAGTACTCTTACTTCTCAGGGCCCCACAGGGTGTACTCAAGGCTGGACTACATCTTTGCACGCTGGGGAAAGCTTGGAGAGGTAGAACACGCAGATTATTTAGCAAGAGGCCTCTCCAACAACTCACCCTCCAAGTGGGGCGTTTTAGGGGCAGGTGGGCAACAAGGTGGTAACTGACTGCCTGTAACCTGAAGGAAAGGGAAGTAGTGTGGGGACTTAGGGTAGACCATGAGCTATATTTTACTGAGAACATAGAGTCAGTTGAGTTCAAAATCGTAATGTGGGAAGCGTTTAAGACGTTGCTCTGGGACCGGGCCCAACACCTGATTGTATGCAAAAAGAGGAGATAAGTGTCGGAGCTCAAGAGGCTGGAAACCCAGATCCTGCAGCTCGAAGAGTCACCAGGGATGGAGCCCAATTCCCTGGTCTTCAGACAGACTGCAGCTCTAACAAGCATTTACAATGCAACGGTCTCGGCATTGTTAAAGTTAGAGCTATTGGCATTGCTCATGACAATGCCGTTTCTTTAAATGTTTTAAAAACAAAAACATTAACAAAAATAATGTCATGAGCAATGGCAATAGCTCTAACTTTACCAATGCCGAGACCATTGCATTGTAAATGCTTGTTACAAGTTCACAACGGGTCTGATTTGGAAATGTGGCCACTGGTTTGCTCTCTGGTTCGCCAACGGTGGCCACTTTTATTTTATGTCCCAGTCCGACGCTGCGCTCGTTTCTGCAATGAAAGTTGAGTTCATTATTTCCACATGGATGGTGAGACCGCTTCACACGTCTCGAAAGGCAGAAAGATGTTCGGTGTCTCTCTAAACTGGAGTTTAAGGCAGGGGCTTGTGGTCAGCCCCTGAGCCTCGGCTCTCCGGGGCGTTATTGGGGTACCCTCGCCCCACCGACGGCACGGGCGCTGCCGGCTCCAGTACTCTGTGCGAGACAGAGTTTAACCCCGCGAACCACAAGTGCACACGAAGTGTTAGTGCTCGTAAAAGGATGCTACAAACAGCTGTTTTGTTCATTCGAGCAAAGGCGTTCTACTCACGTGCAACTCGGAGGGGTAAACATTAAAATAAATATTGCTTAAACAGGAGTATAAATAAATCACCGCCAGGCCGTTCTGCAATCCTAAACTGTCCAGTTCTTGCAAAATGCACAGACCGTTGTTCCGTAAATCAGGAATCTGCTTTAATTACAAAAAAATGACGTAAAAGAATAAATAATAAAACGAAAATTCGACTAGATGAAGAAACGCTCCCCCCCCCCCCCGAAACATGGAAGCGCTGTAAACTAAATACGATCTAAAATCCGAAGAAAACGCCACGAAACTAGACTTTCGGCGCATAGGTAGCACATTAAATTCCCAAATGTGTGGCAAAACGACAAAGCACACCTAGTTTTCAAAGTGCGAAAAAAATTCAGTGGAACAGTCATTTAGCAAGTTGGAATTCGGTGTTTGCAAAACATATCGTACGCGTTAAATGATCCTAAATTATTTATTTTTTTCAAATAAACCCTATTTAGAACACGGTTGCGAAATTAAATGCATTTCAATCAACAACAACAAATATTGGTTGCTTGTCGAATCACTGCGTGCGCCGCCAGTGATGTTTCCTTCAAAAACGCCATTTGCCTAAATTCACATTGAATTGCATTTGACCGCACTTCATGGCGCCTCGCAGCCGGCTCTCAGTGTATATTTGTTTTAAAGTGTAACGGTGCATGACAAATGATGTGTGGGGAGTCGGACCCTCCACACACTCTGTGGGACTCTGCCCTGATCCTCGCTCTTAACTGCATTTCCTTTAGGACAAAAAGCCCGTGAAGCAGCTGCAAGGAGATACATAGCGCAATCTAAACACCCACATAAATAGGCTCGCAAACAACGCGCCTATGTTCCATTCAGAAACCTGGTACCTACAGGAGACCTATAGATGAGACGCAGCGGCGATGAAAAATGACAACAGAAAAAACCGTTTCGGAGTGCATTCTGTACATTGAAATAGCAGCCACGTCGATACAAAAAAACCTTATTTTCCCACAAAAAAGAAAATTTCGATGCTAGACTGTTAGTCATATCTGGTTTAAGCTCTTAAAAAAAATTGCACGTAGTTGTCTCAGGCAATAGGCTTTGGGATTCATTTTGCAGTTGGTTATTCTCATTTCCAAATAATATGAAAAGGATAAAACGGCCTCAAAAAACGGATATGTCTAATGCATTCTTGCTTTCATTTGGCATCATCGTCCCGAGCAATGAGAAGGCGCATGTGACTGGTGGCAGAGGCAGCTCGCAGGATATCCACAGCCCTATGGAGAAAAAACAAGCCGAGGGCACCGGAAGACACCACCGCCTTTCTCCGAGGCAGAGCAGAAATGCCTCGGAGAAAGGCAGCGTCCTTTTCGGATTCGGGGGCGTGTTTGCTGTTGTCTCCTCCTTGAGACTTCTTGCAAAAAACACGCCCCCGATCCGAAAAGGACGGGGCCTAATCTGAATGACTGACCTCTTCTCCAATGGCTGGCCAGCATTCAAGAGGCCAGCCAATGGAGAACAGGGGAGAAGAGGGGCGGGTTCAAGCCCCTCTTCTCCAAGTCATTAAATCTCTCGACTTCCGGTTCTGCCTTCGGCAGACCGGATGGTCCCGAGACCTAAAAATGGAGTACAGGGACTTAGCTCAAGAAGGGGCTCAAAAGCAGATGATGGCCATGCTACACCGATTATATGAAATGGGAGATAAAGCCGGTAGACTCCTGACATGGCTAAGTCAGCAGGAACAGGAAGCTTGCTGGGTACAGAAAATTCACAACCCGAAAGAGGTTGTTTGTGACACTGACACCCTCATCGTTGGCAAGTTCACTCACTACTACGGGGAGTTCTATCGAGCTAGACAGTTACATGACTCGGATGCTACAGCACAATATTTGGCCACCATCCCCACTCCGGTGCTCACAGTGGAAGCATGTGACTCCCCCTAAAGGAGGAGCTAACGCTGAGCGAAAATACAGGCCACCGTATCAAAACTGGGATCTGGGAAGACTCCAGAGCCCAATGGTATCCCTACAGAACTCTATAAATGATATGGGAATCTACTTGGGCCCCATCTGCAGAATCTGTTCTTAGAAATTTGGGAATCGGGGGAACTTCCCCTGGATCTACAAAGAGCTCCTATAGTGATTTTCCCCATAGATGCAAAACCGAGGGTCAAATGTGAGTCCTGTTGCCAGACCTCCCTGCTTAACTTCAAGACTAAATTATTGGCCACGATCCTGGTCACTCAACTACTACGAGTAATTACCCTCCTAAAACCCAGAGATCAGTCGGGATTCATGCCTTGCAGATTGACACTGCTTACCCTACGACACACACATAATTGGCTGAACACAGTGCTGACACGCCAGACACTGCATGTCTTTCTCTCCTTGGATGCAGAAAAGGCGTTAGATGTGGTCCACTAGCCCTTCCTTGAACAGATGCTCTTGAAATTTGGCTTTGACCCGAAATTCAGGAAGGGGGTGTCGGTGCTTTACTGGAACCCGGTCGCAACGTTTAAGGTCAACGGAATGATGTCTGTGGATTTCCCGATAGGCAGAGGAACTAGACAGGGATCCCCACTTTTGTTTGTTCTATTGGTAGAATCATTGTGATGTGCGGTGCGGTTGCACCCTGGAGTTAAAGGATTTCACATCTCTGCTGTGAATGAATAGGTAGAAAAAATATTATTATATGCCGATGATATACTCTTATACTTAACTAGCCCGATGACCACTATCGCGGTGATTTTTCAAAGTGTTGGGGAAATACGGGGTCCACTCAGGCGATAGGATTAACTGGGAGAAGACAGTGTGGCTCCACAAGGCCTATCGGAATCCATACCACTACCACGCGGGCTTCGGTTGGCCACAGATGGTTTCAAATACTTGGGGATATTTGTTACAGCACGAAGGGAGTTCAACTCCAGTCGCAACGTGGTGAGGGTGTTGTCAGACTTTCAAGCCGATGTCGTAAGGTGGAGGGGCCTTCCTCTCACCGTGATGGGGCGGGCAGCCCTATTCAAAATGATTACACTCCCCAAGTTAATATATGCGCCCAAGAATACCTACTAACCAGTCTCCTGGATGGTATTTACTAACATCAACGGGGACCTGACGACCCTGTTGTGGGGCGGGCGACACCCGAGAATATCACTCAAAACACTACAGCGTAACCAATATAATGGAGGGCTTGCAATCCTGGATGTTGAAGAGTATTATTAGGTGGCTCACCTGATCGACATAAATAACTGGATTTATGCCCCACAGGTCCATCCAGCATTTATGCCTGAGTGTTCGCTCATAGAGCGCAGAACCCACCTACGCTACCTTTATGGAGGGAGGGGCTTCCGGATGCTGCTACAGGTCGCATTGGAAGCATGAGGCAAAGCCACAAAGACAGTTGGTTGGGCCCCCAAGATTACTAAGAAACCCCCTGTATGGAAAGTGACTTGGCTGCGGGAGGTAGCGAAACTGCGAGGTTTTGGAACTAGGGATAGCATAGGTATCTCCAGGGTGGGAGATATTCTCGAAAAAGGGGACTTTATGCCCTTCTCCCCATTACAGAAGGAATACCAATTACACCCAACCCAATCTCTGAAATATGCATCGCTGAGACACGCTTGGTGTACCGGGGGGCTGAACGGGACAGAGATACCTGAATAGGCCCCCCCTTGAGGCACGGACTAGGGAGGGGGAAAAAGGGGAGACATTTCTGCACGTGCAGAAGATCAATAATAACATGCCAGATATCTTGGGCAAGTTACGTGGGAGGTGGCAGTGAGATGTGGGGAATCTCAGAGACATAGACTGGGAGGCGGCACTGATGCACCCACGCAAGGTTGCTATGAAGCCACGGCAGCGCTTGATACAATTCAAAATCCTCCATCGGGTTTACTATGATCGTAGGGATCTACATACTATGGGCAGAGTGTCTGCTCAGACCTGCTCGCACTGTGTTGACGCGATAGGGACCTTCAGTCACGTGCTCTGGGAGTGTCCCCATATCCAAGCATACTGGAAGTGATTGTCCAGGAACTCCCAAGTATTCCTGAGGTTTCACTTCCACTTGAGTTACGGTTTCTTTAGTTGAGGAGTACAAATGGCGTGGACATCCCACGTTTTAAACTACTCTTCAGTGTCCTGGTCTTCGTCGTGGCCAAGAGAGATGTGGCCAGGTATTGGGGGCGCCGGAGTTACCCTCCATACAGGAATGAAGAAGGGGGATAGACCTCTATATGGCAGCAGAAAAGGTGACAAACCGTGGCAGAGGCTGTGCCCACAAGGTTTACAAGATCTGCGGGTGGTGGAGAGCTTATTATGGGCTCAGACCCACAGAGAAAAGCCTTTGTGCGATACCGGGTCTGACACACAGGGCCGGCTTTAGGGCAGTGCGACTGGTGCGACCGCACTAGGCGCTGACCTGTGGAGGGGGCGCTGACATGGGGGAAATGGGGCACTGTATTTAGCAATAACCTATCATTGGAGAGATGCAAAGCACTTTTGCCCAGTGGTGTGAGAAAATCCGAGGGGGCGGTCATGGGGCGTGGGGGTGCCAAAATGATTGTCGCACAGGGCGCCACCAGCGCTAAAACCGGCCCTGTAGACACAAGTGACGTGAGGAGGTTGTGTGCTGTTTTTGTGCACTATTTTATACCTAGGGTATATCTGTGTCTACACCATTAATAGCTCTATGTGGATAATGACTTGTGAGTTATGTGCCTGTATTGCCTTCGTTGGTTTGTGTATTCATTTGAAAAATGAAAATAAAAACACATTTAAAATAAATAAATAATAAAAACAGCAACATCACCAGATTTCACATTCCCCATTAGAAGGTTAGGTATGTGCTCTGTTAAAGAGGATAAGCCATGGGATCCCTTCAAGGCTGTCCTCCCTGCCACAGCCAGACTCACAGGAGACTAAAGGCGTCAGCTCACATCACTGCAAAGCTAAAAGAACTTCCTTGATTTTTCTTAGAAGCCAGAATAAACCTTAAAATGGCCAGCATGGCCCACAAATCACTACACTCATGCGCACCCATCTAACTAAAAAATAAACTTCAAACCCCAGGAGGAAAGAGAAACTCGAGAGGAAATCTATTCCATTTCTTGTACTTCCTAAAGCCAGACAAAACAAAAACTCTGAAGAAAGCATCATTTCCCTGCCAGGATTCAAGACTATGGAACAATGGACAGAAAATGTAAGATTTAACCCTAAACTGTATTTCCTGTCTTTCAGGAAAGGTTTAAAACTCACCTTTTCAAATTATACCTGAGAGACTAACTTCCACTTTACTTCACAGTTCTTCTGCTTTATCTTTGCCCTTTATCTGATCTCAGACTCTCTCCTAAAGACCTAAGTGGCATTATTACATTCACAATACAGTTTTACTCCATTCTTAGTTGTAAAGCACTCTGCTGCCCTTGTGGATAGGTCTGTGCTAACTTGGTTCCTATAATAAATAAACAATAACATGCCACTAGACTCAAGCGTATCCTTTGCAAGACTGGTTGTCTTTTTTTCTGCCTGTATCAGCTACAGAGATAAGCATCACCCCCAAGTATAGAAGGATCCTTCACAGTATCATCTGGTGTCCCAAAAATTGTGGTCATCACCCAGTTTCCAAATCCAAGATGTTTGACCAGGAAAAGGAATACAGCAAGGTAGGTTGCCATGACAACCTCACAGCTCTAATCACGTGGACAAGCACCCAAGAAAATGCAGTCGAGAGCAGAATCAGTTTTGTCCTCTCATGATTAGCCTGTCCTGACTGTAGGGTTATCCAGTGGTCCATTACACTAATATCGGAATCTATCCAGTGGTCCAATCCAATACACCAATATCAGAATCTATCCAGTGGTCCATTACACCAATATCGGAATCTATCCAGTGGTCCATTACACCAATATCGGAATCTATCCAGTGGTCCATTACACTAATATCGGAATCTATCCAGTGGTCCAATCCAATACACCAATATCGGAATCTATCCAATGGTCCAATCCAATACACCAATATCGTAATCTATCCAGTGGTCCATTACACCAATATCGGAATCTATCCAATGGTCCAATCCAATACACCAATATCGGAATCTATCCAGTGGTCCATTACACCAATATCGGAATCTATCCAGTGGTCCAATACACCAATATCGGAATCTATCCAGTGGTCCATTACACCAATATCGGAATCTATCCAGTGGTCCATTACACCAATATCGGAATCCATCCAGTGGTCCATTACACCAATATCGGAATCTATCCAGTGGTCCATTACACCAATATCGGAATCTATCCAGTGGTCCATTACACCAATATCGGAATCTATCCAGTGGTCCAATCCAATACACCAATATCAGAATCTATCCAGTGGTCCATTACACCAATATCCGAATCTATCCAGTGGTCCATTACACCAATATCGGAATCTATCCAGTGGTCCATTACACCAATATCGTAATCTATCCAGTGGTCCAATCCAATACACCAATATCGGAATCTATCCAATGGTCCAATCCAATACACCAATATCGGAATCTATCCAGTGGTCCATTACACCAATATCGGAATCTATCAAGTGGTCCATTACACCAATATCGGAATCTATCCAGTGGTCCAATCCAATACACCAATATCGGAATCTATCCAATGGTCCAATCCAATACACCAATATCGGAATCTATCCAGTGGTCCATTACACCAATATCGGAATCTATCCAGTGGTCCATTACACTAATATCGGAATCTATCCAGTGGTCCAATCCAATACACCAATATCGGAATCTATCCAATGGTCCAATCCAATACACCAATATCGTAATCTATCCAGTGGTCCATTACACCAATATCGGAATCTATCCAATGGTCCAATCCAATACACCAATATCGGAATCTATCCAGTGGTCCATTACACCAATATCGGAATCTATCCAGTGGTCCAATACACCAATATCGGAATCTATCCAGTGGTCCATTACACCAATATCGGAATCTATCCAGTGGTCCATTACACCAATATCGGAATCCATCCAGTGGTCCATTACACCAATATCGGAATCTATCCAGTGGTCCATTACACCAATATCGGAATCTATCCAGTGGTCCATTACACCAATATCGGAATCTATCCAGTGGTCCAATCCAATACACCAATATCAGAATCTATCCAGTGGTCCATTACACCAATATCCGAATCTATCCAGTGGTCCATTACACCAATATCGGAATCTATCCAGTGGTCCATTACACCAATATCGTAATCTATCCAGTGGTCCAATCCAATACACCAATATCGGAATCTATCCAATGGTCCAATCCAATACACCAATATCGGAATCTATCCAGTGGTCCATTACACCAATATCGGAATCTATCAAGTGGTCCATTACACCAATATCGGAATCTATCCAGTGGTCCAATCCAATACACCAATATCGGAATCTATCCAATGGTCCAATCCAATACACCAATATCGGAATCTATCCAGTGGTCCATTACACCAATATCGGAATCTATCCAATGGTCCAATCCAATACACCAATATCGGAATCTATCCAGTGGTCCATTACACCAATATCGGAATCTATCCAGTGGTCCAATACACCAATATCGGAATCTATCCAGTGGTCCATTACACCAATATCGGAATCCATCCAGTGGTCCATTACACCAATATCGGAATCTATCCAGTGGTCCATTACACCAATATCGAAATCTATCCAGTGGTCCATTACACCAATATCGGAATCTATCCAGTGGTCCAATCCAATACACCAATATCGGAATCTATCCAATGGTCCAATCCAATACACCAATATCAGAATCTATCCAGTGGTCTATTACACTAATATCGGAATCTATCCAGTGGTCCATTACACCAATATCGGAATCTATCCAGTGGTCCATTACACCAATATTGGAATCTATCCAGTTGTCCATTACACTACTATCAGAATCTATCCAGTGGTCCAATCCAATACACCAATATCGGAATCTATCCAATGGTCCAATCCAATACACCAATATCGGAATCTATCCAGTGGTCTATTACACCAATATCGGAATCTATCCAGTGGTCCATTACACTAATATCGGAATCTATCCAGTGGTCCATTACTAAGCCTGGTCCTCAACGTCAAGTTGGCGACCGCGAGCAAGCAAAATGACATCCCGGCGAGACTTTTTCCTTGTTCGCGATCAGCAACATCAAGTTGGCGATCGCGAGCATGGAAAATAAACCTCCCGGCGAGATTCCCAACGCGAGGAGGTCAGGTATCTCATTGCGAGTGGTCGCATATGCTCGCGACCGCTCGCGATGAGAAACTACCAGTTCGCGTTGAGAAAGCTGCCGCTCGAGTAAAAATCTACTCGAGCAGTAGAAAACTACAGCTCGCACTGTGCAAGATGCCATTTTCAATGATTGCACAGTGCCGGTTGCTTGTCCGCACTGTGCAATCATTGAAAACGACATCTGGCACAGTGTGAACAAGGTACTATGCAGTTCGCGAAGTGCTACGCGTAGCTCGCGTAGTGCGAACTGCACTTTGCGTAGCTTCGCGAAGTGCTACTTCGCGAACTACGCCCAGGGTTATCCATTACACCAATATCGGAATCTATCCAGTGGTCCATTACACTAATATCGCAATCTATCCAGTGGTCCAATCCAATACACCAATATCGGAATCTATCCAGTGGTCCAATCCAATACACCAATATCGGAATCTATCCAGTGGTCCAATACACTAATATTGGAATCCATCCTGTGGTCCAAAACACTAATATCGGAATCTAACCTCGGGTATGAAATGCCGCATGGACCCAATCCCAGCCAGAGCCCATGGGGGTATGTTCCTTTTAACACTGATAACTCAACAGCCATGTCAGTTAGAGCTCTCTTATCTTCTCAGGCTCTTCTCCCCAGGCTTCGGCCTAGGAGAGGAAAAGGGACATCTCACTGTCCACAATAACAAAATCACAAAATTTGGTGGATAAATGTATCTTCCATTGTTACATTCCATGTGTTTCTTGTTGCAATTCATGTGTGCCTCTCAAATTTACATTTTTGTTGCTTCCAAACTCAACATTCTCCTCCTTTCCGCCATAACTGCCTTTCACAGTTTTGTTCATAATAACTGACAGCTTTTCTTTGTTCCAACACTTACCATCATCCAACCTGACCACACACCTTTTCACCTCAATCACTTTTGGCCTTGAAAATTTAGATTCACCCTTGGGTAAAACTTACACAACCTCACTCTTACCACATCACCCTAAACAACATTCATTGTTCTTCTATCATCTTGCACATATTTTTATGGAGCCAAAAGCCCACTGTCACTAACCTCCTGTAACTGGGAGATGGATACAGAAAATTCACCCATTCAAGATTTGAGGTATTGAGATTTGGATTCTCTACCTCTAAGCATCACAAATGGTCAAACACCTGTGTCCTCATTAGGAGTATCCTGACAGCCCAGAGCAAGGGGCATATTTTCAAGAAACTGCGTTAAAATTATCGCCGCTTTGGCGGCAGAAAACTGCCACTAAAGTGGCAATAATGGGCTTGATAATATGTCCTTGAGAATTCCCATAGAAGCCCATGTTCTGGTGTCAACATGGGCTTCTATGGGAATTCTCTGCGGCATATTATCAAGCCCATTATCGCCGGTTTAGCGGCAGTTTTCTGTCGCTAAACCGGCGATAATTTTAAAGTGCTTGATAATATGCCCCCAAATTTCTTAACTCTTGCATGCTATTTAAATTACGGGCTTTAGACAATTGCAAATTATACTAGATAACCCTAATGAACCTTTCCACGAATCCGTTACTCCTAGGATGATACAATGAGGTTTTTGTGTGTTTCACTTCCAAATGTTACAGAAATTGAGTGCTATTTTACGACAGAATTTCTTCTGGAACCTCTTCTCTGGCAAAGACAGACTCCAAGAACTCTGTAATATTGACTGCACTGGCTGTTGTCTCAAACGTTACCTCTGGCCATCGACTGTAAAAATGTATCAAGGCTATGCCCTACGTCATAATGGTACCCCTAATAATGATTGGACCTATAACATCGACAGACAACTTACTCCACACCCTGTCTGGAAATAACAATTATTCTATAGGGCTTGGAACTGTCACATGGGAGTTTTCACTTGTGAAACAAGCCACACAATCTGGACAAAATGCTCCACATCTTTGTCTAAGCCTAGCCACCAAATGTTTTCCCACTGTCTTCATTTCGTTGCTCACATACCGATGAGCCCTTCATGTGTCAGACACAAACACTTCCCCACCAAATCTGAAAAAACACAAATAAATCAGAACAAAAAAAACAAATCATTATTAACTGAGAGTTCCTCATAAACATGCCAACATGTTGCCATTTTTTCATCAATAAGTTAACGCTCAATGTACCTTGCACTATGCATTCCTTCACCTTTCTAAGAACTGTATCAGAATTCAACGCCTACATCCACTCTTCATGAGAAAAAACATCTACAGTGCGACTGTGTGCTGATCGCATGTTTACCACATCCTCCCCCACTCTCATCTATATTCTCATGGTCCACTGTGAGATGAGAAAGACAAGAAGGCAAAATGTTCTTAGCTCCAGGAACATACTCCAACACATAATCATATTCCTGTAACCTGTACTGCCCTAAGCTCTCCTGAGAGTTGGCCTGGAAGCAGCTTTGGTGGTAAAACCTTTATGAGGGGTTTGTGATCAGCGCAAACCACAAACCGAGTTCCCCACTGATAACTTTTAAAAGGAGTCACACCCCACCAGTCTCCCTCTCAGTAACTGAATATGAGGACTCAGCCCCCCTTAAATTCCTTGAGGCAAAAACAGCCCCTTCTTCCTTGCCATCAGCCTTTGTAACAATACAGCCACTAAACCCTGTGACTTTCATCCATCATTACAATGCTTACACTATGAGTATTTTAAGGTTTCAAAGGGATGGCACAAGACACCTCATCTTTCACGAGAGAAAACGTCTGTGTGCATGTATCATCTCATACAAGTCTCTCGCTCTTCTTCAAAAGTTTGTTTGTGGGTTTTATCAGCACAGATGGGAATAAATCTTGCATAAAACTCCAACAATCCCTGAGATGTTTGGAGCCGATCTTTTAGCTTGGGGATCAGAAAATCCGTTGTCGCTGTAACCAAACTAGCTTTAGCTTCAACATCATTGTCTGGCTTCTAACCCAGGCAATCCACACCTTGAACCTTAAATTTGCACATGTCAAGACTTAAATGATACCCATTTTCCTTTCAGTATGAAACTGTTTGTACCCTCTCATCATGTTCCTCATGATTGGCACTCAAAACCTATACATCCTCTAGAAATGCCAAAACACCTTTCCATGTTTTTGAACAACCCTTCAATTTGTCTTTAGTGCCGAGGCTAACCAAAGGGCATAGGCTTAAATTGAAACACCCCCTCTGGTGTGATGAATGAAGGAAGAAGCCTCGATTCAGTGTGCAAATTAATTTGATGGTATGCAGAGGTCATGTCTAAAAGTGTAAACACTGCCCCCTTTCCAAGTGCTGAAAATGTATTTTATGTTAGGTAAAGGATGGTGATCTATCCAAATCTTTGAATTCAAATCATGTAAGTCCAATCACATCCTTAGTGAGCCATCGGCATTGCATCGCAGCATTCTGCTCCTTCCATTGGTTCTATCACCCCTTGTTCACACCATCTATCCAACTCCCTTGTTAATTCTAGGCGAAGAGACAAAGGCACCCTAGGCATCTTATAGGCCACAGGTAGAGCATTTATTTAGGTGAATCTTGAGCATAAAGCCTTTCACCAAACTTAGCTTCTCCTGGAACTCATCAGGAGACATACATACACAAGCCATATTATCCACAACACACACTGCAATGTATTCCCTCCTTAACAGTAGCTGCTCTGAATTATTAGGATCAAGAATTATTCCTACATTGCATCTGCTTCTCTCTTTCAAACCTCCTTTCTCCTTTCCAAACATTGTATACCCAGTGTTCATACGCGCCCATGAGTTCTATTAAACAATTTGATTCCAAGACCCAACAATGATCTCAATTAGCTTTCCCTCACGGCTGTCCACGGTAGTCAGTTGTGAGGCAACCATACAGATGATACTCGCTTATAAAAGGCCTACATAACACTGGTGCAAAGGAATGTCCACCCAGTTTCTGGCTGAGGGACACATCTGGTTGCACAATTTGAGTGAGATACTTCTGATCAAAGTGTTGCATGAGAGTAAGATGTGCAGTGGGCATAGGTACATGGAAATCAAGACTGCTCTCATGAACCAAAAATCATGCACAGCCGGAAGACATATTTTTTCTGTAGGCTCAGGGACAAACCTGAAGGTGATAGAGGAGCACAAATCATAGAAGGTCCATCCCCCGGTGGACTGTCAAGAGCGAAAGCCCTGAGCGTGTTTAATAAGAGACAGCGAGGAGCGTGTATAGTGATACACACTCGCCTTATGACTAGAAACAAAGAGAAGTGCAAAGGACAGGTGATAGAGACCAAACAAGGTTTAGCGAGTGAGGAATAAGAGATCTTTCCCTGGTGATGGGAATCTGGGGAGAGAACATTGGACCAATGCATCTCATAATGAGTTGAGGGTTGCTAGAGATCACAACTTAGATTCAAATAATCAAATTTTGTACAGGCCCGTCAAATGCGTAATGGTGGTACCCCATCACTCAGTGCTTTGTTGGGTTTTGCTGCATGGTACCCAGGAGTTAGGCTTCAACACCATTCTATTCATCCTATCACCAAGTCACTCCCCCACTAGTTTTTTCACAGGGCAAGAGACAGCTTAGGGAGACTGAGGGCCATGTTATCAAGGAACAGCGATAACAGTATCGCTGCTTTAGCGGGAGGAAACTGCCGCTAAAGCGACGATAATGGGCTTGATAATATGCCCTTGGGAATTCCCATAGAAGCCCAGGTTCTGGTGTAAACATGGGCTTCTATGGGCATTCACAAGGGCATATTATCAAACCAATTATAGCTGCTTTAGCGGCATTTTCCTTCCGCTAAAGCGGCGATAATGTTATCGCCGTTCCTTGATAATATGGCCCTGAATGAGTTCGGAAGAGCACCACAGAGACTGTGGTCATTGATCTAAAGTGGCATCTGGGCATTCACATTATCAGCATTCTGGGAGGGGTAGTTCACCGGTGAAGTCTGGCTGTGGAGCACAGAGTGAATTATTAAGAAAACAGAGTTACATTGCACGATTAGGATATCTTACTAATTATTGGCCTTATTTTGTTTAAGGCCCTCTGGTTTCATTCTTGTTTCCCTGCCCCGGGGGGGGAATGCCTTTGCTGTACAGTCTGATATAGGGCGACCAGTGGTCCCTGGAGGAATCTAGGTAGGCTCCTCTTCATGTCCAGTCCAGAGGGTTTATTTGTCTCCAGATGCTAGAACCAGATATCTGGGTCGTTCGAGAGCAGGGTAAGGTCCTTACAGACTGACAACAAACCCCACAGCACACTCCATTAGTCACGTCTTGTTTGCCCGCCCATGCACAGCAGAGCAGCACTTCTAGTGATTGCTGGTCTACTGGTCAGATCCACAGGTCTAGTGGTCAGATTCAGCAGGAAGCAATGGCTAATCCGAAGCAGGTCCCTCAGAAAGGTCCCGCAAATTAATACACCAAGGGGTGAGAATTGATGACCGTGGTGGTGGGAGCACATTTGTTGGCAAAGTCTTGTTATCACGTTGAGAGGGTGAGATTGCACATCATCAGTAATTGCTGAGGGTGCTGCCAGAAACTTCTGGGCTCCATCTCACTTTGGTGCTCGGGTTCTGGTGACCCTTTGGTTGTGCCTGCAGAGTGGTGGGGGTTCAAGGCCCCCTCAGGCCAAATACCCGTTTGCTTTGTCTAATGGAGCCTTTACCTCGCTTGAGGTGCTGCACTACTTCTTGAGTGACTACTTCTACTTCTGGTCCCCCCTTCCTCCTTGAAACCCCCACTGGTCATCACCAGTGACTTCAAACTGCATCCCCTGTGGTTTTTGAACAGGGAACTTATTTCTCCAGATTCCTTTGAGACAGGAGTAGGGTAAACCCCTGGACGAAGAAGGTACGGGGATCACTAGCGTCTCTCTCTATATTTTTTGTGCTGTGGAAGTGGGAAATAAAAGCTTCACACCAAAGAGATTGTTTGGGAGTGATGTGTGACCTACTTTGCAAGATGTGCTTTAAACTACAGTAGAGCATTTGGCCTCAAGGCCCAGATCTCACCATTAAACTTGAGAGGAAGAAATGCACCAAGACCTAGAACGAGCCTCACTGTGTCTACTTCTGCTTGTATCATTGAGGCTTAACTATGTAGAAGGAAGACCTTGACCACTTGGTGCCTTTCAGAGCAGTGAGTCTGTAGGTGAAGTCTTTCATTCAGAGTGCCTTGAAGGTGGTCACTTGGAAACAGTGGTGGAAAGGCTTGGTTCTGATAATGTGGTGTCTAATCTTTCAATATAACGTCATGCATTTACCAACTGAGTGGGGTCTGAGTGGGACTGAGAAAGGACTGAGTGTGTAGCTCTGTCAATCAATCAATCAATCAATCATGTAATTTGTAAAGCGCACTACATACCTGTGAGGGTTTCAAGGTGCTGGGGGGGGGGGGGCTGCTGCTATTGGTCGAAGAGCCAGGTCTTGAGTTGTCTCCTGAAGGTCAGTAGGTCTTCGGTTTGTCGCAGGTAGAGGGGGAGGGTGTTCCAGGTCTTGGCGGCGCGATGGGAGGAGGATCTGTCTCCGGAAGTAGTTCTCCGGATGCGTTGGACTGTGGCCAGGGCGTGGTCAGTGGAGCGGAGTTTCCGGGTGAGTACGTAGAAGGAGAGTCGACTGTTGAGATAGGCTGGGCCGGTTTTGTGGAGTGCCTTGTGTGCGTGGATCAGGAGCTTGAAGGAGATTCTTTTGTCGACGGGGAGCCAGTGCAGGTTCCTCAGGTGGGGGGTGATGTGGTCGCGGCGTGGGACGTCGAGGATCAGGCGTGCAGAGGCGTTCTGGATTCTCTGTAGTCTGTTGATGAGCTTGGACGATGCTCCGGCGTAGAGGGCGTTTCCGTAGTCGAGTCTGTTGCTGACTAGGGCCTGGGTGACTGTTTTCCTTGTGTTTGTCGGGATCCATCTGTAGATCTTGCGGAGCATGTGGAGGGTGTTGAAACAGGTGGAGGAGACTGCGTTGACTTGTTTGGTCATGGAGAGTTTCGAGTCGAGGATGACTCCCAGGTTGCGTGCGTGGTCGGTGGGGACCGGGGGGGACCCCAGTGACGTGGGCCACCAAGAGTCGTCCCAAGCGGAGGGGTTGGACCCGAGGACAAGGAATTCCGTCTTGTCTGTGTTCAGTTTGAGGCGGCTGTCCTCCATCCAGTCTGCGACGGCCTTCATTCCCTGGTGTCAGTTGGATTAGGTGGTGAGGGGGTCCTTGGTGAGGGAGAGGATCAGCTGGGTGTCGTCGGCATAGGAGATTATGTTGAGGTCGTGCTGTCGGGCGATGCGTGCTATGGGTGCCATGTAGACGTTGAACAGCGTCGGGCTGAGGGAAGATCCTTGAGGGACGCCGCAGATGATCTCGGAGGCATCGGATCGGAACGGGGGGAGGCGGACTCTCTGAGTTCTGCCGGAGAGGAAGGAGGTGGTCCAGTCCAGGGCCTTGTCTCGGATCCCTGCGTCGCGGAGGCGCGTGCGTAGTGTGCGGTGGCAGACAGTGTCGAAGGCGGGGGAGAGGTCTAGGAGGATGAGGGCTGCCGTCTCGCCGTTGTCTAGCAGGATCCTGATGTCGTCTGTGGCGGCGATGAGGGTGGTCTCGGTGCTGTGGTCGCAGCGGAATCCTGATTGGGAGGGGTCCAGGATGTTGTTGTCTTCGAGGTGACGGGTGAGCTGGGTGTTTACTATCTTCTCAATGACCTTTGCTGGGACCGGAAGCAGGGAGATGGGTCAGAAGTTCTTGAGGTCGCTCGGATCCGCCTTGGGTTTCTTTAGTAGGGCGTTGATCTCTGCGTGCTTCCAGTTCTCAGGGAAGGTGGCGGTCTCGAAGGAGAAGTTGATGATTTTGTGCAGGTGGGGTGCGATGGAATTGCTGGCTTTGTTGAAGATGTGGTGCGGGAGAGGGTTGGATGGGGATCCGGAGTGGGTGGTTCCCATGGTCTTGAGTGTGTCATCGATGCTCACGTTGGCCCAGCTTGTCAGGGTGTGTTGGGCGGTGGGGTGCGGTGGGTTCGGTGCGGTGTGGTCGGTAGGGGTCGTCCGGGGTCTGAAGCTGTCGTGGATATCGGTGATTTTCCGCTGAAAGAAGGTGGCGAGGGAGTCATACAGGGCTTGCGATGGTGGGATGTCGTTGGCGCTGGAGCTGGGGTTGGAGAGTTCCTTCACGTCAGTGAAGAGCTCCTTGCTGTTGTGTGCGTTGTTGTCAAGGCGGTCTGTGAAGGAGGTCCTTTTGGCGGTCCTGATGAGGTGGTGGTGGTCGTGGATGGCATCTTTGTGGGCAGTGCGGCTGTCTGGCGTCTTGTCGCTGTGCCATATGTTTTCCAGTTTCCGGCAGGTGCGTTTTGAGCCGAGGAGTTCCGGGGTGAACCAGCTCACTCTTCTGCTGGTGTCTCTGCTGGTGGGGTTTTTCGGCGGGGCGACGGTGTTGGCGCATTCGTTCATCCAGCGTTTGAGGGTGAGTGCACCTTCATTGGGGTTGGTGGGGTTCGTCGGAGGATTGAGTGCGAGGTTTGTCTGTAGTTGTTCTTGGGAGACTTTGCCCCAGCAGCGGCGGGGGGTCTGTAGTGTGCGGTGGTGTGTGAGGGGTTTCCGGAAGGAGAAGTGGATGCAGTGGTGGTCTGTCCAGGTGAGTTCGGAGGCGTGGCTGAAGGTGACGTGGGGGCTTGAGGAGAAGATGGCATCTAACATGTGGCCGGTGATGTGGGTCGGCGTTGTGACGAGCTGTTTCAGTCCGAGGTTGGCGAGATTGTCGATCAGGGTGGAGGAGTTGCTGTCGTTATTGTTCTCCAGGTGATAGTTCAGGTCTCTGAGGAGGATGTAGTAGGTGTTGGTCAGTGCGTGCGTGCTGATGAGGTCGGCGATGGAGTCGCAGAATTGTGCTTGGGGTCCTGGTGGTCTGTAGACGAGGGTGCCTCTTAGGGTGGTCTTGGGGTCCATGTGGATCTGGAAGTGCATGTGTTCGGCAGTGCTGAGGGTGTCGTTGGTGTTTGTTGAGACCTTGATGGTGTTTTTGTGGACGATGGCGATTCCTCCTCCGGCCCCGTTGGTGCGGTCTCTGCGGGTGATCTTGTACCCATCTGGGATGCTATGGCGATGTCTGGCGAGGAGGTTTCATTCATCCAGGTCTCGGTCAGGAAGGCGATGTCCGGTGATGTGGTGTCGAGTAGGTCCCAGAGTTTGACGTGTTTGTGTGTGGAGCGGGTGTTGATCAGGATGCATCCAAGCTGGTTCCGTCACGGCAGGCGTCTTGGCGCTTTCGAGGCAGGAGAAGCTGCAGTTCCAGCAGGTGAAGGGGCCGTGAGTGTGCCTCGGGGCGGCCTTGCAGCAGGTGTGGTTCCTTCCTGGGTTGAGAGCGACAAGGGTGTTGGCGTCGTAGCGTAGGCGGACTTCGTGGCTGCTGCGGGGGCCAGTAGTTCTGACACTGGGCGCTGGGCGCGGGTCAGGTGCGGACGGGCGCAGACGGGCTTGCCTTAGGCGTGCCTAAGGCACGCCCGTGGCGCGGCCGCCATATATGAGGGTTGGGGAGGGAGGAGCAGCTGGGATGCGGAAGGCGAGGGACGGGGGAGCGAATGGGTGCGGAGGGGGTGGGGCCACAGGGGAGGCACCGGCGGGGACGAGACCGGCGAGGAGACCGGCGCGGGGCACGGACTCGAGGAGGGGGCACAGAAGTTTACAAAGGCAGCAAAATCAGAGGGGCACACAAATACAGTGCACAAAACCAGGGGCACGCAGTAACAGAACACAAAATCAGAGGGGCACAGTCAGCGGTACAGAGAAAGAAGGGGTCACAGAAGCAAGAGGTGAGCGGGGGTCAGGTTTCTATGACCGCTACCTTGGAGAAGGTGGCCTCAGCACTTGTGATGAGGCTTCTTTGAGCACAGTGCAGATCTCTCTGTTGTGTAAGAGGATTTGGTTTTGTGTATTTCTGTGCATGTTTTTGAATGTTGAATTTGCTAATAGTGAGTGCTTTAGTCCACCCAGGTGAAGTGACCGGCCAAATTCGTATTGTAGAGTGGAGCTTCATTGGGGCACGTTTGCCCAGTTTGGCTTTAGGCTGCGTCTACTGTCCATTTCAGTGGCCTCTGACGAGTGAAGGCATAGAGGGAAATACTAGATTGATTCAGGTGTAGCTTGTGTCAGTTGTATATTGCTTCATGCTAAGGACGCTGGGAAGGTCAGCACACATTTCTTTCATTATCTTGGTGGAGTGAAATCTGAACCTAACTGTAACGTCCTTGTAAACTTTTTCTGTGCATTTCTAAGTTTAACATTTTTTTATATATCCTAACTGTAATGTTCCTGTGACCTTTGATTTTTTTCAGTGAATTTCTAAGTTTTTTTTAAAATTCTCTTTCCTAACTGTAACATCATTGTAAACTTTGGGTTTTTAGTGAATTTCTATGTTTTTTTAAACGTATTCCTAACAATAACATTTCTGTAACCTTCTAAGGTTTTTTTTTAATTTGTATTTCCTAACTGTAACCTGTAACTTTTGAGAGTCAGTGTTGAGTGAGTGCAGTGTGTCTGTGGGTCAGTGAGTGGTGTGAAAGTGTGTAAGTGGGTCTGTCAGTGGGTGTGTGAGCGTCTGAGTGAGTCTAGGAATGGCTGCATAAGGGTCTCACTGGGTGTGTGAGTGAGTGCGTGAGTGTCTGATTGGGTCTGTGAGTGGGTGCGTGAGTGTCTGAGTGGTTGTGTGAGAATCTGAGTGGGTCTATGAGCGGGTGTCTGAGTGGGTTTTTGAGTGCCTCCATAAGTGTGAGAGTTAGTCTTGGAGTGAGTGAAAGATTGTGAGTGGGTGCATGAGTCCCTCAATGGGTCTGTGAGTGGATGCATGAGTGTCTGAATGGGTCTGTAAGTGGCTGTGAGAGAGTCTGTGTCTGAGTGGTTCTGTCAGTGGGTGCATGAGTGCCTGAGTGGGTGTGTGAGTGGGTGTGAGAGTGTCTGCATCTGTGAGTGGGTACCTGAGTAAGTCTATGAGTGCATGTGAGAGTTTCTAAGTATGTCTGTGAGTGGGTGTGTGAGTGGGTCTGTGAGTGGGTGTGTGAGCATCTGAGTGGGTCTGTGAGTGGTTGTATCAGTGTCTGAGTGGGTCTGTCAGTGGGTTTGTGAATGCCTGAGTATGTGAGTGGGTGTCTAAGTATCTGTGCAGGTGTGTCAATAGCTGTGTGAGTAACTGCACCACAAAGTTACCGCACCTGCAACTTAATCCAACAAGGCTCCACAGTTTTGCACAAAATATCTACCCAAGTAGAGTACTTTCTACTGGTTTATTACTAAGTACTACCTCTTTGGGTAAATTTCCAGTTTGTATTCTACACTACAGCGGCATAATGGAGCAGGAAGGAAATGTCACCAGTGAACTTGTGTTTGGTTTGGCAATGTGATTGTTCCTGGTGCGTCTTTATCTAGAAATAACATAAATCCTCCTATAGAGAAGACAACAAGACTAGAAAGAGGTAAATCTCCACCAAACACGGGGCTTTCTTCTTAACTATATGAAGCTAGTAGTTCTTTGTTTGGTGGACATGTCCTCATATTCCTTGGCATCAACAACGCATCACCAAAATCGTCAGGAAATGCACTTGGGGATGGGGGACACTTGTTAAGCTGTCCATCATTCTGGTAAAAGGCAGGAAGACGTTTTCATACTACTAAGGTGGACGGGGCCAAACAGCGAAGCTTCCAAGTGATTTGTACATTTGAATACTCCTAGCAATTTAAAGGGAGAACCATGGATTCTGCTCTCACCACGAGAGGACAAGAAAGAACCCACTCATCACAGTCACTACAGATTGCCTCCAATAGCTCAACAATCCATTCACCTCCATGAAGGATTTCAGATCGTCTTTCAATATGTAATTGCTGACAAAACACACTTGCTTTGCCTTCGCCAACCCAGGTGTTAGAATAATTTGTCTTTTACAGAAGTGGAGCTTCAGCTACGGCACCTGCCATGATTATATTTGTAAGTGCTTCCTGTTGAGGTTTGATTTTTGTGAAAATAGCATGAGGGCTAGAATGGCCCTTGGAATCCCGTCCCCCAGGATCCGGCCATGATTCAGGGTCTGATTGGTAAGCTTGGCACCCGGGCAATGGGCTGATATTGGAGTTGCAGCTGTGGGAAGCACGGAGGCCGATTTAGGCTGAGTCTGTGCTGTTCTGATGCCTTCAGCAGCCCAGCAGGGCCCTTAGTAGCCTTACTGGAGGCAGATGGGCCTCCATTATCTCCCTTTTACCCACAGAGTGGATGTGTCATTTCCAGTCCCTCACTGGTCCGGCCTATTCATGTATGCAGATCGATCAGGGGCAAGAGGCCTGAGCAGAAGTGGCCTCACTTATATTCAGGTGTGGAACACCATTGTGAACTAATTGTTGCACAGAGTCCTGGCAGCATTTGCTTTTTTTCTATCTAGTGAAGTTGAGAAAATGTCCCTCTTTTAGAAATACCCCTCTCCTTCTTTTCAGAATATTTAAAACACTGACGCAGTGTTTTCCTAAAAGATGCAATCCGCAAATGTGCGCCACTTTTTTTAGAGTGCCCAGGCCTATTTTTCATCCCAATCCAACCCTGCCATGACTTAATGGAGGAGGGGGGCTGCGCGACTGCCCTCCTTGGGCTAATTTTGGCCCCAGGGGCCCCATTCCCTGGGGCCCAGCTGAAATTATTCTGGGGGATGTAGGCCACGTGGTCCTCCTCCCCAGGCTGAATTTGGCCCCTGGGACCACAGGGCCCAGCTGAAATTCAATGGGGGTGGTGGGCTGAGTGGCTCTCCTCCCCAGACTGATTTCAGCCCCAGGGACCCAATCCACCAAATCTCCCTTGGTGAACTGGCCCAACCCAGGGCACCCAGTGTGCATTTTGGGGACCATGAGGGCCTGAATGCCTACGCAGTCCCAGCAGGTTCCCCGCCGCCTGCGGAAGGCGGCATTGCTATTGCAAACAGGGAGCTGCTGGAAATGCAGCTCCTTGTATGCAAGAGCAATACTTTAATCTCTTTCCTTGCCTGCATGTCTGCGGGCAAGGAATGAGATGAAAACTCTGTTTCCAGTAAGTGGGAGTGGTTTGATAGCTTCTGCTTGCTGGGAGTGGAGTATTTGCTTTCGCCTGGCAGGAACTGTCAGCTCCCGCCAAACAAAAGCAAACAACTATCTCCTGAGGGTGGGCACCTTGGGAGGTGGCAGGAGCTGGTCCTGGTGGGTGGAGGTCCCTAGGGCCATATATGGCTCTGGAAGGGGGGGGCGCACAGCACCCCTCCTTTTTTATTTTAGGGCCTGTCCCGGGGAGATGGGGCTTCCCGGGGCTGTACATGGCCGGGGGGGGCCGTGGGGCATACATAAGCTCTTGGAGAGGGGCACTGTGCACCGCTCTGTGTTTGATAAACTATGCATGCCCCTGCTGGGACAATAAAAACAAGCGTGGGAGACCGCACTTGCTTTTTTTTTTTTTCTTCACAGGGATATTCACAAATATTTGCGTAAATCACCGTGAATTGTTTTTAAAACGCTCTCTTGCACGAGCAAGGTCCTAGGGGGGCCCCTTAGGGCGAATAAAGCAAACACAAGGAGGTGATGGACGGAGCGCTGAAACTTTTATGTCACTCACCACCAGTCACAGATCCGGGTTGAATCCATCATCATTCTTTAGCTCACTTCGTCACCTCAGTTCAGACCCAGCAATATGCATATCAGTCTTGACCCAGAGCCTCATGGGAACAGTCCAGCCCGAACTGCCAAGCCAGGTCTTCCCTGAACCAGAAACAAGCATCCTGGGACCACTTTCTGGGTAACACCCTTCATCAGCCAGGCTAGCTTGAATCCAGTGGCAAAGTGAGCAAGGGACCCACGTCTGAGAATACCCTGCCAACTTAGGGCGAACAAAGGAAACACAAGGAGATGATGGATGGCGTGCTGAAACTTTTCAGACGCTCACCCCCAATCACATATCTGGGTTGAATCCATCATCATTCTTTAGCTCACTTCGCCACCTCAGTTCAGACCCAGCTATATGCAAATCAGTCTTGACCCTGTGCCTCATGGGAACAGTCTAGCCTGAACTACCAAGCCAGGTCTACCCTGAGCTGGAAACAAGCATCCTGGGACCGGTTACTGGGTAACACCCTTCATCAGCCATGCTAGCTTGAATCCAGGGGCAAAGTGAGCAAGGGACACACGTCTGGGCACACCCTGCCAACTTAGGGCGAACAAAGCAAACACAAGGAGATGATGGACGGAGTGATGAAACTTTTCAGACGCTCACCCCCAGTCACATATCTGGGTTGAATCCATCATCATTCTTTAGCTCACTTCGTCACCTCAGTTCAGACCCAGCTATATGCAAATCAGTCTTGACCCTATGCCTCAAGGCTAGAGGGATAGGGTATTCGTACCTTGCCCTTTTTTCTTTTTGCTTTTTTTTGGGACTCGGCTGAAGTCGGGTCCCAAAATGGCTGCCAACACTTCCTGGTTGAAGTGTTGGCAGCCAATCAGAACTGAACACAGTATACACTCTATGCAAAACTTGTCCAAAGAGCGACTATTCACTTAATATAACCTGGAACTGAAGGTGCTAAAGACCATACTACCTGCAGCCTTCATATTGTTGTGAAAACTTTACAGATAACCTATCTTCTGAAGCAAAACAGAAAAACAAGCACATGTACATAGGTTAGTACCTTCTGCACAGTCTTCTATGTTAAGTAGAAATTGTCATGTTGAAACGATTTTGTCTAATAACTCAAGGCTGCTTACAATACTTAGTATGTAGTGCATAGAATCTGTACCCTGCTGGAAAGGTTTTTTGCTGTACCAAAAAACTTGTGTGTGACATAATGAACACAAGCCAACTGTCACCTACACATAGAGTTACTCTTCAAAATAAAGACTTATACATCCTATTGCAGGTAATACCTGTAAGGCACTTGATCGCTGGGGTTACAAAATGGTGGTCCACGCGGGCTACACCTCCGGCTCCCGAGGGGCGGGTATACTCCTTAGAAAGAGATTCCCCCTCTTGGTTGATAAGACCTGGGCAGACAAAGTTGGTAGGTATGCAGCCCTCTCTGGTACATGGGAGTTGAAGAAGATTAGTGCCATATTCATCTATGTCCCGACCGGCCTTGCACGGCACCACTCTCCCAGACCTTGGCGCACGTATACTCCAAATACCAGATGGCTCCTCCATGAGAGGAGGGGATTTCAACATGGCACTCTGTAACAATAGAAACCACTGCCCCCGAGGCAGTCAATCCCTTCAAAGACCAAGCTGGTGGATTTCTTAACCGGGTTGGGACTGGTCGATGTTTGGAGGACCCTCAACCCCTCTACACAACTCTTTACATTTCACTCTTGGGCCCACGTCAGCCTATTGACTTTCTTATTTCGTCGGCCTCCTCTCTATCGAATTTCTGGGATGTGCAACACTTGGCAAGGGGCATCTCTGATCACTCCCCTATATGGGCGTGGTACAGCCGGGGGCACCCCATGGATGAAGGGCATAATCTCCATAAACCCCTGCTTCCTCAACCTTCCGGCTATAAGGGAGGGTGTCACGGGGTCATTCCGCAGGATCCATACGCAGTGATAAGCTCCACCTCTGGACCTGCCAAACACCCTGATGGTCAAATACGTACAGGGTGTTTGGTGGATACAGCGAGGGAAAAAACCCCTAAACAGGGGAAAAACCCAGGGAGGGAAAGGAAGGGTCAGCAGGGAAGGGAAGCTGAAAAACAAAGCACACAGTTTAATACATACAATACTTTCTACTCTCAATGTATCTCACTACAGAACAGAGCTTCACCTGAGCCAGTACCTTTAGGGCGGCTACACCGCAGCGTTCCTTCCTTGAACCTTCCTCCCCCTCTTTGATAAAATGAAACACCCAACATTAATCATCTCCCGCGGGGTTTGCTCCAGGTAAGTTCCTGTTAGTACACCACACTAGAAGCTCTCCTGAAAAAGTAGGGATCATTAAAGTCTAGCTACGAGGTATATATTGCTCCATATACGCCAAGTTTATATTCGTCCATCCAAGTCTATAAACACGGGAGGGCGTAGTGGTGAACTACTGCCGTCCGCGTTGTATGCCTGATTCGGTCCAACGGTCTGCGATACCTTCGTGACGGCAATGAGAAGGAATTCCCTCCCTCGCACTCCGCCCCTTGCAGGCGCCGTATTTGTATGCGTGCGTCACCCTGTTCCCCTTGTCTCCGGGAGAACAAAGGACCCTGTCCCGGACTTCGCTCCCCGGCACCCCAGCCTAATCCCTGGTACCTGCCCGAGCGTTTCGCCCGTCTCAAACTCCGCCCCTTGGGCCTTCCGACCAAACGAGTCCTCTCTCCCTCACTCGGGAGTCTGGAACCGCTCTTCTGCTGCTGCGTCTCTTACAGCCTCCGCATACGTAGTAACTGGACTGCGCGTCTCCCGCTAAGTCCCCTAGAATCACGAACAATTTCCCTACCGATCTCGCCCCTCTATATCCTTCCGGCGGCCGGGGCTTCTGGGATTTGTAGTTTAAAACCCACGGAAGCGTGGGAGTTGTAGTCCAGGCAGACGCCTCGACTAGATCCTGACAGTGGGACTCCTGAAACAAACAACCCACTACTTCAAAGAAAATGAGCACTCCATCACCTCTTCACTGACACTTTGGGAGGCTTATAGGGTGGTGATCAGGGGTCAGGCTCTCTCCTTGATGTTGGAACATAGTTGAGATGGACATGCGCTCGAAACAGGAGATTCCAGAGTCCCAGCTAGTGAGAGATGCGCAAGTAGATATGCAACATCGCTTATACCTGAAACAGCAGGAATACAGAGATGTAGTGACAGAGGCGGCAAGAGCCAGATATAGGGCTACATAGCACCGGGTGTAAGAATTGGGGGATAGGGCAGGAAAACTGCTCGCATGGCTGGGCAGGCGTGTTCACGCGAGTCGCTGGGTGGCAGCACTAGATTCAGCAGATGAAGAGCGCTGGTGTGATCCGCAGACTATCGGTGACACATTTGCAACCTACTACTCTCATCTATATTCCTCTGGGGTTGTGAACTCAGAACAGGAGTCCCTATCCTTTTTGGCAGTTCGACCACTCCCGACTCTTTCTCCTGAAGACGTAACACTCCTAGACAGTGACCTTACGGAGGAGGAAGTGAAGCAGGCTACTCGAGCAATTCAATAGGGTAAGGTGATTGGGCCAAGCGGCCTGCCTATAGAACTATCATTCAGTAGCTACGTGGTATTAAGCATAGGTGTAGTGGCGCCTCAAAAGAGTAGCACTGGTGTTATATACGCTATTTCTATGACGGTGCTAATGGGTGTAGTGAACCACAAACTCTACAGAGGAAATACCAACATAAATTTCTTCAAATCCCCAGCAAACGTAAATGTGTAGTTACAACATTTCAAATCAGTACGGTTATAGACACATTATGCCAAGTAATTCAAAGGGTCATGAGTCTGATCTTCTTCTTTTCTTTAATTAAGAAGCATTTCTTAGAAACATCACAGCCAACACGTGTTTCGTCGTTTTGGGAAAATACTGGTCCCACGACTTCCTCAAGGCTGTACAAGTAAAAAAACAACAATGAAGACCAGTCTAACGATTCGTAAAATCCCAGAAATAGGGTTTCTTGCATTGAAATGAAATGTATTACCTCAAGAAGTGGATAAAATTAAGTATTTCAAATTGCACTTAGTACCCAACAAACTGAAATCACAAGTGAAATTTAAACAGGAAAATATAAACTATGATCCCAAAAGGATGGAGAGAGAAAGGAAAAAACCTCAGCAGTGAGACGAATCATAAAGGTTAACATGTGTTTTGTGTAAAACAAGTAAACACCGATCGAGAAAATTAAGTGAAACGTAAGTGGAAAGCCCAAAATTCACGCAATTCTAATATGCCAAAATCCATGCATGACCGTGGAAACTCCCATGTTAACAATAAGATCGGATCTGAGTAGAAATACCTAGTTCCTCGTGTATCTTGTATCTAAATTACGAAGAAAAGATACAAAAAACCATATCAGGAAAAGGCTACACGGGGTCTGACTATATCCAAAACCTGCTAAAACTCAATAAGTACATACTTAATGTGTGGTACAAATTCCGGACCACACAGGGTTCTGTTCACGGACGGTGTTAATCGAAAACTCTTATTGTCTCCTCATAAAGGTGTAGTCTCCCAATTGCGCTGTAGAAAAAAGAGTAAAAAGCCCGCGTTGACTCCTATGGAGTGTGTATCACTCACAACAAACGTGTGTCAACAAACAATGTTTAGACCATACTGGGTATTATTCCAAAGGTCGACTACGTTATGTCAAGTCTAATCACAATATCCCTCGTAAGAATATCGCTCCTGAAATTCGTGACTGGTAGCCGCTAAATGTCCCCAAAACTCTGAGATTGCGTCCGTATCTCCAGAGTCAATCAAAATCTTACCGTTCACTGTGCGTGTCTTATTACTGGTACACCGTCCTCTCGAAGAAAATTATGTGACCGAGCTGAGTGCAGCCGTCCTTATCCCGAGTGCAACCGGCAGTAAGTAACGATACCCGCCAACGGCAAAATCACTTCCACTTTACACTGTCACGCTAATTCAGAGCAAAACCATGGAAGACAGACTAATCAAAGTCCTTTCCATGTTCCAAAAGGCATTTAATCCGCAAACCTCAAATGTTTAACCGGTTACTATAAAACCTTCAAAGCGAATAGAATATTCGTCATCCCAATCTCGGTATTAAAGTGAAACCGAACCATGAGGAAATATTCTGTGGTTTAACGGGTGTAATTCTCGCCGCTTTACTAATTGTGCAGTGTGCGTTATCGGTTTTACATCCTTGAGTCTCTCCATCAGTTGCGGTCATTACAAAGTGTTTAATGATTATGTTCAATAGTCATTAAGAATAGAACAACATTACTAGTCTGAAAGTAAATGGAAAAATTATGCAAACAGTTTAAAACATAGACATAAGGCATTTGAAAAGCAAGTAGTCATTCACCACTAAAACACATACAAACAGTGGTTAATAGTGACCTCCCAAATACTGTTACTGGTTACACCATCACGGCTGGTTATGTATCTCTAATAAATATCGGAATTAATATGTGGTTGGTAAATCTACCTCTAGTATAGTTATTCAAACCTTCATAATTTAACCCCTAATCTGGTCTCAGAGACCACAAAAGGTCCCGGTACAACGTAACAGTGATACTGGATATTTATCTGCCCAAGAAATAGTGTAACTCCTGATCAATATTCAGGCCACACTCTGTGCTCCTCATTTTCAGTATCCAAAGTGCTTCTCTCTTCCTCAATGTCAATTCCCTATTCCCACCCCTTGGGTGTCTGGGTATGTAGTCAATTCCGTAGAATTTAAAGCTTCTAGTCGTAGTCTGTTCTGTACAGATGGACATGTGTGCTGCTAGAGGGTATCTCATATCCCCATTCTTCACTGCCCGTATATGTTCTCCAATTCTGTCCCGTAGTTGTCTGATCGTGCTGCCAATATATTTTTTGCCACACTTACATTCGATGACATAGACCACAAACTTGGTAAGACATGTGATGTTCGTTCTAATTGTGTAAATCTTGCCACCGGGTCCCTGAAATTCTGTTGTCTTAGAGTTGGACCATTTGCATGCCATGCAACGACCACAGCCAAAAAACCCACATGACTGCTGGCTCAGCCAATTGGCATTAGTACTAGGTGTGGGGTAACTAGGACTCAAGATATTTTTCAGTGAGAGGCCCCGTCTATAGGTAATATTTGGTTTCTCTGTAATGGCGTCTTTCAAGGATCTGTCTGCTTTTAGTAGATGCCAGTGTTTGTAATAATAATAATAATAATAAAGAAGTTTATATAGCGCTTGGTTATACTAACTAGTATGTCCCCGCGCTGCGGTGCAAATGGACAAGCTCTTTCTAAGTGTCCCTGACCAGTTGTTAAAGCCTGTCACTAATCTAATCTTGTTGACATCTCTTGCTTCTACTACTCGGTCTTTCAAGGTGTCAATTCTCTTCACCCGGTCTATTCTGTGTTCAGCTTTCTTCAAGGTCTCCTGTTTGTAACCTCTATTTTTGAATCTTGCAAGTGTCCCTTTCTTGTGTACCTCAAAGTCAGTGTCCAAGCTACAGTTGCGTCTTACCCTCATTAATTCTCCATATGGAATGGAGTGTATCTGGTGTTGTGGGTGTGAGCTGGAAGCGTGGAGTAAAGAGTTGCAACCTGTTTGTTTTCTAAAAAGTCTACTCTGGATACCCCCATCTTTTACGTAAAATTCCACATCCAGAAATGATATTCTGTCACTACTCTGTTCTGATGTGAAATGTATATTGTGTTCATTTGAGTTGAGATGTCTGATGAAGTCATCCAACTTGGTCTGTGACCCTGTCCATATCATGAAACAATCATCTATGTATCTTCCCCAGTATAGTATGGAGTCGTTCCACTTGGTTCCCAATGGGCCCCAGATCCTCATCGCCTCAAACCAACCCATGAAAAGATTGGCATACGAGGGAGAGAATCTGGAACCCATAGCAACACCATGTTTTTGTCTATACCATTTCTCCTGGAATAGGAATACATTGTTATCCAATATCAGTGCCACCATCTCCATTAACATCTCTGTGTGCTCCCAAGTGTTAGCTGCTCTGTTGTTAAGCATTCTCCTGATGGCCATCATTCCCACATCCCTCTTGATACTAGTATACAGTGCTGTTACATCCAATGTTACCATGATCATATCGTTATCCCAGTTGAAATCCGCCAATGTGCTTAGGATATGTTTGGTGTCCCTGATGTATGATGGAAGATTGATCACCATGGGCTTAAGAAATGTATTCACGTACTCAGAAATTCTTTCTGTAGGTCCCCCGATACCCGATATAATTGGTCTACCTGGGGGAAAGGGTGATACCTTATGGATCTTTGGTAAAGTGTACAGGCATGGATATCTTGGCCTGTCCACAGTCAAAAAGGTTAGTTCATTATCATCAATCAGGCCCTGACCGTGCCAACGTTTGAGATGTGTGTTAATATGACCCGTGAGGGCCCATATCGGGTTCGTGTGTAATGGCTCATAGCATTCTAAGTTCGCAAGTTGGGTCAATATTTCATTATTGTAGTCCGTACTGCGTATAATCACCATATTGCCTCCCTTATCCGCCTCACGTATGGTGATGTCCTTATTAATGCTCAGTTCTCTTAATGCTGCACGTTCTTTCACAGAGAGGTTGTCCGATTTGGTTTTGTGTACAATGTTTTTATCATCAAATCTATCCAGATCAGCTAGTACCATTTTGTGGAATATATCTATAGTGTTACCAGCAGCCAGTGTGGGAGTCCATCTGGACTTCTCCTTCTAGTCGCTAGAGATAGCATAATCAGTCGTGATGTCTAAATCCCTCATTATTGCATCAGCAGTCATCACTTCATCCTCACAATCTGTTATCGATAGAAGCAATCTGGTGTCCAAAATGTCTTGTATTGAATTACCACCCAACAATGACATACCCAAATGTTTGTTCATGCTTTTATTGCCAGTGTTCATAGAATCAAAATGCTTTTTCAATTTCAAGCGCCTGACAAATTTAAATAAATCAATTTTGACATCACATACATTCCCAATGGTGTTCGGGCAAAAGCTCATTCCCCGGGTTAGAACAGAAAGGGCATCCTCTGTGAGTTGTATATCAGTCATATTAACTATGCTAACATTGTCTATTTCCTCCGGTTCCAGGACCTGGTCCTGACCCCTGGCTGTTCTTCTGTGCGTACCGCCTCTCTTACCCCTCCTGGTTTTTCTCCTGGTGGTGGTCGCCTGTACTGCTTGTTGCCCTTCTTTATTCTGGTAACTTCTAATAACAAACTGTTACCAGTGTTGGAGGCAGTGCTAATATCTTCTAGTTCACTACTACTAGTGTGTGTTGTGTCAAGAGAGGTGGTGCTGGAGCCCACCGAACTGCTTTCAGTGTTAGTCTGCTGTTTATCTTTAGGCATAATATAAACAATGGTTCCATAGGGAAAAAAATAATTTCGTTAACAATAAATCAAACCTCACAGCATATACTAATCAATTGATTAATTAATATCAATAAAGGATATACAATTTAAATATAGAAATTTATTGTTTATATTCAAATTAAGTATCTATTCTTTCAAGAATAAGAATAATCACAAAAAGAAGAAAGGCTGTATATACAATAATTTGAGAAAACGATGCAGTGACAAAGTGAATAAGGTGACTTAGTGCAATAAGTGACAATGTGAATAGTTACAATATATACACGTATTTACTAAATAAAGCAAAATATATACAAAAAATGTTATTTTGAATGTCCTTAGTTTCCTTATAGATATACAGTGCTCCTTGCAAGACACATATCCTATATTTTAACTAACAAGGAGATCTGATTGATCAAGGACTAGAAAGCCGTCAACGTTTCGACCCTACACCGAGCACTAGTTATAAATAGTCGTATCGGGTCTTCTTCGGGACACAGGAAATGTATATCAGCCTAAGATGTAGGTGATTTAGCAGGTGTACCCAATAATGTTACACTGGCGTCTTGTATATCTCCAATCAATGAGAAACAGGCACATGAAAAATCTGGCTGAAATGGAGACCTCTTGGATCTGATGAATTAATTCTTCTTTTTTTCTGTCTTGTTTAATTGACAAAACTTTTTCTTATTTTCTGACTTCAACGTTAAGACTTTGTATACGAAGTTTCACAAATAGCCACAGCCACCAGGACATTAATTCCACTGATGGCATCAGGTGATCGAACTTCCTTGCGAACGTGAAGATACGACCATCGCAATAATCACGTTCGTCCCTCCTTAGTTTGCGTGCCTTACGTATTTTGATGTCCGACACGTGGTGTTCAATAATGTCATTCAAGATGGCATAGTTCTTGGTTGTGCCCTCAGGTATATTAAGATTCTTAATTTCTGCCTCTACTATGTCTATGTCCTTCTGTAGTTGCACAACTTTCCTCTCACAGTTCTCTATCAAAATGCACATTAATCTGTTAGAATTATTATTTAGTTCTTTCTCCCACTCTGTCAGTAGGTCAGCCTCTAGATCCTCGTAAGTAGGGATGATCTGTGACCTCAAACCTCTCGGTATTCTCTTTAGTTTGATATACTGTTTTAAGGTGGCAGCGTCCCACCACCGCGATAGCTCATTTTTCTTCAGTCTTTCTAATTTTATAAATTTGTCTCTTAAACCCTCTTTTCTGGTGTTAGAAACCCCTTGTATTAGTGTATTTAAAGGGGCGTTGTTAGCAATATTACTGAAAAGGTCTTCTGCCTCTTTATCTCTTTTAGGTCTCTCTCTGATGTTCGAAGTCATTGTGCCTAATGGGCTGCCACCTATTTAGACAAGGTTCATTCAGTAGCTACGTGGTATTAAGCATAGGTGTAGTGGCGCCTCAAAAGAGTAGCACTGGTGTTATATACGCTATTTCTATGACGGTGCTAATGGGTGTAGAGAACCACAAACTCTACAGAGGAAAAACCAACATAAATTTCTTCAAATCCCCAGCACACGTAAATGTGTAGTTACAACATTTCAAATCAGTACGGTTATAGACACATTATGCCAAGTAATTCAAAGGGTCATAAGTCTGATCTTCTTCTTTTCTTTATTCAAGAAGCATTTCTTAGAAACATCACAGCCAACACGTGTTTCGTCGTTTTGGGAAAATACTGGTCCCACGACTTCCTCAAGGCTGTACAAGTAAAAAAACAACAATGAAGACCAGTCTAACGATTCATAAAATCCCAGAAATAGGGTTTCTTGCATTGAAATGAAATGTATTACCTCAAGATGTGGATAAACTTAAGTATTTCAAATTGCACTTAGTACCCAACAAACTGAAATCACAAGTGAAATTTAAACAGGAAAATATAAACTATGATCCCAAAAGGATGGAGAGACAAAGGAAAAAACCTCAGCAGTGAGACGAATCATAAAGGTTAACATGTGTTTTGTGTAAAACAAGTGAACACCGATCGAGAAAATTAAGTGAAACGTAAGTGGAAAGCCCAAAATTCACGCAATTCTAATATGCCAAAATCCATGCAAGACCGTGGAAACTCCCATGTTAACAATAAGATCGGATCTGAGTAGAAATACCTAGTTCCTTGTGTATCTTGTATCTAAATTACGAAGAAAAGATGCAAAAAACCATATCAGGAAAAGGCTACACGGGGTCTGACTATATCCAAAACCTGCTAAAACTCAATAAGTACATACTTGATGTGTGGTACAAATTCCGGACCACATAGGGTTCTGTTCACGGACGGTGTTAATCGAAAACTCTTATTGTCTCCTCATAAAGGTGTGGTCTCCCAATTGCGCTGTAGATAAAAGATTAAACAGCCCGCGTTGACTCCTATGGAGTGTGTATCACTCACAACAAACGTGTGTCAACAAACAATGTTTAGACCATACTGGGTATTATTCCAAAGGTCGACTACGTTATGTCAAGTCTAATCACAATATCCCTCGTAAGAATATCGCTCCTGAAATTCGTGACTGGTAGCCGCTAAATGTCCCCAAAACTCCGAGATTGCGTCCGTATCTCCAGAGTCAATCAAAATCTTACCGTTCACTGTGCGTGTCTTATTCCTGGTACACCGTCCTCTCGAAGAAAATTATGTGACCGAGCTGAGTGCAGCCGTCCTTATCCCGAGTGCAACCGGTAGTAAGTAACGATACCCGCCATCGGCAAAATCACTTCCTCTTTACACTGTCACGCTACTGACATATATATATTATCTACTGGCGGTCGCCAGTAGATAGTTATAGTTAGGACCGTGTTTCCATAGGAAATCCACAACATTCTATTTGGAATAACTTTGGCGCCGGTTGACGAATTCTTGCGAAATTTTCAAAATAGGTGGGGCGCTCCGCTCCGCTCCTACCCTGAAAGTCTCGGGGGGATTCGTCAAGTGCGGGCTGAGAAAAAAGGGGGGTCCCAAAACCCGTTTTCTCCATGCAATTTTCCATAGGGACCTTTAGTCCAAGGTACAGCCCGAACGGCTGAACAGAATTACTTGAAATTTGGCAGAGAGGTAGTCCTCAGCTCAGGGATGTGCCTTTTGCTTATATGGAGTCAATCTGTTCAGTAGTTCCTGAGAAAATTGCAGTTAAAAGCACATACATATCTATAGCCGCGCACCGTGCGAGCACCGTGCGCGCACCGTGCGAGCACCCTAACGTGTGCGAGCGTAATTCTGATTGGTGGTTACATGTTAGTCAACATTCGAATCGGTCGAAATCAGGAAGTGTTGACCGCCATTTTGTTTGTTTTCAGTGCGAGAGTGAAAAAGGAAGGTGGCGAACGTGAAAAGGGGGCAGGGTAGAGAGTTCCTGACCCCCTAGCCTTTGTCAGGGGGTCCCTGAAGGACCCCGAAGGCAGAAAAAAACATTTTAATTTTTTTTTTTAAATCGCGGGGGTGCGCGCACCGTGCGCGCTCGGTGAAAAACCAAAAAAAACATTTACATTTTTTTTTTTAATACGTAGTTTATTGTAAAATAAATATATAAAAAAATAATAATACATACATAACTTAGCATTTAATAAACCTTTGAAATTCACTGAAAAAACCATAGGTTTCACACACGTTATAGTTAGGAATTAGCATTTAAAAACCTTGCAAATTCACTTAAAAAACCATAGGTTTCACACATGTTATAGTTAGGTGGATATTTCACTCGTAAAAAACCAATGAAATTCCCCCGTTATAGTTAGTTCAGATAACTATAACTCGCGCGGCCGCCACTCTATCACAAGGATGATGTCATCAGTGATGTCATGAGTGATGCCACTGACCATGTCATGAGTGATGTAATATGTGACGTCATCAGCAGTGGATTGCGGTCGCGCGAGTTATAGTTATCTGAACTAACTATAACGGGGGAATTTCATTGGTTTTTTACGAGTGAAATATCCACCTAACTATAACATGTGTGAAACCTATGGTTTTTTAAGTGAATTTGCAAGGTTTTTTAAATGCTAATTCCTAACTATAACGTGTGTGAAACCTATGGTTTTTTCAGTGAATATATATATATATAGGTGGGATCTCTCCAGGGGTGTGGAAGCAGACACTCATGTTAAGATACCTGATGGTGAGGGCCAAGGATACCATGAGATTCCGCCAGGTGAATGACTTCTGTCTGGGAGGCATGGTGGCCCCTGATTGGCTGGTTAGGACATGCCACCTTACACCTGCCCTCTAGTGTCGGTTTATTGTTCAAAGTGTACATTGTCTCTTCATAGGTAGATCTGATAGTGAAAAGTAGAGGAAGTCACGTGATCACAACTCAGCAATTCTTCCACTTTGTCCACGGACTGACTACATTATTACACGTTAGAGCGCTATGAAATTGTACAAACAATGAATTAAGCGCTATAAAAGGCAAATTGCAATTAGCGTTATCATTATTACTAATGCCATTCTTACTAGTAATAGTGTCGTCATTGCTCTATTATTTTTAGTATTACTATTATGATTATCACTATAGTATTATTATTATTTCAAGTTTGAATGGGGTGTTCCCAGGGGTACTTGAGCTCCAGCTCCCATGAATCCCGGCGCTCTCCCCTCGTAGAGCCCCGCTCAGACCTAGTACTGCCTCTGAGCCTGGGCACACAGCTGTTAAGGAGGTCTCTCCCCTCCTCCGCTGTCCCATGAATCCCGGTGAGCCCCCTCGTAGAGACCCGCTCAGCCTCTGACCCTGGGCAGACAGCAGGTAAGGCGGTCTCCTCCGCTGCCTCACGAATCCTGGCGCTCGGACGCTCCCCCTCGTAGAGCCCCGCTCTGAGCCTGGGCAGACAGCTGGTAAGGAGGTCTCTCCCCGCCTGCGATGTCCCATGAATCCCGGCGCTCCCCCTAGTAGCGCCCAACTCTGACCCTGGGCAGACAGCAGGTAAGGAGGTCTTCTCCCCACCTCCGCTGCCACATGAATCCAGGAGCTCACCCCATAGCGCCCAGCTCTGCCTCTGACCCTGGGCAGACTGCGGGTAAGGAGGATCCCCCCACCTCCCTGTCACTGCCCTGCTTGTGAAAACATGTCAGGCCCGCGCTCCCCTTCGACATGTCCCACTAGTTCTGCATTCCAGGCAGCCGCAGCCTTGCAGTGCTTTTAACCAAACTTGTCTCGGTGCCCAGCGGTTGCCCAACCCTCCTTTTGAACAAGAGTTGAGATTGGCACCGGGTATGCAAGGCTAACAAGACGTGGGAGCGACCTGTCAGTCTCCGTGGTGCCACTGTGTGCACTCTGCGTGCCCCCTGTGCAGGTGTGCCGTCCTGCCTGATGTCACAGCGCCACCTAGTGCGCGCGATAGATGCTGAAATCTCACATAGAACATCAGCTATATAAATCTCATAATATTATGTCTATATTCTTTGCGCTCACTTCCTGCCAATACTGGCAGATTCTATCTACACTCTTAGTTTAAATTGCACATCTTCCGTAAACACCGTTGTAAGGTTTTTCTTTTGTGTTTAGACTCATGTATCTGTTTTTTAGGTCTCGCCTGACCCAGCGCATGCGCTGGTCTGGCGAGACTTATTGAGAGGGCTCCAAAAAGTGCTACCAGGCCAGCCTAGAGCTACAGTGCACGCGCGCGGGCGCGCGCGCCGCCCTTGACGCGATTACTTTCACTTTTGCTTTGACGTTTGATCGCAATCACTTTCACTTTCACTTACGCGGCCGCACGGCCGCTTGGCATAGCCAATAGGTCTCGCTTTTGGGACCTTATAAGTATTTAGTTATGCAACTGTTGCATGGCTAAACACTTATAAGGTCCCAAAGGCGAGACCTATTGGCTATGCCAATGCTTGTTTATTTTATATATAATCAGTGTACTCTGAAGTCTTTATGTAATGTAACTGGTTCCATTGTAAAGCGCTCTGACACCTTCGGGTAAAGTACGCGCTATGTAAAACGCAGATACCAGAACCGATTTAAAAAGATAGAGATTATCTCAAGCAAAACGTTGGCAATCCTTGCCCGACACAGTCCACTGGGACTTTACACTCTCCGACTCAAAGCGATGATGTGGTGAGCTGCCCATCAGAAGCACTGATGAGGGCACCTTGTCCAGCACAAACCATTACTCTGCAAACTGGGGGGCATATTTACAAGCCCCTATTGTCACGGGAATGTCACTTTTTATGATGTTCCTGTGGCAAAAGGGGTTTCGCCTTATTTACAAGGCAGGGTTAAACCACTTAACCTGGTCTTACCCTGGTGCAATATCCTCGTTTTTGCAGCACACATGAAAACAGCAAAAGGCCAATGATTGTGTATGTGCAGGAAGGTCCCACTTCCTGCACATAAACCATTCTTTTTTTTCAATACCGTTTTGCAACTTCAATGTGTGCTGCATTAAGCAGCACACATAGTAGTTACAAAACAGCATTTCAAGATTATGTGCAGGAAGGGACACCTTCCTGTACATAAACAATCTTCCCCTCAACGCAGGCCCCCTTGCACTATGGTGCAAGGGTACCTGCGTTGGCGCTAGGTTGCTAAGTGTAGCGCCAGCGCAGCTGGAAACGCAGGGCTGCACCATATTCTTGTAAATATGGTGCAGCCCTGCGTTTCTTAAGTGATGGAGTGAGGCGTTAAGCCAGGAAGGCTAACGCCTCACTCCGCCGCTTCCCTTGTAAATATGCCCCTGTATTGTAAAAAACATGCTGTGCCTCCCTATCTAAAGCAAATCATTGGTGCGATCCACCGTCCAACACAAAGCATTGGCGTTCCCCGCCCCCCTAGCCCTATACCAACAAAAGCATAGGTGGCACCCTTTTCCAATACAAAGCGGTAGTGTTAACCCATCCAACACAAAGCATTGGTGTGACACCCCTAACACTGAAAACTAGTGTTACCTGTCACCCCCAAGACAAAGCTTTGAGGTAACCCCCCTCCTCCCACCCACAAAAAGCATAGGTGACACTCTTTACACCACAAAGCGTTAGTGTTGCCGAACACAGAGGGGAGTGACTGCCCTGCCAACACAAATAATTAGTACCACCCGCAGTCCAACAAATAGAATTGATGAGACACCCGGAGTAACACAAAGTATTAGTTTTAACCTGCCCAACACAAAGCATTGGTGTGACCCCCATGTGTAACACAAAGCATTATTGCCACCCCAGTGTTGAGACAAGAAGTTGAATCAGAAACACGAATCTTCTTGAAAGAAACTTTTATTTACGGGTAATGAATAAATGCCCACAAGCCAATGCTGCACAATATAAAGTGAACGCTTCAACCTCCAAGACGTTATAACCGCAACATTCTATGCGTCATCCCTTGTATGCATGCCTAGAATTCCACGGCATTATGACGTGAAATAACTCGAACAACAATCTGCTGCACGTACTAACCCCATTCAACACCTCCTTATCCTTCCCAAAACAATACAAAATTATAACACTAAGCACTTCCAAATTACATATAGAAATATAGAAGTACAACATTAAACATAACTTTTCTTAAATACAAAATATAATCATTCAATTTAGCAGGTAGCACGATATTCCTTTTGTTATTTACAACCTCGGTACTGTGCTGTGCTTGTGAAATTACATCACCATTTTGTATATCATCTCACTGTTAGAATTGGGAATCTCTGGTTGGCACAGGTATGCACTTTTGACAAGCAGGGACTCTTACTTCTAAGTAAGGATAAGGGGATCACCCTTTCAAATAACCCCTGCTCACCCTTTAGGTAGTGTGGCGCAAGCAGTCAAAACTATTCTCAGGGCGTCATAGGTTAAGCATTTGTGAACACATACAGTAATACTATGACACACCACAAATGGACACCAGTCAAGGTTGTGTAAAAAATAGTTTTCTTTATATAAGGCTTAGCACCAGACCAGAATAACGAATAAAAATGACCACAGTATTATTTTAAAGTTCAACTTTCTGGTGGAAAGGCTTAAAACACAAAAATAGGCTTCTTTTAGTTAAATAGGCTTCTTTCACATAAATACGCTTCTTTTAAGGCTCTGTACGGTTCGTACCTGGATGTGCGACTCGTTGGCGTTAAAAACAAAGAAAGTGCGAGTCTAACAATCGTTGCGGACTCCGGGATCCGTGGCATGCACGCTGCGGTGCGAACAGAACAAAGTACCTTAGTTTCGTGGGGTCCGCGACGGACACTGCGGGACAAGTCGATGGGTCCGGGTCGTAGCTCGGCAGCGTATTCTGATGCTGGTCGGGTCGCGGCGTCAGTACGCGGCGTTGATACGGGACCTTCAGGGATACGTTGCGGATGGCCTGGATCGGCTTGCAGATTCCGTGGCATTCGGCGTTCGAGCCGTACCTTCAGTGCGGATAGGCGGCAACACTTCTCGGCGAACCGTACAGCTTACGGGGAGGATCGGTGCGATACGGCGTCTCGGCTCTGAGACGCGGCACAGTGCAGTACGTTTTAACAGCGTACGGACCGTACCTGCGGGACAACGAAGCTTGTGTCCAAGGCGTACAGGATTAGGCACATCACAAAATAGGAGCTACAGAGGGTAAGTGCCAAGCCGCCCTCCACTCAAAATCAATATATCAAGCAAGGCAAGGCACCAAAGAGGGGTATCAACTTTTAGCATAGGACCAAAAAACTGTTTAGAGAGAAAAAACAATTTTTCTTCTACTACTGGTATTCTTATCCAGAAATTATTTAGGTCCAGCCACCCTCAATTTATCAAACTTCAAACAACAAACAGCCCTTCACTACCCATCACCTTCACAAAAACAAATCAAAAGTATTTAAGCAGAAAAGAAGGTGAAGCATGAGTGGGCCCCTCACGTACGCACCACCAGGGAGGCTGCCAGCCGGTTCTCGCTAGTATGCCCACGTTTTCTCATCATCGGGTACCCACTCATGGGAGAAAGAAATTAGAGTCCAGTGAGGAGAAAAGAGGGAACAGGTCGCAAGAGAAAGCTGTGTTCCTGTTCCCAGCAGAAAAAGAAGAAAAGACAAAACCCGTGAATTGCAAAGAACGACTGTTCAAAGCAATCTTTAAAATTGAGTTGTAGACTCACGTCACAGTCACCCTCTTTATTCAAGACAGTGAGCCCACTCAAAAGTAAAAACACAAAATGTTGTTACCCGTTTCATAGAAGGCCAACATGTTTCATTGCCACTTAACTTTGTTCTGGCAAATTCATCAGGGCAAGGGTTTCAAAAGGTTTCAATCACCTCACTGGAATTGTAATTTTGGGATTGCAGAAGGGCTGTTTAGAGAATAAAGACAGAACCAAAACAGAAATAGAGGTTCCTGTTTAATCATCAAATGGCACACACCAACCTATCGTGGTTATACTCAAAGATTCCTGCACTTAGGGTAGAATGATATATTTACCATGTAGAGGCGGAGGGCATTCGTACCTGCCTCCACTATGCCACAGGGGGTTATAATAATTACTGACCCCCGAGTGAATGGCAACACTATTATTTGCTCATACACCGCCTGTGGAAAAAGGAAAGATACAGCAGTCATGCTGTGCTTAGCACACTCTTGCGTTATATATCTCCACTCAAGTATGTCATACTGCAATTACACCTGAGTAATTGCTTATTTCAACCACATCATTAAAAATAAGTTTTAACCACTGGGTACTGCTTTAAAGATGGTATATTAGAAGCACCACTCGTAAATACAGGACCACGAACTCCCAGGCATTGTCTGTTAATACCATGATCACCACAACGCCCTTTCCGGCATCCTTTAAAATCCTCACCAAAATTGGATCTGGAAAGGGGCTCAAAAGTATTCTCAATATTCTCCAAACATTATTCACAGAGTACAGTATATATACATTTCTCAATTGTACGTAAGCAAGAGAGCAAGAGAGAATGAGATAAGAGCATGTGGGCGTGTAAGTAGGCGTGAAGGTGGGCGTCCATGTGGGCGTCCACTTGATGATAATGGGTAATTTGTCATGTGTGGGTGGATACCTGGAGGGGGTGTCAATGTCAGAAGAAATATTTGGCAAAGATGCGTGTGCAGTCGCATGACGTGTGATAGACGTGCACCTAGAGGGAGAAAGGGACTTGACATTTAGCTCTACATGTGGAGACAAAATTCTGGGGTTATGTCAACCTAATCCCAAATCATATCTAATATCCTATGTTTAAAGAACTATGTTTTCCAAAAAGAAAGGTCTCTTAGGATAGAATCTTATTCTATACTGACTATACTGACTAGTGCGTGTACAAGCGTCTAAGTGTTTACACTAAATGCGAGCGGGTAGGAATATTCCATGGTAACAGGGCTATGAATTACTTGCATGAAGACAGAGAAGCCGGGCCCTTTGCTCGGTAGCTGGAAGAATGTTTACTTAAACTACTAGACAGGAATGCATTGGGCAGGGAACGGAGCAGATAATCGGCTCAATATGAGTTCCCGTTTTACACGCGGACAATGAAGCAGGGACGAGACACGGCTCTGTTAGCCTACGGTTGCGGTGAGAGGGGCGGATTAGGGCAGACGCCTGGGCTCTTGGTGGGGGCACTGTTATTGACTCTGAAAAGGGATACTTGACGTTACATTGAGTGGCAGACATAGCGACCCGAAACAGGATGGTACAGGGCGCTCTCTATTGAGGGGGTTGTATATAACAGTTAATCACAGTCCAGTGGGACTTGCCTCAACGAAATCTTGAATGTTGTGCTCGAGAAAGCGAGCAGTGGTAGCCAATGTTTGCTGGGATAAGAGCGTTTATAGCCTGGGCTCAGGCTAAGTGTATTTTGATTTTAAAGGATGCCGGAAAGGGCGTTGTGGTGATCATGGTATTAACAGACAATGCCTGGGAGTTCGTGGTCCTGTATTTACGAGTGGTGCTTCTAATATACCATCTTTAAAGCAGTACCCAGTGGTTAAAACTTATTTTTAATGATGTGGTTGAAATAAGCAATTACTCAGGTGTAATTGCAGTATGACATACTTGAGTGGAGATATATAACGCAAGAGTGTGCTAAGCACAGCATGACTGCTGTATCTTTCCTTTTTCCACAGGCGGTGTATGAGCAAATAATAGTGTTGCCATTCACTCGGGGGTCAGTAATTATTATAACCCCCTGTGGCATAGTGGAGGCAGGTACGAATGCCCTCCGCCTCTACATGGTAAATATATCATTCTACCCTAAGTGCAGGAATCTTTGAGTATAACCACGATAGGTTGGTGTGTGCCATTTGATGATTAAACAGGAACCTCTATTTCTGTTTTGGTTCTGTCTTTATTCTCTAAACAGCCCTTCTGCAATCCCAAAATTACAATTCCAGTGAGGTGATTGAAACCTTTTGAAACCCTTGCCCTGATGAATTTGCCAGAACAAAGTTAAGTGGCAATGAAACATGTTGGCCTTCTTTGAAACGGGTAACAACATTTTGTGTTTTTACTTTTGAGTGGGCTCACTGTCTTGAATAAAGAGGGTGACTGTGACGTGAGTCTACAACTCAATTTTAAAGATTGCTTTGAACAGTCGTTCTTTGCAATTCACGGGTTTTGTCTTTTCTTCTTTTTCTGCTGGGAACAGGAACACAGCTTTCTCTTGCGACCTGTTCCCTCTTTTCTCCTCACTGGACTCTAATTTCTTTCTCCCATGAGTGGGTACCCGATGATGAGAAAACGTGGGCATACTAGCGAGAACCGGCTGGCAGCCTCCCTGGTGGTGCGTACGTGAGGGGCCCACTCATGCTTCACCTTCTTTTCTGCTTAAATACTTTTGATTTGTTTTTGTGAAGGTGATGGGTAGTGAAGGGCTGTTTGTTGTTTGAAGTTTGATAAATTGAGGGTGGCTGGACCTAAATAATTTCTGGATAAGAATACCAGTAGTAGAAGAAAAATTGTTTTTTCTCTCTAAACAGTTTTTTGGTCCTATGCTAAAAGTTGATACCCCTCTTTGGTGCCTTGCCTTGCTTGATATATTGTACAGGATTAGGCAGCCAGGGCTGTACGACTCGAACCGGCGGGGAAGGTTAGGTGCGATGCGGCCGGGAGGGATACGGTGCGTACTAGCGCTTTTAAATCAGCGTAGACACACTGTGCCGGGCGGCAAAGACACGGCTTCGCGGCGGATGGGGTACGGGTCGTACTGGGGGCCAAATCCAGCGGGAAACAAGCAAGAATTGTCCAGGCAACTCAATTTTGGAAGGCAGATGAGTCCAATGGTCCTGGGACTCAGTTCAGGGGGCAAGCTCTCTTCCAAGCCCTTGGAGATTGTTGAAACAAAGTTGCAAAGTCTCTTTCAGTCCTTTCCTCTCCTTTCTCAGCAAGGCACCCACTGCCAATCCCCCAGGTCAGGGAAAGTTACTCCTCCTTCAGCTTCTTCCAGGTCCTTCTAGTCAGGCAGAGTTTCTTCGTGGTTCAATCAGGATCTGATTTCTTAGGAGCAGGGCTCCTACATTTATACCAAGTTTCTTTTGTCTTTACAGGCCAGGGGGGCCTTTGCCTAATCCCAGCCCAGTTCTTTTCAGTGAGGAGCACTTTGTTGTTGGGACTCTGGCTTCTTCTTTCAGCAGGCAGGGCAGAGACATCAGACGCTCCCCAGGGGGTGGGGCCAGCATTGTGGTGGCAGAGCACAGCCCTATTCAGAGTCAAGGTGCACTCCTCCCACCCATCCTGGTGTAATCTCTCTTTTCACCACCTGGTAGCCCCAGCCTGTCTCCTGGAACTTCCCAGCCCTGTCACTCAAGCTACACACAAAGAAGATAGCCCCTCCCAGCAGAGGCGGACTGAAATGGTTAGGCACGCAAAGGCTAACTTTCTAAAAGTAGCATTTGCAAACCCAGGATATTAAAATAACCTTTGCTAAAAGATGTATTTTATTATTCTGAGTTCAGGCATACTAAACATGAATTTCTACCATGCTTCCTGAGCCTGCTAGGATTATAGAGTGTTATAATCTAGCAGCCCATTCTGGCCTATGGAGAGCAGGTAGCCTTACAATAGTGAAAAACGAAAATGGCTGTAATTCACTATTAGGACATGCCACACACTTCAGGGCATGTCCTACCTTATCCTTACAATGCACCCTGCCCTAGGGCCTACCATAGGGGTGACTAACATGAAGGCAAGGGAAGTTTTAGGGACTGGCAAGTGGGGACACTTGCCCAGTCGGCATGACAGTACCAGACTGCATGCAGGTTCTGCAATGGCAGACCTTAGACACATTTTACCCGGCTGCTTCTGTGGGTGGCACAACCAGGGCTGCAAGCCCACTAGCAGCATTTGGATATACAAACCCTTGGCACCCCTGGTGCACTCTACTAGGGACTGATAGTAAACCAAATAAGCCAAACATGGAAGTCAATTCACATAATACATTTTCCCATAGGGAGCACTTGCACTGTGGCACTGGATGGCAGTGGCACAGTGCCCTGAGCAGCTAACACCAGCACAAAAATACATGGAGGCACAGACAAAAATGGAAGGGTGACCCACGCCAATGGTGCCAGGTCTAACACTCACGATACATGTGTATCACTACTTTCAGAAGACAAAAGAGGTACGGTGTTCCTGGGAGGCAAGTTGGCCACCTGGTGAGTACTCAGAGTGGTGGGGAGGTGGGAAATACCTCCTTTCGGAACTAGGACCCTCACACACCCAGCAAGCTAAGTGTCATGCTTCATCATATGGGTCTGCTCCTCGTCGAGCCGGCGCTACAATGCTCGACGGGCACCCATAAAGGGGCTCTTTATCAGAGATCTTTTGTTCCTTGCTGTATAGGTGCCGTGGGTGTGAGGGGCCTGGTAAGATGTAGATGTGGTGTGTGGGTTAAAACAGGTAAGGGAATCCTCTATAATTATTTTTATTCTGGAGAGGTCACAACCTGATTAAAAAGTTAAAAGAAGAAGGAGGGCGACTATTTTGTTTTAATCAGACAAAAATTACACTCTACTCCTTAGTGGTCAACATGTTTCTCAACTATAAAATGTCTCTAATAGATCAGTTGGTGATTCCTCAGGACCTAGTGACTAAATGAAAACTATCTACTATCTACTATCTACCTCTTTTGTCTTCTAGTTCTACCCAGGGCAAGTATGGTGGACCTTTATCAAGCCCTCATTGTCCCCCTTGTTGTTTACTATCACTACTTTCAATCATATCAAATCCTTCATCTACCATTCTATTTTTCTCTTGTTGATCCAGTACAATTTCCACATCTTGACACTGGTGAGCATTAGACACATTTTCAAAATTATGCACATTAAGTACCTCCTCCTCCAAGCTTTTATTAGCAAATAGTCATGCTTGCCCAGGTTTAAGTAACACAAGAGCACTCTTATTCCACCAACCTTTTTCTTTCAGTAAAACTGCTCTATCAGATACTCTAATTATCTGTTTTGGTGGATAATATACAGAGTTCCCCTTTTGTACTTTCTTTTTTTTTTTTTTTTAATTGAAAAAAGAGGTATGTATCCGATCAAAGCACAACATTGCTCAGATGATCCGTAGAGCACATTGATACAGCATTAGGAGCTCATTGCACAGTACAGTATAAGTGTTATCAGGAGTCGCATACTACACAACTTCAGCAGCACCCTCATCTCTGCTCCCAGGTGGTTCACATATATCCCCTCAAAGTGTTCCAAGACCCTCATATTTGTGACCATTTCGTCAGACATCCCCTAGAGGCATAAATAGGAACTTCTGTCACCAGACACCAGTCCATGTCCTTGGCCCAATCGGCAATGCTGGGTGGGTTCAGGGCCCTACATAGAAGTGGAATATTCCGCTTGGCCACCATGAAGCCCAAAGCCACCCAAACTCTCTTTAGCGCTGAGGTACGCGGGGTCCCAAATGTTCAATAGAATCAATTTGATGTTACATTGTATCTGTTGTCCCAACGCCTCTTCCATCATAAGTGCCACCCCCTCCCAATATTTCTGTATTATAGCACATTCCCACAGAGTATGAATAAAGGTGCCCTCTTGCCCACAGTGTCGTGCACAACTACTGTCTTGGGCGTAGCCCATATGGACCAATGAGGGTGCAGACAAATATGTTCTGTGAAGGATTTTCAGTTGGATCAATCGGAGTCTGGAGGAGATGGCGACCTCACGTGGCGATGCCACTGCAGCCCGCCACTCCTCATCATCCAGCCCAGCCACGTCGTGGTCCCATTTACTTCTAAGACGGATCAGGGGGTCGGGCATGTTGTTAATGAGCTTCTTGTATATGAGAGATATAGCCTTCTCAGGCAAATCGTCATCTAGTATCCTGTCCTCCAGCGGAGAGGACTCAGGGAGGTCAGCCCCTTTAGGGAGAACTGCAAGCAAAGCGTGCCTGATTTGAAGATACCGAAACTGTTCAGAGTTGGCCATTTCGTACTCTTGCTGCAATTGGGAGAATGGTATGACCTCGCCTGATTTCCACAGGTCCCCAATTCTGGAGATTCCGATGATCTCCCATTTATCGAACCCCAGGGAATGCGACAAACGACCCAACCAGTCACAGTGCCAGAGCGGCGTGGCCCTGGTGAGCTTTCCCTTTTGTACTTTCATTGGTTTTCTAATATCGCCAAATCACGAACAGAAAACCTTTTGGTTTAAGTTCTGTGTAATTTGTTCTTGCGTTGTTTTTATGTTATCTTGTCCTTTACCTTTAATTTCAAAATCTTTAATTTCTGTGAAACAATTCTTTTTTCTTAGACTTTAACAAGTTACAATCATCTCTCCCTCTCATTAAAAAATGGAGTATGCCCAGTAACAGAATGTGGTGTATTGCTATAGCAAGCAGTTTTTTCTCTCAATAAATTTGATACTCTTAAATTAGACACCATTGCCATCTGAATACCTTCTTTTAAATATCTGTTGACACTTTCTACCAGACCATTAGAAGATGGATTATACAATGGTGTTTTTTCTAGTTTTATACTATTTTTGTTTTAAAAAAAACTCCATCATTTTTCTTGACGTCAACTGTGTGCCATTGTCTGACACAATAGTATTTGGAACACCTTCAGCTGCAAAAATTCTCTGCAAGAAATCAATTACAACTTCAGTGGTGTTACAAGCACTAAACGCATAATGTTTCCATTTTGTGTATTACTCTGTGAGTACTATTAACTAGTGCATCTCTTCTCTAAGAGCATGAAAAGGTCCGGCAAAATCTGTGCCCAATTTTAACCATGGACCATCTGGAATACTAGCCATATGCATTTCTTCCTTACAGGTTTCCCAGTGTTTATCTGATCTCACACACTCTAAACACTTGTAAATACTCTAATCTACATCCAAATCCATCCCTGGCCACCACTAATATGTACGTAGTAGTCTCTTAGTTGCAGTTGCACCAGCGTGTCCACAAAGTATTTGTCCCTCAATACCCAGTTCTTCCGCTATTTGTATATTACTTTTCATTGTCCGATCTAAATTTCGACTAGGTGGCCAACCATTAACCACATATTTAATAATCTGCTGTAAAACAGTGTCCTTTTTCATTGCTTCTTTCCACTGATTCTCTGTTCCAACTCCTTCACAGTAATCAATGGCACCAACAACCGCAACAATACATTCATCTTCCATTTGAATCATATCATCTTGAACATCCATGATTGGTGTCCTTGACAGCCATTCCGCTCTCCTATTTAGACCTCCAGCGATATGCCTACCCTCAAAAGTATATTTCTGTAGTCTTAATATTAACCGGATCAACCTGGACGACGCAGTAGCTGCTCCTCTGCCACTCCCATCAAACATATAAATTAATGGTTTGTGGTCAGTTACTATTTCGAAACTTTTACTCCATAAATGGGTCTTCAATTTTCCAACCACCCAACAACTAGCCAATACTTCCCTTTCTATTGTGCTGTATGTATCTTTTCTCAACCTATTTTAACCCTCTTGATATGAGGGCTACAGTGTATTCCTTACTGTCTACCACCTTACTAAAGACTGCTCCTAAGCCAATATCACTGGCATCAACCGTAATTATGTTTCTCCCATTCGGATCGTTAGGTCTAAGTGCCGGTGCACTCAAAATGGCTTGTTTAACTTCCCAAAAGGCTTTGTCTTGATCTTTCTCCCAAGTAAACTCTGTTTCTTTCTTGAGTAACCTTCTTAATGTTTCGACCAGAAATGCATATCCATGTATCAAACGAGCATAGTATTCACTCATCCACAAAATTACTTCAAAGCCTCCTTGGTTTTGAGAACAGGTGCCTCCCTGATTGCTTTAACCTAATCATCCTTTGGTGTAATGCCTGCAGATGATACTCTGTGTCCTAAATACTGAACCTCTGTTTTCAAAAATGTACACATGGCTTTGCTAACTGTCATTCCTCTGCTACCGATGATACCCAAAACTTTATCTAATAATTCATTATGCTCCTTCACACTTCTAGCACGGATAATTATGTTGTTTTGAAAACTCTGAACACCCTGCATACCATCAAATAAAAGATCCATTAATTTTTGGAAAACACTGGCAGCATATGCCAATCCAAATGGTAACCTAAAATACCTGAAAGCTACAAAATGTGTGACGAAAGTGTTCAAATCTTTTGAGCTTTCCAACACCATTACCTGGTGGTTTGCAGACTTCAAATCAATAATTGAAAGTAGACTTGAGGGAACGGTCTTTAACTTCCTTTCAGTATATACTCCCCTCTACCTTCCATCACCTTACAGAGGTGATCTCTGCCCTGCCCCACGGCCACACCATAATCGGGGGGGACTTTAACGCGGTACTACAGCTGACCCTCAATGCCACGGGGAATCCCTCCTCTTCAAGCCTCACCTCTTCAAGACGATTATCGGACTGGTCATCCACACTTAGGCTCTGTGACGCTTGGAGACTCTGACACCCCGAGACAAACAATACACTCGCACCTCTGCGGCTCACCATACCCACTCCCGTATTGACCTGCTTCTTCTTCCCGCCACCAACTGCCAACTGGTCTCCGGTGTTTCCATTCTCCCACGGGGAATTTCAGACCACTCCGCTATTTCTCTCCACCTAGGTGCTTCTTCTGGAGGGGCGCGCTCGGTCTGGTGGTTCAATGCCTGGTTTTTGCAGGACGCAGGGATCAGGGATGCGCTTGAGGTAGAGTTGAGACAATATTTTTTGACTAATAAGCGTTCGGTCCCCTCCGTGGGCACACTGTGGGAAGCCGGTAAGGCCACCATACGAGGGGTGGCTAGAGGCCTAGTCCACTCGAAATGGGTGAAACAAACAGCTCGCTTGACTCAGCTTGAAGCACAAGCCACACGGCTGGAAATGGCCTCTGGTAGTACGGAGGATGCCCACTCGGATAGACAACTTGCGCTGCTTCACAAAGAGATCCACCAGATTTCCCTTGATTCGGCTAAGACGCTATGGCTCTCTTCTGTGGCCCGTGTCTACGGATGGGGCGACAAGAACGGTAAACTGCTTCATAACCTGGTCTCCTACCCCAGAGCTAATAGAATTATCCCTGAAGTCCGAGACAATACTGGTACCCACCATTGTACCTCGTCAGCCATTGCCCAAGCCTTCGCGGGCTACTATGCCCAGCTTTACTCGGCTCGACCCCCTGCGACATTTTTGTCCGGCCTATTGGAACGAGCGGAGGTCCGACTAACCTGCCTTACTCAGTCCAACTCGACAGACCTTGACCTTCCCTTCACTTCGGAGGAGACCCAAGGTGCTATTTCCTTATTACGTTCCGGGAAGACGCCAGGGCCTGATGGCTTTCAACAAGAATACTATGCGGCGTATCGGGACTTGTTGGTTCCTCACCTCACTGATCTATTCCACCACTTGGTAAAACCAGGGTCATTCCCTACGGAGACTGACGTAGCCACTATCGTGGTCATCCTGAAGACTCAGCCACCCTCTCTCTCTTGCACGGACTACCGCCCGATCTCTCTTATTAACACCGAAATGAAAATCTTTGCTACAGTACTAGCTCAACGTCTTCGCCCCTTGCTGCATGACTTGATCCACTTAGATCAATGTGGCTTTATGCCTGCCCGTGGCACTTGCCACTGCATACGCCGCCTCCATCTGGCCCTGACCCATCGCCACCAGCTCACACCCTACCTGGCCCTGCTGCTAATTGACTTAGAGAAGGCCTTCGATACGGTCGACTGGTCCTACTTGGGGGATGTTCTGGCCAAGATGGGCTTCAGCCCCCACTTTCGGCGCTTCATCCAGGTCCTGTACTCGAGCCCTCAGGCAAGGGTCCTGACTAACGGTGCCTTCTCAGAGGCTTTCCCGTTGGTATGCCTCATACACACTGATCCCCTGATCCGAGGGTGGTCTTGGGACTCCCAACAGACTGACAAAATTGCCCTATACGCGGATGACGTTCTGCTTTTCTTGGCTGACCCGGAAAACTCCGGCCCACGCTGTCTGGAGGTGCTTCGGACCTTTGAGGAGGTCTCAGGTCTGCGGCTCAGACCAAAGAAATCCACTTTGGTCCCCCTTCACCCCTCGCAAGCCTGCTTTGACTGGCAGTCTACTATCCCCCTACGGAGACAATCGTTTAAATATCTGGGGATCTGGACAACCCTGCTCCCTAAACTGGAGTAGGCTCTCGACCTCATACCCCTGGTCACAAAAGCCAAATCCGATCTCAAGTGTTGGCTGTCCCTCCCGCTTAACCCCCTCGGCAGAGGGGCACTTTTTAATATGATGATCCTTCCCCGCTTTTTATACATTCTACAGAACATCGCTTTTCATCTCACGGGTAGCTGGGTTCGCGAGTTTGATTGGGTAATTACCAAGTTTCTGTGGGGGAGCGGCAGACCACGTATTGCCCTAGCCCGTTGCCGGATACCTCCCTTTGATGGGGGCATGGGGATGGCCAACCTAAACCTCTACTACCTGGCCACCTGGCTTATTGTCATCCACGACTGGTTTGCTGGGGGCTGGTCTGACCGGGCCTACCGGACCAAGCTAAGAACTATGGACTTCCCTCAGCTTCAGGCCTACCTGTACGGGTCCCCTATCCCACAGCCTATCCCGTCCATTACCAGAGCGGTCCTAACGGCCTGGCATTCGTCCCTGCGCTACACACAATGGGACAAGAAACTCACCCAACACACTCCTCTGTGGCACGGCACATGGCTGCTCGAAGTATCGGCTCTCAGAGGGTTTCAACAATGGGACCGGGTTGGGATTACACTCCTTGGGGATGTCTGGGTTGGTGATCATATCCGGGCCTTCTCTGACCTGCAACATTGCCACTCCCTCTAGCCTACACAATTTTACAAATATCTGCAACTCCGCCATGCCCTCCATACACGTTTCACCAGATACCTCACTTCCCGAATTTAACCCGCTCGAGGCGCAGGTCATGATGGGTGACCTTGGAAAAGAGGGAGTGTTGCGGATCTATCGTTCACTGGTGAACAATGGCCCTGCCACTTTAGATGCGCTGCGAGCTTGCTAGGAGGGTTGGCTGGGTCCCCTGGAAGAAGCAGACTGGTGAGATGCCCTAATGGCTCCCAAAACTTTTGCAACCTCCTCTAAACTATGCCTCATTCAACTATATTACCTTCACACAGCATACCTAACCCCGGTACGTCTACATAAGGTGGGTCTGCGCCCTTTACCAGACTGTACCCATTGTGGCCACGCCCCAGACAATTTCTACCACACGGTCTGGCAATATCCTTGTCTCACCTCCTTCTGGACGGGTATAAAGTCTGAACTCACACACACTTTGGGCTGGCAGGTCTCCCACGATCCCCTACGCCTCCTTCTAGGAGTCTTCGGCGTCTTGGGCGGCTCTCGAGCTGAAAAGCGTTTCCTGGGTACGGTGGTGGCGGTAGACAAACGGGATATCACCGCGGCCTGGACTCAAGCCAAGCCTCCTACGGTTCGTAAATGGCGCAGAGAGGTGGATTGGTGCGCGGCCCAAGAGGAACCCCTTTTTGAGGCCAGAGGGTGTCCTGAAAAGTTTGAGAAGGTATGGGGCAAATGGTTAAACCTATTGTTTAGAAATTTGTGTTTGTTTTCCTTTTACATGGCTGCTCTTTCCCCTTGTATGAACCATTGTGTTTAAGGGCGGTCTCCTTGGTTCGCGCCTCCTGCTGTCTGCTGATGATGGACTTTGCTGTACTGTACATTCCTTGGCTGTCTTCATATGTCTTTGGTTTTATAAATGCTAATAAAAGTGATTATCAAAAAAACATATAACCTAAAAATATTTGTACTAATTTATTATAAATTTTAATACACTTTTTACATTTTCTCTCTACTTCACCATAGGGTTATCTCTACCTCGACTATAAAGATTTTAACTTCACCCAGGAAGTTGGGCAAAGTTGGAAAGCTTCATCTTAAATGACTTGTTTCTGGTGAAATATAACCCAACCAGCCTGCTGCAGATGATGATGACGTGCCACAGAGATCTCCTGTGCGCAGCATCCTGTGGCAGGAAGCCATAGGTGCAATCCTTCCAACAGTGGCTCCTGTATAAGGGTGCATGGGCTGTGCCCCCTCTCCTTGTATGGCTTTCTAATATAAAAGCTTATTCAAATAAACAAAATTCAAGTGAAGGTCCGACAAGTTTTTGGGCATTTTAACAAGGCCTTCTGCGCCTGTGTGACTATGTATCTGACTGAGCTCTGGTATGGCTTACCTACGCACAGCCCTTTGCTTTCTCACCGCACTGTGAGGTCACTTTCATCTCTCCACCTCAAGCACTGATTAAAAACATCCACGGGCGGTTTGCTCTCAAGCCCTGGCTGTACAAGCCTGCATGCCAGTCAGCAGCAGTTATCCCACCCTTTACCATTTCCCTACACTGAGAGGTGTGGCCAGAAAGCTTCACTGACCACACCCACCCGGTGATGAGATGAGAAAGACGCCACAGACTAACATATTTTGTCAGTCTGTGGTGTCAGGTCATGTTTTATTTAGTGTATTGAAAGTCAGGAAAGGAGCCATTCAGAATCAGCAGGAGAACGCACATGAAGCCTGGATCAATTCCTGCTTTGGAGATGTGACCTGACATGATTGTTTCCACCAAAATGACCAGATCAGTAGTTGCCTCAAAAAATACAGCGCAAGTAATTTGGGAGAAGCGATTAAAAATCTGTTTACTCTCTTGTCTTTTCTTTCCCTTTCTAACTGCTTCTCTCTGTCCTCTGCAACACCAATGGGGTCAGCACTAAACTCTTTACTCTCATGACTACACATGGGGGCATATTCTCAAGGACCTATCACCGAGTTAGCGGCACTTTAGCGCAGCCAAAGTCGCGATAAATATACCGCCCCATTCACAAGCTGGTGCTAACAGCCGATACCACCAGTTTCCAGCAATAGCATCCTCAAAAAACATCGCCACGGATGACCCCGGCAACTATCGCTAATGAGATGCAGAGTATGCGTTCCCGAACAAAAAGCCGCAACAACACCACACCTCAGCATTCTCAAAGACCAGCCAGATCGGTAATAAGAACACAAAACATGCGATAAGGCGCGTTAGCAGCAGGAAATTAACACCTGCTCTGACCTGGTGCAAAGTCGGACTACAACCTGCACAAGAAAAGGGAGCCCAGCCCAGAGCCACACCTGAAGAACAACAGATGCCATGGAGCCAACGATCATGCAGCTCAGACACCCAAGAGGGCCACAACACCCGCCACCACCCACCCCCGTATCACCCCCACCCCACCCCGGGCTCCACCCCGGGCACTCCCACCTCCCCCGGACCAAGAGAACACATCAACGTCACGAAATCATGAACTAAATCATTTAACTGATGCAGCAGAATCACAACAACTAACAGTCATGAGAGAACAGAAAAAGCAGAATCAACCATTCACCATTGAGAGTCCAAACAAAATATCACAATCAAATTTCTCACCAAACAACTATTTGGAAGAGTCATGGCGGGTCATCCCGGGACAATCTGTAATTGATAGCCTGTAAGACAATATCCCAGATAAGAAGGTGTGTGAGGCACTCATCAAAGGACAGAGTGAGAAAGAGAGAGAGAGAGAGAGAGAGAGACTGAATAAGGAGCGCAAGGACATCCGGGCCCTTGGCACATACATGCCAACTGTTGCATGTGTCTCGCAATTGGTGCACCCAAAATCTAAGGCCTGGCAAAAATTTCAGCGCGAAGGCCACATCACATTTCAGAAATGCAAGGAGTAGTCAGACTAAAATTAGGCATGAAAGCTCCTTTGTCTCAATACACAAGGCGGAAAGACCTCCGAACCTCCGACCTTGGTCTCAAATGCACCCAGCACCCCCTGAGTGAGATACCATACCAGACTCTGGCGACTCCCACACCATGAACTGCGCTAATGAAAGAGCAACGTATCCACACCCCACACGCACTTGTCCCTGCTCGAGCTACACCTGCTGGCATGCCCCCAACACATCGGTAAAAAAGACAACCCACACGTCCAAATGTTGAACACACATACGACTCATTGCTCCGAGCTGTGGCATATCATCCACAGAACTGCCGCCGGTCTGAGGAGTGCCGGTGGTACGAGACCAACAAACGCAATGGCAGGCAATCCCGGACACATGCACAACCCCAGTCATGTGGAACTGTACCGTGCACGAATGCTGCATCTGTTGGGTGCTCTGCCAATGGCAGTTTTGCGAATCAGTTACCGTCTGAGTTTCCGGCTTGCGTACGTCATATGCGTCCAGCCATGGTTCCACTGTCGATCATGTACATTTGAGTCGCCCATGGAGGTCTGCCTATCCAACACAACGGTAGCTGAACTGGATTATGACTTGTGTGTGCACCCCCTGTTGGCCCACGAACAGGAGTGCAAGGGGAATACCCGGGCATGGGATGCCTTGATATGTGGTGTCCGTGCTGGCAGTAGTGGATGGGAGATTGCACAAGTCATCTTGTGCAGTGACCACATCGAGGCGCTCCCCTATTGGGCTGTGTTGCAGATTGGTGAAACTGCGTGGTCGGAGCACATCTGTCCGGACCAGTTAATGGATTGACTCTCCCTCGTGTTCCTTGAATTCGAGAACGACGTACCGCTGAAACTGATTGCCCATGAAGCAGCGCTCGCATTCATGGACGAGTAACTACCTTCCTGCAGCCACAACTGATTGACACCTAGAGCACAGGTCCCAACACCATGTTGCATCGTGGCGGAATGGTCCCATAAGCCAGAACAAAAGTGGACATGTCTGCATTCGCTCGGACTCAGAATGCATGTGCGTGCACCTACGCGTATTGCCACACACCTGTGCAAGGTGCTGCAGCCCCATGGGCGGAGCTGCACAGCGCAATTGGCAACGTTCCTAAATCTGACATACTGCTAGAGGGAGACTACACACATGGCAATGTAGCACGACATTTGACCTTGTTGGTCCCTTTCACCTGCTCACTGTCAGCATAGCACACAGTCGGCACAGTCCAGTGGTACAGCTCCATGCAGATCCCATGGGCTGTGAGTCGTGTCCCCTGACATATGGCAATGAGCAGATGCCAAACATCACATGACTTGACCAGTAAGGCAAGGTGGGCTGAGACCGTTGCCAACCGTAAGGATATGTGTTCATTTTTGCCACCCCATTCCTTGCACCTCGACAAGTTCCCATTCTGCCTGTAAGTGTCTTAAGTAGCTGTCTGCCTGTTGTGTCCCATCACTTGCCTGTACTGACACGCACATGCTAATAAAGTCAACGCAATTTCACCAGTGTACAACTGTGATGAGTGTTGATTAGTTTGACACATTGTGTGCCTCAATGAGCATTGTCCGTACACAGGGAGGGAAAGACTGCCTCTGGTACATAGGTGGTGAATCCCTATTGGCAGCTCCACCACTTTGAGCCACACATTGTGTTTGGGATAGTTGCTGGTAGACCTGTGCTCTTACGTGTCTTCAGCAATTTGAGCATGGTGTCCAACTCCTTGCCATGTGGATCAATATGATCCATTAAAACAAGCTATGTCCACACTGATGTGTGTGAGTACGTCATGAGAAGAGATGTGCTGTAGCCACATGCGATAAGGGACACTTCAGTCGGGCTACCGATTCTGACATTTACACACTCAGCCCTATATAATACATGGACGTGGGGCTACGTTGGGGATGGAATATTGTTGTTTATGTGCAATGAGGCCACAGCTAGTTCACACCTTCACAGTCATCTAATTAGCCATGTGGGTCAGGCTCAAACATGCGCATTGATGACATTTACCAGGGTGTACCTTTTAGTGCAATCAACGTCCCTACATTCATCCATACTTGTACACGTGAGTGAACATAGACATGACACATCTGTGTGATTTGGAATGTTTTATTCACATTCTGGGGAGTCTCGGAGCCGGAGGGGTACATGGCCAGTTCAAGCCCACATGACAGTTGCCCAGTGGTGGGCCAACCCAAGTCCTTGGGGGAATGCAAAGTTAATCTGAAGAGGAAGAGTTCAGTCCACAGCCGGATTTCTGTGTGATTGGTACAAGAGCAGATGTGGCAGTCCATGTTGGTGTCCAGGTGAATGTCGCAGAGTGTTCTGGGGGACAGTGGGAGGTGTTGTTCAAGGGCATGATGCAGAGGTCTGAACCAGGCTGGGACAGGCCATGTGGCGGGTACGGATGCTACTACCTCCTTCCTCACACAGTCATTACCCTCCACATCTTACTCCTCTGAGACGTCTTCTGTGTCCGATGTGTCAGGTGTGTGTGGTGGTGTTATGGCAGCATCACTGTGGGCCACAGACACATCAAGGTGCGGAGATCCACTCCATGGTCTCCATTGTCCTCCGCATCTTTGCCAACTCCGTGCTGTCATCGCTGAAGCCTGTCTGACTAGACAGTTCTTGTATTTGAGTAATGGCCCCAGCAAGGTCAGCCAAGGATTGTCGGTGAGCATGATGCGGACAGGGGGTATCCGTTAGGGACTGTACGTGGTCCCTGATGGGACTCAGACACCCACGTATGGCATCAAGTTTGGCTGCCACGAGGTCGAAACCCACCCGCAGCTGATCAGCCAACTCCTCTTGGCAAACTAACACACGGCATTGGAATTCCATGTGTTGGTCGTGGGGGTCCTGTGGGCCAGCCGTGGTGGTGTGTGCTTCCTGCTGTGTGGTCTGAGCAGGGTGTGAGGTCACCGTGATGCAGCTGGCCTGCCCTGCTCCTAGGAATGGGATGCGGAGGCTGTCCAAGAGCCGTTGGAGGGTATCTGGGCAAATGTGCAGGGTGTCTTCTTCATCATCACTGTAGAGATGTGTGGTCTGCTCTGCAGGAGGTGTTGATTGTCCCTCTGCAATGTAATGGGGAGATGCAGGTTAACAGTGTGTTCCATGTATGTTGACGCATTGTACATGTTTACATACAGACTGCATGACAATGTACATTGTGACTGTTTTGGAGGAGCTGGGTATTTGATTGGAGACAGTGGACATTTCGACTACATGACGGATGTGAGGTTGTTCTCGTACATTCTCATCTCACGGTGTCATGCAATGCCAAACGTGATTGGTCAGTTTCTACACACGAGCAGCACCAGTTGTGTCCTCTGTCCTGTCAAAGTCATCTCATGCACCGTGTCATTTATTGTGACTGCAGCCATGCTATCTGTCATGCAGTGTCACTTGCATAGTCCATGTGGCTCATAGAGCCGCTGCTTTTCTGGATTCAGCACATGTGCATGGGTAGGTTGTGGCATTGGTGATATGGAGGGGGGCCCATTCGTGCACATTGTGGACGGGGGCCTACTTGATGTTTCTATGTGTGCTGCACTGTGCCAAGGGTGTCAGGGACATGTTGCACACTCAATGTGGGTGTGCAGTGTGCTGCGCATGATTGTGCATGTGCGCCATTGTCCCCTCAGGCCCTGGTCGGTACTCACCCTGTTGCTGTTGGGTCAGGTCATATCGAGCTGTTTCCAGACCACCAACTCCTTGCACCATCTCTGCACTGATGACTGTGGACACCATTTGCTCCAGCTCATCCGGCTCCTCCTGTGGCACAGGAGGCCCACCTCCAGTCGCCTTTGCTGCCTTCCTGTTGGCAGTGAGTTTCTGTGAGCAAGTGCCATCTTTCTTGCATGGTATGCCCCCACTTTTTGCTGAATTGCTGAATGTACTTTGACTGAGTGTGCCCTGGACTCCTGCCAATCAGGTGCCCAGGGCCTATGTTCCTTCCCTAAAACACACCAAACCCAAATTGGCAAACCCTGGCCACATGTCAGCCCCTGGTAAATGGTACCCTAGGTACCCAGGGCCTTGTGACCAGGGAAGGCCTCTAAGGGCTGCAGCACTCATTGTGCCACCCTTAGAGGCCCTGTACCCTTACACACACACACTGCCTTTGCAGGCTGGGTGTCTGGGTGCAAGACAAAACAAAGTCGACATGGCACACATCCCTGTGTGCCATGCCCATCACCTACACTGCCATGGCATACATCAGCCACCCCTCTAGCTGGGTGCCTTATGCCAATGGTGTGGGCACAGGAGCAGGAGCCCTGTGCCCCTACAGTACCCAGGTCCATTCCTGAGCACTGTAATGCTGCCATTTAAGAGTACATGGTGCTGAGAGCTCGTCAAACACAAACTCCACAGTACCATAATTGCAACACTGAAGACTGAGAAGTTTGGTATCAAACTTCTCAGCACATTAAACCCACACTGATGCCAGTGTGGGATTTAATGTACCAAGTACCCCAGAGGGCATCTTAGAGATGCCCCCTTAAACCTAACCTACAATCCACGATGGAAAGCCCTACCCTATCAGGGCTAGGCTACTGCCCCCCTCCCACAGGAGAGAGGCAGGATAGGGGGTGTACCCACCCCAGGACAGGGACCCATTTGTCCCTGCCCTTCACCTACCTGTAACGCCCCTAAATCTAGTATTTAGGGGCACCCTGAACCTTCCTTCCCCAGATTCCGAAATACAAAGAAGAGCAAGAAGAAAGAAGACCTGCCCTGCAGCTGCTAAGAAGAGGAAGACACCAACTGCTTTGGCCCCAGCCCTACCGGCCTGTCGACCCTCGAACCTGCTCCTGCTCCAACCCGGCATCTCTTGTGGCCAGCAACCTCACAAACCCCGGAGGACCTGGCTACCTTCTGGCTCTAAGCCCCTGGGACTCTCATGAGTAGAGACTCTACTCACAACCTACCTCTAATCCCTGGCAGCAGCCCGGAACCGCGAACCCAGCACACTCTGCACCAGCCAAGCCTGGCCAGTGCCGGAGTGAACAAAGACCACGAGGACGACCCCACGGCGACTGTGACCCCGAGTCCGGCACCCAAGGACCTCCCTCGACACTCCTGAAGAAGCCTGCAGCCTCAGAACAAGGTGCCCCCCCTACTGCGATCAACAGAGGGTAAGATTTCCCGACACCAAAAGGCACCCCTGCACGCGGCGCACCACGGTCCCCTGTGCCCAATCCCGGGGTACCTACCTATCCTCCAACTACCCAACTTAGCTCTCGAAGTGGTGGTGGCACCTGAAGAATCCTCGTCCCCGAGCTTGCAGTCTTTTTCTAAACCGGAGATTTCCCATTGAAATCAATTGAGCGCCCGAAGGCTCAAAAGCACGCTGCACCCTGCACCCAGCCGCCCGAGTGGCAATGGCAGTGCAACCTCTACACCTACCTACTTCCCCACTTGCCCTGAGTAAGTGACCAGGAGCCCAGCTCCCACAGCCGCGTGGCTTGCTAGTCAGCAGCCACCAACCAAGGCCCCCCTATCCCTCATAGGATAACATTGGGCCTAACTCTCTCTGCACCCGGCCGCCCTAGAGTCGCTGAGGGTGAACCAACTGTACCTACCTGACCCTGGGGGACCCCTGAGTCTATGCCCAGAACCTCAACTCTGCCAGTCGAGTACTTACCTTTAAACCGATAACTCTATTTTCTTCATAGGGTAACATTGACTGGCTTTTTCCTGAAATTTCTTGTGTGTGGACTTTTCAAATCTTAAAATATTCACTAAAAATAAGCTGAGTAACGAAAAAAAAAATACTCACCTGCTCTTGGTGGGCTCCCAGTGCTAGATCTTGCTGCCCACCACTGACCCTGAAATATACTTACAACTGTACTTACCAGTAACCCAATTTTCTTCCATAGGAAATCATTGACTGTTTTTCTATGAAATTTCTTCTAAGTGTCAATTTCTGCAATCTTTAAATATTCTTTAAAAATCGTATAATATCTGAAAACGTAATTACTTACCTGTTTTGGATAAAGGTCCCAGTACTGAGTCTAGGCACCCAGTACTGGATTACAAAAGTAACGAGAACATACTGTACCTGCAACTTGAATTTTCTTCCATAGGGAATCATTGACTGTTTTCTTTGAAATATTTTGTGTCAACGTTTAAAATAGTTAAATATTGTTTAAAAATCATCACAGTAATTAAGTCGACTTTCATCACTTGATTCTAAGTACTGACCCAGGACTGAATCTAGGATCCAGTCCTGGAATTCCAAAAGTAATCCTAAAAGTAATCTGCTGCAAATAACTTGAAATTTCCATTGAGCTCAATGCATTGTTGTGTTTAAAATAGTGTCGCCTATTGCAACCACTTGTAACTGTTTACAAAAGTCAATTGCATATTGCAAAAGTATTTATATAAAGCATCTCATTCTGAGAAAGTATATTTTAATGCCAAGTGTTGGTTCTAAAATAAAACAAGCATATATTTTTTATATATACCATTGGCCTAGAGTTCAGTTATTGAGTGTGTGAGGCCATTTGCTGACTGAGTGTGTACAACAAATGCTTTACACTGTCCTCTGATACTGCCTTACTGCTCGACCAAGCTACCACTTTAGAGAGTAAGGTTATATCTAACTTTAGCCTCTGTCAAACCCTTGGGGACTGTGGACTCTGTACACCCTGTACCTATTAAGGAACAGTATATACAGAGCCACTTTCTCACAGTTTCTCCTTGGTTTAGCTGTGCACTTCATGCCAGCGCCTCTTGACCTCCTTCATTGACCTCCTCGATACTCCAACTGCATTCACGTTGTTGAAGATGGACTGCCATATTTCCGTTTGTGTTGCCAATGTGGCAGTGGAGGTGACGAACACTTGTTGGTAGTGTTCTATCACCTTCGTGACGATGATCCGGTCTTCCTGCGGACTGAACTCCATCTTCCTCTTCGTCTTCCCCTTGCCCGTTCCCGACCACAGGGTTCCCGGCTGGTCCTCTGTGGGGCTTTTGGGGTTTGGGTTGTCCTCTGCACTCTGTCCGGGTACATCCATGGTGCTACGCAGTTTGATTTGGTTTTTGTGTGTTGTGTTTTTTTTGCTTTGTGTTTTGCATTTTGGTGGCGCTGCGTTGACTTTGTCCCAGACTTTTGATGCGTTATCGTGTGCCTATTGCATGGTGCTGCAGGCTTGGGAATGCTGCGTTACCACTCTGTTATTGTCCCGCGATAGACTGCGATGTGAAGAGTTGAGTTAAGCTGTTTTTGCAGTAGTTTTCACACATTCTTGAGAATTTCCCCCATGGTTGTTTTATCTCCTTTGCAGATTATATTTGCTTATTGATGGGGCAGTAGAACATCTAGATGGAATCTCCCGGAGAATAAAACAAGCACTAACAAAGCCCCTAAGGGCCTAATTACAAGTCTGGCGGTCTGAAGACCGGCAGACTCGTGGTGGCGCGGCAGTGGCATCCTAGGCATTGCTGCACTAGCGGTCTGACCGCCGTATTACGAATTAGGCAGACAGACCATAATTGGACCGCTGGCTCTGTCAGGGAACCGCTATTCCCAGGCGGTGAAACGGCAGTGAGAGCCATTGTAAGATTAAGGGGCATATCAGCAACAACCGGCGATAATTATCGCTAAGCGCACTTAGCACTAGGATAATTATCACCGGCTAGCGTGGATTTTTATCGCTGAGATAGCATGCTATTAGCAACGCTTATCTCAAAAGCGATAAAAATCCTCACGCTAACTGCCTAACGTGAGATTATCGCTGGAAACCCAGCGATAATCTCACGCAATGTGGCGTTAGCTTGATGATAGGGACTCACAAACTTAGCCATGATATCCACCCTCCATAGGATATCATGGCTAAGTCAGTCCTGAAGCAGGCGTAAGGAAAGTAGTGATAACAGGGGTTATCGCTACTTTTCTTGCCGCTATGCTTCATAGCGTGGGTCTTGATGATTGGAGAAATGTTGCTTAGCGACTTTTCTCCTGTCATGTCAGGTCAGGAACGCCCACTTTGCATCTCATTAGAGATACAAAGCTGGGCGTTAGGAATTCCTACGCTAACGCAAGTTTTCACGAATTAGCGTGAGCTTGCTAATTAGGCGATAAAATTATCGCCGCTTTTCGGCCGAAAACGGCCGCAAAAGCGGCGATAATTTTGTATCGCCGGCTTGTTGATATGCCCCTTACGTTTTTGCTGCTGCGGCACTGCCATGCATAATACTAGTTTCAGGACTGCCAGCATTTTCATGGAGGTCTTTCCTGCATGAAAAGGCTGGTGGTGTTGAAACAAAGCAGGGGGAACCCTGTGCCTCCTTTGTCTGGGTTGCATGCATGGAAGCACAACATGTTCCCCCCTATGTGCATGCGCCCCAGTTCCTGCATGGCATTCCTATTGCGGGGCCCTTTTCAAAGGCATTGCTGCCTTTGATAGAGGTTTCGCCACAGGAACCACCACGTTCAATCAATCAATCCATCAGAGAATTATAAGCACTACTCACCTGTGAGGGTCTCAAGGCGCTGCCCACCAGACCACAAAATAAATTATAATCTGGTGAGTTGAGAGATTCTGCTAAGCATATGCTGGTAATACTGGTGAAGTTTTTTTTTGCAGAGTTTTATATAGCGCGAACTAGACCCAAATGTATCAGAGCGCTTTACATGAGCACCAGTTATGTTACGGACAGACACATTAATTTTTTTAGGCACGGGGAGATTAAGTGATTTGCCCAGAATCATAGAATGTTGAGCGTCCCTGCTGAGACTTGGTTCCTCCAGCTCCGAGGTCGAACACCCTAGCCATTAGGCCACATTCTCTCCCCAAGGAGAGAGGGGAGTCTAGTCAGTCACGGGCCTCTTGCCTCTTAGCTGGGTCTGAAGGCTTACTGGACAAATGCATCCACTAGGCCTTCTACAAGGCTGATGATTTGTATTTGACCACATGGATCAAACTCCTGCATCCTGCTTACCCAGCCTTTCATTCTCTCCAGGTCGATAAAAAGAAGACTATTGTGTTGGCTAAAAATGGACATCTGTGTTTACCCTCTCTCACCATCCAGACCATCCCTGAGAAGATCAGGCATTGGGTTTGCTCACTTACATAATGCAATTCTGTATATGGACTTCCGCCGCACCAATCTTTGCAGTCACCAGCCGCCACTGATTATCCTTCCCATGCTGATGCTCCTTTGAGGTTCAGGGTCAGGGTGTAGCAGACAGCATGGCATCTAGGGGAGCATTTGGGGGCATGTTGGGGTACATTCATAGGGTATGAGGGGTTTGACTCTGGTCTTATCCTGGGATGGGTCTGCTGCAGAGTGTTGCCAGTGCACCAGCTGCTTTGAGATGCCCAAAGCAGCACATGGACAGTAGTCCCTGTCACACAGGACTGTTAAAACTGCCCCTTAAAACTTTGCAAGTTTTACAAAGTTTAAAAAAACTGATCTGAAGTAGAGGGTGGCAGACCTCAGAACTTCACATCCAACATAGATGCCGTGCCTGAACATGTGGCATTTGTGTGACACCTCGTCCAACACAAAGCACTGTAGACAAAGCCTGGTCAAGCATGAGATGGCTCAGTCTGCAGAACTCTCACTGCTGATATCTGCTATGAGCTACAGGTCACAAGTTCAAATCTTGGACACGATTCCCAGTCCATGAACTGAGTGTTATTAAATTGGAAAAAAGTAACAGTAGTACTCTTCAGTGTAAAAAATAAATTGCTGTTAAATTAATGGATGGTACTGGGGTGGCAATATGAACAGCACAGACCACTGGTGCAGCACCGTGCCCAACAGAAAGCATTAGTGAGATAACCTGCCTAATGCATCACATTGCATCTAAAACACTGACAGAGTCACTTACTGCATTTATAAAGAGCACACCACCCCAGACAGGGTATCTTGGCACTAGTCGAAGCTGCCTTTCCTAACAGATAAGGCATCAGCGTCTTTCTGACGCTTAAGAGTGTAGCTGAGAGCTTGGTGTCTGAAGTTAGGGAATTCCACAACTCTGCAAGCCTCCCTGCATCTAGATTATATTTAGGCACATCTAAAGTCACATTATGTTTGTGCCTACATTTAGACAAAGGCTGTCAGCGGCTGCTGATGTATGCTTCTGAACACAATGTATAGGAAACATAGTGCACCCCATACTAGAGTCAAGTGCAGAGCTTAGTACACTCTGGGGCAGATTTACCACTTTTTCACACAGCACAGTGCAGCAGCCGAATGGGCTATTCTGTGTTAAAAGGAGAGAGGGGGAGAGCACTAAATGTACTTTAATTAGTAGAATGGGTTTAGCGTCAGAAACCTTGGGTGGCTGCATTACCTTACTCTGCGCACGGGAGGTGTTCCATGGGTGTTGCGTGTGAATTTGATGCTGCCCCAGACTTACAAAGCGATGTAAACCAAGGTGAGGCATAACCAGGAGAAACATGTTTATTTCTCTTCATTCGTCAGCACACATAGAAAGAGGAAACTGCCTGTTAGGATTGTTTTTGTGCAGGAAGGGTCCCCTTCCTGCACAAAAGCAATCCTGCATGCAATGGAGGCACCCTTGCACCATGGCTGCCGAAACAGCCCCAGCACATGGAGAAAGGACAGGAATACACTGTATTTCTAAAATACTGTGCATTCCAGCCCTTTCACTTTGACGTAGGACAGTCTACCAAGGTGCCCTGCTGCACAGCCCTATGCCGAAATCCCATAAAAAAGCCCCTAAATGCCAAGTATTTTGACCTGGGCCTCATTTACAAGAGGCCCGCACTGTTGCAGTGTCACTTTTTTATGCTATGACGGTGCAGGCCTCTGAATCATATCTGTGTGGCAACGCAAAATGACCCTGCATGACTTTGCCTGGCCTCATTGGTATGAAGTAAGATCCTGGTGTCCTTCGTATCATCATGGTGTTATGAGCAAGGATCTCACAACGCCAGGCGTGCCTCAGAACTCTTTATTCAATTGAACACCAGCTTAATACATGGTATCATCATGGAGCTATGAGCAAGGATCTCACAGTGCCAGGCGGGCCTCGGAGCACTTTACGTTTTTTTGATAATCAATTTTATTAACATATATAAGAGCAAAAACATAAGAAGACAGCGAAAAAGTGCATGATACATCAGCGTCCATCATCGACAAATATGAAGGGGGCCCATTAAAAAGAAAAGGCACTTGTACTAGCTCTCTTGGACGTAAAATAAAACCACAAAGCAAGTGGGAGATCTGCGTGAAGTTCAGCCCAGCATGTTCAGCCATTTGCCCCATACCTTTTCAAATTTCTCAGGGCAGCCCCAGGTCTCAAAAAGAGGTTCTTCCGGGGCCGCGCACCAGTCCACCTCCCGGAGCCACTTACGCACAGTGGGAGGCTTTGCCTGCGACTAGGCCACCGCTATGTCTCGTTTGGCCACTACCAATGCCGTGCCAAAGAAATATTTGTCGGCTCGAGAACCGTCCAGGCCGTCGAACACCCCTAGAAGGAGATGGATGGGATCATTTGGGACCTGCCACCCCAAAGCGTTTTTGTGTTCAGTTTCTATACCCGCCCAGAAGGAGGTGAGAACGGGGCACAGCCAGACCATATGGAAAAAATCAACCGCGGCCTGGCCGCAACGTGTGCAGTCTGGTGAGGGGCACAGACCCGCCCGGTGCAGGCGTGTAGGGGTGAGATATGCAGTGTGGAGATAATACAGCTAGATGAGGCGTAGTTTTGAAGAGCATGTCACGGTCTTGGGAGCCATCAGGGCGTCTCGCCAGTCCACCTCCTCCAGGGGACCCACTCATCCCTCCCAGCGGGTCCTCAATGCATCTAGGGTGACAGGGCCGTTATTCACTAGGGAGCGATATATTCGTGACACTCCCCCTTTACCCAGATTGCCCATCATGACCTGAGCCTCTAACGGATTAAATTCAGGGAATGAGGTACCAGGTGGGACATGTGTAGTAAGGGCCTGACAAAGTTGCGAATATTTATAGAATTGAGAAGGGAGTAGCATTGTTGCAGGTCAGAGAAGGCCCGAATGTGGTCTCCCACCCAAATGTCCATATCGCTGGAACCCTCGGAGAGATGATACTTCGCGTAGCCATGTACCATGCCACAAGGGCGTGTGTCAAGTGAGTTTCTTATCCCATTGTGTGTTACGCAAAGCAGTGCGCTAGGCTGTTAGAACCGCTCTGGTGATTGGTGGGATGGTCAGCGGAATGGGGGTCCCATACAGGTAGGTTAAAATCTGTGGGAAGTCCATGGTTCTGAGCTCAGTCCGGTAGGCCGGGTCAGACCAGCCTCCAGCAAACCAGTCATGGATGACAATGATTCGGGTGGCCAGGTAATAGAGGTGAAGGTTGGTCACCCCCATTCCCCCATCAAAGGGAGGTTTCCGACAGCGGGTCAAGGCCATACGTGGTCTCCCACTCCCCCACAGAAACTTGGTGATCACCCCGTCAAACTCACAGAACCAGTTACTCGGGAGAAGGAAAGTGATATTTTGGAGGATGTATAAAAAACGGGGAGGATCATCATTTAAAAAAGTGCCCCTCTGCCCAGGGGGTTGAGCGGGAAGGACTGCCAGCGCTTAAGGTCGGATTTGGCTTTCGTGACCAGGGGCGTGAGGTTAAGTGCCCACTCTAATTCGGGAAGTAGGGATATCCAAATCCCCAGATATTTGAATGATTGCCTCCGCAGGGGGATAGAGGACTGCCAATCAAGGCAGGCCCTTGAGGGGTGAAGGTGGACCAAGGTGGACTTCGTCGAGTTTAGGCGCAGACCCGAGGTTGTCTCGAACTTCCAAATCACCTTCAGACAGCGCGGGCCGTAGGTCTCCGGGTCAGCCAGGAAAAGCAGGACATCGTCCGCGTAGAGGGCAATTTTGTCAATCTCGTGAGGGTCCCAGGACCACCCTTGGATGTGAGGGTTGCTCCGTATGAGGCACGCCAGCTCTTCCATTGTCAGCGCGCATAGAAGCGGCGAGAGGGGGCATCCCTGATGGGTGCCTCTGCGGATAGGGAATGCTTCTGAGAGAACGCCATTGGTCAGGACCCTTGCCTTAGGCCTCGAGTATAGAATTCGGATGAGGCGTCGGAAGTGGGGGCCGAAGCCATCTTTCAAGTAGCCCCAATCCACCGTATCAAAGGCCTTCTCAAAGTCTATTAGGAGTAGGGCCAAGTACGGGGTGAGCAGGTGGCGATGAGCTAGGGCAAGATGGAGGCGCCGTATACAATGGCGAGTGCCGCCAGCCGGCATGAAACCGCATTGGTCCGGATGGATCAGCTCGTGCAGCAAGGGGTGAAGACGCTGCACCAACACAGTAGCGAAGATTTTCATATCAGTATTAATGAGGGAGATTGGGCGGTACTCTGCACAGGAAAGGGAAGGTGGGTGGGTTTTCGGAATGACCACTATGGTGGCCACGTCAGTCTCAGGGGCAAAGGAGCCTGACTCTACCACATGTTGAAAAAGGTCGGTCAGGTGAGGGACCAAATCGCCGCAATAAGTTGCGTAATATTCCTGCGGAAAGCTATCGGGTCCTGACGTCTTCTCTGAGTTGAGTAGGGAGATAGCGCCCTGGATCTCCTCAGGAGTAAGGGGAAGGTCAAGGTCGAGGTGGCCTGGGGCAGGCAAGGGAGGTGGGCTCTGGTTCCCCTCAGCAGGTCGGCCAGGGAGGCCCCGGGATCCGGGCAGAATAGAGCTGCGAATAATAGCCTGCGAAGGCTTGGGCGATAGCCACTGAGGTACAGTGGTGGGTACCAGCGGCATCTCGGATTTCAGGAATAATTCTATTCGCTTTGGGGTAGGAGGCCAGATTATGAAGCAGCTTACCATTTTTGTCACCCCATCCGTAGACACGTGGCACGGAGCAGCGCCAGAGCATCTTGGCCGAGTCCAGAGAGATCTGGCGGATCTCGTCACGAAGCATCGCCAGTTGTCTAGCTGAGTGGGCATCCTCTGTGCCTCCCGAGGCCCCTCAAGCTGTGTGGCTTGTGTCTCGAGTTGGGTCAAGTGTGTGTTTTGTTCTGCTCGTTTCGCATAGACCAGGCCTCTAGCCACTCCACGCAGTGTGGCTTTGCCGGCCTCCCACAACGTGCCCATGGAGGAGACTAATCCCGTGTTGGTCAGGAAATAGTGTTTCAGCTCCACTGCAAGTGCGTCCCTGAGGTCCGTGTCTTGCAGAAACCACGCGTTGAACCTCCATACCGAGCGTGGACCCCCTGAGGTGTGTCCCAGGTGAAGAGAGATAGCGGAGTGGTCCGAGATTCCCCGTGGGAGAATAGAGACATCAGAAACTAGCTGGCAATCGGTGGCGGGAAGGAGGAGCAGGTCAATGCGGGAGTGAGTATGATGGGCCGCTGAGGTGTGAGTGTACTGCTTCAGGCGGGGGTGCCAGATCCTCCATACGTCACACAAACCGAGGGTAGACGACCAGTCCGATAGTCGTTTCGAACAGGTCTGGGATCTCCTGAGGCGTCAAGGGTTGGCTGCATTACTGCGTTAAAGTCCCCCCTATTATGGTGTGTCCTTGGGGCAGGGCGGAGATTACCTTCGTACGAAGGCGGAGAGTAGAGGGAAGTGTGGCTGGAGGAATATATGTGGAAAGGAGGTTAAAGACCTGTCCATCAATCCGACCGGAGAGGGCCACATAACGGCCCTGTGTATCATTCCTCACCTGCATAGGGGCGAAGGGGAGCCCACGCCGACTCAGTATAGCCACCCCCAAGGACCTCACAGCCCCAGTCATGCCTCAGAGCACTTTATTCAATTGAACACCAGCTTAATACATGGTATCATCATGGAGCTATGAGCAAGGACCTCACAGCCCCAGGCATGCGTCAGAGCACTTATTCAATTGAACACCAGCTTAAGACATGGTATCATCATAGAGCTATGAGGAAGGATCTCACAGCGGAGGCGTGCCTCAGAGCACTTTATTCAACTGAACACCAGTTTAAGACATAGTATCATCATGGTGCTATAAGCAAGGATCTCACAGTGGAGACATGCCTCAGAGCACTTTATTCAACTAAACGCCAGTTTAAGACATGGTATTATCATGGTGTTGTAACCAAGGACCTCAGAGCCCCAGGCATGCCTCAGAACACTTTATTCAATTGAACACCAGCTGAATACATGGTATCATCAAGGAGCTATGAGCAAGGATCTCACGGTGCCAGGAGTGCCTCAGAGCACTTTATTCAACTGAACAGCAGCTCAAGACATGGTATCATCATGGGCTATGAGGAAGGATCTCACAGTGCCAGGCGTGCCTCAGAGCACTTTATTCAACTAAACACGAGCTTAAGACATGGTGTCATCATGGTGCTATGAGCAAGGATCGCCCAGTGGAGGCATGCCTCAGAGCACTTTATTCAGTTGAACATCAGCTTAATACATGGTATCCTCATGATGCTATGACCAAAGACCTCACAGCACCAGGCGTGCCTCAGAGCACTATATTCAAAACATAAGAGTTTCTCAGCCAAGCTCCACAGAGGAAGCCAAAAGGGAGAGGCAGATTATTCAAATAAGTCTGTGCAGCCACCCTCATGATAAATGGATAATTTAACTACATGATCCTCTCCCAACATATGAGCCTGGGGCATGTATATTGCCATGCAGGACAATGCCAGTGCCTGGAGCAGCATGAGAGAAGGTGCTTGTCAATATAGTGCTTTACTGAACACCTACATGCATCGGGATGCGGTGTAGCTCAGGCAGGTCACAGACATGATGCTGGCCACAAAGGTATCAGAAACCACAGCTCCGGTCATGAGTTCTTGCCTCGTGATGAGAGTGACCAGTAGGTGGGAGCAGTACAGGAATCTTACAAAATGGGCCAGATTTACCAAAAAGTCAAGGAACGCCGTGCTGCGGCCAAACATGCTGTGCTGTGTTGAGTGACAGGGAGGGAGAAGACACTGCCATATCTACAGAGATGTGGCTTCCCCTCCCCTAGCACAGGTGCTGATTTAAGCAGCCGGCGCCAGGCTCACACCTTAGTTCCATAGAGCTAAGGTGTGTGCCTGAGTGTACCATAGGTTTTCTACTGGAAGGCTAGCCTTACAGTACAAAATACTATATGTAGACACACTTTAAAACATGTCCTACTTTGCATGCGTGCTGCACAGTGCAGCACGCATGCAAAACCGGAAAAAAAGGAGAAATAAAAACATTTTTCCTCTTAACGCCTCCTTTCACATGTCGTTAACTTTTGGCACTAAACCCTGTCTACTATTGTTTGTAGATAGGGTTTTGCATAAAACGGCATGGGTAGTAGCATGGGAACTCACATGTACCACCCATGTAACACCCCCTTGGCGGTAAGTAACGCAAAGGAGTGCTTCACTCTGCTTTGCGTTACTTTTAGGGTACTTTCCAGTGCAAAACAAGTTTTGCACTGGAAAGTAAATTAGGGAAAAAAACATTTTGTGCTGGTTAGCGTCAATAAGTGGAAAGTATTGGTATATCTACCCCAATGTATCTGTTACATTTCTGCCCCTTCGGTGCTGCCCAGCTAATAAAGTATTTGTTTTGAGTCGTCTTAAAGTCTGGAGGGTTGAACCTCCACTCTTACCCAAGAGAGTACGAAGGGGTTTGGCAATCTATTGTATAAGCAACAGAGTGTCATTGTAATCGTAGCAGGGGTGTGTGTAGTTTGTGGACTTCACAAGTAGTGACCTGGAGTCTCCTACTAAGCATAGTTTTTCCATTCAGTACATTATATTTTTCAGTAAAGCATCAACAAATTATATATTAGGTTTTCTTTACTCCATCTCTCCTTTCTTATTCCCAAAATGTGTTGTAGACCTTTACCTCAAATGTGGCTCAACACGAGCAAGGAAAGGCACTCGAAAGTAAACTCGGGTACAAAACGGTGAAAATGTGGTGTATGAAATGAAAAACTAATCTGTATTAATTATGCGCACATTTTAGGGCATGGTTTCATGAGGGATGCATCCCACAGTTATTGTTTTCTGAAGTACAGTCTCATTGCCGATGGAGGGCACTCGTGTCACGTAGAAAGGTTACAGGAAACAGCTCTGATCAGAAACAGACATCATCCGATGCAATGTGGCATCCCCTAAATGTCTGACACCGAGGTGTGCGAATTTAATCAGACGCGATTATCCGAGCATATTCTGGGTTTTTAGGGGATAACATTTGATTCGTGGGGCTTACTGCACTAAAATCCAGTAAATAACAGGCCATTTCACGTTGTTAAATTCCAGCAGGGCTGACCTGCTAAAATTTAAGGAAGGGGGCCACAATTAGCCCACCAGGGACCGTATTACATAGTGCCCCTTGGGCGCAACGAGCGATGGCGCCCACTTTGCACCATCCCGGGCACTTTGGTATTACAGAAGGGACCGCAGACCCTCGTGCGGCCCCTTCTGTAATACCAATAGAGCTGGTGCACATAAAGCGCCAGCGCCATCTGTAGGGGGCGCTCCCTCATTTGTATGGGGGTCTGCCCCATGCAAATGAGTGAATGAATCCCCTTGCCTCTGTGACTGTGCCGTATTACAGACGTGGACCCAGAGGCAAAATAGCCCTCAGGAGGCGCACTGTGAGTGCCCCATCTAAAAGGTGGCCCACAGTCAGTGCGCCCCCTGACAGCAGCCCTCTGGAGGAGTGAAAGGGGGTCCCATGGACCCCCCTGACATCCCCTTGCAGCACCCGCCTGCAAGGGGATCTCTAATCCCCTTCAAAAGTGAAGGCAGGTTGATGTCTGCACTGTTAAAGCATAGGGCCCGATTCACAGAACTAATTTAAGACAAAATCCCAAACTTACTACCATTTTGGTATTCACAGAAGGCACTTACTCATTTTGGTATTCACAGAAGGCACTTACTCATTTCAGTATTGACAGAAGTTAGGAGTCCTAAGTTTAGGACTCCTAAATGCCTTCTGTGAATACCGAAAGTCTTAAAGTTAGGATTTTTCTCAGTTTAGGAGTAGTATAGTTAGGACTCCTAACTTTAGGACTCCTAAATGCCTTCTGTGAATACTGAAAGTCTTAAAGTTAGGATTTTTCTCAGTTTAGGAGTAGTAAAGTTAGGACTCCTAACTTTACCATTCCTAAACTGAGAAAAATCCTAACTTTAAGACTTTCGGTATTCGCAGAAGGCATTTAGGAGTCCTAAAGTTAGGACTCCTAACTTCTGTGAATACCAAAATGAGTAAGTGCCTTCTGTGAATACCAAAATGGTAGTAAGTTTAGGATTTTGTCTTAAGTTAGTTCTGTGAATCGGGCCCATAGAGCGGCACTGAAGCAGCCGCTCCATTTTTCACAGTAGTGCGCTGCCCCAGGGCAGCCCAGGGCCGCATGAGTTTGCGGCTGCCATGGGGACAGTGGATTCATGGTAAGAGGTCGCATTTTCAATGTTGGCGCCCGGTGCACCTTTTTAAAGGTGCGCCCGTTGCAAACAATGAAAATGCCCATTTACCGTAATACGGACTCTGGTAATTGACGGGCGAGATAAACATCACACTTCGGGGCAAATGTACAAGAAAATGTCAGAGCGCAGTGCTATGCCAAATTTGGTAGTGCGTGCTCTGACATTTTCTAAACGCAAGGATGCCCCAGATTTGCAAAAATGTGGTGCACTCCTGTGTTTCCCCTAGCATGGGCGCACACAAAGCTGCCTTGCGCCAGCGCAGGCACCCTGCCGTTATGTTGCAAGGGGGCCTCCTGGGGCAATTGTTTATGTGGAGGAAGGGACACCCTCCTGCACATAAACAATCAATAATGGTGATTTGCTCTTTCTATGTATGCTGCAAAATGCAGCGCACATAGAAAGAGAAAACAACAAGGAGAAATGAATATTTTCTTCTTGTATCGCCATCCTTAGACCGGGTATTACCTAACCTTAGTTTTTGGTGCTGCCCCAGCCTTGTAAATCTGGGGCAGCATCAAGCAATCGATGTTCCGGTGGAACACCAACTGCAACACCCTTTGCACGCCCCTTTGCTGCAGAGGACTGCGGCAGAAAGGAGCATATTTACAAGGCGCCAGGAAGCCACATTAAGTGGCTTAGCGCCTCCTTGTAAATATGGGGAATGGCGCAATGCCACCGGAGCATCAAAAAAAGTGACGCTCCAGTGGAGAAAGAGGCTTGTAAATATGCCCCTTCATGCGATCCTTCTACAAATAAGCACAGGCACAGGGATACCAATTCAACAGGCCACATGTAATCAGACCCCGACTTTAACAGCTTAATTTGATCAGCAGTGCAAGCATCACTCACATACACATAACATGCTCACCATAGGCAGAGGCCAGTGCAAGCTTCTGTCTCACACAGAGAATGGGCAGTCCAAGCTTCTGTCTCACACAGAGCAGCAGTGTTATTTTCAGTCTCACACAGAGCAGGGGCAGTGTAAGCTTTTGTCTCACACAGAGAAGGGGCAGTGCAAGCTTCTGTCTCAAACAGAGAAGCAGAGCAAGCATCTGTCTCACACCGAACAGGGCAGTGTAGGCTTCTGTCTCACACAGAGAAGAGACAATGAATGTTGCTGTCTCACACAGGTAAGGGGCTGCATCAGCATTGGATTCACTCACTCACAGAGATTGAAGAGCAGCAGTGCAAGCTTCTGTATCACACAGAGAAGAGGCAGTGCAAGCTTCTGTCTCACACAGAGAAGGGGCAGTGTAACCTTCTGTCTCACACAGAGAAGCAGTGTAAGCTTCTGTCTCACACAGATAAGGGGCAGTGCAAGCTTCTGTCTCACACAGAGATGGGGCAGTGCAAGCGTCTGTATCACACAGAGAAGGGCAGTGCAAGCTTCTGTCTCACACAGAGAAGGGCAGTGCAAGCGTCTGTCTCACACATAGAAGCGCAGTGCAAGCTTCTGTCTCACACAGAGACGCAAGACAAGCTTCTGTCTCACACAGAGAAGAGCAATGTAACCTTCTGACTCATACAGAGAAGGTGCAGTGCAAGTGTCTGTCTCACACAGAGACACAAGATAGGCTTCTGTCTCACACAGAGAGCAGAGCAAGCTTCTGTCTCACACAGAGAACGGCAGTGCAAGCGTCTGTCTCACACAGAGACGCAAGACAAGCTTCTGTCTCACACAGAGAAGGGCAGTGCAAAAGTCTGTCTCACACAGAGAAGCAGTGTAAGCTCCTGTCTCACACAGGCAATCAGTGTAAGCTTCTGTCTCACACAGGCAAGGGGCGGTGCAAGCTTCTGTCTCACACAAAGAAGAGCAGTGTAAGCTTCTGTCTCACACAGAGATGGGACTGTGCAAGCTTCTGTCTCACACAGAGAAGCAGTGTAAGTTTCTGTCTCACACAGACAATCAGTGTAAGCTCCTGTCACACAGGGAAGGGGCAGTGCAAGCTTCTGTCTCACACAGAGAAGAGCAGTGTGAGCTTCGGTCTCACACAGAGAAGGGACAGTGCAAGCTTCTGTCTCACACAGAGAAGCACTGTAATCTATAGTCTCACACAGAGAAGGGGCAGTGCAAACTGCTGTATCACACAGAGAAGAGCAGTGTGAGCTTCTGTCTCACACAGAGAAGGAACTGTTCAAGCTTCTGACTCACATTGAGAAGGGAAGGTTACGCTTCTGTGTCTCACAGAGAAGGGGCAGTGTAAGCTTCTGTCTCACACAGAGAAGAGCAGTGTAAGCTTCTGTCGCACAAAGAGATGTGGCAGTGCATGCTTCTGTATCACACAGAGAAGCAGTGTAATCTACTGTCTCACACAGAGAAGGGGCAGTGCAAGCTTCTGTCTCACACAGAGAAGGGTCTACATCAGGGTTAGATTCACATATATAGAGATTGTAGAGCAGTGTAAGCTTCTGTCTCACACAGAGGGCAGTGTAAGCTTCTGTCTCATACAGAGAAGGGTAGTGCAAGCTTCTGTCTCACACAGAGAAGCAGTGCAAGCTTCTGTCTCACACAGAGAAGCAGTGTAAGCTTCTGTCTCATACAGAAAAGCAGTGCAACCTTCTGTCTCACACAAAGAAGCAAGGTAAGCTTCCGTCTCACACTGAGAGCAGTGCAAGCTTCTGTCTCAGACAGAGAAGACTAAATAGATAGCTAGATTGTAGAAAATAGATGTTAGGATTCTGCAATTAGTTGGCGATTTGATAATAAAGTACTTCAATGCCGTTTATTAAGCATGGTTTATCGTAACCTTAGAATTAAGCAATCTACATGCGTTTTGGATTGTCTTATTCGGTTAAGAAAAAGACCATTTTCGACTTCATCCCAAGATGTGCTAACAGACTGTCTTGATCACACACCTCTAGGAGCCTACAGTGAGGCCTTCTGTTTTTTCAATATTCAATTGCTCTGGTTCGAGTCAATCACCAAACTATATTTGAGTAAGTAGATTTTCCTCTTTAGATTACTCTTGGTGAAAGCTACTTTATCACTTCTCTACTTCAATGATAACACTTGATTTATTCATGACTCTCAATTTATCATTAGGTTAAGGTTCAAACTACAGCCCTAAGGCAGACTCTTTGGGATTCCTGGTGCTCTCTGTTCCAGTTTCTTTTAAACTCCTGTCATTATAGACTATTGAAATAAACTTATATATTATATATATACAGGGGACTTGTTTTACAAACAATTGTATGTCCTGAAGATGGTCTGACGGATGACCTCACCAATACAGACTGAAACGTCGACTGTTACATCCATTTCCTTAACACTTGAGTTGTTTGAGGATCTGTTCCTTATTGTTTTAGACTTATCCTCCTCCCTATATACTGTTGGAATCGTTGTTTTGCACTCTTGATTTGTAGGCTCTTTTATGTATCCTCCATCATGGTGTTTTATTGTCTTTAAATGTACCCCTTACACTTCTGTTTCACATTAAAACTGTGTTTCTAGAAAAAAAGATATACCCGTGTTTCTCTAACTACTCTGCTGAATATCCATTTCATGAATAATTACATTGATGTTTTGATTTTTACAATGTTCAGTCACTATTTAGGGCTCAACGTATTAGTAACAAGTTCATATTAAGTTTGACTAAGATTTGTGAATAAAATCCCTTGTAGGCATCTCTACCTAACAATTGTTTATTTGCCCAAGCCTCCAAGGGTGTATTGGGTTTCCCACTGTTTTGTTACAATCCTACAGCGAAGGGCCGCATCAAGATGAGATTCACCCACGCGCAGAGATTGTGGAGCAGCAGTAGAAGCTTCCTCCAGACCCAGACAGGTTTAGGTTTGTAGCAGCAGAATAAGTTTCTATGACACACTGAGAAGAGAAAATGCACAAACAACAGCATTGCCAGCTTCATTCGTATACAGCAAGGGTGCACCAAGGTTGCAGCTGTACAATGCAAGCTTCTCTGGTACAATGGGCACAACATTGGCAACAGTTGTGCAATCTATCGACACACACAGGCAATAAAAATGCAGTTTGGGGTATATTGAGAGCATATTAAATGCATACCTCACCTTCAAGTACACACAAGATACCCACAAAGGGACAGGTTCAGGGTGAACATGTCCCTTGCGGCACTACTTCTGTTCAAACCTGCCTACTGCACATCTTATGCTGCACCAGTCTCTTCTGCAGCAAACACTGGGTGAAATCAATCGAGCAATCAAAACCTTTTGCAGAGGCCTAGGCACTACCTGGTGGCAAGAGAGGAGGCGCGGTCCCATCCTTGGAGAGGAGGGACCACGTGACCTCTTCAGGTTTTTGGTCGAAAGGGTTAAACGCTGGGAAATAGTTATTTGGAATGGAATGACCACAAATGGAACAAGCAAGTGCCTCCTGTTGAGAGATTAATGAGAATACGAAAGAGCACTCCCCCTAGAAACGCATGCAGCCTTGGAAAGTCATCCTAGGAAGGATGAAATGCAGAATATCCCTGCAGCACATCCTATGGCCACCAAGCTAATACTCATTATGACACGAGCTAACAGAAATTGTCCAAAAATAACCATCCAGGAGTGAGTTTTCAAAACGATTTGGTGAATAAAATATGACACTCATTCACATTCACTGCTGTCAGACCGGGGGGGTCAAGAGGCAGACCTCAGCCGGTCACCAGCGCCTCGGATGGGGAGGGCCTAGGTTAGCACGGTGTCCCCTGGCATGGGGCACCGTGCCAGGCACACCCTGCAGCGCCAGTGACTGGCAGAGTAGAGAGGGCATGGCTGCTGGTGATCCCTGAAAGTGGGGGGCGCAGTACTTACCACATGTTCACCTCATTGTTTCCAAATGAGCCCTGGGTGCCTTCACACACAAACGTATCTGTTTCCCACACACACACCTCTGCACACACTCACTTTCACAATCCCGCCCAATTTGACCCTCACTCACAGCCACTGGTGTACAGGGGCTCTGATGTGAACTGCTGTGGTACAGCTGTTCTGCTTTAATTGTGACACGGGTGCAGTTGCACCAGAGCCTCTGTACCCTGGTGCCACTGCTCCTGCTGCATCATTGATCGAGGCACCCTTAACTCACTCCCACTCACTGCGACAATCTCCCCCTCACTTACTCATTCTAACTCACTCACACTGCTTTACTCACTCCCTCACTTTCCCTTGTTCATACTCACTCTTACTCATTGTTTTCACTCTTTCATCCTCATTGCCACTCTCAGACGCATTAAACTCACACACGCACTCACTCAGTCTCATTCTCTCTCAATCAGTCAGAAGCACCGCTTCACTCACACATACACAGAGGAACAGCACAGAGTTTTTCCCACTTACCTTTCTTCCATTCCTGGCAACTCTGAGGCCCCCTGGCACCAGCAGAGCAGGGATCCGGGGCTGGAGACTGGAGCCAGTGAGCCATGATTCCGAACGAGGAGCTAGACGGCATGCCGGGGCCAGGCTTCAGAGGAGGACCCACCCCAAGCCCTTTCCCCGGTTCCTGATAAGACTGGAAGCAAAGCCGTAGCAGAAGCTGGGGGTCCTGACGCTGCTGCTCTGGATGGCTCCTCGTCGGCCACAGGGATGTGCTGAGATGCAGCCGGACAACCCCATGTCAGCGGATATACTCTGCTGCCCGAGACATCCGCAGTATGTCTGCTCATTAAAAAGTATTATGCGTGTATTAGGGGATCGTAGTTAAACTCTGCCCCTCAAAGGAGCAGTCCAGACCTCCAGCTACAAAGTGCTGTGGGACAGATTTACAGAATAGAGGGATTGCAAGTTCTTAATTGCAATTCCTAATATAAAAACAACCTCGCAGTTGAAAATAGCGCTTCCTAATGGGGGAGCAATAGACCTACCTCATGAATAATAATGAGATAGGTCACAGTTTGCGACCCATTTGGAATTGCAGCCATCACATGTCTGTGATTGCTTTTTGATAAAGCAATCTTTTTTCTTTTTTTTTTAAGACAGCCCGTTTTGCGAAAATGAAAACGGGCTGGATGTGTTTAAAAAGAAGCACATTAAACATTTAAATGTCATTAAACATTTAAATTTAATTTTTAAGGGTAGGCAGTGGTCACTTGAATCACTGCCTGCTCTTAAAAAATATTGGTTTCAACATTTACAAAGCGTAATGTGTCTCCTTCTCATTTGTGAATGGTTATCACCACCCTTGAGGTGTTGGTAAAAAATGAATGTTTTGTGACCGTCATTGTCAGGAACCACGGACTCAACATTGTCTCCTATGCTGACGACACCCAGCTGATCCTCCCCAACAAACCCACAGCTGCCAGAATCAACTTCCACAGCGGGATGAAGGCGGTTGCTACCTGGGTAAAGATAATTGCCACAAACTCAACTCGGACAAGACCGAAGTACTCATCTTGGGACCTCAGCTTGGAACGGCTCCTATTGGCCCGCAACATTGGGAACCTCCCTACCCCACCCCACAGACCACGCATGTAACCACAACATCATGCTGAACTCCTCGATCACAATGAACCGCCAGATCAATGCCGTATCCTCATCTTGCTTCCATAGGTTCTGCCGACTTCGAAAGACATTCTGATCGATCCCCACGGAATCCAGATTGACGGTCACCCATGCACTCATCATCCACAGACTCGACTACGGCAACGCACTCTATGCCAGCGTCACCCAGAAACAGCTCAAGAAACTACAGAACGGCCAAAACGCTGCAACCAGACTGGTCCTCAACATCCCCCGCTGCAGCCACATCACTGAACATCTTCGAGAGCTTCACTGACTCCCAGTCAACAAAAGAATCACTTTTCAAGCTCCTCACACATGCCTACAAAGCCCTCCATGATGCATGACCAGCATATGTGAACCACTGCCTCTCATTCCACGTACCCGCCAGACACCTTCGCTCCGCCCAACTGGCCCACAGATCTACAAGACCAGATCTGGAAGAAGATCCTTCTCCTACTTTGCCACCAGGACCTGGAACACCCTGGCTCTCCACCTCAGGTAATCCCTGTCGCTGGCCCAGTTCAGGAAGGATCTCGAGACCTGGCTCTTAAATTGAACCCCTGCACCCAGACAGATCAGCAGCCCCCTCACTCCCCCAGCGCCATGAGACCCTTACGGGTGAGTAGCAGCACTATATAAACTCCTGATTAATGAATTGATTGACCGTAATTCAGTCGCAAAACTTTCATACATACCACTGCAGTTCCGCACTTGGAACGGACACCTTAAACACGCCCCTTCCAAATAATGAATTGCTAAACACAAATTATGATTGTGTACCATGTCACTGAATCACAAATTGGGTTTTGTACATTTCAAAAAGCATTTTTACAGTCGTAAATGGTCTGATTCTGTGGATCGTGCCGTTACGACCGCATTTAATCTTTTGTACATTTGGCCCTGTGTTTTTGAAGCTGGATCGTCGCTCAGACCTGTGATTCACCTCCTGCTCCTGTCATCAGGTGCCTGGTGGAGCGGCCAGGAGGGCTGGATTGCTCACTGAAGAGTTCATGTAAACACAAAAGCCACGTCTGCATGAACATTGCTAAATTAAATTAAGCATACTAATTAATTTAGCTGTGGCTCACAGGTAGCAGGGCTACACCCTGGAGTTCCAGAAGAGGAACCGCCCATGGAGGGTCTCTCTCTCTCTCTCTCGCTCTCTCTCACAGATACACACACACACCACATACACAAACACACACACACAAAAACACACACACACACCTGCCAGTCTGAAAAATTATACTGCTGCTCAAGTACTCTCTGCACAAATTCTAGATATTGCAGGTCTCATTTCTTTTACAAATTCCTGCCTACAGGAGGAACATGTACACGTCTCCCTTTTGTAGACCAGTATACCACAAATACGTCGCAAATGACGAGTAAATATGTATTTGTTTGCCCGAACTCCTACCCTACTCTTCAAATAGCAAGGATATAGTTACTTTTGGGCTCTGTTCAACCTGCTTTCATTTTATGCCATTCTTTTCTTATTCTAAGATGTGGCAGTTAGTGGTTATGCTGCTTATTGATCTAGAACATCAGTCTGATCTGTTTCAATCAATAAGTGTACTAACTACATGGATGGCACTATAGGTGGCGCTACTCGATTGGCATGGCCACCTGCTGGGTTGGAAACACTGAGAAAGATTGTCTCTTCCCTACCCAGCACAAGTCGAGCTATTCGATAATGCAAAGGTTGTGTACCCGCTATGCTATATTCTCCTCAGAGTGTATGTCTGTCTGCTGCACTTCTGCCATTGTTTGGAGTGTATGTCAGTCTATTCACGTTTGCCACTGATCTGTATGTATATACCAGTCTATTACACCTCTGCCATTGTTTTGTATGCGTATACCAGTCTATTACACCTCTGCCATTGTTTTGTATGCATATACCAGTCTATTACACCTCTGCCATTGTTTTGTATGCATATACCAGTCTATTACACCTCTGCCATTGTTGTGTATGCATATACCAGTCTATTACACCTCTGCATTGTTTTGTATGCATATACCAGTCTATTACACCTCCGCCATTGTTTTATATACACATACCAGTCTATTACACCTCTGCCATTGTTTAAAGTTTATATAGTCTATTACATCCCTGCCATTGTTTTATATGCATATACCAGTCTGTTACACATCTGCCATTGTTTTATATGCATATACCAGTCTATTACATCCCTGCCATTGTTTTATATGCATATACCAGTCTATTACATCCCTGCCATTGTTTTATATGCATATACCAGTCTATTACATCCCTGCCATTGTTTTATATGCATATACCAGTCTATTACATCCCTGCCATTGTTTTATATGCATATACCAGCCTATTACACCTCTGCCATTGTTTTAAGTTTATATAGTCTATTACATCCCTGCCATTGTTTTATATGCATATACCAGTCTATTACACCCCTGCCATTGTTTTACATGCATATACCAGTCTATTACATCCCTGCCATTGTTTTATATGCATATACCAGTTTATTACATCCCTGCCATTGTTTTATATGCATATACCAGCCTATTACACCTCTACCATTGTTTTAAGTATATATAGTCTATTACATCCCTGCCATTGTTTTATATGCATATACCAGTCTATTACACCCCTGCCATTGTTTTATATGCATATACCAGCCTATTACAAATCTGCCATTGTTTTAAGTTTATATAAGTCTATTACATCCCTGCCATTGTTTTATATGCATATACCAGTCTATTACAGCTCTGCCATTGTTTTAAGTTTATATAGTCTATTACATCCCTGTCATTGTTTTATATGCATATATCAGTCTATTACACCCCTGCCATTGTTTTATATGCATATACCAGTCTATCACATCCCTGCCATTGTTTTATATGTATATACCAGCCCATTACATCCCTGCCATTGTTTTATATACATATACCTGTCTATTACACCCATGCCATTATTTTATATGCATATACCAGTCTATTGCACCCCTGCCATTGTTTTGAGTTTATATTGTCTATTGCAGCCCTGCCATTGTTTAATATGCATATACCAGTCTATAACACCCATGCCATTGTTTTATATGCATATACCAGTCTATTACATCCCTGCCTTTGTTTTATATGTATATACCAGTCTATTACATCCATGCCTTTGTTTTATATGTATATACCAGTCTGTTACACATCTGCCATTGTTTTATATGCATATACCAGTCTGTTACACATCTGCTATTGTTTTATATGCATATACCAGTCTGTTACACACCTGCCATTGTTTTATATGCATATACCAGTCTATTACATCCCTGCCATTGTTTTATATGCATATACCAGTCTATTACATCCCTGCCTTTGTTTTATATGCATATACCAGTCTGTTACACATCTGCCATTGTTTTATATGCATATACCAGTCTGTTACACATCTGCCATTGTTTTATATACATATACCAGTCTGTTACACCTCTACCAATTTTGTATATGTATATACCAGTCTATTACATCCCTGCCTTTGTTTTATATGCATATACCAGTCTGTTACACATCTGCCATTGTTTTATATGCATATACCAGTCTACATCCCTGCCATTGTTTTATATGCATATACCAGTCTGTTACACCTCTGCCAATTTTGTATATGCATATACCAGTCTATTACATCCCTGCCATTGTTTTATATGCATAAACCAGTCTATTACATCCCTGCCATTGTTTTATATGCATATACCAGTCTGTTACACCTCTGCAATTGTTTTGAGTTTATATTGTCTATTACATCCATGTCATTGTTTTATATTCATATGTCAGTCTATTGCACCCCTGCCATTGTTTAATATGCATATACCAGTCTATTATATCCCTGCTATTGTTTTATATGCATATGCCAGTCTATTGCAACCTTGCCATTGTTGTATCAGCATATACCAGTCTATTACAACCCTGCTGTTGTTTTATATGCATATACCAGTCTATTTCACCCATGTCATTGTTTATATGAATATACCAGTCTATTTCATACCTGTCATTGTTTTATATGCATATACCAGTCTATTACACCAATGCCATTATTTATATGAATATACCAGTCTATTACACCTCTGCCGTTGTTTTGAGTTTATATAGTCTACAACATCCCTGCCATTGTTTTATATGCATATACCAGTCTATTAAATACCTGCCATTGTTTTATATGCATATACCAGTCTATTACACCCCTGCCATTATTTTATCTGCATATATCAGTCTATTACATCCCTGCCATTGTTTTATATGCATATACCAGTCTATTACAGCCCTGCCATTGTTTTATATGCATATACCAGTCTAGTACAACCCTGCCATTGTTTTATATGCACAAACCAGTCTATTACATCCCTGCCATTGTTGTATATGCATATACCAGTCTATTACACACTTGCCATTGTTTTATATGCATATACCAGTCTATTACAACCCTGACGTTGTTTTATATGCATATACCAGTCTATTACACCCCTGCCATTGTTTTATATGCATGTACCAGTCTGTTACACCTCTGCCGTTGTTTTGATTTCATATAGTTTATTACATCCCTGCCATTGTTTTATATGCATATACCAGTCTATTACACCCCTGCCATTGTTTTATATGCATATACCAGTCTATTACACCCATGCCATTGTTTTGTATGCATATACCAGCACATTACATCCCTGCCATTGTTTTATATACATATACCTGTCTATTACACCCATGCCATTGTTTTATATGCATATACCAGTCTATTACATCCCTGCCATTGTTTTATATGCATATACCAGTCTATTACATCCCTGCCTTTGTTTTATATGCATATACCAGTCTGTTACACATCTGCCATTGTTTTATATGCATATACCAGTCTGTTACACATCTGTCATTGTTTTATATGCATATACCAGTCTATTACACCCCTGCCATTTTTTTATATGCATATACCAGTCTATTACACCCATGCCATTGTTTTGTATGCATATACCAGTCTATTACACCTCTGCCAATTTTGTATATGCATATACCAGTCTATTACATCCCTGCCATTGTTTTATATGCATAAACCAGTCTATTACATCCCTGCCATTGTTTTATATGCATATACCAGTCTGTTACACCTCTGCAATTGTTTTGAGTTTATATTGTCTATTACATCCATGTCATTGTTTTATATTCATATGTCAGTCTATTGCACCCCTGCCATTGTTTAATATGCATATACCAGTCTATTATATCCCTGCTATTGTTTTCTATGCATATGCCAGTCTATTGCACCCTTGCCACTGTTTTATCTGCATATACCAGTCTATTACAACCCTGCTGTTGTTTTATATGCATATACCAGTCTATTACACCTCTGCCGTTGTTTTGAGGTTATATAGTCTAGTACATCCCTGCCCTTGTTTTATATGCATATACCAATCTATTACACTCATGCCATTGTTTTATATGCATATACCAGTCTATTACACCCATGTCATTGTTTATATGAATATACCAGTCTATTTCATACCTGCCATTGTTTTATATGCATATACCAGTCTATTACACCAATGCCATTGTTTATATGAATATACCAGTCTATTACACCTCTGCCGTTGTTTTGAGTTTATATAGTCTATTACATCCCTGCCATTGTTTAATATGCATATACCAGTCTATTACATCCCTGCCATTGTTTTATATGCATATACCAGTCTATTACATACCTGCCATTGTTTTATATGCATATACCAGTCTATTACACCCCTGCCATTATTTTATATGCATATATCAGTCTATTACATCCCTGCCATTGTTTTATATGCATATACCAGTCTATTACAGCCCTGCCATTGTTTTATATACATATACCAGTCTATTGCAACCCTGCCATTGTTTTATATGCATAAACCAGTCTATTACATCCCTGCCATTGTTGTATATGCATATACCAGTCTATTACACACTTGCCATTGTTTTATATGCATATACCAGTCTATTACACCCATGCCATTGTTTTATATGCATGTACCAGTCTATTACACTTCTGGCGTTGTTTTGATTTTATATAGTTTATTACATCCCTGCCATTGTTTTATATACATATACCAGTTTTTTACACCCATTCCATTGTTTTATATGCATATACCAGTCTATTACACCCATGCCATTGTTTTATATGCATATACCAGTCTAATACACCCACGCCATTGTTTTATATGTATGTGCCAGTCTTTTACATACCTGCCATTGTTTTATATGCATATACCAGTCTATTAACCCCTGCCATTGTTTTATATGCATATACCAGTCTATTACATCCCTGCCATTGTTCTATATGCATATACCAGTCTATTACATCCCTGCCATTGTTCTATATGCATATACCAGTCTGTTACATCCCTGCCATTTTTTATATCTATATACCAGTCTATTACATCTCTGCCATTGTTGTATATGCATATACCAGTCTGTTACACCTCTGCCATTGTTTTATATGCATATATCATTCTATAGCATCCCTGCCATTGTTTTATATTCATATACCATTCTATTACTCCCCTGCCATTGTTTTATATGCATATACCGGTCTATTACACCCTTGTCATTGTTTTATATGCATATACCGGTCTATTACACCCTTGTCATTGTTTTATATGCATATACCAGTCTATTACACTTCTGCCATTGTTTTGAGTTTATATAGTCCTTACACCTCTGCCATTGTTGTGGGTATATATATATCAGTCTGTTGCACCTCTGCTCAGTGGTGTAACGCAAAATTATGGTGCCCCCTGCAGAATGGGCTCAATTGGGTCCTCCTGAACTGTTGCGCCCCTATACACTGCAGTCTTTCCTGAGCATTTAACTATTTCTTATTCCATGCCATTGCACTCATTCTGCAAGGCCTGCAGTGGCATGGCTTAGAGGGTGAGAGGCCCCTTCCAAAACAAGAAATCTTGGGGGCCCCTGCACCGTAGGGGCTTTGGGGCCTCCAATACACTCCTGTTATTGTTTTTGGTGTATGCCAGTCTATTGCACCTTTCCCATTATTCAGACTGTATATATCAGTCTATGACACCTCTGCCATTGTTTGGGCACATGTCAGTCTATTGCACTTCTGTCACTGTTTAGGATGTATTTATCAGTCTATTATACCGCTGCCACTGTTGTGAGTGTGCATATCTGTCTATTGCGCCTCTGCTAGTTTTGCTGCCAGTGTTTTAGATGAACTTATCAGTATAGTGGCTGTACCTCTGCCCTTGATTTAAGTGTATATATCTGTCTATTTCTCCTCTACAGTAGTTTTGGATGTATATCAATATATTACAATTACACCTCTGTCATCGTATTGAGAGTGCACATTAGTCTATTGAGCCTCTGCTTTAGGTTTGGATGTACATCAATATATTACACATCTGTATTGACCCTGTTCACAGGCCGGTCGCTCCCCACGCCGCACAGCTCCACCTGTGTGCCCGTGCCCCTGAGCCCGCTGCTGCTGTGAGATCGTGGCCCCCCTCTGCCTCCTGCTGGTAGTCCGCTCCCTGGTATCTGCACTTTGCACCGCTGTGTTTTATTGCTGTTACCGCTTTTGTCTTGCTTTGTGCCCTTATTCCTATTGTATTTCTCGCTTTTACTTTTTATTTACTTTGTGCCACTGTACTCCTGTTCCCCTCTTTTCCCCACCCATTCTGCTCTCCCACTTTCCCGCCGCTGCGTCCCCTGAGGCCCCGCCCCCAATCACCAATTCGTCCCACTCCTGCCTCCCAGCTGCTCCTCCCTCCCACCTCACCCTCTTATGGTGGCTGCTGTGCAGCCGCGCCGAAGGCGCGCCTAAGGCAAGCCCGTCTTCGCCCACCCGCGCCTGGAACGCGCCAAGCGCCAGACCTCTTGGCGCCCGCGAACGCTACGACGCCAGCACCCTCCACGCACTCAACGCTGCCCGATTCCACACCTGCTTCTGATCCACCCTGAAGCGGACCCACAGACCCTTCACCTGCCGGAACTGCCACTACACCAGCCTCCATACCACCACCACGCCCACCGGTGGAGGTGGCAACAGCCTCCGATGTCTTCTTCTCAACACCCGATCCGCCCGCAGACATGCCATCGAACTCTGGGACCTATTCGACTCCACCTCCCCAGACGACGCCTTCCTGACGGAGACCTGGATGAACCCCTCCTCGGCACCCGACATCGCCATAGCCATCCCAGATGGCTACAAGATCATCCACAGGGACCGCACCAATGGCACAGGAGGAGGAATCGCCATCGTCCACAAAAACACCTTCAGAATCTCTACCAGCACCGACGACACGCCTATCACCGCCGAACACCTGCACTTCCAGATCCACACCCAACACCACCCTCAGAGGAACCCTCATCTACAGACCACCCGGCCCCCGGCTGTAGTTCAGCGACGCCATCGCAGACTTCCTCAGCCAACACGCCCTTACCTCCACGGACTACATCCTCCTTGGAGACCTGAACTTCCACCTCGAGAACACCTGCGACAGCAACTCCACAACCCTGCTCGACAACCTTGCCAACCTCGGACTCAAACAGCTCGTCACGAGTCCCACCCACTCCGCCGGACACACACTCGACCCGATCTTCTCAGCCAGCAACCACGTCGCCTTCAGCCACACAACCGAACTCCACTGGACCAACCACCGCTGCGTACACTTCTCCTTCAAGAAACCTACCACGCACCACTGCACAGAAAGGGCCCCCAGCCGCAGCTGGAGCAAAGTCACCGAAGACCAGCTAGTCACCACCCTAACCTGAAACCCACCAACGGACGCTACCGACACCGACTCTGCCACCCTCAACTTCAGGCAATGGATTGACGACTGCGCCAACACTCTCGCCCCGATCAAGAAGCCTTTGAACAGACACACCAAGAGAAAAGCCATCTGGTTCACCACCGACCTCCAGGCAACCAAGCAGGCCTGCCGTAGGCTCGAGAAGAAGTGGCACCACGAACAAACACCAGACAGCAACACAGCCTACAAGAGCGCCATCCGCAGGCACCACCAACTTATCCGAACAGCCAAAAGGACCTCCTTCAAAGAACGCATTGACAACAACGCACACAACAGCAAAGAGCTCTTTAACATCGTGAAGGAACTCTCCAACCCCAACTCCAACTCCAGCGACATCCCGCCATCACAAGACCTCTGCGACTCCCTAGCCACCTTCTTCCACTGCAATATCACAGACATCCACGACAGCTTCAGCATACAGGCCCCTCGACAGATACAGACACCTCAGAATCACCGCCCCCCAGCCTCGACATCGACCCCCTACTTTCCTGGACCCACGTCAACAACGAAGATACCAAAAAAACCATGAACACCATCCACTCCGGCTCACCATCCGACCCCTGCCCGCATCACATCTTCAACAAAGCAAGCTACACCATCGCACCTCATCTCCGCAAAATCATCAACAGCTCCTTCGAGACCGTCACCTTCCCGGAGAGCTGGAAGCACGCCGAGATCAACGCCCTACTCAAGAAACCCAAAGCTGACCTCAAGAACCTCAAGAACTTCCGGCCCATCTCCCTACTCCCGTTCCCAGCGAAAGTCATAGAGAAGATCGTCAAGAAGCAACTGATCTCCTTCCTTGAAAAGAACAACATCCCGGACCCGTCCCAATCAGGATTCCGCATCAACCACAGCACCAAAACAGCCCTTATCGCCGCTACCAACGACATCAGGGCCATGAAGGACAATGCGGCCCTCATCCTCCTGGATCTCTAGGCCGCCTTCAACACTTTCTGCCACCACACCCTCAGCACACGCCTCCATAATGCAGGGATCCACGACAGAGCACTGGACTGGCCCACCTCCTTCCTCACCGGCAAAACCCAGAGTGTCCGCCTCCCTCCATTCCGCTCTAAAGACACCAAGATCATCTGTGGCGTACCCCAAGGATCGTCCCTCAGCCTGACACACTTAAACATCTACATGGCACCGCTCGCCAACATCGTCAGATCGCACGACCTCAACATCGTCTCATACACCGACGACACCCAGCTGATCCTCTCCCTCACCAAGGCCCCCACCACCACCACCAAATCCAACCTCCACGAAGGAATGAAGGCCATTGCCGAATGGATGATGATCAGCCACCTGAAACTGAACTCAGACAATAAATGGATGTTTGATTCTTTATTGGCATGAGTGACTATGTGTGTGAGTAACTCTGTGGATGAGTGGCGGTGTGCAACAGGATGTATAGGTGTATGAGTACAGGTCTACCACTCTATCACAAGGATAATGTCATCAGTGATGTCATCAGTGATGTCATTTGAGATGTCATCAGTAATGTCATGAGTGATGTCACAGACCATGTCATGAGTGATGTAATATGTGACGTCATCAGCAGTGCATTGCGGGCGCTTGACTTATGGTTAGCTGAACTAACTATAACGGGGGAATTTCAATGGTTTTGTACGAGCAAAATGTCCATTTAACACCCCTGAAACCTATGGTTTTTTCAGTGAATTTCTAAGGTTTTTTAAATGCTAATTCCTAGCTATAACGTGCCTGAAACCTATGGTTTTTTCAGTGAATTTTAATGGTTTTCTAAATGCTAATTTCTAACTTTAGCACGCCTGAAACCTATGGTTTTTTCTGTTAATTACTAAGGTGTTTTAAATGCTAGTTTCTAACTATGCCTACAGAGCTAGGATATGTGAAAAAAGAAGAAAAAACGCACAGAAAGAAAAAAAAGAAATGCAGAAAGAAGCAACAGAAGTCCTCAAAGACGAAGAAAAGCGCAGGAAGAAGGAAGACTTACAGAAAGAGCAAACAGAGGAGCAGAAAGAAGCCTTGTTGCAAAATCATCCTGTACCCTCAACTTTTTCAGATGGATACTGGTGGTAACGGAGTCTGACTAACCAGTCCTAGAACCAGTGGTATGCTAAAAGACTGTTAGAATACAGTGAAAACACATACATACACTAGGGAACACTATGCGTTGGGGTATCCTTGTGATTAGCATGACCTCCTCTGTAAGCCCCTAGTATATAATAGGGCAGGGGGATTAAAACTACCTCTTAAAAAGCGCAACGGGGTGCGTTTGCACACTGATGAAGGGGGGGGGGCCTGAGGTGATATGTGTGCAAACACGCCCTGTGGGTGTTTTAAGTTGGTGGAAAAATCCCCTTGAATCCTGAGGGTCCCTGGGGGCCAACTAACCTACCAGGTACCTCCAGTAAGCGCCACATAGCTGCGTTGCAGAGAGGTGTAAAAAGGGGCACGGCCTAGACCACCTCTCTGCAACGCAGTGCAGTGGTGCTTACTGGAAGCACCTGGTGGCCTAGTTGGCCCCCCGGAGCCCTCAGGATTGAAGGGGAATTATTTCCCCAACTTGCGTGTTTGCACACGTCACCTCAGGCCCCATCGCCTCCCTTTACCACAGTGTAAACGCGCCCTGTGGTTATTCTAAATTGAGAGATTAAGTCCCCTTTAATCCTAAGGGTCCCTAGGGTCAAACTAGCCCACTAGGTACCTCCAGTAAGCACCACAGAGCTGCGTTGCAGAGAGGTGTAAAAAGGGGTGTGGCCTCTGAACACCTGTCTGCAACGCAGCTCCCTGGCGCATACTGGAGATACCTGTTGGTCTAGTTTGCCCTAAGGGACCCTCAGTATTGAAAGAGAATTAATTCTCCAACTTACAACTCGCCACGGGGCGCGTTTGCACAATGGTGATGGAAGGGGGTGTGGCCTGAGGTGACATGTCTGCAAACACGCCCTGTGGTGCGTTGTAAGTTGGAGAATTAATTCCTCCTCAATCCTGAGGGTCCCTGTGGGCCAACTAGCCCACCGGGTACCTCCAGTATGCGCCAGAGAGCTGCGTTGCAGAGAGGTGTTCAGAGGCCACGCCCCTTTTTACAACATTTTAGCTAGCTGCCCCTGACCCCCTCCCACCTTCCATCCATGGTCTGTGTGTATGCCATCAGAGTCTCACTGTTGCTCTCCATGGTGTGTCTTGCTTCCAGTGCCCATCCTGCCTGACCTCCATGGTCATCTTGCTACTCCTGCCCTGCCCCTTTGCCCCCAGCCCTCTGTTTCCATGTGCAGACCCCTATTCCCTCCCTCCTGGCTTGTCTGTTCCATTGTAATGCCCCTGATCCGTCCCTCCTGCCCTTTATGGTCTGTTATGCTGCAGCTTTCTCTCCTGTCTGTCCATTATGGTCAGCTAGCTACCATTGCCTTTTTCCCCTGCATTCTCTGTTGTCCATGTGCATGGTTCTGTCCCCTCCCTATTGCTTTCTATGGATTGTTGTGCTGCACTCTCGTCCCGCATGCCCTGTGTGGTGTATTATGCTGCTGCAAACCCTGATGCCTGCCCTGTAGGGTCAGTTTGGTGCACCTCTCCATGTCCCTTCTGTCCTATGTTATCCCAGTCCATTTCCCTACCCCAATTCCTCCTGCCTTCCATGATCCAATGTACCATACTTGCGAACATTTTGAACTTGGTAAGAGGGAGATTTTGAAAAAAAACTGGGTATTGATTTTTCCCTTTGAGTTACATTGAAAAAGAGGAGATTGTAGACAGGAGACAGATCAAATAAAGCCCATTTGAGCTTAAAAACATTGGACGTTTCCTGGCTGAATCGGGTCTGTTGGCATGTATGGTTGTACTACCACTGCCTCTTCCTTCTGCCCACAATGGTCTATTATATTGCCACATCCTCTCTTGCCAGTCCTGTTTTGTTGGTTTGTTGCCCCTGCCCCCCTTTCCACTGCCCTCCATAGTCTGTTGTGCTGCCACTGCCCTTCCTGCCTGCCCAGTGTGGTCAAATTGTTGCCTCTGCACCCTCCTACCTTCCTTCAATTTTCAGAGTCTGTGCCCCTGCCCTCTGCCTCTCAGTAGTATCCTAATGAACAACTAGATTGCTAACATTCTATATTTATTACAAAAGTGTGGAATGCCTGACGACATCTTGATGTAATCAAAACTGTAATACTTAGAGCATTTCCTTTAGAAATTACATATATGAGAGGGTCTTATTTGCATCAAAATTATGGTTAGTGCTCTAAAAAACTAAAATGAGGACATATTTTCTGAGTTTTCAAATAGCAACAAAGCACTTTCAAATTATTTGTTATCTTTATGTTTTTTTATCCAGTTGACCACTTGATGTTGCACTTAGGGGAGAGGATGTGGTGTTACTTCCAGAGCTGCAGACTTTGCACCTGGGGAACCAGGTTGGAGTTTCTGCTTCAGCTCGACATTCTGTGATTCTGGTCAAATCACTTAATCTCCCCATGTCTACAACCAAAATGAATTTATTCTTGCGTGATGTAACCAATGCTCATGTAAAGCACTCCAATACCTGACAAGTCTGCACTATATAAAACTGCAAAAACACAAAAAATAAAAAGTGTTTTGCACACTTCTGTCATTGGGCTACATCTGGGTGATATTTGTGCTGCATTTGGGCTCTTTTGTCTCTGGTGGCCATCTTGGGAGATTTATTCGTTATGAAGTTTCCTAATTTCCTCATTTGCTGCAGTCTCCTCAGTAGGAAATGCTTTCAGTTTTGTCACACATTTGCCATAAATTCTGAATGTTAGCACTCAAGTTGCTAATTAGATCACTGTAGTAAAGCTACTGCTCACCAGGGAAGTCTGCTGCTGGTATTCAAAGTGCATGTTTCAATCTGCATGTCAGGATTTTTTAATGAAATAGAAGAGGATTTGAGAAGTCAAAATGTGCCCTAATTTTTCTTTCTGCAGCACTAATCATAATTTCTATGGCAAAATGAACCCCCTCATTTTGTTCCTTTGCAAAATAAATGTTTTAAGTGTTACCACTTTATTCCAATCAAGATGGCTTCAGGTGTGCCATACTTTTGTCATAAGTAAGACCGTTAGCGCTCTAGTTGTTCTTTAGAACACTCTGGGACATTCTGTCATTGGGCTATACTTGGGCTACATCTGGGTGATATTTGTGCTACATTTGGGCTCTTTTGTCTCTTGTGGCCATCTCGGGAGACTTATTTGTTATGAAGTTTCCTAATTTCCTCATTTACTACAGTCTCCTCAGTAGGAACTACTTTCAGTTTTTTACTTTGATTCCATCAAGAAGGCATTCAGATGTGTCACACATTTGCCATAAATTCAGAATGTTAGCACTCTAGTTGCTTATTAGATCACAGTAGTAAAGCTATTGCTCACCAGGGAAGTCTGCTGCTAGTATTGAAAGTGCATGTTTCAGTCTGCATGTCAGAATTTTTTAATGAAATAGAAGAGGATTTGAGAAGTCACTTAAAATGTGCCCTAATTTTTGTTTCTGCAGCACTAATCATACTTTCTATGGAAAAATGAACCCCCTTATTTTGTTCCTTTTTAAATGAAATGTTTGAAGAGTTACCACTTTATTCCAATCAAGATGGCTTCAGGTGTGCCATACTTTTGTCATAAGTAAGACTGTTAGCGCTCTAGTTGTTCTTTAGAACACTCTGGAAAGCTGCAGTAAAACACAAAGGAATCAACTGACAGTCTCTGCCCTTGTTGGATGTACATGTTTTACTGAGAATATCAGACTTCATTCTCACATGACTGAGAAAGATAATGCAAATTTACAGAAAATATGCTCTCAGTTTAGCTTATAGATCACCTTCCAAACCTCTGTGGGAAAACCATGAGAAAATAGTTTTCTCTCAAACATGATTCATGATATCCCAGCAGAAGGCTTTTTCACATGGTAAAATCACCTTTCGGACACTCCACAATTCCTAAAATGAGTATAGTACCATCAACAAATTATTTATAATGTAACTAAAGTCTTAAAACCTTCTATTAACTGCAATTCTTTTTAATGAGGTGCTATAATTTATATTGGTCCCAAGATGGCTGCCAACACTTCTTGGATGAATTGCTGACAGCCAATCAGATCTCAAAATGAGATGAGTGGTTAGGCTCCGCCCAGATATATATGTGATTTTACTTTTGATTTTCTCAGGAACTACTGAACGGATTTACACTATTCAACCAAAAGGAACGACTCTGAACCAAGGGCTACCTTTTTGCCAAATTTGGTGTAATTCCGTTTAGCAGTTCGGGCTGTAGCTGCGACTAAAGGTTCCTATGGAGAATTGCATGGGGAAAACATGTTTTGGGACCCCCCTTTTTTCTCAGCCCCCACTTGACGAATCACCCCAAGACTTTCAGGATAGGAGCGGACCGAAGCTGGCCAAAAGTTTTGACATTTTCGTGAAGATTCGTCAACCGGTGCCAAAGTTATTGGGAATAGAATATTGCGGATTTCCTATGAAAAATAGGTCCTAACTATAACTACCTACTGGCGACCGCCAGTAGGTAATATATATATATATATGTATACTGCTCCAAAGTGCCCGAAAGGTGAGAAAGCACTCCAAAGCCAGCATCCGCTGACGCGTTTCGGTGTCCCTTTCTCAAAGGCTGTAGGCTGTGAAATGTATGCGCTGTTTGACCTCAGTCCTTATAATCATCATGACACGCCCTCTGATGGGCTGCTCGGTTGAGCCTGTGCATACTGGGACTCGTAGTCAATGAGATGCGCCAATGTTACTGCAGCTTAAAATTTAAAGCCCTGAATGGGCCTCGGCATGACGTCCTCATTCTAAATCCTGCATAGCTTTTCCGCAAACACAGTTCGGGTAAATACCCAGCTGAGCGGCCCCCAAGGATAGCGGGGTGGTGCTCTCTCGGCGGCGGGGCTGCCGCCAACATATACTGCTCCAAAGTGCCCGAAAGGTGAGAAAGCACTCCAAAGCTACTGAATGCTTTTAATGGTATGAATGAGTCTCGGCACGTCGATTCATTTTGCAGCTCACACATCCTCCAATGCCTGACGCATTTCGGTGTCCCTTTCTCAAAGGCTGTAGGCTGTGAAATGTATGCGCTGTTTGACCTCAGTCCTTATAATCATCATGACACGCCCTCTGATGGGCTGCTCGGTTGAGCCTGTGCATACTGGGACTCGTAGTCAATGAGATGCGCCAATGTTACTGCAGCTTAAAATTTAAAGCCCTGAATGGGCCTCGGCATGACGTCCTCATTCTAAATCCTGCATAGCTTTTCCGCAAACACAGTTCGGGTAAATACCCAGCTGAGCGGCCCCCAAGGATAGCGGGGTGGTGCTCTCTCGGTGGCGGGGCTACCGCCAACATATACTGCTCCAAAGTGCCCGAAAGGTGAGAAAGCACTCCAAAGCCAGCATCCGCTGAATGCTTTTAAGGGCGTGTCATGATGATTATAAGGACTGAGGTCAAACAGCGTATACATTTCACAGCCTACAGCCTTTGAGAAAGGGACACCGAAACGCGTCAGGCATTGGAGGACGTGTGAGCTGCAAAATGAATCAACGTCATGCCGAGGCCCATTCAGGGCTTTAAATTTTAAGCTGCAGTAACATTGGCGCATCTCATTGACTACGAGTCCCAGTATGCACAGGCTCAACCGAGCAGCCCATCAGAGGGCGTGTCATGATGATTATAAGGACTGAGGTCAAACAGCGCATACATTTCACAGCCTACAGCCTTTGAGAAAGGGACACCGAAACGCGTCAGGCATTGGAGGACGTGTGAGCTGCAAAATGAATCGACGTCATGCCGAGGCCCATTCAGGGCTTTAAATTTTAAGCTGCAGTAACATTGGCGCATCTCATTGACTACGAGTCCCAGTATGCACAGGCTCAACCGAGCAGCCCATCAGAGGGCGTGTCATGATGATTATAAGGACTGAGGTCAAACAGCGCATACATTTCACAGCCTACAGCCTACTATAACTCGCGCGACCGCAATCCACTGCTGATGACGTCACATATTACATCACTCATGACATGGTCAGTGACATCACTCATGACATCACAGATGACATCTCAAATGACATCACTGATGACATCACTGATGACATCATCCAGTGAATATGTGTCTTTCTGAAAAATAAATATTTTTTATATATGTATATCTAAAGGTTAATGGAAGAATAAATGGGTAAATAAGTGTCTAAATGGATGTTTTTTTTGTAAAATTTATTGTATAACTGACTTATTAACAGTATCTTAGTGAATACAGTGATGTAATATGTGACGTCATCAGCAGTGGATTGCGGTCGCGCGAGTTATAGTTAGCTGAGCTAACTATAACGGGGGAATTTCAATGGTTCTTTACGAGTGAAATGTCCAGCTAACTATAACATGTGTGAAACCTATGTTTTTTTCAGTGAATTTGCAAGGTTTTTTAAATGCTAATTCCTAACTATAACGTGTGTGAACCCTATGTTTTTTTAGTGAAAATATATATATATATATATATATATATATATATATATATATATATATATATATTTGTAAATTTTTATATTATTTTAAAATTATAACAAATTAAAATTAATAGTGTAATTGTTTCAAAGTAAATATATATTAAATTTTTATATATGTTTGTTTAACTTTTTTAATGAAATCTATTTGTTTAATTACTGTTATTATTTAATATTCATTATTTTATTTTATATATATAAAAATCGATTTTTTGTACAACTATATTTTTGACATCGATATTTACCATTATAAATATAGGATGTTGTGTTATGGGGATATTTTAGGTGCCGATATTCTGTCAGTGAACCCTATTGCACCTCTGCCATTTTTTGTGCTGTATATCAATCCATCACACTTCCGTCATTGTCTTGAGGGTATATATCAGCCCCTTGCACTTTCATAGCCAATACCACTAAAAGTTTGAAACAGAGAGAGTTGTAAGGGGACTCCCAGGTCTCAGTATTCACCGGAGTGAGCAGCTCCACTGACGGGAAGAGGAAGGAACCAGAACCAGTGAAGACAGCACACCTGTACCCCTGGTCAAAATGGGGGTGCTGGTGGTTTGCAGTGTGTCAGAAAAGGAGTGCAGAAGTTGGTAACAAACAACATTTTTTGTTATGACCTCCAAAAGGCGATAGTTTTGTAGCCAATATTTGGGACACGGTATTTCTGTCAGGCGACATTTTGGCAATGGTATTCTGGAACCACGCCCTTTTTTCTGGTACCGCACCGCTTGCAGTACAAATGTATCGGGCACTTTCCACTTGAACAACAGATCGATACATAAGCCCAACCAGGTAACTTGAATAAGAAAAGATGTGGGTTTAGAAGACATTCGTGTTTGAGGCATAACCAGTACAGGTGAGCTTCTGAGCATTATGCATTGTGTGTTGATGCATCGACTGCAAAGGTTATAGTTGGGCTTTGATTCGTTATGCGCATTTGTCAGGGTTCAAGTCTGATGCTTGAAGCAGGTGATGAGTGTACAGCTGGGGAGCAGATGTTGAAGAGGACGAAATGTCATTGTTCCTAGATCTGGCCATGTCCCACATGTACTGGACTATGGGATGTATGTATGTAAATTAGGGGCGGCCTATTGGTATCTATAAGTGTTTTTGCAGTGCACTACTTTGTTTAAACAATGTACTTTACAAAGGGGTACAAATATATAATCGAAAGAAAATTAGCACTAATGATGTATTGTATTCTTCAAAGTAGACCAGTTATCTTACTTCCAAATCTAAATAGCTGAACCCTTAACATAAAAAACGAAACATATACATTCAACACACAAGGAGTCGACAACCTCTTTAACATCAATGTGCATATTTAATCCACGTGTCTCCACCAATCTCTAAATCTTGATAGTGATGGCAAGTGTGAGGCTTTCCACTTTTAGTGGCAGCGTGAATTGTGGGCTTTCGCCCACTGCCTGCTCTTGGTGGCAGTGCAAGTGATTAGCTTAATCCACTTTCTATTCTTAATAGAGAAGAGCGTCAAGTGGGTTTCTCCCACTGTGTGCTTTTTGCCAGTCTCAAGTCTTGGACTTATTTCCTCTTCTACACTATTTGTTGATGTCAAGCGTGAGGATTTACGCATCTTTTGCTCTTGTTGGGCATGTCAACAGAAGGTCTTGCTGGATCCACGCCAGGCTACTGGTCAGAATGTCAAGCGTGCAGATGCACTTAAATGCTTCACTTGTCCCACACTTCACCTGGAAACTTCACCCATTTCCTGCTTCTACTGTAAAAGCATCACTTCACAAATCTATAGGGAGCAGTCAATGAAGGCAAAGGGTCCACAGTGGAAGCTGAAGAGGATCAAAGGATCACCTAAGAACTCTACTGAATATGTTTCCTGGATAATTCTTCCTGAACACGATCCAAGGGTGGGCTTTCTAGACCTCCTGGCACTGAGAACTGTGGTAATGTGCCAACCCAAGACAGATGCCAGTCCGACTGCTACCACCTGACGACACATTGGGCCGTCTGCGAATGGGAAGGGTTTCAGGTATCAGTCAATCCTATAAGATATCACAGCGACAGTGTGCGGAATACAAGCCCTCTTTCATAATGAGAAGGTACACTCACCAACACTAGGAAACCAGGGGTCTATTTTAATGATTTATTTTAAAATCCTATCCTAGTGCACAGACTATGATGAATGACTCCTATGAAAGTCAATAACATAGTGATGGCAACATTTACTGAGATGGTGGACCGCAAACAGCACTGTCGCATGCTGAAATTACAAGATTCTTCTGCATTGAAATCCCCAGACCTGTCCTCATCTCTACGGTTTTCCCCAACACCAAAGAAAAAGCCCACTTGTGAGTTTGAAGATGATTCACGCCTGCATACCTCCTCTGAACAATTAAGCAAATCTTCAGATAATAGCAGCGTCTGCTATTCTTGTCTGCGTTAAAAGGAAGGCCGGTGAGCCCTCACAGTGAAGGTTAAGCTGCCTCCCAGCAGCCTTCAGCATAGGAAGGTGATAGGATTCTGTATGGCCTCTGTCTCACGTCCCTGGCACGAAGCCACATCTTTCTTTCATACCCTGCTTTTAGGTTTTATACGTGTCTATTCATTGTTGAATTTTTCAGAATCAACAATTAGCAGAAAAGGCCTTGGCACCTTTTCACCCACTTACATTCTATGAAACTTTGATTTTTGTTTAAAAACAATAAATGAGAAGCAAACTTATCAGTTTCCATGAAACCTTGGCCATCCTTCAAAACAATCACTAGAGCTAGAGATTTGATTCACATGAAATAACATGAACATACTCAAGCAGGCTTGATTATCACGTGGTAATGAATAAATATGCGGTTCATATGTCAACATTTATATCTAATACCCAACATATATAATTCAAAAAGGGGAATACCTAAAATAAATAAAAATGACAACCATACCAAGAGATGAGCAGAATCCGAGGACCAATCAAAGAGGTCTGAATGGAAGGTGAGCTATAGCAGACAAGGCTAGGGCAGGAACTGAGTGTGTGTATGGATGTATGAGGGAGTAAGCGATAACTGTGTGTGTGATGAGTGAATCACTGAGTCAGTCAGTCATTGAAGATGTAAATGAGTAAGTGCATATGGAAGTAGGTTGGTGAAGTAGTAACTGTAGTAAGTTAGTAAGTATGAAATAAAGACTAATCAGTGAGTGAATGGTAATGTGGGTCAGAGAATATGAAGTAGGTTGGTAAGTTAGTGAGTGAGTAGGTAGGTTGTTGGGTGAATGAGCAATCAAATTGTCTTAGTACACACTACTGCTTTTTTAGGTATATCTGCCTGGAAACAAGCAGTTATTCTCTCTGTAAAGTCTGTTGCTGAGTGTAGCTCAGAAAATGGAGTAAAGCTAAGATAAACTCCTCAGTTTTGTTTCTTGTGTGATTTGTAAGTGGGAGGCTGATACATCATTAATGTCTGCGAACAAACAGCTGTACAAGATTGATGTGTCTGGTGTAAGGCACCACTGGGTATCAGAAAGACCAAGAGCACGGTGCTGGCAGGGATCAGAGTGCTGGAACCCTCTCGATGAACTGCAGGTTAACCGGCCTGTCTGCAGCCAGCACAATGCGTGAGATGTGCTTCACCTCCTCCCCCGTCGGGTCAGGTCCTATTTCAAACATCTGGATTATCTGCAAGGTAAAGACAGGAGATGGCATTGTGACACTACTAATCCATGGGCATCAGGCATTCCTGTGACAGTGCTCAGCAAGGGATATCAGGCATACCTGTGCCAGTGCTCAGCAAGGGATATCAGGCATACCTGTGACAGTGCTCAGCAAGGGATATCAGGCATACCTGTGACAGTGCTCAGCAAGGGATATTAGGCATACCTGTGACAGTGCTCATCCATGGGTATCACACATACCTGTGACAGTGCTCATTTATGGGTATACCTGAGACCGTGCTAATCCATGGATGTCAGACATACCTGTGACAGTGCTCATCTATGGGCATTGGGCACACCTATGACAGTGCTTATCCTTAGGTTTCAGGCATGCTTTTGACAGTGCTGATCCATTCGTATCGGGCATACCTATGACGGTGCTCATCCAGGGGTGGTGGGCATACCTGTGACATTGCTTATCCAGGGGTATTGCGCATACCTATGACAGTGCACATCCATGGGTATCGCACATACCTGTGAAAGTGACCCTGAGTTTTAGGCATACCTGAGACAGTGCTCAACCAGGGGTATCGGGCATACCTCTGGCAGTGGTCATCTGTGGGGTTCAGGCATACCTTTGACAGTGTTCATCCATGGGCATTGGGTATACCCATGATAGTACTCATCCATGGTTTTCAGGCATACCTGTGTGTTAAATATGGGTTCTCTAGTTGGCAGAGGTATGTGTCTGAGTAGGGACCACCACTCCAGTCAGGGTTAGCTAGGTGCACACTAAAACATAACTGGTTCTCACCTGCTGGTAGCTTGACACAGAGCAGTTCAGACATATCTAAAGAGGCAATGTTTAAAGTATTTGTGCAACATAACACACAGTAACAAAATTAAAGCACCACAAAAAGACTCCACACACTAATTTTATGAGTTAAACAAGACCAATATGATAACAATCCAATAAGGAAGTTATGAATTTTTAAAGATTAAATGAAAATATAGTGCTTAAAGTCATAAAGCGCATACCGGGGCTATCTGGTTGCGCTAGACCAAAACAAATCCAAAGTTCAGGCCAACCACAATGGAATGTAGGCTGGCCACAGGACTCACGCATGTCCCACTGAAAAAGTATCTTTGAATGGAAGATGTGTCGACGTCGAAGACCTGAAGTGAGGAGCAGAGGAAGCGATGCTTCATCGTGGATCCCTTGAATGCAGGTGATGCATCAATTCTGAGCCGCGCAGTCGGTGAGGCTTCATCGGTGAACCCCTTTGCGATGCAGGCGATGCGTCTTCGTCGAGCTGCACAGTCCATCATTGTGAAGCCGTGCAGTCCATCAAAATGATGTCATTGAGCAGCAACTGCCTTGAACGAGGTGCGTCTGTTCCGATCTGCGCAGTCATCGATGCATGGATACTGCTGTGTTAGCACAGAAAAGTAACTTACCAGGTCCCTGGACCGGATTGGCACCACTTGGCAGGACTCACAGGTGGCAGAGTCCAGGTGCTGTTGCAGTGTTGTAGGAAGTCTTTGATTGCCCTGGGACTTCAGAACAGGCGGCATGCCAGCAAGCCCTGGGTTCAAATGAGATGGGTCAAGTCCTTTCCTCAGCAGGGCTGAAGATAGCAAGCAGCAGGCAACAGGCAGTATATCAGAGCAGAAAAGCACTTCTTCCAGAGCAGCAGTCCAGCAGAGTCCTTGTAGCAGCAGAGCAGGCCTTCCTGGCAAAGTTATTCTCAGGTCCAGTAGTGTATTGTTTTGGTGGTGTCAGAGACCCAGTACTTATAACCTGTTGTGCCTTTGAAGTGGGGGTGACTTCAAAGAATGGCCCTTGAAGTTCAAAGAGGTCCTTTCATCCCAGCCCTGGCTCCAGACTGCCAGCCCTTTGTATGTGAACAGGGCACTGCCTAGTCAGGTGTAAGTGTCAGCTCCCCACTCCCTTATCGCCTAGAAGGAGCCATCAGAATGCAGATGAGCATTCAGGCACCCTTAGCCATCATGTGCTTGTGAGTGTTTAGAAAGGAATGCACAAAATAAATGTAGCTTGCACCCACCCCAAACAGGCTGCAGATACACAGAGTAGTAAGAGCAGAGAAATGCCCACTTTCTAAAAGTGGCCTTTCTAAAATAGTAATATTAAATCCAACTTTACCAGTAAAGAGGATTTATCATTACCCTTCCAAAGATATAAAACATGACTAAACTTCTCCATTCTAATCAGGAATTACAACTTAAATGTTTATTTAGGAATTCCCAATGTTAACACATGAGAGGAGTAGGCCTCACAGTAGTGAAGAACAAAATTGGGTGTTTGTCACTACCAGGACAACCAAAACATAAAAGTACATGTCATACCTTTTACTTAGCTGGACAGAGGTGTGCACTACATATGGTGTATACATATATTAAACACAAATGCAGAAAGGAACTTTAGCATTTCTCACATTATTTTTAATGCAAATCTGAATGTTTTCAATTCAAGCACCTCTGTCCAGCTAGCCGGTAGGCAGCTGGCCCTAGTTTTCCTTGAATTTACAGTGTGAGGCAAACACTTAGAGAGGTACAGCACAAAGATCAAAACAAACAGCTTGATCACTGGTCCACACCAATATTCTGTAAGGGGCATTGTCAATGAACTCAGTAACACCCATAGACTGGTCGAATCATTACACAACATTATTACACATCATTATGAACACACAGACCACCAGAGGGCAACTAACCAAACAATAGCAGTGGCAAAGTGCTCAGAGTCCAAAGTCCAACAAAAAGTATCAGCATAAAAGGACGCTCATATATGGGTTTCAGGCATACCTGTGACAGTGCTCATCCAGGGGTATCTTGCATCCCTATGACAGCAGTCATTCCACAATATCTTGCACAGCTGTGAAAGCACATAACCAGTGGATGTTTGCATCCCTGTGAAAATGGTCATCTAGTGATCGCTTGCATAAATTTGATAGCACTCACCCAGGTATCATGTCAAAATATGAAACAATCAAACTGCATTAGTATAGAAAACAAAATATTTAACATTACTGACCTCAACCACATAACACCCATATGTGTATTTTATTTCACAGAGCCCATGCACATAGCAATGTTGGTAGAACTTCATTACTCAGAAGGGGGGTGGGAGCACACTGCCTCACCTCCCAGCACAGTTCGTACCTTAGCATTGTGGTAAATGCAGTTCACAGTAAATGCTTATTTGAATATTAGCTGCAGTGTTTCACCAAAGTTGATGCAGATAGTGCTGTAAATCTCTAGACACATGTGTTTCTGGATATTATCCTTCATCAGTATAGATAAAAAACTAATTTCATCAGGGGTTGCTGAAAAGGTTTTTAAACTGGTGGTAAAGTATTACGGTTTTGCGACCGGAATTTGCTCTCAAAACAGTAATACATAACAAATCGATTTGGTATGTGGAAGGGTGGCCTAAACATGCCCCTTCCAAATACTGAATCGAAAATGCAAAATGCGAATTGTATTTTGCACATTTAAAAAAGCATTTTTCCCGTCGCAAATGGACAGATTCTGTGAATCAGGCTGTTTGTGACCGGAAAAAGGCTTTGTACATCTGAGGCCAGATGTCCGATGCTTTTTTGAGGTCACTAATGGCCCAATAAGCAGAATCGGGCCTTTTGCAACCCCAAAATGCTTTTTTGTATGTACAAATGCCCAATTTCTGATTTTGTAACCTATTACCGAATCGCAAATTGGGTCTGCGATTCGGTATTAGGAAGTGGCGTATTCAGGATGTTCCTTCCTAATAGCGACTCGCAGTAGTATGTGTAAATGTTTTGTGAACGATATGTCATGGTAACCCATTTGCAAATGTCTTTGTGAATGTTGGGACTGCCTACGCAGAAAAAATTAAAAGAACTTTTCATTTTATATTTTGAAACGTGACCAGTTTTTCTTTAAGGAAATCACAGGCATGGTCTTTAAGCAATCACAGACATGGTAGTCTGATGACCCCAGCAGACCCAACATAATAGCCGCCGGATGTGGGCCCAACATGCACTCATAGAGCTGCCAGACACAGCCACACACTGTCTCACCTGTGCTATCTCAGTACACATTTGATAGAAATACCTGACCACACTTTGGAAAACAAGAATCAGTAAGGAAATAATTTACCCCCAACTGCTGATTTTGTGAGGTTATACTGGACAACAAGCAAATGAGATGAATCCTGTCTTGTGGAACAAGATACCAATATGAGGCATACGTTTGTGGTAGTAGGACACTTGGGGACTCATGTACAGTTTGGTATGTGTGTGATATCCTCTAAAAACACAGCACCTACTCTATTCACTATCAGGGGAAGTGCCATGCTGGCTTCCCCAGCAGAAACCTTTCTCTGTTTGCCTGTCCTGCACTGGGGAGTTGCTCAATGCATGAAACAACGTCTACCCTATTCAAGCCTATATGTACAGTGTTCCTGTACAGGACCACCATAAAATCTATATTCGAAAGCTGTGGGAAGGTGCAAAGTGTGCTACCCTAGGGATCTTCGGAGGAAAGATACGGAACTTGTACTTTTGCAGCTCTCACAATGGAAGACAGGTAATGTGTTATTCTGAGCTTTTGGATGCTGTGGCTGTGAAGGTGTCCTACAGCAGCCACAAGTATTGTTGAGAGATTCTCTGGAGTTCACAGAATCAGGGCAGGGGAATGTGTGAACTACAACTTGTTGAAAAAGAGGCGGGGAAGATTTTACAGGAATGTCACAAGGTGAGGAAGAAGAGGTCATTCTAGAATGTTTTGCTTTTGGAACCACACCATTTAAAATAAGCAATTGTAATGCCAATAGTTCTGGCTTTAAAGGAATGTTGTATGGTAATGTGAAGCATTATAAGTCAATAGCATGGGAATGATATGTATTTGTGTAGAAGCAAAGAACTGTAGAGTAATATTGGTGTGGGTAAAAAGGTCAAGCAACAGTTGCACTATCAAGTTACACCTAAATCTCCAAGCAGATTAATTACTGCCGTACTCACATCTGTGCTGCTGCCACAGAAAAACAAAGAAAACATTTCTAGTTATCTAAGGCACTTTAATAGCATTACAATGTCATGCCTGTGTCCCTGAAAGTTCAAGCACAGGCAGCTGGAAAAATAAACAAAATGATCACAGCTGTTTGGTGGGCAAGTACGTGTTCTCCAGAAGCACACAACTTATTTCCAATTAAAACATGTACTTCTAACTCCTAACATGTGGGCATCCCCTATCCTGGTGATTCTCATATAATTGTCTGGCGACAGCTGCACTATCAAGCCAGAGCATAAAAACTATAGCTAGTCGAGTTGCAGTCTTCTGAGCTGAATTACAAATACTGCTAGAAAGCAATGTTCTTAGAGAACATAAAATTGACAGTAATGCAAAAAATTGAGGTATCTTTGACTAGTGACACCTGAGACAATTTCAAAATCAATCAATCAATCAATCAAATAATTTGTAGAGCGCACTACAGACCTGCAAGGGTCCCAAGGTCGCTGAGGGAGGGGAGAGGAAGGGTGCTGTAGCTACTGGTCGAACAGCCAGGTCTTGAGTTGTCTCCTGAAGGTTAGTAGTTCTTCGGTTTGTCGTAGGATGAGGGGGAGGGTGGTCCAGGTTGTGGTGGCGCGGTGGGAGAAGGATCTGCCTCCGGTTGTGGTTCAACGGATGCGTGGGACGGTGGCCAGGGAGAGGTCTGCGGAGCGGAGTTTCCTGTTGGTTACGTAGAAGGAGAGTCGACTATTGAGGTAGACTGGGCCGGTCTTGTGGAGTGCCTTGTGTGCGTGGATCAGGAGCTTGAAAAGATTCTTTTGTCGACAGGGAGCCAGTGCAGGTTCCTGAGGTGGGGGGTCATGTGGTCGCAGTGCGGGACGTCGAGGATCATGCATACAGAGGCATTCTGGATTCTTTGCAGTCTGTTGATGAGCTTGGTCGGGGCGCCGGCGTAGAGGGCGTTTCAGTAGTCGAGTCTGCTGCTGACTAGGGCCTGCGTGACTGTTTTTCTTGTGTCTGTCGGGATCCATCTGTAGATCTTGCGGAGCACACAGAGGGTGTTGAAGCAGGTGGAGGTGACAGCGTTGACTTGTTTGGTCATGGTGAGTTTCGAGTCGAGGATGACTCTCAGGTTGCGTGCATGGTTGGTGGGTGCGGGGGATGTCCCCAGTGACACGGGCCACCAGGAGTCGTCCCATGCTGAGGGGTTGGGCCCGAGGATGAGGATCTCCGTCTTGTCTGTGTTCAGCTTAAGGTGGCTATCCTCCTTCCATACGGCGACGGCCTTCATTCTCTGGTGGAGGTTGGATTTGGCGGTGAGAGGGTCCTTGGTGAGGGAGAGGATCAGTTGCGTGTCGTCGGCGTAGGAGAATATGTTGAGGCCGTGATGTCGGGCGATGCGTGGGAGGGACGCCATGTAGACGTTGAACAGCGTGGGGCTGAGGGAGGATCCCTGCGGGACGCCGCAGATGATCTCGGAGGCTTCGGATCGGAACGGGGGGGAGGTGGACTCTCTGGGTTCTGCCAGAGAGGAAGGAGGAGGTTCAGTGTAGGGCCTTGTCTCGGATCCCTGCATTGTGGAGTCGTGTGCGTAGTGTGCGGTGGCAGACGGTGCCGAAGGCGGCAGAGAGGTCCAGAAGGATGAGGGCCACCGTCTCACCGCTGTCCAGTAGGAGCCTTATGTCGTCTGTGGCGGCGATGAGGGCGGTCTTGGTGCTGTCTTTGCTGCGGAATCCTGACTGGGAGGGGTCCAGGATGCTGTTGTTTTCGAGGTAGCGGGTGAGCTGGATGTTGACTATCTTCTCGATTACCTTAGCTGGGAACGGAAGCAGGGAGATGGGCCGGACGTTTTTGAGTTCGCTCGGCTCCGCCTTGGGTTTCTTCAGTAGGGCGTTGATTTCGGTGTGCTTCCATCTCTCAGGGAAGGTCGCGGTCTCGAAGGAGAGGTTGATGATGTTGCGCAGGTGGGGTGCGATGGAGCTGCTGGCTTTGTTGAAGATGTGGTGTGGAAAGGGGTCAGACAGCGAGCCAGAGTGGATTGTGCTCATGTTCTTGATTGTGTCTTCGATGCTCACGTTGGCCCAGGTTGTCAGGGGGTCGTGGTCGGTGGGGTGTGGTGTTGGGGCCTGTTGGGGTCGTCCGGGAGTTGAAGCTGTTGTGGATGTCAGTGATCTTGCGGTGGCGAGGAAGTCTCACAGGGCTTACGACAGCGGGATGTCGTTGGCGTTGGAGCTGGAGCTGGAGAGTTCTTTAACAACGTTGAAGAGCTCCTTGCTGTTGTGTGCGTTGTTGTCGAGGCTGTCTTTGAAGGAGGTTCTCTTGGCGGTCCTGATGAGGTGGTGGTGGTTGCTGATGGCGTTTTTGTGCGCTGTGCGGCTGCCTGGTGACTTCTCGCTGAGCCATATGTTCTCCAGCTTCTGGCAGGTGCGCTTAGACGCTAGGAGTTCCGGGGTGAACCAATTGGCTCTCTTGCTGGTGTCTTTGAGGGTTTGTTTTTCCAGCGGGCTAGGGTGTTGGCGCAGTCGTCCATCCATTGTCTGAGGGTGCGTGCACCATCGTCGGGGTTGGCGGGGTTGGTCGGTGGGTTGAGTGCGAGGTTTGTTTGTAGTTGTACTTCGGTGATTTTGCCCCAGCACTGACGGGGGATCTGTGGGGTGAGGTGATGTGTGACGGGTTTCCGAAAGGTGAAGTGGATGCAGTGGTGGTCGGTCCAGGTGGGTTTGGAGACGTGGCTGATGGAGACGTGGGGGCTTGAGGAGAAGATGGCATCGAGCGTGTGTCCGGCGATGTGGGTTGGCATCGTGACGAGCTGTTCCAGTCCGAGGTTGGCGAGGTTGTTTATCAGGGTGGAGGAGTTGCAGTCGTTGTTGTTCTCCAGATGGAAGTTCAGGTCTCCGAGGAGGATGTAGTCGGTGGAGGTCAGTGCGTGCATGCTGATGAAGTCGGCGATGGCGTTGCAGAATTGTGGTTGGTGTCTGGGTGGTCTGTAGACGAGGGTGCCTCTTAGGGTGGTCTTGGGGTCCGGGTGGATCTGGAAGTGCATGTGTTCGGCGGTGCTGAGAGTGTTGAGACCCTGATGGTCTTATTGTGGACAATGGCGATTCCTCCTCCGACTCCGTTGGTGCGGTCTCTGCTGGCGATTTTGTATCCGTCGGGGATGGCTATGGCGATGTCTGGAGAGGAGGCTTCATTCATCCAGGTCTCGGTCAGGAAGGCGACGTCTGGTGATGCGGTGTCGAGTAGGTGCCAGAGCTCGACGGCGTGTTTGCTTGCGGAGCGGGTGTTGATCAGGATGCATCGGAGCTTGTTGTGTTCTGTCGTGGCGGAAGTCTATGTGTCTTCGATGCAGGAGAAGCTGCAGTTCTGGCAGGCGAAGGGACCGTGGGTGCGCCTCGGGGTGGCCCTGCAGCAGGTGGGGGGTCCGTCCTGGGTTGAGAGCGATGAGGGTTCTGGCGTCATATCGGAGGCGGTCTTCATGGCTGGTGCGGGGGCCAGGTGTTCTGGTGCTGGGCGCGGTCCGGGCGCAGACAGGCTTGCCTTAGGCGCGTGCGTGCCCGCTGCGCGCAGCCGCGCTGCGGCCACCATTATAAGGGGAGGTGGGAGGGAGGAGCAGCTGGGAGGCAAGAGGCGGGTGGCAGGGGGCAGCAAATGGGTGCGGGGGGGCGGGGCCACAGGGGCAGCAGCGGTGGGAATTGCGGGGAATGGGCACGGAGGAACAAAAGGCAAAAAAGGTTACACAAGGCAAAAAAGGATACACAAGAAGGGGAAATAAAATACAATGGTCAGTGGGGCACAGAGGATCACGGAGGAGCAAGGAACAAAGTAAACTGGTACACAGAAGGGAAAAGACAATGGTCAGTGGGGCACTGAGGATCCACAGGGCACAAAACACCAAGAGCGCTGGTGGAGCTGCAGCGGGGGGGGGGCGACCTACCTGGCACTAGCCACATGGCCACTAGCAAGGAGAAACGACATTTCCAATTCCAGCCTTAATTTTCAAAAGTCATTGTAGTCGTGTACTTTGATCCAATTGTTTCAATGTCAGCAAACCACTCCTTAAACTCATATTATGACTGATGCCTTCAAGAGGAGCTGCCTACTGAATCTACCAGCGATGCATCAACTCTTTTTAATTCAGCGTGATCTCCATCCAGTGCTTAATTTGTAAAATATTAAGTGCCAGGGCTCTGACCAGGAGGCCACAGCAGCTTGCACCACCCATCGTCCTTGTCATTGCTGCCAAAACAACTACTAACCATCTCTCGCGCATGTAAATGCGACAGTTCAGATCATTCCAGGTCCCCAAAGCTAAAGAAATGGCTGGGGAGGCAGGTATTAGTCATTTTGTTTATGTACATTGTTTTCCTAAACAACTGTATACTGCTCATCTCTTAATTACATGAGCAGCGCCCACTTGTGGCAGGCTGCCCTAAGTGTGGTGTTGACAATTAGGTGCCGGTGCCGAGCACTGGAAACCAATTAAGTGCCGGTGCTCAGCACCGGAAAACTCCAGCTCAAATTAAGCACTGTCTCCATCTCACGGTGGACTTGCATTTTCTGTAGAGGCATCACCTTCAAGTGAGGAACAGAAACCCCCTACTCACCCGTGACAGTGCTAAGTGCATCTCCAGCTCTGCGATTCGACGGCCCACGCAGGCTCGTACCCCATATCCAAATGGGATGGAGCTGAAGGGATGGTGCTTCATGCCTCCATCTCGCAGCCAGCGCTGGGGCAGGAAACGGTCCGGCTCCGGGAAGTTGATCTCATCTCTGGAAAGTGCAAAGTGGCACATGACGAAGAGAGTCTGTTGAAAAAGCACGAAATGATGACCACCTTACACTTCTGGAAACTGTGTGACTACATACACAGACACACTACGTACAGAGCCAATTACGAGCCTGTTTAAGCGTTTGACAGAGGGTATACTGCACGGCAATCTTAAAGAATATCTCATCCCCTGTATCGTATGACACTTGTAATATGGTAGAATGAATTTCCGTCACATTTGTGATAGAGCGGTCCATCCACTAAACTTAAATCAGGTGGTTGACCTAATCGTCTTAAGCACTAAGCCCTGGTGTATTTCAGGAATATTTCAGTAAGTTCATTTTTTTTTAATAACAAATTTTATTGAGTTTTACGGTACATGATGGGCGGTGCCCGAAGCATATATTTTGGATACAGTTTGTATGAGATAGTACCAATTTTATCCAAACAACAATATTGCCTGTGAACATACAGGCCCAATGACTAAACTTGGCACATTTACTAAATGTTTCACTGTAGGAAAAATGTCCAGGTGTACGTGTGTAGGTGACAGAGCGACTCATCGTACCTTACTATGGGCTATCTTGATTTGATTGCCTGGTTTAAGGATGGTCTGGGGACGGCAGGGGAAGCAAATCTATGCAGCAGTATGTTGCCCAGCGAGACCATATTTTCCTATGTTTTTGAGGGCAGCAATGTGCCTGGTACACCGCGATTTTGGCCCCCATACATCTGTCCATGGCCTTTCTCCACCCACCCATTGACGGCGGGGAGGTCTCCTTCTACGTTTGGGTAATGTCCCTCTTGACAAGTATTGAGCCCAAAAATGGTAAGTGCTGTTTGTAGTGATTTCCTCCTACCCCCTCGGTACTGTGAAGTAAGAAAAGCTTGGGATCGAATGGAAGATGCCGGGACAGGACCCGACCAGACAGGAAGATATTTTATGCCAGAACGGTTGCAGTGCCCCACAGCTCCAGACTGTGCACTGAGTTCATTTTGTCATGTTTTTCTTTCATTCCCTTCAATGCCCTTTAAGGAGCCTTTCCATCCCTCCCACACATTGGAAGTGTTGTTGAAAAAGGCACAGGAGGTGGGTAGGCTGATCTCCCAATGACATGCAGCATTGAAAGAAGACAGGAGGAGGATGTCTCTGAGAGCAAGACAGGCAAATGATGATCTACCAGAGGCTCTAGAAGACCTGAGAGCAGCAGAGAGTAAGTGCCTTATTGTAGCTAGCAATGCTAGGTTACTACACTTTCACTTCCTACACCGCACATACTTTACACCTGTGAAGCTGAGCAGTATAAACCCGGGTAGAGCATCGGCATGCCCGATATTTAGGAGTCCGTATACCATGTTCATATACATGCCCTGGACATGCAGGCAACGGAGTAGCCAGAAAATTAAAATACCCCAACTTTGAACCAAAGCACGTGAAGCGAGGGAACTTGACCCACTCCCACTGTAGCTGGTAAAGCGGGGGGCTCACGACGCCCCTGCATGCAGGGGCATGTAGTGGTGACGAGATTACAAGATGTGTCAACCATCGGGAGAAAGTCTACTCTCAAACATTGTCTCTTCTAAGGACAATCCCTAAGCCCAAGAAGAAAATAATGCAGCATTGGTTTGTAGTGTTGAGTTGCTCTTAGCGAAACGAATGATCACAATACGTTGGTTATCCCCAAAGCGACCCAAAATTCAGGCAGTGGAGAGGGATTTGTCGGGGTGATCTCTGTGTGAGGAAAGAAGGATAAAGGAAATAGGGAAGGCTGATGCAGAGGCACATGAGTTAGAGATATGGAACACTATGATTGACATACTAACAGAATATCCACAGAATGGCGTGTCGTCGCATTACCCCATTGGAGCCTGCCCCCAGTTCTATAACCACATTGGAGCCTGCCCCCAGTTCTAATACCCCATTGGAGCCTGCCCCAGTTCTATTACCCCATTGGAGCCTGCCCCAGTTCCAATACACCATTGGAAACTGGCCCCAGTCCTATTACCCCATTGGAGCCTGCCCCAGTTTTATTACCCCATTGGAGCCTGCCCCCAGTTCTATTACACCATTGGAGACTGGCCCCAGTTCTATAACCACATTGGAGCCTGCCCCAGGACTATTACCCCATTGGAGCCTGCCCCAGTTCTATTGCCCCATTGGAGCCTGCCCCCAGTTCTATTACCCCATTGGAGCCTGCCCCCAGTTCTATAACCACATTGGGGCCTGCCCCCAGTTCTATTACCCCATTGGAGCCTGCCACCAGTTCTATTACCACATTGGTGCCTGCCCTAGTTCTATTACCCCATTGGAGCCTCCCCCAGTTCTATTATATCAGTGGAGCCTGCCCCCAGTTCTATTAAACCACTGGAGCCTACCACAGTCCTATTACACCATTGGAGCCTGCCCCCAGTCCTATTACACCACTGGAGCCTGCCCCCAGTCCTATTACACCACTGGAGCCTGCCCCCAGTCCTATTACACCACTGGAGCCTACCCCCAGTCCTATTACACCACTGGAGCCTGCCCCCAGTCCTATTACACCACTGGAGCCTCCCCCAGTTCTATTACCACATTGGCGCCAGCCCTCAGTTCTATTACCCCATTGAAGCCTGCTCCCAGTTCTATTACCCCATTGGAGCCTGTCCCCAGTTCTAATACCCCATTGGAGCCAGCTCCCAGTTCTATTACCCCATTGGCGTCTGCTCCCCCAGTATTTTTACAGCATTGGAGTCTACCCCCAGTTCTATTTTCTCATTGGAGCCTGCCCCCAGTTCTATTACCCCATTGGAGCCTGCTCTCAGTTCTATTACACCATTGGAGCCTGCTCCCAGTTCTATAACCCCATTGGGGCCTGCCCCCCAGTGTTTTACACCACTGGAGCCTGCCCCCAGTTCTGTTACACCATTGGAGCCTGCCCCCAGTTCTAGTACCCCACTGGAGCCTGCCCCCAGTTCTAGTACCCCACTGGAGCCTGCCCCCAGTTCTAGTACCCCATTGGAGCCGGCCCCTAGTTCTATTACACCATTGGAGCCTGCTCCAAGTTCTATTACCCCATTGGAGCCTGCCCCCCCCCCCCCACCCTCCAGTGTTTTTACACCATTGGAGCCTGCCCCCAGTTCTGTTATCCCACTGGAGCCTCCCCCAGTTCTATTACCCCATTGGAGCCTGCCCCAGTACTATTACCCCATTAGAGCCTGCCCCCAGTTGTATTACACCACAAGTGATGCCGTTTCAACAGGTGTTATTAGAAAGCAATTAACTTATGATGACCCTATGAGTAAAAGTCGACATTAATTACTCTTAATGTATCACTGTCTGAGTATATGATATTGCTGAGTGCTGCCTATAAGGTCACAGAATCCTTTGGTCGATGTAACATTGTAGTCCTACTTCTATGTTTGTGGAATGTCCAAGTTTTTTCAAAATATAGCCACCCTACCAATTATTACAAGAAACTCCTACCGAGTAAGTTAGCCAGCATTCTCACCACCAGTTCTGAAACCCAACAATGGAAGTTGATCCCTCAGACATTGAGGAAGAACGACTCATATCTCTGGACAAGTTCCCCCATCATTGCTCAGCCCCAGTCCTAAAGCAAAAACGGAAGACCAAATACAGACTTACATCTTTGGGGAAGTAATAATCTTCAATGACTATATCTTTCTCAATTCCAACCCTCGCATTTGCAGGAACAACAGGATACAACCTAGTCAATAATGAAAACATGAGTGATTAGAGAAATGTAAACTCATTTCGTTTCAAGAAGTCATTGCATGTAAAATGTTTGATCCCATCCATGCCCTCCCACTCCCTAACAATGTCCATGCTGCTAAATTCCCTCTTGAAACACCCTCTGAACCGGGATGAAATTTAAATGATATGAAAAAAGAAATGGGCGAGTCTTTAGTGAATCCCTGAGCTTTAAGAAGATGAGTCCCGAGTTGACGGATGAAAGAAGCAATGTCTGGAGGGAAGAGCTTTCAGGATGGCATGATCTGCCATCACTGTGTTTGTATCTTGATGTTAAAATAGCAATCCGGTTGTGTGCAGCGAAGCTTGGTTGTCTGGTTGAATGGAGGGGCGGTCGCAGTTTGGCGAGGCAGGATAGAGCTTGTCCATAAAGGGGCTTGTGCGGGAGTCATGTTATCCTGAATTCAATCTTCCTTGCATTGGAGCCAATGAGGCATCTTCAGAAGGCCAGCCTAACCCACTCCAAGAAAGACAATCCCAGCAATGATTGAGGTCTCTATGCTGTTTGACGCTGACTTAAGTGAAGAGACGAGCATACATGACATTGCATCGTCCGTTTTATAGGTCAGTGGTACAGGCAGGACAGGTTGCTATGGAGTGAAATGTGTTCCACTAACCCTATTCACTTAAGGATGCATTTTAGGCTTGAGTTAAAAAGTGGACCCAGATTATTGACATTATGGGTTTATTGAGGCCCATGAATGGAGCCATTGAGATGGGAATGGAGTGTTGGAACAAGAAGCAGTATCCTAGTGCCAGAGGCGCTGGCGAACAGCCAGTTGGGTGCATCCAGGTTTAACATTTTCAAGACACTCTTTGACTTTTAGATATGCTGGATCCTTGCAGACTCGGATGTGAATTTGTAGATTCTCAGCCTGCTTGTGGTGACCCACATTGCAGCCCTTGAAGATTTTTGCCGGTCGTAGCATTTCGATGTTTAAGAGGTTCGGAGACGCAGCTGAAGCCAATAGGCAACATAGCACATATTGGTTAAGAAGAATCTATTTTACCTGGTAAGACCTGTTTGTTAGGAACGAGTGAGGTCATTTAAGGGCCAGTTCAATGACGCTACAATCAGATGGGCATCACCCCAAGTGTGTGGTCCATGTAACCATGGCGAATACTGCCGCGACATTAGGGCCTTCCTTGTGAGCGGGACGGTGATTGGAACAATATTAACGCGCCTGATAACATCTGACTGCGCTGAGTCAGAGTTTATCAGGCCCATAAGTTCCATACAATTACGAGTTATTTCCTGAAAATTCTGAATAATATGTGGATTTTTTGCTTACTGCACCAAAATGCACATGTCCTGGTATTTACAGGGCATTTCCCTACCCCCGATAAATATGGGCATGTTTGCTATTTTTATTGCAATACTCTTAATTCCAATGTGTGCCATAGCAAGAGCCACCATACATATTAGAACTGAACAGCTAAATTGCAACGCAAACCTTAGAAGAAAAAAGGCACGCGCTTGTCTTTGGTCTACGGAGATGGTAGGTTTTCACGATGGTGACCTCCATATTTCCATACACTCGTTATAGCGTACTAAGGGAACAGAGGATGCTGCTCTGATCACCGATTGTAGGGTTTGGAAAGCAGGACGACCAGACATTGGGTGCTTGTTGGCAGGAGGCTCTGAGTCAACACTGCTCTTCTTCAATAGGGGAGAAGTGGTGAAGTGTTTTTTTCTGCTCAGGGACCGCCTTACGCTGAAGTGACAAATGGGTAAATTTAGTGATGAGGGGGTTGAGAACTGGTTGACAGCGTTTAGTGACCTTGCAAATTAAGCAGAATCATGTGCAACTGACCTAGCACACAACCTTGCTTATTTGCAGTTTTTGAATGTAGAAAACGTGGGTAAATTTGATGGAACAGGAAGTTGTTGCTCTGATTGGACCTGGGGGACATGAGCTGCAGCCATTTTCTGAGGGGTAAATAGTTTGTCATGAAAATAAGGTAAATACCTAAAAACTGAGATGAAGCTAGAGAGGAAGGAGTGGCAGGATATGTCATCAATTCACTGTTTGCATTTAGGAGCTCTTTGGCTGAGGTGTGCACGTTGTGCATCTTTGATGGTAAACGTTTGTGTCCTGTGTGGTGAAAACAGGAGGGAATGGGATGGGAGAAAGATCTAGATTCCCTCCATCATCTTTCCAGGGATTTGCCTTGGCATTTCAGAAAGTTTAGGTCATTGGAGAGTAATGTATGTTATTTCATTGACTGAGCCTTTCATGTGGCATGAAGAGTCATTATGTCAAGGGTGGCATTCACAGAGCATTATGAAGAGCTCATGAGGGCTTTAGAAGACCAGTGTGACTGGTACATGTGAACACATATCTGAGCACATTTTGATCAGTGTGGTACTCTGATGTCTGCCATGTTCAAAGGCCTACATTCAACCAAAAGTACTCTGTGGAGGCAGCACACTGCCTAATATTTTACCTTGTGAGATCTACAAAGCTTTCTTCATGGGTACATTTTCATTACTTCTGGAAAGCTAGGTGCAAATGACACCTGAGGCAGGAGAATAACAGGATGAATCACAGAAATAACTTTGTGAATTAGGTCAGCCAAAAACATACTATAATTCGAGAACGGTTCAGATTTTGACTTGCCCACATTGAGCACTATCCATCTTCTCTGATCTTCTTTTAAGTAACTGAGCAGTCTTTTAGATGCATGAAGGCTGACAGACCTGCAGCCACTCTCTCCACAAGGCTTTTCCCTTCTTTTTAAGCCAATGCAAGACTTCTTCAAGAAAAACAAGTGACCAAGATGACCTCATCAGGCTTCATTCACAAAGGTAAACTCACACCCATGTGTACATTTACTATTTTGGGTATTCACAAACTATGAATTTAATTTTACTAATAGTACTTTTACGACTGTGAAGACTCCCACTTGTGACTCCGCACATTCAAAGATGGGCCTGTCCTATCTTCTCGTTTGCAGAGTTCTTCACCCCGACAGCAGAATCCACACAGTCGTAAAATTACTATTAGTGGAATTAAAATCATGGTTTGTGAATACCAAATAAATAATAAACTTGCTCAAATGTGCACATTTACGTTTGTGAATCAGGCGCTTGTTCTTCTGGTCAATCATTTAATGCCAATTGTTGAAGAAGAACTCTTCTGCTTTAAACAGCTGTGCAGTGCAACATGTCAACATAAGCTATTTGGTTAATCAAATAAAAGATTACTCTACAAGAAATACTCTTATCAGAGAAATCCAGACTGGTTGGTAAAGTGATATCTGACAAATACTATTCCACCAATAGATGGTGACTGAACTGTTAATGATTGGACTTAAATACTATGATCAAGCATTGACGTCTTCAATTTCTCTTTGCACTCATTGCACGCATGTTATTCTATTTCTTCATTAGAAAGATTTAGGAATGTATGGTGTAATCTCTTTGATAGATTTCCAAATTTGTCAACAATATCTCATACACACTGCTATCCTAGGAATAATATCCAGATCTACTTGCTTCTCTTTCTGATGGCTCCCAATTTAAACATGTACTTGCCAAGGACTGCAGTCTAGTTTCTTCATACTAAGAGTTTACCGTAATGTCTCCTTAATAACTGCCTTCAGCAGGGGCATTTTGGAAATATCCTCCGCGGTAGGACTTCGGTCACCTGGTACCACACTGATCACCTCCTTGTACAGATCTTTCTGAATCTCTGGATCCCTGGCCAGGTGGTATAAGGTCCAAGTCAACGTGTTGGAAGTCTAGGAGAAAGGAGCAAAAATTAGAAGTCACTCCATGATCTGCTGTTTTGTGGTAAATATTTCATTACCGGTACTATTTTTTATGCGGTAAAGTCTAGTAAGAATAACTCAGTAAATATAAGAGGCAGAATCCGTGGTATTAGAGGTTTTAAAAGGCTTTATTCCTATACAAAGGAATACAATTCGAATTGCAGGCTTCTATTCCATCACCACGAAAGTTCAGGAAGGAAGGGCATACATTATTGACAGATAATCAGTTTTATAGGAAAATGTATTACAGTGAAACAGATGCAGGAGGCGTAACAGTTGATAATACAGATAAAATGTGCATACGTAACTAAAGAGGCGGACATATGGGTGTAATTTAATAAACGTCATCATACATGATGTCACAAGTGGGTGGATCCATAAGAGAATCCTGTAATGTCAGCAGAAATATTTGGCAGAGATGCGCGCGCAGCCGCATGACGTGTGATTGACGTGCAACTAGAGGGTGAAGGGGACTTGACATTTAGCTCTACATGTGGAGACAGAAGTCTGGGGGTCATGTCAACCTAATCCCAAATCATATCTAATATCCTATGTTTAAAGAACTGTGTTATCCAAAAGGAAAGGTCTCTAGGATAGAATCTATTCTATACTGACTGTTAATGCGTGTACAAGCGTCTAAGTGTCTACATGAGATGCGAGGGGGTAGGAATATTCCATGGTAACGGGGGCTATGAATTACTTGCATGAGGACAGCGAGGCCTGGCCCTTTGCACGGTAGCTGGAGGAATGTTTACCTAAACTACTAGACAGGAATGCATCGGATGAGGAGCGAAGCAGATAATCTTGAAGGTGAAATACAGTTTTTGGCAGGCAACAGGCTGGATCAGGCACCGTTAGCCGCGCAGGGAGTAGAACAAAGTTCATGGATACAAATGCAGGCTCAGACTGGAGCTTTCAGAGGCAGAAGGCAGGAAAAGGCTTGATGACAGAATTCTGGGCCTACTCACCTGAATCTGTAAAATGTGGAAAGTAAACCACACAAAGTCGGTGGCCTTTCATACTTAGGAATGGAATATCTGACCCATTCATGGCGGATCTGAAAGAGGACATGTTGACGGTGGACGCACATATATTTGCGTCTTCAAAACTGGAACTGGAGGGAACATACATGTACTTATAGCATGCACATGGAGCTGTTGGGGTCTACGATACGGGACATAACTGATCACAAAATTCATATTTCCTCATTCCCCTCCTTGTCCCCTACGGACCCTCAGGAGATATCGATCTTCATCAATCCATCGATCTGTTCATATAGCATCATTTGTTCTTCTTTCTTCTTCCGGGATCTTGAACGAAAACTCGGATGTGGGATACACGATGTGGCAGACAGACCACAAATCGCTGGCCCACATTGTAGACATAAGCAGCAACTGAATAGTATGAGAAAGCCAATACCTAGGAAGGATAGGATTCTCCATCCCCAGGCTGACAACACGCTCCAAAACCAACCGGACCAAGTCCAGGTGCCTGGACTCTGGTGTATCTGGCTCACAATCTTATGAAGGCGAGTTATGGCTTTATATACCGACGGCGAATTTTCTGGTATGAAAACGCAGCAACTTGATCCGATGACCCTACAAGCTCCGCCCCTATCGGCCAGGATGACGTCAAGGACAAGACGATTTTGAAGCACAACAATCCGCATAGCAGACTGCTCTTCTGTTAAATTGCCTAAGGCGGAAGTAGTTTCGTTCACTACTGCTTCAAGGGTTCTAGTTAATCTACGTATCAGCTTACTATTAGTGACTGTACCTATATAGGGAAAGAAACCTTTATTGAAATCTGTGTATTGTTCCCATGCTGTTTCAGTGTAATCGACAATTGGGAGATCTCTCTGCAGTCTATTGTGTACTAAATGGGTATTTCTATGATAATCAGGAGGTGCTAGGAAAACAGGTGGCAGAAGGAATGCTATGTAACAGGTACCATCCCAGTCTAGAGGTAGACGTATATATGCGGTCTGGCCACATATGAAGTAGGAATGACGGGAAGCTCTAAATGTAGACTTGCCTTGATCACTGAAATTTATTACAGTGGTGCATTTACTATGGCCCATGTGTATGGAACCATTCTTTCTTACACACAATTCCCCTTTTACTGGGAATACTGACATGGCGGGCAAGATTGGTGTAGCTTCAGATTCAACGTTCAGGATCATGAGGTTAAGTGTAAAATTACCTAATCCATATACTTCATTTTCTAGATCAGTTCCTGTTCTCTTGGGAAGTCCCTCCTTGTTAGGGTAGCAGACTTTAAGCAAAACTAGGTTCAGGTTTCCCCATACCCAGTTGTCTTGATAAACTGCGGAATTTGAATCTAGGGAATTAATCAAACTAAACCATGCTCCACAGGAGCCATTGTGTGTGAACGGATAGGGAAAGAGGGGCAAAACTCCCTTATAGTTCTGATAGGGAGGGAGTCGGCCACATATCCAACAATTTGTGGCATTGCTGGTCTGATGGGAATGATGTAACATACTAATGAATGTGTTATTGCGCAGCGCAAATCTATAGGACAATTCATGCGGAGGTAATTCGCTAAAAGAATGTTCTGCAGTTACATTGTAAGCACGCTTAAGAATAGGGTAATACATGTGCAATAGTATGCTGGAAATAATGATCAGAAGACTTAGAAAAAACAAAATTAATAATGTTACTATGCAGTGACTACGAAGTGATTTACAATACGCATGCTTTTTAAGCTGCATCTGTTGATTTCTTTCTCTATTCCGGTCTAGAGGATACATGTCAGAGACAAATTCAACCGATTCACCTTGGAGAGGACTTAAACAATCAAATTGTCTGACTTGCTAGACCTTAACTTCAGTTTATAAAGTTCAGAGTTTGTTAATTCAGCCAAGGGGAGCTTTGAGTCTGTCTGTGAGGGAATGCAGGGCTGAGCGTTCACACTAGATGGTAGTCCATAAAATTTCTTGATATGAGTGCAACCACCCTTTACGTCCCTCAATCTTCACGGCTGTCCTCGTAGTTAGTAGAACCAATTTTGGCGATGTCCATCTAGGCTCCAGTTGGGTCTTTCGGTCAAAATTCCTGACCAGAACCAGGTCGCCAGGAACCACGTCATGGGGCTTCACCTCAGTATTATCGGGAAAAGCTGCAGCTACCTGTGAATGACAAGATTGTAGTGCAGACATCAAGGAAGCCAGGTAATCTGTCAGCATATTACAGTCAACATCAGTGATTTTGCGAGGTATAGGCGTCCCCCACATATTTGGTGGTCTACCGAAGATCACCTCGTATGGGGATAGCCCTGTTCGAGAATGTGCCACCATTCTCATGTAAAAGAGCGCAACTGGTAAGGCTACTATCCAATCGACACCTTTTTCCCTACATATTTTGGACAATCTAATTTTCAGAGTTTGATTATGGCGTTCCACAAGACCTGCTGCCTCGGGATGTCGGACACAGTGGAATTTCCATTGGTAGCCTAACAAAAGGGAAACGTGTTTCATTAGTTCGGATGAGAACGGCTGGCCGTTATCTGAGTAGACAACACGTGGTAAACCGTACCGTGGGAAGAATTCTCGAACTAACTGTTTGGCAGTAGTCGGGGCAGTGTAATCTGAAACCGGGTAGGCTTCTGTCCAACGGGAAAGAGCACAGACAACTACGAGGACATATTTGAATCCTCGACATCGTTCCATCTGGATATAATCCATCTGGAGGGCTTCAAAAGCATGATCGGGAGGTTGAAATCCACCCTGCTCTACGGGGATGCTTTTACCTGGATTAAACTGACAACATATCATACAGGTACGAACTTTTTGCTTAGCTGCTGCTCGCAAGTGTTTGTTGAACCAAATGTGCTGAATGCTGTCTAGCATAGCTTTTTCTCCTAGGTGCGCTGGACTATGTATTGTGTTAATGATGACTTGAACCATGGAGTCGGGAAGAAACCATATAGATTTTTCCTTCGTCATCCATCCTTGATCTGTTTGGATCCCTCCTAATTCAGTCCACTTCTTTATTTCTTCTGGTGTAGCATGTGTCTGTATGTCAATTACATCAAGGGCGGGATCCTTAACTGTCATGCAATGTGTTGGTGTCGGAACTATTGTCTTTGTCGCGTCAGTTGTATGAGTCTGATTCTGAGCAGTCTGTTTAGCTGTTTTGTCAGCTAGGTCATTACCCTGAGAAATGATATCGGTAACTTTTGTATGGGCTTTGCATTTCATAATCGATATTGCAGTAGGTAGATGAATCGCGTCTAATAGGGCTTGAATGAGGGGTCCGTGTTGGATGTGGGCACCGTGAGAAGTTAAATAACCTCTCTCTCGCCACAGTACGCCGAAGTCATGGACGACTCCGAATGCATAACGTGAATCTGTGTATATGTTGACTTTCTTATTTTTGGCTTGAGTACAGGCTTGTGTCAGAGCGATGAGCTCTGCTGCTTGAGCTGACAAAGTGTTAATACAATTTGTTTCAATGACGTCAGTGTCTGTTGTAACTGCGTAAGCGGCCACTAATTCTCCTGTACTTGTTCTCATACATGACCCATCTACATACAATGTCAAGTCTGGATCTGACAAAGGGATATCTGTCAAGTCTTGTCTGGGTTTCGTCGTGATAGTAATGACTTCGACACAATCATGTGCCAATGGATCGACCGTAAGTGGAAGAGGTTGTGTTACGTCATTGATTATAGGTTTTCCTGAGAATCCAAGGGAAATATTCTGCGAGCCTGAGAGGGGTGCCCCTGGAACTTCACTGCGTCTTATAGTTGTTCTGCTTGCCCCTGTATCAAGAAAAAACTTTCTGTCTTCCCCTAATAGTTCACTATGTACATAAGGTCCCTCTTGGTCTACAGGAACCTCAATAAGGGGTAAGCCAACTTCCCTCTCTAGGCTATTTCATGTATATCGCTGATAATCGGGATAATCTGCTTGTGCATACTGATACATCTGTTGTGTCGTTGCTTGTGTTGCAGCAATAGGCTGCGCTTGTGGTGGTGCTACGGTCTGTTGTGGAGCTGCTTGTTGCGGAGCTAACCTAGGTTGTGCATGCTGAGGGATTTGTTGTTGATTCTGATCCTGTCTAGGTGGACGTGGTCTTTCCTGGGTTCTACCTGTGGCAATATTATGTTTCAGGACTGGACAATCGTGTATATAATGACCTTGTTGTTTACAATAGTTGCATGTCCCTTTCGTTGGACCTGCGGAATCACCCTTTTGATGACCATCGGCTGGAACTGACTGTGCAACAAGCATTTTCATTTTTGTATCTTTCATACGTCTTTGTTCGTGTTCTTGTTCTTCTCTAATTCTATTGTGATGATATTGTAACATCTGTAACATCTGTGATGGGGTATTACCTTGCCAGGTACTTTCAAATTTCAATACTCTATTCTTGACTTGCAGCAGAGAATTTTCAACTAATTTTGTCACAAACAGATGTGGATATGACTCACTACTGGCTTTTATGCCACTATTTATACCAAAACATTTTTCAAATCGGGAATAGAAATCACTAGTGTCTTCATCTGGCTTTTGTTTACAGGCTGATATTGCACCCCAGTCTTCCTTTTTCGTAGTTAATAAACGTGGCAGTACCTGCACTAGTAATCCTGGTAGTGCTGTAGTCTTTTCCCCAAGCCCTGCTCCTGCAGCTCGGGCCCTTTCTTCGTTTTCTAATGCTGTCCAATCTATCTTTTGGTCTCCCACCTCCCATTCCTTTTCTTTGAGTTTCTCATAAACACCGGCGGGTAATAGGACTTTTAATATTTTCATAATGTCGGGGTAGGTATACTCTCCCATGAGTAACATGTCTTTTATTTCACGGTGGAAACCTGCTGGATCCTTGTCATGGCTGGGTACTACTTTCTTCATTTCTAATAATTCCAGTTTAGTTATAGGCGTGTACACAAACACGCGTGTAAAGTTATTACCGTCACCTCTGATTGGGTGAACCTCACGTAACGGATTCTGTCTATCTATGTGATACATTTTTCTTCCCATGATGGGAACTGGAACGTGTTCTGGGCATACGAAAGTTAAATATTGGTTTAGAAATTCTAGAATTTCTTTAATCAAATCAGTACCTGACCCTCTCCATATATTCGTGAGTAGTTCTGTCAATATGTCAGGTAAGGGTCCTGGATCGGAGTGTTGGCTTTTATATAATATAAGGAGGTGTTGAATCATGTATATACTAGCTAAACACTGTTCGTATGGATCAAGATTCAGAAACGTATGTGCAAGTACATCATCATTGTATTCGCTGGGACTGTCAGCCCATTGTACTGCTGACCTGGCTAATTCTTGTTCGTCCATGGAATCGAGCATGTGGTACCCCCTTCGATCTCGGAGTAATTTATCAGCGGCTTGGAAAAGGTGTTCAGGGGATCTTGTATTTAACATAGGGGTTTGAAAATGTCTATTATATTCTGGACGTATCGGACGTATCGGATCATTAAAACCTCTAGTATTATTATGGGGTCTTCCTCTACCTACATAAGCTATCGTTTCTAATTGTTCTGATTCTTGCTCCTCCTCTTCTTCTGATTCTACTCTGTCTGTTTCTCGTCTTTCTTTATGTATTCGTTCTACTTCCTTGCGGATCTTTCGACACATGGCGATTATACACGCCTGTCTATCATGTTTCTCTTCTGATATGTTCTGACCCCATTTGGCAAGTCTTTGCATGGTATCGTGATCTGCCCCAGGCCTGTCTTGATTCCTAATTACGCAATTTATGAAAAAACGTAGTAGTTGTCTTTGGACATCCACTTTCTGGTATTCCATAGCTTCGTTAATACTTTCTGGACCTCGCCCTGTTTGGACAAAGCGATATATATTGTCTAGGTGTTCAACCATTCCTGGTATCGTCATTAAATATAATGTAGCTCGTCGTATACGTAGCGATGATATGAGCAATTTGTCCTGTCTACCTGGCACTGGATCGTATCTACAATCCACAAGCTGTTCTTTAAACATGTCGGATGTCGCTAATTGAGGTGTACGTTGGAGTGCTAAATCTCTAAGGGTCTGTTTATTTCGCGGCGGTGTGGCAAACATGTCCGTCGTACCTCCTGTAGCACCATCTGCGGTGCTGGGCAAGAAAGGATTCGTTGGATGTAGGATAGAGATTGTAGATGCGGGAAAAACTGTAGAAACGGACGAACCTGTGGGAACTTGTGTAGGAGTGTGTAGTTGCGGGGATACAGACGGATGCTCTTGGTGTTGAACACCATCGGCAAGCGGTGTGTGTGGTATGGCATTAGCATACTCGGGAGCTACGTCATCTAAATAGGAGGAAAGGAAAACGTCCTTTGCTGTTTTGGGATGTGTTTTGGGATGTGCTTTTATCGGGAGCAATGGAGGAGTTAAGTCATTTGGTATTTCCGGGGTAGCCTTAGGTAACCCTTCGGCCAGAAGAGGATACATACCATTCATAAGAGTGTTTCTTTGTCTATCTACTTGTTCTGAGTTTACTCGGGTACCTTCCTCAATTAATAGATTTTCTCGGGTTTTATTTGAATTCTCTCTACCTTTCTCTTCCTGCCTGAGCGCTTTTTCTGTACGTCTATATGATTCTTTACGCCATAATTCAATGGCATCTTTCTGTGACTGTCTGGCTTTCTTTTTCCATAATTCTTCTTCTACTCTCATGATGCAATCTGCATCCCAGGTCCCCGCTGCGGGCCATCTCTGACTTTCTGGCAAATCCTTGGTGTAGTCCACCCATAAATCAAGAAATAAGACGGCATCTAGGCCATGTTTATGATACATAAAGTACCCTGGAGTGTCCCTAGGTGGGATGGGAACAGCTTCTTCGAGTACACCTTTTCTAGTTTTGATCTGTCTTAGTTTCGAAAAGAGCGGCATTTTTAGACCTTATTACTAGAACACACTTTATACAAGGAACACAATAATGAACAGTCATTCACACCACAATATATAGAACGTATTAAAACATTTAACACTTAACAGTTTTAACGAACGATGATAACTAATAGAAAACTAGTTACTGACATAATACTGACATTTAGATAATACTTATTTATATGCAAGACATACTAGATATACTGCTAAACAGTACAGATACACTGCTGAAACAGTGCAGACCGGATTTGTGTACCCAAACCCGTCTTGACCGGCACAGACTATGTGCACGTTAAATGCCTCCCCGGTAATGGTACTCACCGGGTAGCTCGGAACGGAAGGCCTCGGAAACGGAACTGAAACTGGACCGGACTGGACTCGACTCGACTGGACTCGGAACTTCGGAACCTGGCGGGCCTCTGTATACCTCGGATCTTGCTCTCTCAGCTAGGCTCTGGTCGGGATACTTCGCACTTCTCACCGCCTCGTCTGGGTGTTGATCGCAGCCTCAGTCGCCTCCGCTTGGCCGGAGGGAGATACAGGAAATCCTGCAGGTACGCGTTTTTGTCCGTTCAGCTGTGGCAGGAGACCGGGCCTGCAACGCACCGCCGGCGCGTGAGATGAGAAAGTGTCCCTGTTCGGGCGCCAATTTATGTGGTAAATATTCCATTACCGGTACTATTTTTTATGCGGTAAAGTCTAGTAAGAATAACTCAGTAAATATAAGAGGCAGAATCCGTGGTATTAGAGGTTCTAAAAGGCTTTATTCCTATACAAAGGAATACAATTCGAATTGCAGGCTTCTATTCCATCACCACGAAAGTTCAGGAAGGAAGGGCATACATTATTGACAGATAATCAGTTTTATAGGAAAATGTATTACAGTGAAACAGATGCAGGAGGCGTAACAGTTGATAATACAGATAAAATGTGCATACGTAACTAAAGAGGCGGACATATGGGTGTAATTTAATAAACGTCATCATACATGATGTCACAAGTGGGTGGATCCATAAGAGAATCCTGTAATGTCAGCAGAAATATTTGGCAGAGATGCGCGCGCAGCCGCATGACGTGTGATTGACGTGCAACTAGAGGGTGAAGGGGACTTGACATTTAGCTCTACATGTGGAGACAGAAGTCTGGGGGTCATGTCAACCTAATCCCAAATCATATCTAATATCCTATGTTTAAAGAACTGTGTTATCCAAAAGGAAAGGTCTCTAGGATAGAATCTATTCTATACTGACTGTTAATGCGTGTACAAGCGTCTAAGTGTCTACATGAGATGCGAGGGGGTAGGAATATTCCATGGTAACGGGGGCTATGAATTACTTGCATGAGGACAGCGAGGCCTGGCCCTTTGCACGGTAGCTGGAGGAATTTTTACCTAAACTACTAGACAGGAATGCATCGGATGAGGAGCGAAGCAGATAATCTTGAAGGTGAAATACAGTTTTTGGCAGGCAACAGGCTGGATCAGGCACCGTTAGCCGCGCAGGGAGTAGGACAAAGTTCATGGATACAAATGCAGGCTCAGACTGGAGCTTTCAGAGGCAGAAGGCAGGAAAAGGCTTGATGACAGAATTCTGGGCCTACTCGCCTGAATCTGTAAAATGTGGAAAGTGAACCACACAAAGTCGGTGGCCTTTCATACTTAGGAATGGAATATCTGACCCATTCATGGCGGATCTGAAAGAGGACATGTTGACGGTGGACGCACATATATTTGCGTCTTCAAAACTGGAACTGGAGGGAACATACATGTACTTATAGCATGCACATGGAGCTGTTGGGGTCTACGATAGGGGACATAACTGATCACAAAATTCATATTTCCTCAACTGACATGCATCCTGTACTGCAGGCAACACACTGGTAAAGGTTATCAAACTTTACAAACATGAGTTGTTGTCATCACTGTTTGAAAATATCTCAAACTCAACAGGCCCAATTGTTACATTGAGTGTACGTTATTTATTTTCATACATTCCCTTTAAGAGTCTTGTTATTTTCCAAATGTCTTTGTTATGCCAGTTTCCCTCCCTTAGTTCTGGATCATTGTTGTAATCAAAGAATGATCCTCTGTAGGCAGGTCACATAGGTTTTAAGATGAAGTTTATTAGAAGATAATTGTCTCTGTTACAGGTTACAGATGTCATATAAATGAGGGAGAGGTGTGGCACAGCGGCCAGAGCGATTGATCCCTGGCTCACTTAATCTCCCTGACGGCCCCCAGCCCCTTGACACCCTTAAGGGGCTGATATTTTTGCGCTTTACAAATAGGAATTATTATTATTATTATTATTTAAACGCCATATCAATGCCCTACCAATGCCTCCTGCTGCTCAGCCTGCTCTCCAACTCTCTATTAAGCATCTGCTCTTTACACTTGGGAGGTTTAACAGCTTCATCTTCCCATTCCTGATTGTTCAAACATATTACAATCCCCTTTTCTATGTCACTCTCTAACACACACTTGACACACGCCGTTTCCTTTGTGGGCCCAGCCTTACTATTGAACTGAGATACTCCTTTCTTCCTCTCACTCCTACAAACATGTGAAAAGTGTCCTTTGTACCCACAATTGTTACATTATTTTCCAAAAAAGGGCAGTGAGGTGATAAAGCCCAATGGTTGACACTACCACGCCTAAAAGAAGTAAAACATTTGTCATGCTTGTTCCCAAATGGCACATTTTTCCGGTCTGCATCGTCCATCACAGCACACACCTCTTCTGAAGATTGAACACTCTTCACAGCACCATCTGGCACAGATTGCATCCACATTTCTGACTGTTCTATGGCTTTAGCAGAGGCAACCGCGTCTTGTAAATATGGGTCTCCCATAACCTACAGACGTTATTGTACTTTTTTCATTTTTAACATTCACTATAATCTGATCCCTTATCATTTCCTCAGAGGTAGCTCCAAAACTGCAGTGTAAAGCGAGACCCCGCAACGCCGCCAGAAAATCATTCCCGTTGAGCTCAAATGTGTTCAATGCCAAACTGGAGGAAGGCTTCCACCTAAGTTGCATTCGTAGCAAAGCCTCTATCCATACATTACGCTCCCCTTCTCCCTGAGGGGGAACTGGTGGCAAAGTTCTAAAAACCAACGGGCCTTCAGGCCCTAAGCAATGAAGAAGTATGCTCTTCTTCCTCTCCGCACCCATACGTTTCCCATCAATGGCTTTCATGGACATGAGGAACTTCACCTTCCACCTTGCCCAAGGTAAAGGAGCACCCCCTTACATTGTAAAAACTTTGCAGGGGGTTCAAACTGTATATGTCCACCCTCAAATTACAGTAGAACATGCAAAAATATAGGTAGTGAGAAGAATAAATGAGGCTTTAGAAAATGGAAAATAACACTAATAAGCCCATGCTATTACCCATGTACAAAGTAAAACGTCTGTTGTGTACATCAGCGGAATAAAGAAGACTCCAATGTGCACATTCTAAATAACAAACGAGGGGCGTTTATATGCATCTTAAAAGACTTGTAAAGCGGTTAAAAGTACCTGTTTCCAGCTTTGTGTATCGAGTGGCGATGAGTGGACACGGTACCTTCTACTTATCGACAGTACAGGAGTGGTACCATTTTTGATTTGGATGTGATTTTCCAAAACCTTCAAATGCATTTTTAGATTATATATTGAAGCTCTTAAACCTCCCACGTGTAAAGTGCAAGTGCTTAATAGTGAGTTGGACCTTATGGCGGACTTAGGGTCTCCTTGAACTATAATTACTGAAGAGTATTTCCTACAATAGTTTGGAGATATTAGAACTGTGGGTTAACCAAAAGAATCGTATATTTTGGCACGAAGTATTGATGGGTCTAATGTTGAAATGAGTGGGTTTATGTAAGTGGAGGTGATTTTTAAGGGTAGGACAGCTCATATTAAGTTGTATGTTGCTATAAAAAGTAAAGATCTGTACTGATGGCTGGTGACTCAGAGGATTGTCCTGAGTTCTTTCAAAATTCCCTGAAGTGTTTTCAGGAATTTTGGGCAAGTTCCAAAGGTACTCTGATTGAATAAGCTTAAAAGCAGGGCTGTACCAGTAAACCAAAAACTGTAGGGTGTACCGATTAACGTGAGACAGGAGCTTAGTAATACTCTGAAAGAGATGCTAGATGGAGGAATTACAGAGGTAGAGTCTTCTGAATAGGTATCTCCCATAGTTTCTGCCCGGAAAGCCGATAAAACTTGGAGATTATGCATCGACCTAAGAGCATTAAATGCAAATATTGTGGTAGACTGCCATCCTCTTCCCAACATCAACGAGGTGGTTAGTATGTTGGAGGCGGCAGCTGTGTTTTCTACGCTAGAGTTACATTCAGCTTACCACCAAATTGAACTCAGTGTAGGCTCTAGGTCTCTTACTGCCTCATGGTTTATATTAGTTCAAGAGGATGCCGTTTGGCCTAGTGTCGGCGGAATCCATTTTTCAGAGAGCAGTGTTTCAAATTTTCAAAGGAATGGAATCTTTTGTCAAATGTTTTCACGATGACATCTTAATCTTCTCTAAAAACAAGTAAGAACACTTGGAACATCTAAGTCAAGATTGTATGGAATCGAGTAAGCAGGGTTTGACCTTTAAGGAGGGAAAATGCAAGTTATTCAACGAATCAGAAGAGTATGTGGGACACACGTTGTCTAAAGATGCTGTGGTATCGAAGCAGTCGTTGGTAGATGTCATTGTCAACGCTCCCACACCTGATAACAAAGAGCAGCTCCTCTCGTTTGCTGGCTCTGTGAGTATTACAGCAAGTTTATCAAGGATTTTGCAATGAAAATGGAACCGCTTAGAGAGCTGAAACAGAAGAATGTGGAATTTACATGGTCTGATAGGCGGCAGCATGCGTTTGACTTAGTGAAATCTGAAATTGTGGGAGCACCCACTCTGAAGCCTTTCTGTATGAACAAAGAATTCATAATTACAGTGGATGCTAGCCTGCATGGGTTTGGGAGTGTTTAGTCACAGAAATGTGGATGTGAAGAATGGAATGTGACATTTGCTTCAGGCACCCTTGGTGAGGCAGAAAGGAAAAATGCTGTGATTGAAAAGGAGCGTGTGTGTGGGCAGTGGAGCACTTCCGTAATGATGTGTGGCGCTCACATTTCACTCTTAGGACTGAATGCAAACTGTTGATGGAGGTCTTGCCTCCTTGTGGGGAAGTTGTGCCACTGCGCGCATTGCTAGGTTGATGTCTAGGCTTCAGGAGTATAACTTCAAAGTTGAGCATGTACATGGGAAGAAAAATGTTACTGCAGATTGTTTGTTGAGGCCTCCATGGGATGGTTTGGAGGAAATCAAAGAAGAAGGGGACACTGAAAATTTTGCCAGTATTGCTGATGTCATGTCTGAAGATTTTAGGGGTATTGATGAGGATATGTGAAAAATTGCAATTGAAGAGGATCTGTTGTTGAAGAAAGTGTTTTTGTGCGTCAAGGAACGTTGGACTAAGAGGTGGGAGATTCCAGCAGAATTGTATCCCTATTGGAGAGTTTCTGAGGAGCTGGAAGTGAAAGGAAAAATGTTGTTCAAAGAGGGAAAGTGAATACCACCTGATGGTTTACGTGATCACATTTTGGACATTTAGGAATTTCATCTAGGAAAAGGTTGATCAGGGCTACTTTTTGGAGGCCAGGTTTAGATAGACTTGTGGACAGAGTAGTGTGAGATTTCAGAGTATGTGCAAACAGCAAAAAGATACTTAAATTGGTACCTGCTCCTTTGTGTCCTGTTGAGTGGCCTGAGTTTCTCTGGCAGAAAATAGGTTTTTTATATAATGGGTTCTTCACATTTTTTGCCACAAGAGTAGGTTTGCTATGGTGATGTTGGATTATCATTCAAAGTGGCCAGAGGTCATATTTGTGCCTCATGTTACTACCGCTTCAGTGGTTGAATTCTTCAAACAACTCTTTGCAAGGGAAGGGTATTATGAGAATCTTATCACGGACAATGGTGTACAATTAAAATGAAAAGAGATGAGTAGTGTTCTTAAATTTTGCCACGTTCGTCAAGTCATCACTGCACGAGCCTTGTAGTAATGGTCAAGTAGAATGGTGTAATCGTGTGTTGAAGTAACGTATTTTATGGGCATGTGGTAATGGAGGAGAGTGGAAGGATAAGTTAAGGGAGAAGCTGTGGTCATATCGCATCACACTCCATACCACCTCAGAGTTTAGTTCATTTAAACTCCTTAAAGGGAGAGATCCTATTTCTAAGCTGTGTCCCTGGTGGTTCACGAGGAAGCAGACTAATAAAGTTGAAGAAAAGGTGAAGGATGAGGTAGCATTGAGGGTGGAAGAGAAGCAGGAAACATCCAACATGCTTATGTTACCAAGTGGAAGACTAAAGTTACTGATTTTGTGGTGGGAGACTGGGTCAGGATATGCAAACCAGGAGTTTTGTCTAAAAGTGAGTCTAAGTTTGATAAAGCTATTAAAGTGGTTAAGGTCAACAGGAACAGTGTGGTCATTCAAGATGGGAAAGTATGGAATGTTAGGAGGGTGGCTAAGTGTAAAGGCGGAGAAAGCATGAAATGGTGGAATGATGTCCATGAGAAGGAACCAATTGAAAAAGTGGCTTCAAGGATCAAAATTAGTAGTATGGCAAGAGGACTCCAGGAAAATGTGTTGATTTTGTATAGATTGCAGTCTGCGTGTGTTCTTGTCTTTTTGTGGTGTGGTGCCAGGGTTTGTTTTGTAAGAGGATAGGTGTGTTACATTGAGTGTACATTAATTATTTTCATAAGTTCACTTTAAAAGCCTTGTTATTTTCCAAATGTCTTTGTTATGCCAGTTTCCCTCCCTGGGTCCTGGATCTAGAATGGTAGTGACAGAGGAGTTTGACTGCCAGACTGAAGGCTGGTACTGTGCTGTTTCTACAATAAAACTTTAAAAATGTTTTCTGGATTGGTGAATTAACTACACCAATTCACAAAGATTTGCCTGTGAGTGACTGTGTTTTATTCCGTTTTGGTTGTGAATTAGATCTTAACTTCCAGGCCTGATTTACAATACCATTTCAGACAACTACGTTACAAATAATAATCGATGCCCTCCGGACCACAGACATTCCTGCATCCATCAGGACCTCCACAACCCTGCTCTAATTTAGGAAAGGGCTGAAACTAAATGAAGATGAACTTACAGCTCACCTCCGCTCTCAGAATCCAGAATTCTTCCAATCACTTGTTGACTGTATCTTGGCCTTTCACCCTGTTCAGTGCTACGCAGCCCTTTGGCTAGGTTCACGCTGTCCAAATACCATATGCATACATACGTACAGACATATTTTATTCCAGACCTACTTGTAGGACACCCCCGCGCCGCACGGCCACCAGCTGCTGCGTGTGCCCCTTCCGCCTTGTGCCTCGCTGCCCGGCTGCTGCCGCTTGACCACGCCCCCTCCCTCGAGCCTCGAGGTCCGTGGTTGCTCCTGTGCCCTGCTGTCTTCTGTCTACCCTAATTAGTTCTGTATGCTTTATTTTGTGTGATTTCTTCATTTTTCTCTTAATTGCCAGCATTGTCGTCTTCTGTCCCTCTGTTCCCTCCCCGCTCCCCGCTTCCCGCCACCGCCGCTAAGCCCCGCCCCTTTTGCCTTCTGTATCCCTCCCCGCCTCCCAGCTGCCCCGCCCACCCGCGCACTTCGCCATATATGGCGACCGTGCGAACGCGCAGCGGTCACGCGCAGCGGGCGCGCCGATTGTGCGCCGAAGGCGCGCCAAAGGTAAGCCCGTCTGCGCCCGTCCGCGCCTGGACCGCGCCCAGTGCCAGGACCCCTGGCCCTCGAGGACCCCGACCGACCCGCCTGACGTACAACGCCGCCACCCTCATCGCACTCAACACCGGCGGAACCCAGGGATGCTACCGAGTTACTCCGAAGCACACCCACGGACCCTTCAGCTGCCACGCCTGCAAGTTCACCTGCATCCGGACCTGCCCGACACCAGCACCTGCCATGCCGAACACCAGCAGCAACCACCTCAAGTGCATCCTGCTCAACACCCGCTCCGTCCACAGACACGCCATCGAACTCTGGAACCTCATCGACACCACAGCCCCCGACGTCGCCTTCATCACGGAGACCTGGATGAACGCCTCCTCAGCGCCCGACATCGCCATCGCCATCCCAGAAGGATACAAGATCACCCGGAAGGATCGCAACGCCAACCAGGTGGGAGGAGGCATCGCCATCATCCACAAGAACACCATCCGCATCACGACCAGCACCGACAACTCCCCACCCTCCGCCGAACACCTGCACTTCCAGATCCACACCGACCCGAAGACCACCCTCAGAGGCACCCTGATCTACCGACCTCCGGGACCACGCACTCAATTCAGCGAGGACATCGCCGACTTCGTCAGCCCGCACGCCCTCCCCTCCGCCGACTACATCCTCCTGGGGGACTTCAACTTCCACCTGGAGAACAACAACGACTGCAACACCAGCACCCTGCTCGACAACCTCGCCAACCTTGGACTCAAGCAGCTGGTGTCCACCCCCACCCACCTCGCCGGACACACACTCGACGCCATCTTCTCATCCAGCAAAGACATCGCCTTCAGCCACGCCACAGAACTCCACTGGACGGATCACAGATGCATCCACTTCACCTTCAGAAGAACGACGATCCACCACCACCAGCAACAGGCTGCCCGAAGAAGCTGGAACAAGATCACAGCCGACCAGCTCGCCGCCTCCCTGAGCCAGCACCCTCCGGCCAGCTCAGCGAACCCCAGCCAGGCCGCCGACAACCTCACGAAGTGGATCAGCGACTGCGCGGACGAACTCGCCCCACTGAGGACCCCGCCCAGCAGACCCGGCAGCAAGAGAGCCCCATGGTTCACCGACGAACTCAAGAGCTCCAAGAAGAACTGCCGCGCCCTCGAGAAAGCCTGGAGAAGGGAACCCACGCCGGACAACAGGACCACCTTCAAGCTTGCCACCCGGAAACACCACCAACTGATCCGCATCGCCAAGAAGACGGCTTTCAAGAACCGACTGGACAACAACGCACACAACTGCAAGGAACTCTTCAACATCGTGAAAGAGCTCTCCAACCCCAACGCCGGAAGCAACAACATCACCCCTTCGCAAGACCTCTGCAACTCCCTCGCCTCCTACTTCCACAACAAGATCGCGGACATACACAACAGCTTCAGCACCCATCCGACCCACGCCACGACCGCAGCAACGCCACCCACCACCACCCTCCGCGCCTGGACCCCGGTCAACACCGAAGACACCGTCCACACGATGAACTCCGTCCACTCCGGATCTCCGACCGACCCCTGCCCTCACCACGTCTTCAACAAAGCCGACGCTGTCATCGCACCCCACCTGCGGGACATCATCAACACCTCATTCGACACCGCCACCTTCCCCGAGAGCTGGAAGCACGCCGAACTCAGCGCTCTACTCAAGAAACCTACAGCAGACCCCACCGAACTCAAGAATTACCGCCCCATCTCTCTACTCCCGTTTCCAGCCAAAGTCATCGAGAAATCCGTCAACAAACAGCTGGCCGCCTTCCTCGAGACGAATGGATCCCTCGACCCATCGCAGTCCGGATTCCGTGCCAACCACAGCACCGAGACCACCCTCATCGCCGCCACTGACGACATCCGAGCCCTGATGGACAACGGGGAAACAGCGGCCCTCATCCTCCTAGACCTCTCCGCGGCTTTCGACGCGGTCTGCCACCGCACCCTAGTACAGCGCCTCAGCAACGTCGGAATCCAGGAGAAGGCGCTGGAATGGATCGTCTCCTTTCTCGACGGAAGAACACAAAGAGTCCGCCTACCACCGTACAAGTCAGAGGCCACCGAAGTCATCTGCGGCGTCCCTCAGGGATCCTCACTGAGCCCGACTCTCTTCAACGTCTACATGAGCCCTCTCGCGGCCATCGCACGCCAAAACAACCTCAACATAATCTCCTACGCCGACGACACCCAGCTGATCCTCTCCCTGACCAACGACGACCCCGCCGCCGCCAGAGCCAACCTGCACGAAGGGATGAGAGAGGTAGCCGAGTGGATGACGACGAGCCGCCTGAAGCTGAACTCAGATAAGACGGAGGTCCTCATCCTGGGCCCCTCGCCCTCCCCCTGGGACGACTCCTGGTGGCCCCCCGCCCTGGGCACCGCACCCAAACCGACAGACCACGCACGCAACCTGGGTTTCATCCTGGACTCCTCCCTCTCCATGACCAGGCAAGTCAACGCCGTCTCCTCATCGTGCTTCAACATCCTGCGCATGCTTCGGAAGATCTTCTGGTGGATCCCCACGGAGACCAGGAAGACCGTCACCCAGGCCCTCGTCACCAGCCGACTGGACTACGGCAACGCACTCTACGCCGGAACCACCGCCAAGATCCAGAAGAGACTCCAGCGCATCCAGAACGCCTCAGCCAGACTCATCCTCGACATCCCAAGTCACAGCCACATCTCCGGACATCTAAGAGACCTGCACTGGCTCCCGGTCAACAAGAGAATCACCTTCCGCCTCCTTACCCACGCACACAAAGCTCTCCACGACCAAGGCCCGAGCTACCTCAACAACCGAATCAACTTCTACGCTCCCAAACGCCACCTCCGATCCGCCAGCCACGCCCTCGCCACCGTCCCACGCATCCGCAGAACCACTGCTGGAGGAAGGTCCTTCTCCTACCTGGCCGCCAAGACCTGGAACTCCCTCCCGGCCGACCTGCGCCTGACCCAAGACCACCTCTCCTTCAGGAAGAAGCTCAAGACCTGGCTGTTCGAGCAGTAGCGGCACCCCCTCCCCCCCCCCCCCCAAGCGCCTCGAGACCCTATGGGTAGGTAGTGCGCTCTATAAATTTCTCTGATTGATTGATTGATTGATTGAGAATGATGCACTCATCATATTCCAAAGAATCGGAATTCATGCATTTGTATTGGTCAGAAATCTCAATGAAAGGTCAAATAGCATCTGCAAGTACATGAACTAATAGAGTCCTATTGAGAGCATTTGTTAGAGTCACTGGTAAAATTCAGATGACATTATTGAGTTTTTCTTCTCTTGATGATGTCTTCATATAAATGAGAATGTTTCCACTGGCTCCAGAATGTCTTAGCCAGGTAACCTTTCCCTCTCATTCTCACCAACCTTTAACATTGCTCAATTGGCAACATAGTATGAAGTGACCGCACAATGTTTAAAATTGTATTATCAAAAATAATGTGTGTGTCAAACAATTACAGACTACAATTCACAGATATTGACCATGAGTTTGAACACAGGTTTTTGATCATGTCTGTAACTCCAAAATGGTTGGCAGAGGAGCTGATTATTGTCTTGAAAGTTGGGGTGGTTCCACAACCTTCTTTTCCTTCCCTTGTGTGGTAGCTGCTTAGGGCACTGTGAGATATTGTCCAAAGTTCTGCATCTTTTAACAACTTAATTAAAATTGGCAGCGTCACTAAAACATTTTATTTTACATTTCTATTAATATCTCACTCTACATTAATCTGCAAATAATGTTATTTATGCTCAATCTGCTTTAGCTTGCCTGATGCATAGATTATCAGAATTCACTAGCCCATATCAAATTCAAGCTTATTAGCATAGGACAGTTTATCCATTGATACGTTTTATACGTGATGATTGACACCTCGCTGGCTATCAAACTTGAGTCAGATGAAGGTAGAGAAGGTGGATTTGTGAATCACTCGGTTTAGGTGATATCACTTGGAATCGGATAGGATTTCATTCGGCCCAGAGGTCCTCTGATGAAACTGTCTACTGAGGAGCCAGAGAGACTCTAGTCATACACTGTGTGCATCTGCTTGAATGATAATAAATCATGGCCAGCATCTCTCTGGGCCTGTGTTACAGAACAGATGCTATCATGGCCATGGCATAGGTTCTGAATGTGGGTGATACATACCGTGTCCACTCCAGCCAGAAGTAGTTCGGCCATACTCCCACAAATCTCCTTTAGGGTCAATTTCCCGCTGGACAGCAGGTAGGTCAGGTATTCAGCTTCCACCTCCTCTCCTCGCGCCAGCCGCTCTTGGAGTCTCTCCATCTTGTCATCAATAAGTTTTTTCCCTGCAAGTTACAAAATAGGGAAGCTGTTCAAATGCTGTCATTTCATATATGGACACTTTCTAAACCAAGGCGCCTGAAAGATATTTCTAAATGTTTGCTGATGTGCAACTCAATAACAATGTAGTACGACCGGCTACCTACCATCAGTATACGGAAATACACTCCAAAATCTGTTGCAAGTATTACTTAAGCACCTCCTCATATGTTCATGAGAAATCTAGAAATATGTTCCAAAAAAAGGTTGACAGATGTAGTGGAACCAAAACCCCAAAGTTCACTTCAAAGCAGAGTCATGGATTTTGCTGCTTTAGAGTAGGCACCAACCCCTCATTCAAGAAGCGCAGAGAAGCAATGTAGTGTTCGGTCATTGTGTACAAATTAACTCACATTGTCACACAGGAAGTACCTTATGTAATCATCCAACGTACCTGCACCACACCCAGCGCCACGACCCCTGGCACTCCTGCCCCCCGAAGGTACACTATCGCCGAGCTCTACTCATTCAACCTTGGACACCGCAACAAACACTGCCACCGTGCTGACCCACACTCCACAATAGGACTTTTCACATACACCCACTGCCACTTCACCTGCCACTGCACACACACCAGACCACCGACCAGCCCTACCCCAACACACCAAAGACACCACTTGAACAAAAAAAACAACTTGCTTGTGCCCTTATCAACACACGCTCACTATGCAAGGATTCCACTGAATTATAGGACCACATCGCCACCCTCAGACCCGACATCGACTTCCTCACTGAGACCTGGTTCAAACCCACATCTGCTCCGGACATTGCCACAGCGATCCCTGACATATATAAAATTACTCACCAGGACTGCACCAACAAGACGGGAGGAGGAACAGCCATGATCCACAAAGAGACCATACAGTGTACCACCACCACCGACAATACCACCACCAACATCTCAACTTCAAGCTCCACACAGATGACAAGACAACCATCAGAGGCGCCTGCACATTCTGACCACCAGGCCTTCTTTCCAGCTTTTGCAACACCATCGCAGACTTTATTGCGGCTCTAGCCATAGACTCCAAGCACAACATCTTCAGTGACCTAAATTTCAACATCAACGACCCCAATGACAATGACACTGCACACCTCCTTGACAGTATGAGCAGCTTCAGATTGACCCAGATCGTCCATGACCCTACACACATCGCAGGACACACACTGAACCCAATTGTCATTGAACTCACATGGACTGATCACTCCATCATCCACTTCAGCATCTCTAGCCCCACACCACCATCCCCAAGATGACCAACAACCCCCACCGGAGGTGAAGCAAAACCTCAGAGACCAGCTAGGCGAATGCTCTCAACACCTCCAACCCTGCTACCACCACCAACCTCGAACAGGGAGTGAAAAACTTCAATGCCTGAATCACCAATTGCCCAGACAGCATCATCCCCATCCAGAGCAATTACTCCAAAATAGCCAGTTGGTAAACCCAAGAACTCAGAATAGCCAAACGGGACACCAAAGAGTTGGAGAGGAGATGGTGCACCAGCAAGGACACATCGGACAGGGCAGCCTTCAAGACCTCCCTCAATCTCAACCACCGCTTACTGAGGGCAACAAAGAAAACAGCCCTTGCCGCACAAATCGAACCCAGTGACAACAACACCAAGGAACTTTTCAACATCATTAAGGAATTCTCCAACCCAGCTACCAGCTAAAACAACATCACACTCTCACAGGGGTTGTGGGACCACCTCGCCCACTTCTTCCACAACAAGATCGCAACCATTTACAGAAACTTTGAACTCCAAACCACACCTACAGACTGTTTCAACAGATATGTTACCACTGTGACCAATATGAACCACACACTGACCACCTGGAATATCCTCTCCACCCAGACACCACCTCCACCATAAAATCCATCCACTCGTGAGCTACCACAGACCCATGCCCGCACCACATCTACAACCTCAGAAACCAAAGGATTGGCCAGGAACTCATCACCCTACTCAACACCTCTATCACCACAGCAACATTTCCCAATGCCTGGAAACACTCCGAAGTCAGACCACTACTTAAGAAACCCTCCACTGACTCAATTGAACTCAAAAACTACCAGCCAATTTCCAAGCACCTATTACCATTGAAGGTACTTGAAAAGATCATCAACAATCAACTCATGACACACCTGGAGCAGAACCAGCTACTCGACTCCTCCCAATTCAGCATCCGCAGCAATCTCAGCACCAAAACTGCCCTGATCTTAGCCACTGGCGACATCCGAACCCTCCTCATCTGAGGAAAACCAGCAGCTTTGATCCTTTTCGACCTCTCGGCTGCCTTTAACACCGTATCCCACCACACACTGATCGAAAGCCTCCACTACTTCGGCCTCCAAGGGGACACACTCAGATGGATCACCTCCTTCCTCACCGGAAGAACCCAGAGGATACACTTCCCACCTTTCACCTTTGAACCCAGAGAGTTCACCTGCAGTGTGCCCCAGGGCTCATCCCTCAGCCCCAAGCTCTTCAACGCATATATGACCCTGCTGGCCAATATTTTCAGATTCAATCACAAGAAAACTCCACACAGTGTGTGGAGGGGGGAACTAGAGGCGTGGGGTTCTAGGAGCAGCAGCCTCCAATATTAAATGATCATCACAAAAGAGCTGCTCCCAGTGTGATAACCCAAAGCGAGCTACAAGAACGTCGTGAGTGTGGGCACATCGGGGAGACAGACGAGCGGACGTATAGGTGGCAGGACGCGATTATCGCGAGTAACACTGAAACACAGTTGTGGTTCTCTCCTCCGCCTCTTCTCCCATGAGGCTACTTGTCCATATCATTAGGGCTTCACTATTGGAGGCATCCCTTAGATGGTGAAGTGTGACCCATATCACACTCCCGCAGTGGTGACACATTACCAAATGTGGTAAGAACGGAGCCCATTATTTCTCTACTTTTAGGTCCTGATGAATGCCGCGGACCCTTCGGGGCCACCCAGGCAGAAACATGTCGACCATCCACAAGATCACTCATTAGACGGTTGGGACCAATAAATATCCCAATTTCCGTCACTCTTATTTTAATATCATATAGTTTTCACCTCACATTAAAGAATTGCTACTGATAACTATAATGATTTTTAATTTTAATTTCACTCACATAGTCACGGGCCCCCACTCCATCACTTAGAAGTGCATCCTTGTCGTCAAGTGTATGCCCGTCCTCCATCAAACGAAGGTTTTGGAGGGCGAGGACTGGTCAATGATGAAGCATGACACCAGGTGGTGTGTGAGACCAGTCCAATATTTTCAGATCCCACGGTCTTAACATAAACTCCTATGCAAACGACACCCAACTCACCGGCAACCCCATCACCACCAGAACCAACTTCCACAGTTGAATGACTGAACAAAGACAAGACGGAAGTACTGATCTTTGGCAGCAGCATCAACACATGGGACGATTCCTGGTGGCCATCAATCCTAGGACCCGCACCTACTCCCTCCAACCATGCCAGGAATTTTGGAATCATCATTGATAACAAGCTCACCATGGAATCACATATCAACGCCATCTCCTCCGCCTGCGTTCTCACTATATGCATGCTACATAATATCTTCAGGTGGCTACCCCTACACACGAAACGCAATGTGACACAAGCCCTCATCACCAGCCGATTGAACTATGGCAATTCCCTATATGTAGGAATCACGACACACCTTCTACAGAGACTTCAGACCATAAAGAGCGCTGCAGCCAGACTGCTCCTCGGCTTCCCCGATGAACCCACATAACACCCCAACTCAGGAAACTTCACTGGCTCCCCGTACAGAAGAGATGCCAATTCAAGCTGCTGACCCATGCACACAAGGCTCTACACAACCAAGGACCTTCCTACATTAACCACAGCCTGAACTTCCACCAACCATCGATAAGACTACACTCCGCCTCCCTTTCGCTTACCCATACTCCCCGCATTTACCGAAGCAGAAGTGGGGTACGCTCCTTCTCCCACATCACAGCAATACCTTCAAATGGATCCCCCCTCGAATCCGGAAAGACCATCACCCACGCACTCATAATCAGCAGACTGGACTACGGAAATGCCCTTGATGCCGGAATCAACAAATCGCAGCGCTGGGAGGCCTCCGGGTAGCCATTGCGCTTTATAAATTTCATTTCATTCATTCCTTCAAATCCCTGCTCCAAAAACTCCAGACCATCCAGAACCTGCTGCCAAACTCGTCCTTGGCATCCCACGACATGACCACATCACCCAGCACCTATGAGACCTCCACTGGCTCCCTGTCGAGAAGAGAGTAACCTTTAAGCTACTCACTCACGCCTATAAATTCCATCACAACACCGGACCCAATACCTAAACGAAAGAGTCTCCTTCCACGCACCCAAGAGAAACCTCCGCTCCGACGACCTCACCCTCGCTGAAACCCCGTGCATCATCAGAGCCAGAGTGGGTGGAAGAGCCAACTCCTACATCACGGCAAAGACCTGGCACAAGCTCCCGCTCAACATCAGATGTTCCCCCACTCTGCACACCTTCAGGAAGAGCCTCAAGACCTGGCTCTTCGGCTGAATCGGAGCTGCACGACCTCCCCCCAGCACCTTGAGACCCTCATGGGTGAGAAGCGCACTTGACGAATCCCTGATTGATTGATTGACCTGGAACAGCCTCCCCACGCACCTTACTTCCGGAATTCCGAATGCCTCTCAAGACCTGGCTGTTCGACTGAGCCTTTGGGGTACGCAAGCACCTGGATACCCTAATGGGTGATTAGCCGTGCTTTACAAATCATGATTGATACATACCAAATGCGAATCTATTGTATAGCATAATATCAAACATGAATTACTGTTGATTAAGGCCCAGTCCAGCTAGCACTTCTAGCAGGGTTGCAGAGAACAAGACATGACCAATGGCTGTGCTCCATCCCCACTCCCTCTGGGCACATAAAGGCACATGCAGGAGGGTACTGAAGAATGGCTGCCAACCACAAGGTCATTCTCTTTGTACTGTGTGTGCTGGGCATGACCACGAGACACTGTAAATGTAGACTCACCTGTTCGTCTCTATGGAATGTCTGATAGGACATGTGCTGGTTGCCTGCTGAACCACAACTTTTGATCTCCATGTAATGTCATGTTATGTCACTTGAGTGATGCTATTTTAGATCTCATATAAGAAGTAATGTGTGAGGGCATGGGCAGAGCTCTGGAGTGCATATCTAACCAATATTGACCAATTTTGGTGTTTTTACATTTCAAATTTTGACTAGGATATGCTTTCCATGGAAGCTTTTCAGACATTTCTATCATTTGTAGGTCTCATTAGAGGAACCTGGGAGTATTTCCTCTTTACCATCATGTTGTTATCTGATTGAGTATTATGTGTTTTGGCCTGACTGGTGACTACTTCCATTGTAAAGCATGAGACACAGTGTACCTGTATGTGCGCAGATTTACAACCTGCCAGCACACAGTACCCTTGCACTGAGCGTGCCTTTAGGGGTGTGCCCCTATTTGTCCTATTGGGGAATAATATACCAACAAGGGCATTATTAAAGGCTTTTCAAACAACCAGGCACATAGGCCTGCTTATAAGTTGTGTGTCCTATTTTTTATGTTGTCTTACAAGACCTTGTCCTGTAAGGATAGGAAAACTAATAAGTAGATAAAACCAAACTGGGAATTTTCTAAGGTTCTGATGAAAGCCCCGCCCCTAAATGGCCTAACCACAGTGGCTGAAACATTTCAATGCACATTTAGTGTGAAAGGACACTTTATACTCTTTAAACAAACAACCTTTGTATTTTAACCATATAAAGGCACACATCTGTCCTTCAGGTATTTTTTATCATTAACTAGTAGACCCCATTCGATAAAAAATCATAAGTGCTCCTGGAATATGGTTTAAGCCCATCCCTGTTTATAAGCATAACACCATTAGTGTATTTGAGGTTCTGAGAAAAAAAAACTTGGTCGCTTTTTTGATGTTTGAGTTCACCCGAGCAGTGATCCGGCATTTGTGTTACAGGATACCTATTGATTGATATAATCCAAGTGTTAATATTGATAAAGTTGATATAAATATGAATACTGATACATTCATGTATAAAAAGGAAGTTGCATCTTTGTTGACGAATTCGCCCTTTACGAACTCCACGTCAACCCTGACTCAGAAATATGTAGGCAGGCAGGCAGGCAAAAGACCCAGGCCCGAGGTCACTGATTTACAGGTCACAGGTGGGGTAGCACGTAGCTGGCAGACAAGCGCACAAACAGGAAACCCCATATCAATTTCACAGATGGATGCAGTGACACCACAATGGTCCAGGGAGATTTGTTCCAACAAACCAGACATGGCCTGAGGGTTACGCATGTTCCCAAAACACCATAAAGTAAGATGTATGAAGTTAGGAACACATAGCCAATCAGGACAGAGCACACACAGTACACTTAGTGATCACGCGCTCCCCATGCTGGACATCTGGACATGTTATCCACTGGCTGCCTTGCATCCATGCAAGGCCGAAGCTCACCTGGATTTGTCATCAAATACATTAATTAACGTATCCACGGTTCACATTTCTTACCAAAAAAGATCACCAGAACTGTTTTATAGGATTCAATGAATCGTATAAAAACCAATGTCAGATCGATTGTAAGTTGAGGCAGTTCTCAGACCCTAAGCCTGTGGCTGTTCTCCCGGCCGCACTGTTTAATTAAATGAGTTGTTCCTGTTTTGCCAAACGCCGCTTGTCTCTTGTTTTTTCAAGGTATTTTTATGTTCAACAACACAAGGAACTTGTGGTCCAGTTCACTGCTCCCCTGCTGGCAATCATTTTATTCCTGGCTCTCTGATGAAGGTACTGGGCCGCAGTCCCCAGATCCTCTGAGCCCCTGGTTTGATCCCGCTATAGGGATTTCGGTGTTTTGTTGTTTTTGCCTGTCATTGTTTCTGTGTTTTGACATTGTTGTTATTCTGTTTTCTGCCCTAATTTCTGATCCTTTTTATTTCACTGTTGTTAAAGCAGCTATTTAAAAGTATTTTTTTGTTGTGGATGTCATTTCTCCTGCCTTTTGCCACTCCTTCCCTACCACCTCCCTGCCGACCCCTCCCACATCCCAGGACCATTTAAGGAGGCCGCTGCACTTCTGCACTGCTGTCATGCCTAAGGGAAGCCTGTCTTCGCCCGTCCATGCCTGGACTGTACCCAGCTCCAGAGCCCTTGGATTTTCCTCCCCTCTAAGCTACACTGCCACAGACCTCAGAGCCCTGGACCTTGGATCACCAACACCCACTGCTGGTGCACATCTCTGCGTACCACCAAAGGACCATTCTCCTGCCTACATTACCACCTCACCTTCAGCACTGAAGCCGTCAACAACACCAGAGACACTGCAAACATGGCCGCATTCGCCATGTCGGCAGAGACCACCACAACACATCTCCAATGCATCCTACTCATAGCACGGTCACTAGGTAAACACGCCACAAGATATGTGACGCTATCTCATCCCTCACTGTGGACGTTATCTTCCTCACAGAAACCGGCTACACCCCGCCTCCCCACCGGCTACCAGATAACACACCAAGACTGAACCAACAAGCATCCAGAAGGGCACCATCTGTTGCACTACATCACCAGATGACCCGACCCCAATTATGAAACAGACAAATTCTAACTCCACACAGATGGAAAAACCCCCATCAGAGGCACCTTGCCCACAGACTTCCAGGATCCCACCCCAGTTTCTGCAACAACATCCTGGACATCATCCCCCCGCTCTCAATCAACTAGGTGCACTATATCTTCCTTGGAGACCTCAATTTCAACCTCAACGACCGCAGCAAAGCCAACACCACCGACCTCCTGGAAAGCATGAGCAACATCAGCTTCAAGCAGGTTGTCTCGTATCCCTCCCACATCATGGGACACGCGCTCAACCTCATCTTAACCTCCAGTGACCATGTCAGATACAACCATGCCACTCAACTCACCTGGACTGACCACTACAGTGTCCACTTCATTGTTGCAGGACACACCCACTCTGACAATATACCCCCAGATCCACGTGCAGAGACTGGAAAAAAGATCAATGGAACGATGACTTCCAATTCCACCTCCCAGACTCCACACATGACCAAGAACAAGCAGCAAAAAACTGCTCCCAGTGGGTCACAGAATGCGCCAACACCATCGCCTCAGCCAAGACAGTCAAAGAACTGTCCGAAAGAGCTAGCTGACTCACCAAACAACTGCACTCATCCAAATGCAACTTTAGGTAACTGGAAAAGAAGTCGAGCATCAACTAAAAAATGGAAGACCGCACTGCCTTCAAGACTGCACTCAACCAATACCAATATCACTGCTGCTTGAAAGAAACCAAAAGGAACATGCTGGCAGGCCGCATTGCAGCCAGCACAAACCACAGCAAAGAACTCTTCGCCATCGTGAACTAGTTCTCCTATCCCACAGCCACCAAAAACAACATTACTCCCGTCCAGGAACTAAGCGACAACTCATTCCATTCTATTCTATATGTCTTGGATAGTGCGTAGCTACCTGGAGGACTCCCATTGGTAGAACAGTCAGGTAGGAGCTAAAAGGTCGTGTTAGCCAGGACTCAGCAGGGCTAATTGCTATATAGCCATGTTTTCAGGGCCTTGCGGAATATAAGTTTGCTGGAGACCAAACATAGTTCCAAAGGAAGAGTGTTCCAAAGTTTGTGGGCCCGATAAGAGAAACAACCTCACTGACTTTTTCCACAAATTCTCAGCCATCTACAAAAACTTCAAACACCAACCCTCCACCACTGACAGCTTCAACCAGCTCACAACTACAAACTCAATCCCCGAACATCTGCTCACCCACTGGAACCCCCTCACCACACAAGAAACAGTCTCCATCATTAACTCCATATACTTGGGAGCACCCACAGACCCATGCCCCCAACACATCTTCAACCTTGGAAGCAAGTCAATCAGCGACAAGCTCAGAAAGGTCCGGAACACCTCTATTACTGCAGCCACCTTACTAGATGACTGGAAACACACCTAAGTGAGACACCGCCTGGAGAAACCATCAGCCGATCCAACCGCACCAAAGAACTACCGGCCCATCTCTCTACTCCCTTACCCAGCAAAAGACCTCGAGAAAGTGATCCACCACCTAGAAGACTACAACTACCTGGACCCCTCCCAGTCTAGATTTAGAGCTAACCACAGCAAAGAGAGCCCTGATCGCAGCAACCGACGACATCAGAGCCCTCCTTGACCATGGAGAAATGGATATCCTCATCCTCCCAGACCTGTCCGCCACGTTTGACACCGTCTCCCACCCCATCCTGATCAACAGACTTTTCCACATATGGATCCAGGGAGATGCCCTCAGATGGATCACCTTGTACCTCACTGGCAGAATCTAGAGGATCTGCCTCCCATCGTTCACTTTAGAGCCCAAGAGGATCATCTGCTGAGTCCCCAAAGGATCGTTCCTCAGCCCCACTGTTTTCAACACCGACATTATCCCCCTGGCTGACATCGTCAGATCACACAGAATTAACATCAACTCCTACCCCGACGACACCCAGCTCATCCTCTCACTGTCAGAAGATCCCTCCACCACCAAAGCCAACTTTGATAGATGCATGAGGAACATCGTGTACTGGATGAAGGACAACTGTCTAAATCTCAACATGGAGAAGATGGAAGTCCTCATCTTTTAGAACAACACCTCGCCATGGAACAGCACATGGTCGCCCGTGGAACTTGGCCCACCGCCCACCCCGACAGACCATGCCCGCAACCTCGGCATCATCTTAGATAGCAAACTATCTATGAAGAAACAATTCAACGCAGTCTCTTCCACCTGCTTCCACACCCTTTGCATGCTCCAAAAACTTTCAAGTGGATTCCAGCTAATACCAGAATAACCCTCACGCAGGCCCTCACCACAGGCAGACTGGACTACGGAATCACACTCTACGTAGGCATCACGGCACGCCTCATGAAGAAACTTCAGGCGATACAAGACTCAGCAGCAAGACTCATCCTCAACCCCTTTAGAAGGACCCACATCACACCCCATTTCAAGAAACTTCACTAGCTCCTGATTCAGAAGAGATACCAGTTTAAGAAGCTGACCCACGCGTACAAGGCCTTGCACAACAAAGGTCCTTCATACATCAACAAATGCCTGACTTTCCACCAACCAACCAAACACCACCAATCCACCTCACCAAACCAACAGCGGAGGACGCTCATTCTCACACCTGGCAGCCAAGGCATGGAACGACCTCCCCCTGCACCTCAGGACCGCACCTTCGCGCCAGCTCTTCAGGAAGTAAATCAAGACCTTGTTGTTTGAATCATCACAGCACCACGTAGCAGATAATACTTATCCAGTGCCTCAAGACCCTCGCGGGTGATTTGCAGTGCTTTAAAAATGATTGATTGATTGATTGATTGAGATGGAAGGGAAAAAGAGATTGAAGACAATCAGAGCAATCAAATGCAGATCAATTACTGCAGGGGTGTATACCTAAACTAGTAGGACAGACACCAGCTGTGAGTACTGTTGAAGAGGTGTCTTACCAAGGTGTGCCAGTCCTGTAATGTATGTCTCTTGAGCGAGTAAAAAGATTGAGGCCCATAATGATACATCAACCCATAAGTAAAGTAAGGTTTCGACCAGGAGTAGGAAGGGAGAACAGGAAGGGCTGTAACACCTGGTTTGTGCAAGCCATCTACACCCCAGCACTTTCCCAGCAGTCTAGATTTAGGAGTCACTGCAGTGGGACTCTTTAAGTATTAGGACGCAAAGTTTAAGGGGTTTCCTACCACCTTTTTTCAGGCGATTCAGCATCAGTGTATACCAGAGTGTTCTGTTTGGGGGTGGCCATGCAGCAGCCTCTGTTGATTAGCCCTTTCGTGGCACTCTGCTTCCACCCACCTCCCAGCGCCTTATTCCCCTGCTCCTGTGAGGGGGATCCACTGCCTTCTATTTCTGAGCTACAAGCCTTTTGCCTAATATAAGACACAGGTCGATGAACCTAGTTTAATTTTTCTCCTTGTTGGGGCATCAAACCCTGAAGCGCATTCTACCTATGTATCATGACACTCATAGTAGTGGTTCTAATGTGTTCCTAAAATGATAATATTTTGCTACATGTCGTGCACCAGTCCAGAACAATGCAGAATATTCTATTTAACTGAGCAGTAGTCAGAAACTTGCACTGAATAATGCTATGTTGTATTACTTTAAAGAGGGCATTTATTGACACTGTTTTAGGATAGGTCAAAACCCTGCCCAACTTCTACTCTGGCATTTCCGTATTAAGGCCAATCTCCCAACTAGATTTTAGATCATCGGGGGGAGGCGCTAGCATGCCGGCTGCAAGATGGCAGCCACGTAGTGAGGCTCTGCAGGTCGGGCAGTCAATCCACCAATTCTCCTGCAGGCTGCCAGCCCATCGCAACCAGTAAGGCCGTTAAACCGACCCAATACTGGCTGCTGCACTGGCTGGAGGCGAAATTGGTGGCAGTGGAGGACCGGCTCCAGAGATGCGCTGCATGAACGCTTTCTGCGGGAAAATGAAGGCCCCGGCCTGACTGTGGTGCGGGCTGGTGTGGACTGCGTGCTCTGCCTGGCTGGAGGAGGTGTCGCGCCCCCGATCTGTACGAGTGCCAACGGGGGCGTCCGAGGCTGAGAGGGAACCCTAAGATGGTGAATGTTAAGGACAGGCTGAGGCGGGTGGACTGCGTCCCTGCTTCCTGGACTCTGAACTCGGCTTTCCTCAAACCCTCCCCGCTGCGACACCTAGGCCACGTGAGGCATGGAGATGGACGGCGGTGCCAGGTAGGGGTGTGTCGGCCGGGAGGTCGCCCGGCAGGGTGCGATCTCCAGCGCTGGTGGAAAGGAGCTGGGTGGTGGTGGGCGGCCTGCCCGCGAGATTGTGGCCTTGGTTGTGCAAGGCCTGCCCCTGGCTGGGCTCTCCTGGGTCCGAGTGCCCTTCGCCTGCTGCGGAGCCCAGCAGTGGGGCGGCTGGAGAGTGGATGTGAGACCCCAAGGAACGTGCGACTCCCGCTGGCCAGGACAGCGCCTTCATTGGCCGGGGGAGGCCGGTGTGAGTCAGAACCTCAGTGACTGGGCTGTGTGTGAGGCCCGCACAGCGACCCGCACAGCGACCATGGCGTGTTGATGGACACTGTTGGATTGCGTGACCTCGCCTTGTGGTGGACTTGGCAGCGTGAGGGCCCCTGATCATCAGTGACGGAGTCAGTTGGGTGCCAGGGCCTCGCCCATAGTGTGGAGCGGTCCTTGGCCTTCCGTGAACCGGCTGGCAGGCATTTCACAGCAGCTTGAGGAGGCAGACCTTAGGAGCCTGGCGGGCCTCGGTGCTTGCCTAGCTCGCTGGCCCTGAGTCTGGTTGGGCCTGGTGACTCTGGCTGGGGCCAGGTTTGGAGACGACCCCTTGTATTGTTTGGCTTGCCCTCCCTGTGCTGGGGGTGACAGGGCCGCTGTTCCCCCCCCTCGTCAGTGGACACTGTGTTGACCCTGTGATATCTGGCCATTGGGGGATCATTGGGCTGCGGCTTGGACTGGCAACAACTGGCAGGCACTGCTGAGGAGGGACCACTCCTGAAGGTGTGGGCGGACATGGGGAAACTAGACGCCAAGCAACCAAAACTCTCCTTTGAACTCCGCAAAGCTCCTAAAGGGAACAGCCCCCCGGTGGACAACACTGACAGAGAGAACATGGCGGCTGCGACGAATGCGGAGCCGAGCATATGAGCCATGTTCACTGAGCTGAAACAATCTCTGGCAGCGATAGACCTCAAGATTGATTCAGTGTCAGAATGCCTGGACTGGCTGAAAGACAAAGTGGCGAGCCACGACGAGCGCATCTCGGAGGTTGAACAGCGAACCTTCGCGCTGGAAGATGATGGCACAGCGATGCGCGAAAAACTGCACAACATAGAAAAGGTGCTTGAGGTCATCAGCCTAAAAAATGAAGACCTTGAGGCCAGGTCCCGGAGCAACAACCTGCGCATTTTGGGTGTCCCAGAGTCCACCGCGATGACCCGGGTGGAGGACTATGTCGAGGACATGCTTTGATCCCTGTTTGGGATGCCCTGTCGTCTGTGTGTGTGGTGGAGCATGCCCACAGGTCCTTGGGCTTGCTGCCCCCCAGGCACCCCGGCCTGCCCCATCGTCGCGAGGCTGTTGAACTATAGGGGCCGGGACACGGTGCTATGAAACGCCTGCGACTTGCAGGTCATCAGATACCAGGGCAATGCTGTTTCATTCCTCCCGTACTTTACGCTATCTTTACAGGTGGCCCATCGATAATCTGTACCCGCCAAGCAGATGCTACAGCAGCAGGATATTAAATACTCCCTTCTCTACCCAGCGAAACAATGTGTTTTTCACTCCGTAAAGACGTCATACTTCACAGAACCCAAGTTGGCCACCAAATTCGCCTGTAGTCTTAAACGCCCGAAGCAGGCTGCCACCATGGACAAGGATCAGTTGGCAGTTGATACGTTGAATGAGAACGATTGACCAGTCTGCAACAGCCTTACTTTCCTAGAGGAGTTTGTATGGGCACTAGCGTTTCATGGGTTTGACATTCGATCCATGCCCCTTGGGCATTTGCTTCCACTGGTTGTTCAAGCCAGTCATGGTTTGCGATGTGTGGTAGCCTGATTGTTATTACGAGCCTTTTTGGGCTCTTGCCTGGCCACCTGGCTCTATGGGCTGGGATACGCTGTGCTACCTGGGCGCTGCCTCCTGGGATGAGTCCTGTTTTCTACAATGCTGTTGGCCATTTGTAACCTGGTTGAGTATGGGATAATGCTCTTCAGCTTAGTTGGGTGGCTGTTGTGGGAGGAGGGTGGGTGGTGTGGTTACTGGTTGCGCTGATTGCGAGGTCAATTGATTGTCTCCCTCTTGTCTTCTTCCCCCCCAACTTTTCCCCCCTCTCTGGCTTTGCCCTTGCAGCTGTGGGTTCTATGCTCATTCCCCCATTGCTTGTGAATTAGGACGCCATGGTAATGGTTGAACAACCAAGTGCCAAAAGCACTCTTAAAGCAATCACCTGGAATGTGTGGGGCTTGAATGACTGTCGAAAGGTGCGTCTTGTGGCAGCGCTGCTGAATCGCCATGGGGCGGATATCTGTTTTCTACAGGAGGTACACCTGACACGGGACACATATTCGAGCTTGCAAGCTGGCTGGATGGGCGAAAAATTTATAGCAGGTTATTCTAGCTACGGGAGGAGCACGGCCATCATTCTTAGAGAGGGTTTACCATGGCACACGCGCACTGTCATCCGGGATCATATGGGTCACTATGTGATGGTTTCCGGAATTCTTGCCGGACGCCCCATCAGATTGGTCTCGATATATGGGCCTAATGATGATGACCCTCTGTTCTTCAGTGAGGTGTGGAGGCTTGTGGAATCTCTGGGTCCGGGTGCTGTGATGTGGGGTGCGGATTTTAATGTGGTGCTTGATCCGGAGAGGGACAGATCGGGAGGCTCACGCCGGCCCCACCCACAGGCAGCGGCGCAATTGCAGGTGCTGATGGAGGACTATGGCGTGATTGATGTCTGGCGTCGGACCCATAGATTTTTGGCTCATTTCCCCAGATGTTAACACCTGGGTTCGACACTGTGCTCACCTCGCCCACTCCCTCTCAGACCACGTTCCAGTGCTGCTAGAATTAGCACTGCCAGATGCGCCAAACAGGTCCTATAGCTGGAGACTCCCTGCTGGAGCCCTGCGCGACCAGGTCTTCCGAGAGGACATCGAAGCTGCCATAAAGGAATATTTCAAGCTTAATGAGGGCTCGGTGGATTCCCCGTCCACGTTATGGGAGGCATTTAAAACAGTTATTAGGGGTAACTGCATTGCTAAACAGGCTGGCGTCCTTTGCGCTCTCCGGGGGGACTTGAGGCAACTCAAAAGCGAGATACGGTCGCTTGAGCAGGAGTATTTTGCAACTAATCTATTCCCAATTCTTGCACAGCTCAAGTCAAAGATGGCAGAATTTGAGTAAGCTGCGCTAAGGGAAACACATTATTAGGGGAGGGAGGCGAGGGAGCGTCAATGTGGCGAGGGAGAAAGAGCCGGTAAGACCCTTGCCGGACTGCTTCGGAAGCCCTGGGCAAATGATTACATCTGCGAGCTGCGCACGGGCAAGGATGAGTTAGTGGTAGGGCAGGACGCAGTCCAGGCCAAAATGGTGGTGTTTTATTACGCATTATATGCTGCACGCCAGCCGGAGATGTATGTATGTATTTAAATTTGTAGAGCGCACTGCAACCCAACGGGCATCCTGGCGCTAAAGACAGAGTGAAGGAGGAAAACGGAGGGGAGGCTAAGAATTAGGCTCTGGGGAACAGCCAGGTTTTCAGCTGTCTGCGGAAAAGGGTCAAATCCTGGACCAGTCGTAACTCAACAGGAAGGCTATTCCATAAACGTGCAGCCGCAGAGCTGAAAGCACGGCCACCCAAGGTGGCTCTCATTGTTTTGGGAATCAAGGCCAACCTAGCTGAAGAGGAGCGCAACATGCGCGTAGGAGTATACCATCTAAAAAGATTTTGCAGTGGTAAAGGGCCAAAGCCATGAAGAGCCTTAAAAGCTACACACAGAGATTTAAACAAAATTCTCTGATGCACGGGCAGCCAATGTAGTTCGGACAAGGCCCTAGTGCTGGAGGAAAAACGCGGTCTAAGAAGAGCAAGTTTTGCGGCAGCTGCCTGGATCCGTTGAAGTCTCTGAATAAGATATGCAGGGGAGGCAAGCAGCAAGGCATTGCAGTAGTCCAGGCGACTGAGAATTGTACATCGCACCACGGTACCTCGAACATGAGAAGGAAGAAGGGGCAAAATCCTACGTAAACCTCTCATGATCAGATAGCAGTTTGAAACTATCTTATTGACATGCGACTCCAGACTTAGCTTCTCATTAAGGCAGACCCCCAAATTACGAACAGTCTTTACTGGAACCAGAGGGGTATCCAGAGGGAGAGGCCAAAAATTGGAAGGCAGGGTAAAAGGCACCCTTCCCACTGAGCAATGTAGAATCTCAGTTTTGGAAACGTTAAACTGCAGATCATTGTTCCTCAGCCAAGTCGTCATCTCCATCATGCAATTGTGGAAGGTGGATAAAGAATCCACCTGATCATCCCCATCCAAGGAGATGATCAATTGCGTATCATCGGCATAGTTGACTGCAGAGATGTTACAAGACTTAATGATCTGCACCAAAGGGCGCATATAAACATTGAACAGAATGGGGCTAATAGAAGAGCCCTGTGGAACCCCCTGTTTGTTTGGCAAGAAATCTGACTGGAAAGGAGGCAGAAAAACCGCCTGCCGTCTATCCGATAGGTAGGAGCAAAGCCATTTAAGGGCCAAGCCTGTGACTCCTATCTCCTCGAGCCGATGTAGGAAAATGCTGTGGCTGACCGTATCGAATGCGGCGGACAAGTCAAGCAGTATCAAAGTTGCCGAGTGACCCTTGTCCGCCCGCATTCGCAAATCGTCCACAGCAGTGATCAGGGCGGACTCGGTACCATGCCCCGGACGAAAGCCAAACTGATTCTCCTCCAGAATCCTGTTGCTCTCAAGAAACCCTGAAAGCTCCTGGCTGACAAATTGTTCAGCTATCTTGGCTGGATAGGGCAGTAAAGAAATAGGACGATAGTTCCCGTAGCAAGCGGGATCCAGCGAGGGTTTTTTTAGAAGGGGGGATACCAACGCATCCTTCCAACAGGCTGGGACTACACCACTGATTAATGACTGATTAATAATCATATGGAGGTGCGGAAAGGTATCTGACCCTAATTCCTTCCAGTATTTCTGCGGAATAGGGTCTAAAGAAGAACCAGAGCAGACTTTCAAAGCCATACTCGAAAAATTCACCAGAGAAGGGCAGGTCCAGTGATCTAGACAAGGTCTCACGGATACCTCTTCGCATGGCCTGAACACCGTACAGTCAGGCGGATCCACTGTGGAAGTACCTGTTCCAACCTTGCAACTAGTTGCAGGATTAGGCTGCATGCCCTCAAGGATTCCCTTTATTTTGTTGTGAAAGAAGGCAGCCAGCCCATCACACAAATCCTGCGAGGGGATGATCTTGTTCGCCAGACACTCAGGATTAGCAACATCTCTCAAAATATTAAAAACACATTTAGCACTATTCGGGGAGTTGGAAATAAGATCAGCAAAATACAACGCTTTAGTGGAAGCAATGGCTTGCTTGTACCTGACCAGTAGATTGCGCCAAATAATCTTATCGCTGGTCAAGTACTGCTTACGCCACTGCCTCTCTGCGTGTTTGCATTGGATTTTAAAAACTCTTAGTTCCTCGGAGAACCAGGGGGCTGACGGGGAACCTCGTTTCCTAACCCGTTTCAGTGGGGCAATCCTATTGATAGTAGTTGTGATATAGCTGCAGAGCTCCTGAAAGTTGCAGTCGACTGAACGCCCTGGCACAGGGAGAGGAGTCTCCTTAAATAAAGAGGCACACTGAGCTTTCCTTCTTAGGGATTTCCAATCCCTGCCCAAGACACTATTGCTATCTTTAGGCGGGGGGAGGCAGCCCCTAAGAGTCGACAGGACTCTAAATCTAATTAAATGGTGGTCAGACCAATCCACTGGGAGGATGTTGTCCAAGGTCACTACATTCTCTTCCGCAAAAATTAGGTCAAGAGCATGTCCTGCCGAGTGTGTAGGTTCCAACACATGTTGTGAAAGATTAAGATTGGCGCAAGATTGAACGATATTATTATACGCAGTTTTCAACATAGCATTGGGCCAGAGGTTAAAGTCTCCCAGGATCAGTAGCCTGCGATGAGTGAGTGCCAAATTACTAATCACATCCAGGAACTGCTGTTGAGATTGTTCGCTCATAGTCCCCGGAGGTCTGTAGCATAAAATTCCAGTCAAGACATGGCCTGATCTATCTTTCAGTGAGAAGCCCAAGGATTCTAACTGCGAAATCTCATCGATGTCAAATGGCGAGAAATCCCAACTTTCTTTAAAAACCATCCCAGTTCCGCCACCCCTGCCACTAGGTCTAGGCTTGTGAAAGGCTTTGAACCCAGGGGGGCAGATGGCGCCGAGTTCCAAATCAAGACCGGGTGCAAGCCAGGTTTCCGTCATGAACAGAATATCGCAGTCATGTTCTTCAATCAACAGCTGAATTTCTGTAGAGTGTTTAGGAAGAGACCTCACATTTAGAAGTCCACACTTCAATCCTACCTGAGGAGCAGTGCCAGTAGTCATTGAAACATGCGCCAACGCCGGTACTACCGGAGTCCGGACATCGGGGCAGAACTGTAACAGTTGTGACCGGGAGTAGCAAAGTCGTACAGTAGACGACTTTGTGCGATGAATAGGCGCGTCGGCGGCATAGCTAATAGTGTTAGGCACAGTAGGCACGTCCGAGGCGCGGATGGGCGCAGACGGGCTTGCCTTTGGCGCGCCTTCGGCGCGCCACCGGCGCGCCCGCTGCGCGCGTCCGCTACGCGGTCGCTCCAGGGTGACGTTTATGGAGGCGCCGGCCAGAAGACTAGAGTGCTGACCTCCTAGCGCAAAAGCGCTAGTTCCGGTCGAGCGCGAGTGCAAGGTTTAAAAGAACGAACTTTGTGCAAAGGAGCAAAGTAGCAGCAGAGTAAGTTTAGTCTTTTTAAAAGCGATTTGTAATTTTTAAAACACAGTAAAAGTAATTTTTAAACAGGAGAAGAAAACAACGCAGTTCCCAGTTCAATTTTTCCAACACCCCCACACCAAACACTCAATCAGCACTGTCAGCTTGTACGCGGTCGCTCCAGGGTGACGTTTATGGAGGCGCCGGCCAGAAGACTAGAGTGCTGACCTCCTAGCGCAAAAGCGCTAGTTTCGGTCGAGCGCGAGTGCAAGGTTTAAAAGAACGAACTTTGTGCAAAGGAGCAAAGTAGCAGCAGAGTAAGTTTAGTCTTTTTAAAAGCGAGTTGTAATTTTTAAAACACAGTAAAAGTAATTTTTAAACAGGAGAAGAAAACAACGCAGTTCCCAGTTCAATTTTTCCAACACCCCCACACCAAACACTCAATCAGCACTGTCTGCTTTCCTTTTTTGATTCGATTGAGCTGGTCTGGCTTATTGACGCTCATCGCGGGTATGTCAACAAACCATTCTCTGTGGAGGAAGTGAACGCAGTCATCTGTGCTATGCCCGGCGACAAAGCTCCAGGATTGAATGGGCTCACCTCAGCCTTCTATATGGGGTTCGTGTTGCTGCTCGTGCCCCATCTTCTTAACATGTACGAGGATCCCTTGGAACAGGGTACCCTCCCCCTCTCTCCGTGAGGCGCTCATTGTGACCATACTCACACCGGATAATGATCCGTTAATGTGCAACTCGTACCAACCTATATCAATGTTAAATATTGATAATAAAAGTCTTGCTAAACTTCTCGCCTCGCGTCTGCTCCCACTGCTCCCCACGATCCTCAGGCCAGACCAATGCGGTTTCATCCTGGGTCGTAGCACTGCTCATAACCTCTGCACCCTCTTTGCGGTGTTGCAGGGGGTAAATCCCTCCCTCCCTGCGGCAGCGATATTCCTCGACGCAACTAAAGCGTTCGATATGCTGGAGTGGCCCTACCCATTCTCGTTGCTCGCCCGTATCGGCCTTAGTCCTGCGTTCCTTAAGAAGATAGTATTGCTCTATACCTTCCCCTCGGCCAGGCTGCGGATAAATGGAGTAGTCCTCCCCCCCCCCCCCGATTAAGGTTGCCCGGGGCACCAAACAGGGGTGTCCGCTGTCACCCCTCCTTTTTGCAGTCGCGATGGAGCCGCTGGCAGCCTGGTTGCGACAGCACCACGCGCGGAGAGGTCTTGACTTCACGCCCCCGGGTAGTCCTTGACTCAATGTATGCAGACGACATGACTCTTTATGTCCAGCACCCAGCGGACAATCTTGATCCCCTCATTTGGGAGATCATCTGGTTTGGTGGCCTCTCGGGAGTCACCATAAACCGGGGGAAATCTACAATCTTCCTGCTTACAGCTACAACGGTAGCATTCTAATCAGAGTTACCAGTAAAATGGGCTGACTCCCCCTTGAAATACTTGGGAATCTGGGTCAGCGGGGGCCAGGAGGAGCTGTGGCGATATAACTATGGCAGACTTATGGAGTGGTTGGAAAGCAGGCTTCCCCGCTGGAGAGCGCTCCCGCTTTCGCTAATGGGGCGCCTTGCCATCACAAAGATGGTAATATTACCCAAGTTCCTTTACACCTTTGTGAATCTACCACTTCCCCTCACAGTTGAATTCAAAAAGCGACTTTGTTCTAATCTGGTTTCCCTGGCATGGGCGGGTAGGCAGCCACGGGTCACTTGGGAAACTCTTACGCTCCCGTTTGAACAGGGAGGCCTGGGGGCTCCGGATATGGAATTGTACCACTCCTGTGCTCAGGCACAATTTGCGTTTCACTGGATTTTTCCGACCCCGTTCCTTGCGCACGTGGCCCCTGAGAGTGACCTGGCAGACCCGACTCCGCTGCACATGGCGATGTTCCGATCACAGGGCCACCCGTGGGCTGGGATAGATACTGTTGGCACCACGGTGTGGGCGTGGCAGGCGCTTCGCCGGCGGGCAGGTTTGGACTCTCTGTTTGCCCCTTAGGTGCCAGTGACTGGACACCCGGAACTGCCCTTTGCGACTGAGGTGGGTGTCTGTTAGTGGCTGCGTAAGCTACAGGTGAGTACGATGAGTGGGGCATTTCCAGATGGGGTGTTCATAACCCTGGACGCAGCTCTGGGTGATGAGCACACGGGACTCCTGGACAGAATGACCTATTACCAGTTGCGGGAGGCCGTGCGGCGCGATTTGCTTCATTCCCAGTGGCGCGGACAATTTTCCATGTTCTGGTAGCATTTTTGTCAAACCCCTCACCCCGTAAACGTATAGGACGCCTGTACACCTGTATGCAGCGAGACTATCCTGTGTGTGTGCCCCCGGCCCAGACCGCTTGGGAGGAGGGTGTATGGACCTATTGCGGCACGCAATCCAGAGACATGTTGCCCAACTATAGACTTAGATTAATCCACTTTAAATTTCTTCATAGACTATAGAACCCCAGTGTGGCTGTGCAGGGCGGGTCTGAGTGCGGAGGCCTGTTGTGTGCGCTGTGGAGGCCCGAGGCCTCATTCATGCACCTCGCATGGGAGTGTGGGGATGTTGCATGCTTTTGGGTACGTGTGTTTGATGACTTAGATGTTATGCTGGAACACAGAATCGAGCGTACTCCGTTGATCGCCCTGCTAGGCTATGTCAAGCACTTACCTAAAGGCATTAGAAGACTTGCTGCAATGCTGCTGCTGCTGGCGAAGAGACGGGTGGCGATGTGCTGGGGCCGCAGACGTAAGCCGCGCAGGGATGACTGGCTGAAGGACGCAGCGTTTGGCCACACACAGCTGACTGAGCTCTGGGATCTGATGCCCACCCAAGCGCGGCCCCTGGATATATGGGAACCCTTGCAAAGGTTTTTACAAGGGCAGCAAGATGATCGCGCTCAGGCTCCTGCGGCGGATGGGTAGGAAAAGTGGTGTGTGATGTGTACCTGATGGGGGGAGCTCCCCTCCCGCGTTTGTGCTCCACCAGTCTTTTAAAGCCGCCAAAGAGGTTCCCCCTGCGTCCCCCCTCTTTCCTTCCTTGCTCTTGCTATTTCTTGGGGGCTTTGATGTGGCCCTGCTGTTAGATGGCGACTGCACCCGCTCGTGCTGAGCAACGAGCTGATGAGAGGGTGATTTGGACTCCTTGGACCTAAGCATGCCCTACCGGTCACTTCTGTACCCTCTTGCAGGTGTATTAAGTTTTATAGCACTGATGCGTAAATGCCCCAGTACTAGACATTTATGCTGCAAAGGCGGTAGGTAGTGCCCTCTATGGCGCGAAACTATGGGGCTTCAGTTGTGTAGATGCCCTTGTGACCAATGAAAACAAGTTCTTTAGAGAACTTGCATCACTCCCTAGGGGTACCCCAACCAAACCACTATTGAGAGACTTTGGAAGGCGCTCCATTAGAGATTTAGCCACCCTTCGCCCTCTGTTATACTGGGCGCGGTTGTGGCGTACCCCTGAGCTTTCCAACTACGCCGATGGCCTAAGGGAGGTTATGAATATGCGAGGAGCCCATAAAATTGAGTGGCTCACAAACATCAAAAAGCTTTTGGTCGCAACTGGTCTTGCATCTGACCGGGCTTTGGGGGCACCAATATCCAAGGAGGAAGCCAAACAAGCATTTTGGGTATGGATGGATGCCTTGGAACTAAGAGATCCCAATCTTGGAAGGTTGACAGAGGCATTTCGCCAGCATAAATCTATCCCTCTCCTAGAACCCTATCTGGACTTCATCACGAAGCCCAAGGATAGATCTCTTTTCATCCAGTTCAGATTCGGGACCCTCCCCCTCCGTGACCGCACCAGCAAATGGAATCCCCCCCATAAGACTCTTCCAGATTGCCCATTCTGCTCTGGTGCTGTCGAAAATATCTCCCACTTCTTTTTTGCCTGCCCAGCTTATTCACCACCAAGAATGAAATGGCTTAGGCCTGTCTGTTTACACCTAGGAACAAGGGATCACATTGAAGCCTTGAGAATCCTCAAAACATCCACTAATACCACTATAGTCTGTGAGGTGGCCAAATTTTTAGGCTGGGCATGGTTGATAAGGCAGAGATTTACTAGTCCCAGTTAAATCCCGTCTATTTTATTTCCAAAGCTGCTAAATTTAATAAATTTTTAGATATTTATTGTATATTAGCTAACTAGATCTTCTTACGACATGTTTTAAAATGTATTTGTTATGAAATAGTTTTTTATGTACTTTGTGCTTTTATGACATCACATGTCGAAATAAAGCTTTGATTGTAAATGCATATTCTGTCTTATTATGATGGTCTTGCTCTTTTTTAAGGTGATTTGTCACTGACTGTAATTGTTATAATCTTATAATAAAGTTTAAAAAATAAAGATTTTAGATCATCGAAAAATCTGATTTGGTCATTGGTGTCAAACTTGCATGCAATCGAGTGATGGCCTTCCTCGAACACTGCTTTTGCAGCCAAGTGACCATGACAATTCTGACCACCGCAATGAATTGGAGTATTTACTCCACTTTAATGGGAAATTCCCCACGAAAAGTTTTGAAGGAGAAGTAAGCACCATCATCACACGGGTCGCCTAGTCCAATAATGCCTGCCTCCGATCAGGTGCACCTATTGATGGCCAAAACTACTTTGCTGAGTTTTGGAATATTCCACAGAGGAAGACTGGGGTGAAGGCAACCTTCAGGTTAGTCTTTCACAAATCTCTGTGCCAACAGCGATCAGGCAACCGTTAGAGGATGTTACCCGTCAAGGTGTGAGACGAGGCAGTGGTCACTATAGCAAGGAGCGGCTTGGCTCTGTGGGTCTCTCAGACCTGTGCTGTCTCCACCAGAGCACGTTCCACCAACCAGTGAGCCACAGACGGCAATAGGGCAGCTCAATAGTAGTTCTCAAAGTTTGGGACACCTAACTCACCCTCCTCAATGGGAAATTGAAGTCTTTCTAAGGAAAGTCTCTGTCTCCAGCGGTTCCACAGCAGATCTCTCAGGAGTGTGTCAAGTTCCATAAAAAAGCTGTCTGAAGGCACACCGGTATTGTGGCAAACAGTTAAGGAAATACAGCAAAATAACCAATTTAGCTGTGGCAATCCTTCTCATAATTGATAATGGCATTTTCTACCAGAAAGTCAAAGATGCTGTAGTATTCGAGATTAGCGAGAGACCTCATAAAATTGCCCTCTATTAAATCTGGGCACCAGGGATACCCTCTGACTCCCAAATATTTACAGGCTGTGCTATCCCTTTTCAGGGGTAGTTGAGGTGGACTATCAACAGCTCTGCTTCACGGAGCCTTCAACAGAAACAAGCAGAATTTAGCACAATTAATATGCAACCCTAATGCTGCACCTACATTTCTGAGGGCTCAAAAGTTATAGGGTTGGTGGGATCCCACATCCTAAAGATAAAGTAAAACGTCATTTGTGTAGAGGGCGATAGAAGGAGTTGCTACGCCAACTTTCACCACTTGCAGTGGGGCATCTGTATGAACTGAGCCTTGAAAGATTCCATCACCAGAGAGAACAACACAGGCACATGCCTCTCATTACCTGTATCTGCACGGAGATGGCCTTGCCGGTCTTAACCGTGGCAGCTGGCTCAGCATATAAACAGCCGACTGATCCCTGTGATTAATGAAGCTCCACACCTCATTGTGTGCAAGGCTGCAAAAAGATATTCCAGTCTAATGAGTCAAAGGCTTTTTCCATGTCCATTGATCCACTGAGATGCCATCATCAGTCCCTATAGCATCGCTAACCTGAAAGACCCCTCAAATGTGTCTGCACAGGGCTCATAGGAAGCACAAATCCAAACTGAGTAGGATGTACCAAAACTTTCAACAACCTGAGCAAACAATTAGCCAATACCGTACCTAGGACTTTGCAATCGGCATAAAAAATAGACAGAGGGTGGTAGGAGTACACCTCCAAGGAGATAAACGTCCGCTTCTGAAGGGGGACTAACAGCGCCCCCCCCTAGTGGTGAGGGGGCGGTTCCCCAGCCCAGCCTCTGGGTTCATTGCAAGAAGTTCACATGCTTCTGCCAGAAATTATTTTTAGCAGGAGTAGCTGGCGCAACTCATGGCAGAGGCCATGTCCTGTGCCAATGTCCACAGGATATATCTATAGGGTGTGCCCCATGCCTATTGAAAACTATGAACTGTAGGTCATACTATGCCTAGCAAGCAAGAAAGGGTACATGGAACAGGGTGTGCCTCAAAATAACCCCTTTGTTTAAGACATGGCCTTTGGCTCTGCCAAGTGCTCACTGGGTGCAACTTAAGATTATTCCAGTAAGTGCAAAAAATAAAGCTGTATTACTGTCAAAACTCTCAGGTGGGGTCATTTCTGGACGGGCTCTAAGTGACGATAACGAAGCCGTCTACATATAATATGTCTGGAGAAGAAATGAACCAAACACGAAAACCACTGTTTCACTGGACCCCCTGAAAATATACTGGATCATGGTAATGGGCAGATCTCGGGCCTGATTTAGAGTTTGTCAGATCGGCTGCCACCCTATTACAAATCTATTATATCCTATGGCGCTTGTAATAAGACAGACTGGACATCCATAACATTTGCGACAGAGTAGCCGATCCAACGAGCATTAAATCTGGCCCTTGCTTCGGAAATAGAATTCCTAGCTAGAGGAATGGGGCTATTTCCTGCTCCATCATCCACAGCTGCATGCGCTGGATTTCTGGTTAATACCTGCTGAACTACTTCCAACTGTGTTTCAAAATATAGGTTTCTCAGACGCTAAACTATGTTTGATCCATGATCCCTGTGAAGGCAGACGAACATGTATCCGGGCTCATCCTCTGATCAGGGAACAACCACACAGGGCTCCTCTTACAAGCCTACTGAGGTCTTTTATAGACCCTCAGCTCCCATTCCAAGAAGCTCTTAACTTCCTCTTGTCATCCAGTCTCTCTCTTATGGAACAACTCCCTCCACATCACATCACATCACTCATCTTCACCCTGGAACTCAGTATACTCAGATTTAGCACCTGGCTGGTTTGGGCCTCGTTTATGCGGCCCTACCGGCACTATTGCGCCCCCAGAATGCCACTGGCATATTTACAAGGCCATGTAAAGCCCCGTCACGTGGGTTTTCATGGACTTCTAAATATGTGCCCCTGCGTGAAAGTGGCGATCCATGGGCGTAGCTGGCGGCGTGCCCAGCAATATCCATGGCTTTTTGACACTTTCCCCAGATTTACGAGAAATCGTAAGACTGAGGCAGTGCCAAAAACTTTAATCCCCTTTATCTTTATTTCTCCTTGTTTTTTTCCGTCCTCCTATCCTTGCTGCATTCTGCAGCGCTCATTGAAAGAGGAAAAAGCCTCCGTGATTGTTTTTGTGCAAGAAGGTTTTCCTTCCAGCACAAAATAATCCCTGCAACACAGGCAGCCTTGCACCATGGTGCAAAGGTGCCTGAGTTGACGCATGGCAGCCCATTGTGCGCCAGCGCTGGGGGAAAAGGACAGGAATGCGCCTTATCTAACAGATACAGCGACGCCTTCCAGCCCTTTTCTTTTGCCGCCGGGCAGCGCAGCAGCAAGGCCTGCTGTGCTGCCCGACGGCAAAAAACCCATACATGAGGACCTTAGTGGCATAAATGCAAGATTGCTGGATACAACAAGCATTGACTAAGCCAGTAGGTCTCCCCTTTGGCTCCTACTGGCTTTGCAGTGTTTTGCAGCCTTGCTGTATCGAATCCCTGATGCTGTGCAGCATGGCTAAAAAGACAAAGTAAAAGAAAGGCGCTATGGCAACGTAATCACAGCAATTATTTTGTAGGTGAGGGCACCACGCATGCATACGTCTACAACATGACGCAATCATTTTTTTATTGTACAGATTCAAAGTAGCGCAAAACGGAGAAAGCAACACAAAGGACCAGGGAGAGGAGGGAAGGGAGCTGGAGGGCCGGGGTGAGACGAAGAGCCTGGGTGGGAGGCAGCAACATCTAGGGCGGTATGAGGGGAGCAACAAAGAGGGCACAGGTGATGGAAAGCAACGCAGTGGGATGAAATCAACACAGAGGACATGGATGGATGGGGAGAAGAAGGGTGAAAGTGAACGAGAGCACGGGTGGAGGAAACTACACGTAGGGTGGGTAGAGAGAAGAAGCAACAGGAGAGATAGGAGGGCACAGGAGTGGGAGTGAACACCTAAGACGAGGAGGAGAAGCAACAGGTGAGAAAGAAGGAGGAAAGAGGTGGGGAAACAAAACAGAGGGTGGGGAGGCGAAACAATGGGTGAGATAGCATCATGACGTGGGTGGAGAGAAGTGCACAGGCAAGAAAGCGGTAGGAGGAGTATATGAGGGTGAATGCAACGTAGAGGGCGTGGAGAGTAGCACACAGGCGACAGACAACAACATGGAGTGCAGGGGCGAGAAGCACTAAAAGGAGACAGCTAGAAAACACATGCTATCCCATGTAGTGTTTAACTCAAAAGAAACAAGCATAGGCATAGCCAATAGGTCTCGCCTTTGGGACCTTATAAGTGTTTTGCAATGCAACAGTTGTTGTTGCACCAAGGATATTGTGCTGCATAACTAAACACTTATAAGGTCCCAAAAGCGAGACCTATTGGCTATGCCAATGCTTGTTTTATTTAGTAAACCTTTCGCAGTTCCTGTAGTGCTACATATGAGCCAGAAGAAAACAATAATTTCCTTTAGTTTATCACAGCACATGACGGAAGCAGATGGTGCTCACCTCTGCACAGTTGTCCCACCCCATCTCCAAAGGTAACTACCACCCTTTACCCAGGCGCTCCAGTGCTGAGCAGTGTCTTTCATCATTTTTAATTTAAAAAATCATGTCATGTGCTCCACAACAGTAGGGAATGGAGTGAACTCCTGGCAATACTGAAAGAGAAGGAAAGGAACAAATCTTAATGTGTTTTGCAAAGTGGAGAAGTTGTCTAGCGGGTGTGATTTGCAGCCTGCAGAACTAGAGCATTTGAGAGCATCAGACAGAAACATTACAGTGTTGAAGACAAGATAAAGAAAAGAACAGGATAAAAGCATTGGCTCCGTTTCAGCGCTTTCAATTGGTAAGGGAGCTGATAGTATTTCCACAAGCGTAAACACTTGTTTTTTTTTTGCCATGTTTACATAATAAGGTGTAGATAAAATACATTTCTCCACTCATGAAATAAGATTAATAGTACCATATTAAAGGAAAAATCAGCCTGTTTACTTTTTTGCCACAATGCTACTTCAAGTTACCAATTTTTAAAGAACATGTTGACCTGGACTACTTAACTTGACGTGCAGGCAAATAAAATGTGGTATAATCTAGGCAAGGGTTCCACAATGGATTTTCTAATTTTGCTAGAGATAAATGAATTTGCTTAATGTTAATATCATATTATAGAAGTATAATAATAGCACAAAAATATATTGCACTAATATTAGCAACAGCTCAAAGTTCTTACTTCACTGATATATAGGTCCTGCCTAGGGAGCGCCGCTTAAATGTAAGAGAATGAATATAAATAGCTGTGGGATGTTCACAACAGAGCATGACACGCACAAGCTTGAAACTGCCATCTAAGCAAAAAACATTGCTCTTCGCATTAGGATACCCCAAGATAAATGTATTCACTGATGTGGCTTCATTCCTCAGGGGATGGGAGACTTTACACAGTTAATTTGTGCAAGTCAACGTGTCAAATGATGCAGGCGCATTCTTTCCAGGTTTATGCAGTTTCATTGCTGCCTCCACGTTATAACAGCGACGGAGGGGGTTGGGTAAGAGCAGTCACGGGACAACCGACTGGGGGGGAGGAGAGAGAGGGAGCGGGTGAAAGCAGTTACGAGGCAAGCAATTTCCGAAAGAAGGCAAACAAAAACACATGCTCAAATACCTTTGGGTCGTGTTAGCTCTATATGAAACTGCCCAAAAAAAACAAAATGTATGTTCTGCGGCAAGCTGCTGCGATGTCGGTCGGGATGAAAGCACTCATCGGCCAAGCAACTGAGGAGGGTGGGTGAAAGCAGTCACGGGGCCAGCAAATGGGGTGAAGCGACGGGGTGAAAGCAGTCACAAAGCAAGCAATATCTAAAAGAAGGTAGAAACAAGCGGCCGTGCGGCCGCGAAAGTGATCGCGATCAAACCTCAAACATCAAAGTGAAAGTGAAAGTAATTGCGGTCAAGCGCGGCGCGTGCGCCCGCGCACATGCACTGTAGCCCTAGGCTGGCCTGGTAGCACTTTTTGGAGCCCTCTCAAAAAGTCTCGTCAGACCAGCGCATGTGCTGGGACAGGCGAGACCTAAAAATGGTGATTGAAAAGTAAGCAGTGGAAGCATAGAAGCCAGCTAATCATAAGAGATGGTAAAGAAGCTATGCTCATTGGAAGAGATAAACACAAGATTGATAAGCTGGGACACAACTCAGCAACAGGCAAAGAAGTGTGACAGGAAAGCCAAACAATGGTAAGCAATGGGGAAGCTCCAAGGCCCTGTATGTTCTTGGAAAGCCACCAGTTTGTCTTGCAGCTGACAGCACATGTGCTCTCGAGTAGGCTTGATCTAAAAAGGAACCTCAAGCCCTCATGAGCACCTATAAAATGCCACAACCTTCAAGGCCTTGTGCATTACATATAAGGCACTACATGGTTCCGGTCCTCAGTTCTTGAGGCGGTCACTGTATTGGTATTCTCCAAAGAGATACCTCCATTCGGAAGGGGCGAAATTGGTGCTCCCCCCCCAGATTTTGTAAGCCTAACTGGGGCAGCAGGAGTTTCACAGTGGGGGCTACGAAGCTCTGGAATGACCTTCCCTTTTCCATCAGAAATCTCCCTTCTCTGATAACTTTCAGGAAGACTCTCAAAACCTGGCTATTTAACCAATGGAGGTTTCCAGCCTGCCCAGGACTGCTAGCGCCAAGACACCGTTTGGGATTCACGCATGCGCTTTTTAAATTTTAATAACATAACATAACAACAACCGCAAAGAAAGTAATGGCACTGAGAAATAAAGCATCATGCCAACCAGGTGCACTTTTTATATTAAACAGAACTGCAACGGACACAACCCAACCACCATTGTGTTCAAAGGGCGCTCAATACATTTGCTGCGGGTAACGATTTTACAATCTAGCAATTGCTCTACACAGATGTCAAATTGCTTCAATCCCATTCTGAAGACACAGACATATCGGCAGCAGACTCAGGCCCTCACGTGGGGATGACAATCCTACATATCTGCACAGTTCTTGACACAGCACTCGGCGCAGAAGACATGGAAGAGAAGTGTGTTGTATCACAGCAGTGCACAACTATGGAACACATCTGCATTCCTTATACGTGAAAGCACATTCCACTGCCCTGGTGGGCAGAATAAGGTACAATAGGGCATGTCCTCCAAGGAAAAACTCTTAAATCATTTCATGACCTGAAATAGACGTTGGCTGGCAGGATACTCCAGTTATCGCAGTGTTTAAGCAGCTGCCTGAGCAATACAGACCCCGCTTTGAAGACCTCCAAATTTCTTGATATCTCCGAGAATGAAGTGCTGTTAGTGCTCTAGTCTGAGGGCTACAGAGCATGATTATCAAGTCATGGGGATGAATGGTATATGGGAAAACCCCGAAGGTAACCCTTTTCCTTCAAAGAAAGAGTTCAAGACAACCTACTGGAACATGGATAGGAAGAATTTTTTTTCGTCCATCATGAGTCCAACTTTGACAAGGGATTTCCTGGAGAAGAAACATGAGTACCATTACGAACCTTACTGGGATTTCATTACGGTATCACTCGACAGGAAATTGTATCATCAATACAGAGTGGGCTCACTTCCAATTAAGACATTTACCGGCAAATGGCACTCCCTGAATGACGATAAATGTAACACATGTCCGCTGCAGAGGGAAAGCATAGCACATGTTCTCTTTTTCTGTCCATGCCTATACAGTCCCTCGATACAGATGGCTCAAACCAATCTGTCTAAACCTTGGTACTAGGGAGGGCATAGAGGCACTTAGGATTCTAAAGACAGACACAAGTGAGCCCATAATAATTGCCCTAGTGAAATTCTTGGGCTGGATGTGGGTCATTCGCAGCAAAATTGCTAAAGCTCGGAATGGACCTAATATGTAAAGGGTTAATCCTCTCACAATCAGGCCATTGTAGTTATATTTAAATATATGCTAGTCCCCAGGATGATATTAAAAATGTTCTTATGTATCTGATTTTATACATTTTCACCTTTTTAAATGGAAATATGAATGTATAGCAGAAAGGATTATTTTATGGTTTTATGTGAATTATTTATATTGGTTTTACTAATCTTAAAACATTTGATGGTTAAGCTGCTTTACCCTTTAGTTTATGGTGGAAATCAACGGTCCACAATATGAACTTATCGATGTACTGTTGTCTTTAATGATTTGAAAATCGAAATAAAGACTAAATAAACGTAAACGATTATCAAGTCTCTCTATTGAGGATGACGTATGGGATGAACCTTGTACGTAGATATTATGCAGGTGGATGCAGCCCCTGCCTGGTTTCCAAGAACCCTTATGAATATTAATTCATACTGTGTCAGTCTAAAGATGAAGTCATAGAATATTATTGTTCAGGGAAACCCTCCTTCTATGCCCTGGACTAGAATTAGGTAAAGGTTCAATCCTAAAAGTCTCGTTACTGTGTAGTGTAGGGGAGGTGATGTAGGTGAAAGGGTATGATGTTATCCGGGCCTATATTAGGGTACCTATATGAAACAATACAAACTGCTTTGAGTGTCGTTACCCAAAATCTTGGTGCTTGAGGAAGAGAGATGTGTGATTTTTAGGCATTGATCACCACGTTCAAATTGTATAAATGTTGAATAATTTAGTGAGTGCGAACAAAGCATTGTGCACAAATTAACCCTTTTAACAGCTAATATGGTAGATAAAGGGACAAATGAATTTTATTGCACCTCATTAGCACTATAACCACAGCAAGCATTTTGTAAATACTTGTAGAGGTGTAATTATACTAAACAGAAGAACTTTGATGTGGTAATCATGAAGTACCCATAGCTTAAAGCAAGATGATGTCTTGCAGGGTGACCATTTTCAAATGCTCTGAGTGTGTATAACAGTTCAAAGCTCTCAAGTCCAAGAGTGACCACAAGGTTTTGCCCTTTTTGAGGATTAGGAAGAGTAGAGTATACTTCTTGTCCCCATTGATCTGTTGGCACAGTTTCAATAGTCTCTCTGTAGAAGTGCTTGCATGTCTTCCACTAAGATGTTGAGTTGATCCTTGTTGATGATGTGGAGGCATAGTGGCAGATTTGGATGGATGGTGTGGAACACTAAAGAGTAGCCATGGACAAAAGTGAAAAATACCCATTCACCTACGGTTATGTCCTCCCAATGCAGAAGGTATAACTTGCAACCTTCCTCTGACAGGTGCTGGATTATTGGGGGCAATACAAGGAAAGTCATTGCTTGGTTGCAGAGGTGACTCTTCCTTGGGCACCTCTAGCCCTGGTAAGTCCATAGCCATGAAAAGCTATCCTGGCATACTGCTCTTATCTGGTTTACTGCAGTCCTATCTCTTTCCATTCACTCCTGCTATATCTAGCTAAGAGGCCCATGGAACTCAATATGTGCCCCTGTGCAGCAGCTTCTAGTGCTAAACGTTTCTCAGCCTCATCGATCTTTTTACTTTCATTATCAGGAGGGGGAGCGGCCTGTTCTCTGCACAAGAAAAGGGTCAGGCAGAACTGCGCTAGCCCTCACTACGTCCTTACAGTTATCAATGGAACACTTCAACAGGGTCTTCAACACTAGTAAAACTTGGGTGGTCTTTTCAGCCTCTGACAAAGTCCCTATAAAGAAGCCATTCTCTTCCTCTTCTAATGTAGGGGACCTTTGTGGTGTGCTGCTGCCCTTACAATGACAGTATGATATTCTGAGGTGTCCTCAGGTGGGGATATTTTACATGGGCACAGGTCTAAGGCTGTGTCATTTTGATTGTCTAGTCTGTAGCCATACCATGCTTTTTCGTGCTCGGTGGTTCGCCTAGTCTCCGGGTATGTGTGTGACAGCTCATAGGGAGGGTTCTCGCAGAATTCTGAAGGTACCAACTGTCGTGGCATTGGTATAGTAAGGCCTGTCATGTCTATCTATGTGCATCTAGGGTTTTTGCAAATGTCTATAGAGCCTAAAACAAGTGGAGTCTTAACATAGTATGATTTCCTTATCAACCTAAAACCCTCACCCACCTAGTTGGCATGCTTCATCTTAGGTCTTTTTCTCCTCACCCACGGTTATGCGTGCTACCCTGTGATTGGGCCAAACCAGTCGGGAAGCTCTTAGAAATTTTCTGATAGTGACCTTAAACTGAAAAGGAATGACGCTATCGGTTGAAATTGCCATTTGTATACCTAGTAAGAAATTAAACACATCAGGGTTGGTTATAGCTCTTCATGTTTCCTTCGAAACCCTCAAGTCCCAAGGACCTTAAAGGGCCTAACCTTAGGGAAATTCAGAACTATGGCACATGATGCACTGAGCAGTCTTATATGGGAGTTGTGGAAGATTGCAATACCGAACTGCCCTAGGGGCTCTCGCCATGGGGCAGCCTCGTACTAGCACATGGCGCCCTGCTGACGGAGACAACCCCTCAGCACCAAGAATAGGAGAATAGAATAGGAATAGAAGAAACTCTGGCCTTTAAAAGCAATGTAAACATTGCATACAATTCAGAAATCACAAGTGATAGGGATCTTAGCTCATTGTGCCTTTGGTTAAATAATAAACGCACTGGATTACTAATACTTCAAGGGCATCCCATGTCGGTGGAAGCGAGCAGCCATTACACTATAAAGCTGGTTGATAACTTTATCCATTTATAATGTATAGGAAGAACTGCTTTGCCTTGGCAAATTAAATGTGGTACTAATGATATAGTATATAGTGTATGTAATCACCTGTATCATCTTGAGGCCCTTCAATAAATTGCTGTTATCCATTTCATTGGTGACAACTTTATTTTCCTCAAAAGACTAAAATGCTGAACTGACCACACCAGGCTCTGAAACCAACCCAGAGGTTTCTGGAACAGGCACTTCAACTATTTAATAACAATGCACTTTTCGATAGCGCGTAATACAAGGTCTAAGTTGACTTTTGCTGACCTGACCCTGCTGAAAGTCACGATCGGGGGATCACCGTAGATCACTATAGATGGAAACAGGAAGCGTTTGACTCACACCACCACCATCTTAGCAGCTTGTTTAGCGGATATTTTCTTAGATTTCTTGTACTTTCTCCATGGACCCAAGCCGATCTCCTTCCCTTTTGTAGCCACATAGCTTGCAGCTCGAGACTTACCAAATGCAAAGATGGTGTCCCAGCTCTCCAGATAGCGATTCCAGAAGGGCAGGATGTCACGGGTCCAGGTGGGCAGCAGCATGGTGAAGATAGAGTTCCGCATCATGCGGGCGATGGAGTCGATGAAGTTCTGCGTCTCAGGTGGGATCCGCTCCTCCAGGCAGCCGAGGCGCGTCTCAAACAAGATGGCTGAGATGCCTAGAATGGAGGCAATAAATAAGAGAGGTGTGAGGAGAGCAACAGGGGACATTTGTTTTCCTTCATCAGGACTTCCCGCAGAAGCAGCAACGTGAATTTAAACTCCTGAGCACCTTTTCCTGGGTGATTGTGAGCACTACAAAATAACATTCATTCATATTTTCCATTCGTTTGTTTTTTGTTTTTCCATGCCAAAAGTAGTATTATTATTTCCTACTTTTCAATTGCAAATCCTACTTTTTAGAGCAATGGCAGCTAATTGTATTTGCAGAATAATAATGCACATTTATTTGACGTTAGCAAGCCTTTCTCTAGCTGTCTGTGTACTTCTTTTTTGCATCTCAGGAAAACCATTGACAATGAAGCCTCAACTGTGGCGTCTGTAGAAACAAACACTGTAATATTTGAGTTCTCTCAAGGAAGCAATGTTCAGGCTGTTCCTTTACTTTGTAACTTTCCAAGGTTGGCTGCCGATGTCCTGTGTAAGTCATTCATTAGCTGAAAAAGCCATTGCATTTCTGTATTACATAGAGTGCCAACTTGTTTCCCTAATAGATTATGCATAACCGAACCAATGAAAAGCATTCCGAAGTAGATGTCTCGAGAATCAAGGTTACCAGAATAATTGCTGGTTTGTGTGTTGGTAACATTGCTAGCCCAACCCTGTTATGTCATACCATCCCATAAAATGTGTGGCTTCTGTACCCTGAAACATGATGAATGCAGTGGTATTTTGGAGATGACCCTGTTGTTTTTAGGCTTCATATTTGAGCAGCCTCTGCACCAGTCTGTTCATTGATCTATACTTAGACTCTTTTGTCTTTTCGCACTTGGATAAAGCAGCCTCCACGTTAGTCTGTTTACTGATCTGCACGTAGGTCTTTCATGCAGAGGTAAAACCTTATGTTATTCCTCTTGCAGAGTTATACGTTGATGTTGATTAGGGTGTTTCCTTCATTGACTAAGTAATTACTTTTTACTTCCTGTAATGACCATCGTCTTGTATAAACCCATGAGGCTTTACCCGGAATCTTGAAAAATGAAAAAGAAAGGAAAATGTTACCTAACAGAGCAGCCGTTGTATGTCCATTCATCACACAAAGACCTGGGAATCCAGATGCAAGAGAGAGAAGTAAAGCTTTGCAATCTTTACATAAATACTTTTAATTTGCCTCTTACTACAGACCAGGTACAAGTTCGCGTGAAGTTCTGCCTGCTGTGCCAGACAGCTGTCCATCACGCTGGGCTGATGCAAGTATGGTACCAAATCTTTACTGCGGGAGGAAATACAAGCACCAACCAACTACTCATAGCTCACGTCAATTCTAAAGCATAAGGATAAGATGATTAAGACCCAGACGTGGCTAAAATCGCTTTAGTTGGACTCCTTAGCATACAGTAAATAAGATATACCAAACTTGGTTATACACTCCTACTTGAGCAAACTTTTTTACCAGGCATTTGCCACAGTCAAATGCATACAAACCACAAGTGAATACCTGGGGCTGCATTAAGTACATTTTGATATAGGTACATTTTAGTAATGGAAATGCTGTCACAGGGTGAGCTTCCTGCATCAGCAGAATTGTAGTTACAAACTCACCTGCACTGTTACTAATGTCACACTCTGAGTTGTAGAAAGAAGACATATCCTACTCATGCATTGGACAGGATGACATTTCCTTCTGGGAGTTTCCGCCTAATCTAGTTTCAGCTGTCACTGTGTTGATAAATGTCATGCACCCTTTGTTTTTTGCTGCACTGGCACACATTTTCGTCATTGTAAACCAAGCAATGCCAAGCCTGGCGATCGGATGTCCTTCCATTACCTTCAAAAGCGAATCTGTAGAGCACGTTGACCATGTCGTCCACCATCACACCAGATGGGCTTCTCTTCCGCACCTCCTGGAGCCGGGTGAGCAGGTCCGTCACCACCTCGTTGATGACCCCAGTGTACCGCATGGCCTCGACTGGCTTCAGCATCCTTTTATTGAGGACAGTCCGGAGTTGGTGCCATCGCTCGCCTTCTCTGACCCAAAAGGAGAAAGAGTTTGATCCAACCCATCCTGATGGGGAACATCACACGCTCCTTATGAAAAGGAACCCGCTGCATTATACGTACAATCTACCATACACAGAGCTCTGCTGCATTTACACAGTGTCGTCCAAACACCAATGGGTAAGACCCGCAGAGGCGTGTGCGCATGCATAAATATATACTATTCATGGGATGACACGAAAAAGATAGCTCAGTGTGATGAGCGCTTACAATACTGATCCACATTAAAACTACAGGGCCCAGGCTTGAATACTGAATTCTCAGCCTTTCAACCTCCCAATGGAATGGATTTCGTTCTTACTTTTTTATTATTTTTGTTGTTGTAAAATTATGACACTGATACAATCAGGGCCAGCATTAGGGCGGTGCGACCTGTGCCACCGCACTGGGTGTCGAGCTCGGGGGAGGGGAGCGGCTTTCTGTTTGAAATACCTTATACGTTTAAAAGCCCCTGCTGTGAAGTTCCTTGTGTGTCCAACAACTTTTCGGCAACAGTAAAAATCACAACATAACTCTGGTGATTAAGTAAACTGCTGAAGACAGATCGGAGTTTTGTCTAATGGTAGCTTTGACTCATAATAAAGTAGTGCAGAGAGTTAATGCGCCTGTCGCAAAGAATGTCATGCAGGTCAGAGAATTGTACTTTATGTGGATAACTCAGTGGGTTACTGCTTTCGTCACAGAGCTCTTTTTGTTACGTGCACTTCATAGGTTACGATCCTAATATAGTGCAGTGATCTGTGACCTGTCCTCTATGAGCTGCATGTAAATTGCATGATGCAGGTTATACCATTTTGCTTTTTCCCCAGTATTTCATTATCCTATAGTTCCTCAAAAGGTTTGTATGAGTAAAAATACATTTGTATTAACAAAAACAACCTCAACCACTGTGGTACGTTTTAAATGCTGAGTTTGTGCTTCTCCAGACCAAACACTCTTAAAATATACTGCCTACTAGTATGGATGACATGTGATTCCTACACCTTATCATCCTCATTGTCTTATGTAACATATCATATATACACTGATTTACACACGTGATTAACTGTCTCTGTATAATGTGTGTGCAACGTGAAATGCTCTGACACCCTACACTGGTATGAGTGGTGCTATACAACAAATGAAATACATGTGAGGGGGGGCTATGGAGAGATGAGCGGCACTGTGAAAGGGTGGTAGTGAGGATAATAAGTGGAGAAGGGGGAATCTGGGGCACCAACAAAGAAAGCTGCACAGGGCACCCCCAGCGCTAAAGCCGGCCCCGGACACAATCTCTTTCCAACATACAACACATCACAGACGAGCATAACTGAGTGACTATAACATTACAACATCTGGGACTATCAGTCTGAACTTCGAAGGGAATAGCTCATGTGCTTGATATGAAAGTAATGTTAACTGATGCTGTCCTGTAGTAAAGGAAGAACCAGATATAGAAAGTGCATCAGGAAAGCCAAAGGATAACAAACCAACTAGGCTCTGAAAACTGTAATTATCACAAACATAGAAATCTACAGGAAGAAGAGACTAGACGAGACCAAGCCAGTCATCTCAGAAATGTTATTTCGTGCATGGGGTGAGAAACATTAAACAGAGAACAGAAATGTAAAAAATGGAGGGCCTTATTTATGAGGCCTTGTGACACTTTTGCGCCACCGTTGTGTCACGTTTTGTGACGCATCAGTAGCGTAAAATGCAGCATGTTGCGCCCTATTTACAAAGTGACGCATCTAAGCAGATGTGTCACATTGTAAACCCCTGCGCTACATTATACCTGTGTCAGGTATAATGAATGCAGAGTGTGTGTTCTCCCGTAAAAAGCCTATTAGAAGTGGCACAGTGAAATCGATTGGATTTTATTTTGCCACTTCTAGGGCGCCATTGCGTCAAAATCTTACGCCTGCCTCAAGGCAGGCATAAGACTGACGCAGGCACATATAACATGGGACTTGCCCATGTGTAGTGACGCGTTTCTGGAGTTGCGTCACTTCTGAGGCAAACTCCAGCAATGCGTCATTACTGCGCATACAGATACGTCAGAAATACTAACGTATCTGTAAGTCATTGCGACATGGAGCGCCGTACATTAAATATGGTGCATTCATTGAGTCGCAAGGAGGGCGCAGTGAAAAGTGTTGCATCGCTGTTTTCACACAGCGATGCAAAACTTTTCAAAAATGAGGCCCGGAAAGTGAGAACTGGAAACTGGCAAGGATAAGATGCAGATTTTCATTGCCGCCTGTACCCTCTGGGTATGCTAAGAAGATGGTATCTAAAAGTATACAAGTGGTATGGGAAGTGTCTGGCTGGGGGCGGGTGGGTAAATCCATCCGGGTGGCAGTAATTGTGAGCATAGAGGGAGCCGTCTTTAGATCTGGGTAGTGAGAATTTTACCCATTACCAAAGTAATAATATCACACTTTGAGATGTGTAATAATCTATCAGTGTGTACTACGAACGGATGATTATGTTGACTTCCACTCTTCATCGATAATGTTGGAGATAATATGATCTGATTTTGTTTGCCCCCCCCACTGCTACATTCACCTATGTACCCTGATATAACACACTTACCTTCATATTGGGATGATACTTCTTAAGTGATACTTGTATTCTCCACCTCCATACAGACTCCAGTTTATATTTCAGGGTGCTCACATCCTTCATCAGTGGCGACGAGGATGGTCATTTATAGAACGGCATAGCCATGTATCTAGTCCGGTAGCGCCATCCATCCCCTGCAAGCATCTACTCTCATCTCGACGCTTCTTGAGTTTCTATCCTGCTAGCACACACGGGGGCCCCCTGATAACTCTCCTACTCCTCTGACAGGAGCTGTTTTAGGGTACTGTTCTATTTAACCTACCTTCAGTATACATTGTGGCTTGGTGAAATATGGGTGTTGGCGATAGCTCAGCAATCCTTTAGTTGGGTTGTTTAAACATCCATCATGGCATGCCTTTAGTTCGGCTTGACAATGCCATCACGTCTGTTCACCTCTGCTCTTCTTCACAGCAGTCCAAGCTTGCCGCCAAGAATGAGCCAGTCATTGTCTGGTGGTGCAACAAGAATCTGAAACTCCTTGCCTCCCTCCCTTCGCCTAACAACCTGCATAGCCACCTTCAAAAAGGACCCCAAGCTCCTCCTGTTTGACAGGCACATGAATTAATCAGCCTGGACCATACCCGAATACTCTCTCCACCAGGATACGATCTACCTCCATTGGGTGACCCCGCCATTTTAATCGATGCTTGAACCGTGTAAGTCCCTTTTCCAGCGGCTGCACTTGTCCTGGTCGCAGCTACCGATGCACTGTGTCTGAATATATTTCTTGTAACTGTAACTTGCTGTGCTCTTGTATCATGCTACTGCTGTAAAGCACGCTGATGCCTTTGGGCCGTGCCCACGCTGTATGAAATTACAAAAAATAAAATCAAGCCTCGATTTGAATCGGCTGCCATCTTGCATTTCCCTATTGTGACCTATGTGAAGTGTGCCTTGCTTTGAATAGATGGCCAGTTTATTGGGGGCCCTTTGGAGGTGCTCCTGTCACTACTTGCTTATGCACCTAAACAAACATTGTCTGTGATGCTTATGTAGAGAACAACCTGTAATTAACTGTTCGCTCTTACATTATGTTTTGCCTGCAAAGAACGCACAGAATTTAAGTGAAGATAACCAACTTCCAATTAACCTAACCAAGAAAAACATCTCTAAGTCCTGCTGTCCTTGGTGTGATGTGCAAATGTACTGCAAAGATGAAGGTATTTCATGATAGCAAACGTTAGGTGTTTTATATAGCCTACCAATGGGCATTTATGTGTAGTTTCAGGGTTGGATTAAAGTTTACTGTAACACACATCACTCCTTTATTTTGGTTACCCTTGGCATGTGTGTTATTACAACAATGTACATTACTCTTGCCACTGTGCCATCATCATTTGAGAGCTCCACAAAGGGTTTTGCAATATAAGGGTGACCCTGCATGAAAATGAAGAAAGAGTCTTTAAAAGGACTGGGAGCAATAGAGACAGAGAAAATACCAGTGGAAATAAAAGAATACACTCTCATACACCGCCTGGGGCGTGAGTGTCAGGAAATATTTGGAACATTAACCAGGCTTATGGCTGTGGCAGGGAAGGGAGATAGGAGTGATGTTGGTGAGACAATACCTACATTAGAAAAAACGTTTAAAGTCTAGAAAATATATAATTTCCACATATGTGCCCAACAGTCAAAGGAGTAGTTTAAAGCATTAAGGAGTGTAGTTAATACTTGTATGGCTTCATTGGATGACACGATTAGGGACTAACTGACTGACTGTCGGTGAACACCAATTCCAAAAAGATGTAACAATTGCTTGGTGCCATGAGAGACCCACATTAGATGAGATAGTTACAACATCTTAAACTAAAAAACAATCCGTTTCCTGGGATACGGAATCAATGTAGATAAATCTGACATTGGTGTCCTTAGTGGGAAGAACTTAAAAAAAGAATGATTAAGAAAAAATGAAGATAAGACAGCATGCTATCATTATGGCATTACTTTACACCATGCTTCTTTCAAGGGCTGCCTAAGTGTAGGTAAGGATTGTAAAAACTGTGGAAAGAAGGGGCACTTTGCCAAAGCTTGCTCGAAAGTCCGTAGGAGCCACGCCTGGCCAGAATAAAGAGATACGGGAGAGTAGCAACTTGACAGATGTGGTTGTGGGGCGCAGCACCAGTTTTGAGGTGGAGGGTTACCTAGGGCGCCTAATGTGTTTCAAGCTTGCTTTTGGTAGGTGCTTGTAGGTTATGGCTTTCTCCAATGCAGACTACACACATATAATCAAAGATGTATTTGGCAAGGTTTTGGGTGACACTATGAAAATATTTGCTTGAACATGATGTGGGAGTGGTTTCATTTTAGGAAAATAACATTAACTTAATGAGCGAATTTGCACTGATGTAAGATTCAAGTATGAATCAATATGGCTAAAAATGTATGAGGCAGTTAAATCTGTGTGTGTGTGAGGCTGGAGTGATCAAAGTGCATTAGAAATCTCTTGTTCTCCTGAACAAGCTCTTCCCATTAAGAAGGAACCCAGCACCAAAAGAATGTAGCAATTCACTGAAGCATTCACGAGTAAACTTGGAAATGTAGGTTTTCTTCACAGAATAGTTCCTAAAATCAAGGCTCTACTAGTCAAACAGGATATGAAAGGGGGTGTCCTTCATCAGTGTGTGCACCTATTACAAACACGCTAGAGGGCACGGTTTCTTCCAGTGATACAACTGAAGTAGAAACTCTCACACTGGTTTATTCAGCTGCTCTGACAACTTAGGACTTTATGTACATTTGACAGAACTGAACAACTGTAGAGTAACTGGCAACCAACCCCTGCTGTAGATCAATGAAATGATGTTGAGTTTGGAGGTAGCCACAGAAATGTACACACTGGATCTGAAGACAGAGTGCCACGCAATCAAATTAGCACAGCGTCCAAGAGATTCACCATGCCTGTTGCCGGTTGTCCTGTTCTGCTTTAGGAGAATTAAGGTTTGATTTGGCCCCATTCCAACTGTTTTCCAAAGGGCAATGTTTCACTTGCAAGGCTTGGAAGCTTTGTTAAAATATTTCAGGATGGTATCCTGGTCCTTATAGAGGACATGGAAACTCCCAAAGTGGTTTAGAATGTGTGTGTGTCAGGTTGGAGAACAAATGGCTGGTGTAAAGTCCTGCCAAGTGTTCTTTCTTCCACGCCACACCGGACTAGTTGGGTCATTCTAAAGCCAAAGATGGCAGACGTCACCCAGAGAACTTTGCAGAGAAGATGGAAATACTGGCAAAGCTTTTACACACAGCACAACAATTTAAGAAGGGTGAACAACAACACAATGCTCTAATGTCAGTGAAGGACATAATACCGGCAGCACCCAGTCTGAAACCATTCTGTGATGAAACACTTGCATCATTCCTGCTGACGTCAGAGCATATTGTGCTGGTGCTGCGGTGTCACAGTGCTGTGGGAAACATGAGTAGAATGTGGCCTTCGGGGGTGGAGCTCCGACAACTCAAGACTGCAGTCACAGACAGAGCAGAAGGTCTTGTGTGTGGGCATCCAGTCATTTCAGACAAGGTGAGTGGGGCCACCTGTCTGTCATTAGAACTGGTCACAAACCCATGAATAATCTCCTGGCATGCTACTGCAGTTATGGTTACTCCTTGTGCTTGAAGTTCCTAGAATATTACTTAGAAGGGAAAATAAACTTGACCACAGGTTTCCTTTCATGTTATTATTATTATTATTATTATTAGGGGCGTATTAAGCGCACTTATACCCACGGGTGTCCTGGCGCTGCACACTGAACTCCCTGGAGTACGAGGAGCTTAATCCCTAAATAACCAAGTCTTCAGCCCCTTTCTAAAAGAGAGGAACTCCTCGGCCTTCCTAATATGCGCCAGCAGGCTGTTCCAGGCTTTCGCTGCACCATAGGTAAAGGTATTTCCTCCCCAACTGGCCTTTTTTATTCGGGGCACCGCCACTAGTTTGCTTTCGGAGGAGCGCAGTGCTCTCCCGGGCACATACCAATCGAAGCACCTATTCAAAAACTCTGGGCCCCTGCCCTTCAATGCTTTAAATACCGTGCACAGCGCCTTAAATTGAGCTCGTCTGGATACCGGCAGCCAGTGCAGTTGCCGTAGTCCCTCTCGTACAGAGGCAAACCTTGGAATGCCTGTTAGCAGTCTCGCCGCCGCGTTTTGTACCATCTGTAGTCTGTACAGGTGTTTTTTTTTCAGATTCAAGTACGGACTATTACAGAAGTCCAAACATGATAGAATAAGGGCTGAGACTGCTAACCTGAAACCATCGGCTAGAAGAGAAATTTTAATTGTTCTCAATATCCTGAGGATATGGAAGCATGTTGAAACCACTTCACTAACCTGCTCCCCAAAATCCAGTTTCTGGTCCATGATCACGCCCAAATTCTTTGCCTTGCACATGGGGACTGGTGTCTTCCCCAGTGCATCAGGCCACATATCCGGAGTCCAGATGTTAGGATAGTTCCCGAATATCATGACCTCGGTCTTCCCTGCATTCAATTTGAAGCAGTTCAAGGCCATCCAGCCCGCAATGTCTTTCAGGCAATCATGGCACCTCGCGGCCATATCCACTTGCGACCCTCGTTGTATGGATAACACGATTTGTGTGTCATCTGCATAGGAAGTGAGTTGCAGGCCAAAAGATCATATCAAGGCTGCCAGCGGGCTGACATAAATGTTGAAAAGCGTGGGGCTCAAAGAAGAGCCCTGTGGTACCCCGCACGGGAGGGCAAAGGGTTTGGACTTATCAAGCCCCAGATCAACTGTCTGGATTCTGTCGGCCAAAAAAGATTTCAGGAGGCTCCAGGCAGTGCCTTCCACCCCCGCCCTCGACAACCGGTCCATCAGCACCCCGTGATGGACCGTGTCGAAGGCTGCCGACAGATTCAACAAAATCAGGACAGCCACCCCTCCCTGGTCAACGCAACTCTAACCTCCTCCGTGGCCTTAATCAAGGCCAGTTCCGTGCTGTGTCCTGCACAAAACCCAAACTGTGTGGGGTCCAGTGCCTTGGTTCTCTGAAAAAAAGAACTGAATTGCCTATTTATGGCCTTCTCCAGTAATTTAGCTGGAAGCGGGAGACATGATATGGGTCTGTAGCTATTGGGGTCATTTTTATCAAGACTAGTTTTTTTTATTAAGGGAAGGATAGAGGCGACTTTCCACCTCCTAGGATAGTTACCCGAATCAATGATGGTGTTGAATACTGGGTAAGTGTAGTGGCAATGACCTCGGGGCAGATTAAGTACCGCCACCAGGCAGGGATCACTAGGCGCTCCCGACCGGGCCGCCTGCAGAAGGCCAATGACCTCCTCCGTCTGTAGCGGACTAAAACTTACTAATCTATCCGAAGCCAGCCTCACCCTAGAGTCGAGGCTAATTGCTGCTTCCCCTGCCTCTCCTTGAGAATTGGAGAAGGAGGAGAAAATCGCTTCCACTTTTTTCTGAAAAAAGGTGGCTAGCGATTCGCACAGTGCCAGACTCCTGTGTGTTATGGGTTTGGTGAGAATCATAAGCTTCGTAATGGTCCTAAACAATTCTCTGGAGGAAGAGTTGGCCTTTTTTATCTGATCAGCAAAGTAGGCTTTTTTGGCCTCTATTATTAATTTCTTGTAGATAGTAAGGCTCTCTTTATACTCTTCTTTAGTATTGGAACTGCACCCATTCCTCCATATCCTCTCAAGCCTCTTGCAGTCAGCTTTGTGTTTTTTGCAGACTATCGGAAAACCAAAGGGCAGAGGGCTGGGCCCGCCTAGGAGTAAAAAGTTTAACTGGTGCAAATTTATCACAAGCCCTCTCAATCCACTTTGAGTACATCTCCTCTGCTTTGTCTACATCTGCTGGAATGCTGGGGGTAGATAAGGTTAGAAAATTGACCATCTCAGACCCATCTATATTTTCCATGCCCGGATAGCAATCTTATCCCTTGGCTTGGGGTCAGCCTGGATCTGAGACACTTGTGAAAGCGTGAAAATGATAGTTGCATGATCTGTCCATGGAAGCGGCAACATTTCCAATATGTCCAAACCTGAGTTATTAGAAAAAATGCCATCCAGGGTATGCCCTGCTATGTGCGATGGTCCAACCACCCTTTGATCTAGCCCCCCTCCGTACGCAATAATTTTAACGCCCTTCTTGATAATATGGCCCCTTGTCTCCATTTTCACAAGGGAGACAATGAATGCTTATGTGATCAACATTAGCACAAACCCAACAACATGACTCAGAACTAGTGGGGGCAAATTGTAAGTGTTATGTCAAGCAGCATAAAAAGGGGTACAATTAAATACATTTAGCATTTTGTAATAATTCACACGGTTACTGCAAGCATATGCCAGTCTATGCTATTACTTGCAAATGTACTGTATACCATTTTGGCTACTGAAATCAGCTGATGGCAATCGGGTCAATCCTGGTAGGAAACGGTAGCCTTTGCTGTAAAAACAGCAAAATCAGCTGGTGTAATTACAAGAAGAAACTGATCATCTAAAAAATAAAACACATGAATAAATGCCGGCTGTAAGTAAAAAGAAATGGTCACATGTATTTGAGTAGCTCTGAAGTTCACATCTGGAGCTCTGAGATAATTTCTGAGGGCCACGTAAGGAGCGTTATGTGCAGTTCTAGGAGCCACACCCAGAGTACTGTATAAAGTGTTAGAGGTCATACTTACAGTATGGTATGCAGTATGTACAACCTTATGCAGGCCCCGAAGATCTGTTTCAAAAGCACGGATAAGGTTTTATTTCGGTTTACTCAGACAATCTAGCGCCCTGAAGCAGACTTTCTTAAATGTGCTCCAAACTTAAACAAGCATTGGCATAGCCAATAGGTCTCACTTTTGGGATCTTATAAGTATTAAGTTATGCAGCACAATATCCTTGGTGCACCAACAGTAACTGTTGCATGGTTAAACACTTATAAGGTCCCAAAGGCGAAACCTATTGGCTATGCCAATGCTTGTTGGTATTATCAATTGTGTGTATGCTGCTAGTGTTTCATCTCCTCTGCCTCTTTCAGCTTCGTCAGACTTTGTTCCTAGTGCCTTGTCTAGCACAAGGTCTTTTGAACTCCAGGTACTCCAGTCAGGTAGCAACAACAACATGTATTCATGCTGGGACCAGCATCACCATCCAAAAGTAATCTGAATGTGTTATGTTGTGTGCAGACCTTGATCTTGGCTACCTAGGAAGATCCAGTTTTGCTTTTAAAGAAGGCGGGTCGCCGCCATCTCGTTAGCATCGATCCCAGTTTGTCTCCAGAGAATGAGGCTTGTGTTATCCTTCGGTTACTGTCACTGGGGAAAGAATTACACTGCCTCAAAGGTCCTGCAGTTTTTCTTACGCCGCATTAACCAGGAAGTGTAAATGCCATAAGTGAGCTATTGATAGGTTTAGGCAGTCCAAAAAGGCTACTCGTGCTGCCGGAGCTGTAATGCCCAGGGGAGTCTGCACCCTTGTTTACACATGAAATAAGCTTTAGCACATCTGATATATTGTTCTTTGACTGCCAAGAGTTCACGGCTAAAACAATGGCTTTGTTGTCATGAATACGTTTGCACGCACTGACTTAAATTTTGTTGCTTCCTGGCTTCCGTACCTCCAAGCGGCGTCGGGTGAAGGGATGGCAAGCATCCCCAATTGGTTGGAGCATTAGTGACATACAAAAATCCGAAATCTCGGATAGTGGACCTAGTATTAGAGGTAGATGTTCGCTCAGTTTGAGCTAGAAAAACCGGCATAAAAGGAAAAATTTCCTTTCTTGAGTCCCCTCACTCACCGGGGTTTCCCCACAGTGACATGCTTCATCATTGGGGGGACTGGTGGCTTCCCCAGTACATAGGTCATGTAGTATTTTTTAAAAGGCAGAGCTTTGCATCATGGTCAAAGGAGAGGGTTCCAACTGGAATTAGTAGTTTCTCCTCTCTGTCTGTGTACCTGAATGGTTCCCTCGAGATCTTTTAAAAAATACTACATGACCTATTAAGTGTCATACTACATGACCTATTAAGTGTCGTATGTATTGTTTACCTTTTGCTTATTAGTTAGCATCTAAAGTCACTTTTTCACTGCACTCTGGAGTGGTACACGCAGGACTGGACCCTGTGTCGTCCTGAAGAAGAGCATTGGGGTAGCTCGAAACATGTTGACCTCTACTAGGGAGCCCTGACTCATTGAACCCAGGCACCCTAGAGACCAACCCCGGTTTTAACATATCAACTAGGAGCAAGAATAAAGTTAATTCGCCCACTAGTTAGATATTTTTAAAGTCACTCCACTCCACATACACCACTGCACCACACATAGTTCCTTACAAAAGTGCTCCTACGTATTACGCAAGTCGTATCACGCCTCAACCCGCAGCGGGTTGAGATGGTCCCAATGATGAAGCATGTCACTGTGGGGAAACCCCAGTGAGTGAGGGGACTCAAGAAAGGACATTTTTCCTTTTATGCCGGATTTTCTAGCTCAAACTGAGCAAAAATCTACCTCTACTACTGGATTTCTGATTTTTGTATGTCTATAACTTGAACAGGAGGGTGGACCTAGCTTATCCCTCTACCTCCCCCCCTTTTTTGATTTTGGAGCATTAGTGAACATGGATGGACTCCCAGCTCTGCCTCTCTCAGCGAAGTTTCTCTGACGGCAGGACCAGATAACTTTTTAAGATAAAGAAGCAATTCTATGCGACAAAACTGGCACAGTACTCAAAGGGTTCAAATTTTAACTTACCACCCAAGTGCCTTGCTCAGTGGTGGGGAAGGTGTTTTACTCTAGAGCCAAGGAGGGCTCACGCAGAAAGCGTGAGAAGCACTTTATTTCTAAGCGCTGCCCACTTTCTAATCAAGTTTCAAAGTAAAAGGGATATTCTTCAATATAAAATGGTGCTAAAACATGCTTTTTTTCATTTCTGCACAGCAGTAGCTCTCCATGAGCAGGGAGGGGAGAAGGTTGGTTCTTGCTGTCAGCTTAAGTGGCTGTGTTTTCCTCTTGGTTTACACCCCATAACATTCGAAAGATGTATTACTCTTTTGACACACTGAGGTAAAGCCCTTGGCACTATACACTGCTGGCGGCCTCCTCATTACAAATGATGAGTGATGTTTGGTAAGGAATTGCCTGCCCAGGGCCAACCATAAGATACAGAATTATCACAGACCAAGTTTTAAACAAAAGATTGTTGTACAAGGCACTCTCCAGCCAAGAATAGTTTACTAAGGAATGCACAGACGCATACAGTGTGCAACGCATAATGGAGCCTTGAGTTTGAGACTGATGACTCTGATATGTGCTTTCAAGTTTTCAAAGGACATTGCTGTCATATCATGCTTGATCACTCCGAGATCATTTTATGGAGGCTGGTGCTAAAGATATGACTGATACTGCGGACATGTCTCAATGAGTTAATGGTTGTAACATGAGATGAATGTGCATGTTTGGACAAGTGCCCGAAGGGGGCTATTTTCGGGCACAAAGGGTTTGTGGTCCCGCCTAATGACACCATACCAGGGGATAGCTGGAATGCCTGTCTCGGCGGAAGGACGCCATCTGTGCTCAGCGCAGAAGCATGTTCTGTACATCGACTTATTAACCCCTCCCCTGCTCATGACGGAACCACTCCGTCATGAGCCACGGTCGCCGTGTGCTCATGACGGAGTGGTTCCGTCATGCTGCGGCCGTTGGCTGCCGCGCCACCCACGCGGCGCTAATTCCCCGCCTGTGCGGGCGATTAGCGCAGTGGGCGGAGTCATGACGGAACCACTCCGTCATGAGCACAGCTCAACCGTGGCTCATGACGGAGTGGTTCCGTCATGAGCACCGCGCCACCGCGCTGCCCCCAAACCCCCCCCAGCGCTGCGGCGGAATTCCCGCCGCAGCGAAAGGGTTAAGGGATTAGGTCTGGCGAACGGAAAGCAAAACATAGAGGCTCACAACTCTTTTTTACCTATGCTCTAAAAGGTTGTTTAGGACACATATGACGAAATGCTACCTGCAGTTGCACTCTCCTGAACATCATCTTTTACCTCTGTGACCCTCCTTTACTCTGGACTACACAGTCTTCGACTTGCCCCACAAAGCCCCACTCTGAACTGCTACAGCCATATCTCATGTGCATGAACGGCAACGGGTTTATAGCTCTATCCACTGTGAATGGGTGTTTTGGCGCTGTTCTAAACACAGTTTAAAAGCATTTAATATGTTTTAGTTAGAACAAAGGCGCTTGTACAGAAAATTAGTCATCTACATGTGTGGGCTAGTTAAATTTAGGGTTTTTAAGTCCTAGATAATGTTGACTACATAGCTCACGAATTAGGGTTGGATGAACTATTTTTGCCGCAGGATAACTAGAATTTAGTCTGTTTAGACAAGTAAAGGTCAGGCAGAAGATCTTAAAGGCAATGCAGTACTTGACCAGTGTCAAGCCTGGACCAAGGATATGGATCGTTTGAGAGTCTTAGTCCTCCCACCCGCTCTCTGAAAAAGATGTTCTACTGTAAAAACACCTAGCAGAGATGTAAGGGAGATAAAGGGAAAGAAAGACTGGAGCCGGCTGTGAGCGTGGGAAGAACCGGGCACAGGGACTTCGTATACAGGGCCTTTATGGTCTTTGTTAGCAGATCAAGAGAAAGGTAGCACAAATGTAAGAATGAATAGGTATAATTAATAAACCTATTACACCAAAAATGTGTTTGACTCCCCAAGCTTCAGGGCAGGAGTAGCAGTAAATACTTAAAGCACCAACAGGGGACTGGCGGTGAACTTCAGGATACAGAGGAGCAGTAAAGGAGCAGCAAATGAATATTATCGGGAACCAAATAAACACTACAAGCGAGCATGCCTCGCGCTGACGAGGAGAGGAGGTGGCAGCAGGAGGAGGGGAGAGAGGAGGGGGCCTGCGCCTGTTTCCCTTGCGGGACCAAGCAGGAACCATCTGTCAAAGCTCGCTGCCGCAAGGGAATCGCCAAACGTGCACGCGTTGCCATTGAAAGCAATGCAACGCGTGCACGTTTTTGGGGCCAAAACTGAATCGATTACTAAAGGTCTCCTACGCAGCGCATGTGCGCTGCGTAGGCGAGACCTAAAAACCCAGACAATTCAATTGGTGGATAGAATTGCTAACACAGAGCTGCACAAAATAGCTTTTGAATACTTATACATTGTAGGAGGCGTTAAAGAGTTGGATATCTTCTGAATTTGAATGCCATTGATCTGTAAAGCGCTCTGACATCAAAGTTTTGGGTCTTGTTTGTGCTATTGAAAACACTGAATAAATACATAAATAGATAGATAAATAAAAAAAATATCTGGTGGAAGCTGTAAGTTCTTGCTCTATCTTTAAAGCTAACGTCAATAGTCGTCTAAAAGTTATTTCCGTTGATGTAGAATAACACATTTTTAGTGCATGTAGTTGACTTTGGCTTTTTAAGCCAAGATAGCCTTTTCTTGATGCTACACCGCTGATAAAAAACAAGCTCATACTCCTTGATTTCGGCCACAAACCAACGTATACCCTTTGCCAATGTGGAAGGATCTCCTGGGACAAAAATCAAGCAAATAATGTGACTACAAACTTGGGTCCCTTACTGTACAATTCATCCATTTTGTCGCCGGAATGGAAGAAATAGACCGGACACTGTTCACAAAGTTTGAGATGCAAAAAATAAACTGTATGTACAGCAGTCAAACTGTTCCTTCTGTTTCAAGGGAGGGGGCTGTTGTGGCAAGATTCATGGGATGTATGAACACAGTGCCACAATATTTACATTAGCCGCAGATGAAGGAAAGGAGGGCGCTTGGAAGTACCTTTAAACCAAGAATCCGCGGCAAGTATAATGATGAAACAGAACATCCACTACCACAACGCACAGAGACAAAAAGTTTAATGAAAGTAGCCTTGGCAACAAGAACTAGTCTGTTGGCAGAAAAGCACATCCTTGGATCTGTTCCTCTTCATGGCGGGTGGGCCACCAAGTTAGGATGGACATATACTGTAATGCAATGAGCCCCAGAAGGTGCTTATTATAAGAAAGTAATAATCTCTAGAAAGATAAAAGCGTTTATGGGGACCTGAATATTTCAGAGAGCAGTACTGAAAAAGGTTACCATGGCCTTCCTCGTGAAACCCACTGTGCTACCTTGAGCACCCACAGGGGAACACGGAAAGCCTGGAGCCTGCATAGTGAAGGTGACAAGACTCTGCTACTGTTGGAGATATCCAGGTCTATGGTGATCCCAGGTGCCACACGCACACAGCAGACAGAGAGGAAAGACTATCCTGATTCCAGCTTCCAAGTACCACACAGTAAACACAGAGGAAGGACTGTATAGAGAAGATCCTTCTTAGGTCACACGTAGGACTACCACCTCTCTCACAGAACAATGCTGGCCATTCACTCGTCGTTTAAGATTCTGTAAGGGTTGAGGATGACACTTAAATAGGATGTTAGGTATCATCCTCTATATTTGTTTCCAACCTGTTTTTTTCTGTCTTTCATTACTTTAATTATCAATCAGAGACCATTGAGCAGGTCTAGAACACGTTTCAAAGCTTTGACCATGTACTAACCAGGGGGAAGCTCCTGCTTTAGGTCATTTCCCTAAATTTATTTTTACCAACTCGAACAGTAAAATGCTGGTCATGCCAGTAAAAACAAAAACAGGCAGGTGGCAACCCTTGCCACAGGAGAAAGAGGGGGTGAGATAATGCAAGGAGGAATCAAACCATTGACACAAACAAAGCAGTGGGAGGAAGTAACGAGGAGCAGACACACCAGGGAGGGGAAGAGGAAAGGATTGGAAGGAGCAGTGGGGAGCAGACACACCAGGGAGGGGAAGAGGAAAGGATTGGAAGGAGCAATGAGGAGCAGACACACCAGGGAGGGGAAGAGGAAAGGATTGGAAGGAGCAATGGGGAGCAGACACACCAGGGGGGGGGAGAGGAAAGGATTGGAAGGAGCAATGGGGAGCAGACACCCCAGGGAGGGGAAGAGGAAAGGATTGGAAGGAGCAATGGGGAGCAGACACACCAGGGGGGGAAGAGGAAAGGATTGGAAGGAGCAATGGGGAGCAGACACACCAGGGAGGGGAAGAGGAAAGGATTGGAAGGAGCAATGGGGAGCAGACACACCAGGGAGGGGAAGAGGAAAGGATTGGAAGGAGCAATGGGGAGCAGACACACCAGGGGGGGAAGAGGAAAGGATTGGAAGGAGCAATGGGGAGCAGACACACCAGGGAGGGGAAGAGGAAAGGATTGGAAGGAGCAATGGGGAGCAGACACACCAGGGAGGGGAAGAGGAAAGGATTGGAAGGAGCAATGGGGAGCAGACACCCCAGGGAGGGGAAGAGGAAAGGATTGGAAGGAGCAATGGGGAGCAGACACACCAGGGGGGGAAGAGGAAAGGATTGGAAGGAGCAATGGGGAGCAGACACACCAGGGAGGGGAAGAGGAAAGGATTGGAAGGAGAAATGGGGAGCAGACACACCAGGGAGGGGAAGAGGAAAGGATTGGAAGGAGCAATGGGGAGCAGACACCCCAGGGAGGGGAAGAGGAAAGGATTGGAAGGAGCAATGGGGAGCAGACACACCAGGGGGGGAAGAGGAAAGGATTGGAAGGAGCTATGGGGAGCAGACACACCAGGGAGGGGAAGAGGAAAGGATTGGAAGGAGCAATGGGGAGCAGACACACCAGGGAGGGGAAGAGGAAAGGATTGGAAGGAGCAATGGGGAGCAGACACACCAGGGAGGGGAAGAGGAAAGGATTGGAAGGAGCAATGGGGAGCAGACACCAGGGAGGGGAAGAGGAAAGGATTGGAAGGAGCAATGGGGAGCAGACACACCAGGGGGGGGGTAAAAGGAAAGGATTGGAAGGAGCAATGGGGAGCAGACACACCAGGGAGGGGAAGAGGAAAGGATTGGAAGGAGCAACGGGGAGCAGACACACCAGGGAGGGGAAGAGGAAAGGATTGGAAGGAGCAATGGGGAGCAAACACACCAGGGAGGGGAAGAGGAAAGGATTGGAAGGAGCAATGGGGAGCAGACACACCAGGGAGGGGAAGAGGAAAGGATTGGAAGGAGCAATGGGGAGCAGACACCCCAGGGAGGGGAAGAGGAAAGGATTGGAAGGAGCAATGGGGAGCAGACACACCAGGGAGGGGAAGAGGAAAGGATTGGAAGGAGCAATGGGGAGCAGACACACCAGGGAGGGGAAGAGGAAAGGATTGGAAGGAGCAATGGGGAGCAGACACACCAGGGAGGGGAAGAGGAAAGGATTGGAAGGAGCAATGGGGAGCAGACACACCAGGGAGGGGAAGAGGAAAGGATTGGAAGGAGCAATGGGGAGCAGACACACCAGGGAGGGGGAGAGGAAAGGATTGGAAGGAGCAATGGGGAGCAGACACACCAGGGAGGGGAAGAGGAAAGGATTGGAAAGAGCAATGAGGAGCCGATAAAGGGAGCAGCAGGGAGTGCGAATATTGGAGGTGAAAGGATACACCCAAGCCGCCATAAGAATGAGGTGAGAGAAATACTGCTCTGGACTGTGCCAAGATGTGACCGACAAATTGTCAAGCCAATGAGTGAAAGAGGCTGGCTCAAAAAACCCAATGGTTGAAGCTAGCTCACCCAAATACAACTCTATACGCATTTTAATACCATATCTAGTTACACAGCTGCACGGTCAAACATGTCGGACACAAAAATGCTCAGAATAGAGAGGGGACGGGATAGTGAGGATAATGGTGAAAGCTATGAAAGGTCAGGTTATACGGGTGTTTAGTTTTTCTGTGAGTTCTCTGAATTGGTTCAAATGTATCAGCTTGAGACTTAGGGCCTGATTTATACTTTGGTGGATAGATTAACTACTGTCGCCATGGCAGAGTACTTTTCTCCTACTATGGCGATGGTACTCTGCACGCTGAAGTTAGAGATGTCCGCCAGCTCAGTGGACATGTATTGCATTTGCAGGAACCACCATCACAGCGGTTCCTGTAAATGCATTGAAAGTCAACATGATGGAGACGTCAGTCAAACTGGCATTGTTCATGTAGGCGGAGGAGACGGAGAAGTCTCTGCCGTCTACAAACTGATGTTCAGCCCAACTCTAAATGAAGCGGGCAGAACATTGCTTTGAGGGCGAGTGTACCCCTTTCCTGTCTACAGTGGGCCCTTTAACTTTTGAGTTTTTCAAGTTTAACATCACTGAAACTCTTTATGTTTCTCACTGGGCAGAAGTAGATTGAAATTGATGAGTTTGTCTTTTGACACAATAATATAAAAAAACGTGAAGTGCTGTTGTGACTCCACAATATCTTCTTTAGACAGTAGCAACCTTGACCCTTATTGTATGACTTTTGTGTGATTGGGGTTTGTAGACTCGTGTGTGGTTTACCCAGCCGTGATGAGGGTCCAGTTGAATGACTAAAGGACCGAAAAGCCATCACTGGGATACAACTGTTTTTAAATCTATTGTGCCTCATCCTTTTGTGACTCACTTAAAACGTTGTCATAGGGAATAACAATGGTTTTCGTCTTTAAAATTCATTTTTTGTAATAAATGAAAATATGTTCTGATGCTTTTTGTGTAGCTTTTTAAATTATATATTTGTGTAAACATACATTTGAAATACATTTGTTGTGTTGATTACATAAACTCTGTGCTTCCCATTTCTCTATTCTATTGTGTTATTTATAGTTTAGTTTCACTTGATTTGTTATTATTTTAATATTAGAGTACTCCTCCTAGGGATAACCTTGTTGATTATTTGAAGACCATGAAAGGTGAATGTTTAGGCAGGAGACAGGAATGACCAGAATGGATGGGGCAGAAAGTTCTTATCTAAGGCCACAGTGTATGCACCTGTGGGGGGAAGATCCGGCATTCCCTTCTTATCCTTTTAGAAGCAGTAGAGAGATGACTAGCATTATCTGGCATACAAATCCCACTCTTACTCAGTCAAGGGCCCATAGGCAAACTCTCTCAAGTCCCTGTGTTCTTTCCAGAGAGCCATGTCATTCCTCATGGGGTATTTTCCTTCGTGCCTCAGCACCCACTCCGCAATCTCTGGAGACGCGATGTTCATGTTCTTGTACTGTCCGAATGTGGACTTCCACATGGTCCCGTACATCTTCTTATATACCAGCTGCAAGACACAAGGTAGACATTGGACAATCAGTGGCGGAGGCCATATGGCTGATAATGATAACTTCTACACATTGTGTCATTTCTGAGTGGTATCAGTAACAGGTTTTACTTTTACCCAATTTAATGGTACTCAATTTCTGAAGTCTGGAGAATGGAAGGCTAAGTGGACCTTGCTGGCATTGAAACTCTTGGTCACTCGAAAGGTTTCTGAAAATATTTCACCATCCTTTAGAAAGGCAATAAGACATAAAAGTGGACAGATTCTAGAATTAAGAACTACTGTCCAAGTATGAAGACAATATAGCCAAAAACTCCAACTGAAGCCAAAATACAGGGTGGCATGTGAGATGTGGGGGTTAACTTTCCACAGACAGCAGCTGTAATTGCCAGTTGTTTCAGTGACCACTAGGAGGGCCTGTGGTGCTCCGATGAGGGCAAAGTTTGAAAATGGACTCTTTCCATCTTGTTGTGCTGAAGAGTATACAAAAGTGGAGAAGCGGATGGGACAACATGCTATGATAAATAGTTACAAGGGGCCCGATTCACAGAACTAACTTAAGACAAAATCCTAAACTTACTACCATTTCGGTATTCACAGAAGTTAGGTGTCCTATCTTTAGGACTCCTAAATGCCTTCTGTGAATACAGAAAGTCTTAAAGTTAGGATTTTTCTCAGTTTAGAAGTAGTAAAGTTAGGACTCCTAACTTTACTTCTCCTAAACTGAGAAACATCCTAACTTTAAGACTTTCGGTATTCACAAAAGGCATTTCGAAGTCCTAAAGTTAGGACTCCTAACTTTACTACTCCTAAACTGAGAAACATCCTAACTTTAACACTTTCGGTATTCACGGAAGGCATTTAGGAGTCCTAAAGTTAGGAACCCTAACTTCTGTGAATACCGAAATGAGTAAGTGCCTTCTGTGAATACCAAAATGAGTAAGTGCCTTCTGTGAATATCAAAATGGTAGTAAATTTAGGATTTTGTCTTAAATTAGTTCTGTGAATCGGGCCCTTCAACTCCAAGATGTAGGTGTTCTACGAGATCACTAGCTAACTGGTGAAAAACCAAGTTGAAACTGTGGAATGTGACCAAAAAAGTCTGAGTAAATGATAATTGGTGAACTGGCAAGTCAAAAAAAATACTTTTTTATGAAAATCAGAAAAACAATTATCAAAACCATACATTAAGTGATGCTCAACCGCTGTATGACCCAACAATAATTGACCTACACAAAAAAGCACGATTTTAGATTCCATCAATAGACAAGCAAGGCACAGCTCTATTTCACATTTGATGCCTAGAAATGAAGCAGTACAGAGATAGGGAGGAGAGAGCTGTAGCGATCAGTGACACTGCTAAGTGCAGAGAAAGCCTTTGGCGTGGAGGTGAGGACTTCCACATTAGGAGGTGGAAGGTGTGAGCTTTATTGTGGTAAAGGAAAAAGTGGATAATGATGCTACAGGATAGACCCACAGCCATAGTTCAGATGTGTAGAGTGATATACATTGTTTGGGGAACAGTGGGACAGGGGTGTCCATTATTCCTTTATTTGCCATTGCTATAGAGCAACTAGCTTGTTTACAGAGAAAAGCAATGGACAAAAGTTCTAGGCGACAGATATGTAGCAATGGGTCTGTTGGTTTATATGGCCAGACCAGTCGAGATTGTCAACTACATCCTGGAGGAAATTGAAAAATTTGGAATGATTTTAGGGTTTACAGTAAATTGAGTCAGATGGTGCATCCAAATTTTGTTTGAAAATCTCTTCCCTCAAAGTCTGTAAGAATTTTGCTAAAGACATTTCTGAAATCTAATCCTGGATACAAAACTTAAAACGGAACCCACTTACAAGAGTCCCTTTTAGTGTCTTCATTTAAATGCACAATCTAGGTCCAAACCCGGCTTTATAAATACTCTGTGCTAAAGTTGGACGAAGCAAAAGCACTAGGTGTCTTCCTTGATGAAAATTTTGATCTACAAAACGAGACCAAGTGAGCTCGGACTACTAAATGGTATCAAATCCTTCGTCCCAGACAATCATTTCAAACAAGTGATTCATGCATTGGCTGGACTGCGTAAAATCAGTTCTTCTAGGAATTCACCTCGCCTCCTCCAAACTGCATTACAAGCAGCGGCCAGATAGTCAACTGGTATATGAAAGTTTGATCAGATCTGTCCAAGCCTCATCACACTGGACTGCTTTTCCTTTGAAGCAAAATGAATTTACAAATTAGCCTGCATATTGACATGGCACTATTTTGCTGGGAACTAGTCATTTCAGGACAACAATATCACTTTCATAGTACACTCCTCTTTAAAAATCACATCTTTCAAAAGTTCGAAAACTTTAAAGCAGTTTGTTTCCAAGAGTGGACCAATGATCTGTAACTATACCTTTTGTGGTGCAAAATAACAATGGGCTGAGATACCGCCCTGGGTATTACCAGTGGCTGAAATTAATTCAAACATTTCTCCATCACTTTTTCATACACTTCGTTCCGACGCCTAAGTGCAACAGGAATGTCCAAACCTGGGTTCCGTGCTCACTATGCCACTGGAACCAAGCTGCACCTGACCAACCAGCCCTAATTAGGGCAAAGCCAGATTTGGGTTGCTTGTGTTTGGATTCAGAGAGGACCTGACCTGGCAGTTAAGGTTGGACTATTCCTATTGCAGCAGGTTCAAGATTGATTTACATATGGATGGGTCCACACTGAGTTGGCATGGTGTTCAAAATTACCATGGACTGGGATGATGCCCGATTGATTACCAGTGGTTGAGATTAATTCAAGCATTTCTTACATCTCTTTTTTTGTGCAATTTATATAATTTGCTGCATAAACTAAACTAAACTCGGATCGCCGCAACTTAGGAGCAGCTGAACGTCTATGGAGATCAAAACCATTCGCCTATCACTTAAAAAAAAGTCCTTAGATCGGTTAGGAGCTCATACAATAAAAAAATCAAAATGTTTAAGGCTGACTACTTCAGTCCCAGCTTAGACAAGCCTCTAATCGCCCCAAAAAACTTTTTGAAATTTTCAAACAGCAATCAGTGATAGCTTCCAATCACATCGACTCAGCAGACAAGTCTCCTTCCTGCGCTGATCTGGCTATCTTCTTTACGGAGAAAACTAAATCCATCCTCCTTGACCTCGAAGCAAAGAGGGCCCTTCTTTCATCACTTGAGAGGACGTTCCAGCCTGTCCTCTCGGTGAAACAAAAGCGGCTCAGTTTTAGCAGTAAGAACAGGGCCACATGGAACTCCTTCTCGCCCCTCAGTGAAGATGACATCTACAAAACCCTGCTTAGCATTAATCCTTCCAATCACTTTAGCGACCCACTGCCACCAGTTGTCATCAAAGTAATCAAGGAGGCCCTCATCCCCCTCTGGACTAAAATTGTTAATGCCTCTTTATCTCAAGGCAAGATCCCCGATTGTCTAACAGCAGCCCAGATCTCACCTATTCTAAAAAAAACAGATGCTGGCAGTTCCGATCTTAACAACTTCTGCCTCATCTCCGCCCCATCTCCAACATCCCTACTCTGTCTAAGCTATTAGAAAAATGCGTCCAATCGCAAATTTGCATGCACGTTGAGATTTTCAATCTCCTGGATCAATACCAATCTGGCTTTAGGAGTGGTCACAGTACTGAATCGGCTCTCATCCACATCATTGACAATATCTTAAACATGCTAGACCGTAACGAATCCTGCCTCTTAATCCTCCTTGATCTCTCTTCTGCATTCGACACGGTTAATCACGACAACCTTCTAGCTATTGTGGAAAACAGGATGGGCCTCTCTGGCTTCATACTGCAATGGTTCTCTTCCTTCTTTCACAATAGATCCCAAAGAGTTAAGGTGAATCATATCTTATCCCACCCATCTAAAGAATACAGTACTATGTTAATCGCATCCCAACCTCTTAGCACAGTGTCTTCCCTTCACTCCCAGGCAGAAAATATCAATATCTGGTTAGAATCTGCCAGAGATAGTATTGCCCCGCTACGTACAATCAAAAACAAAAGAGCCCACGAAGCGCAGCGCTGGTTTTCGGACAATTTGAAGTCCATGAAACTGGCTCTTCGTCAAATTGAGCGGAAGTGGAGACAGGATTACTGTCCCCACAAGCAGCTCATATTTACTGCCGCACTTAAAGACTACAAAAATGCTATTATTAAAACTAAATCTGAATACTTCTCTTCCAAAATCCTGGCATCCACTAACAGGGCCAAAGACATTTTCTCAATAGTGGATGAACTCGTCAAACCTGATCGTGCTGTCGTCAAACCCACTCAATCTCTATGCAATTCACTCAATAATTATTTCATTGAGAAAATTGTCAACATCAAACTAAGCATTTGTCAGCCTCCTGCTTCTGTGGCTTTTTGTGGCCCTAACATCAATCCTCATTGCTTGGACTGCTTTCCTCTTATCACGCAAGAAGCCTTTTTCTCCTTACTCAATAGGGTTAAGTCAGGATCTCCCTCAGATAGCTGCCCACCTTCCATTCTTCGGGAAGTTTTTTTCTCCTGTCCTGTGCCCCCTATGACTCTCCTTAATAATTCCCTCTCTTTGGGCATTGTTCCCAATCTTTTCAAGTTTGCTGAAGTGGTCCCTATTTTCAAAAAACCAGGCTCTGATCCCTCCACTCTCAGCAATTTTCGCCCCATTTCACTGCTGCCTTTTTTGGGAAAAATTTTGGAAACCCCTGTGGCTGACTGTCTCAGCACTTTTGTTGAGCAGTCACTTTACTTAGACCCTCATCAAGCGGGGTTCAGACCCAAACATTCCACGGAGACTGTCATTTTGGCAGTCCTTGATGAACTTCGAAGAGGGGCCGACTTGAGTTCCACGCAAGCCCTGGTACTTCTAGATCTCTTGGCTGCTTTCGACACGGTCGACCACGATCTTTTGGCTGACCGGGTCGAGAGCGCCGGGATTCGGGGCCCTCCGCTGGACTGGATCTCCTCCTTTCTCTGTGACCGCTTTCAAGCAGTCCGTCTCGCCAGTTTTCTGGCTCAGAAAAAGAGACTGACGTGTGGTGTCTCTCAGGGTTCTGCACTCTTTCCTCTTCTTTTTAATCTATACATCCTTCCTTTAATTTCGGCCCTTCAAAAGAGAGAGGTGGTTGTTTTTAATTATGCCGATGATCTTCAATTAGTCTTCCACATCGACTCCTCTCCCTCTTCTATTGAAAACTTTCAATCAACCATGTTATTTATCAGCAATTGGATGAGTGCCAGCCATCTCAAGCTAAACCCAGATAAAACCGAGCTGATCCTTACGGGTGGCTCAGGGAATCCCTGGAATTCCAACTTTTGACCCCATTCCCTGGGATGCACCCCATCCCCTGTAAAGTCGGTTAAAAGTCTGGGAATTGTAATCAGTAACGACCTCTCGATGAAAGCGCAGATTAATTCTGTGGTATCTTCTTGTTTTTTCACCTTCGAAGAATTCGTAAAATAAGCAGATACCTGATATTTGAGGCTCGGATTCAAGCTGTTCTTGCACTGGTGATGTCGCGTATTGATTACGCTAATTCCCTTTACGCCGTTATTCCGGCCAACCAATTACATCGACTCCAACTGGTACAGAACCAAGCCGCTAGGCTTGTATATGGTCAATCTAAATCTCATCATGTGACACCCCTACTGAAAAATCTCCATTGGCTCCCCGTATTTCAACGTTGCCTCTTTAAACTAGGGTGCACCGTCTTTAAAGCTCTCTTGGACCACGGCCCGGCTTTCATTATGTCTAGATTGTTACGCTATGCCCCTTCTCGAGTACTGCGCTCTTCAAATATGAATCTTCTAACACCTCGCCCGTTTAAGCGTAAAAAACACGGGGGTCTTTGCTTTTCATTCTTGGCGCCTCAGCTTTGGAATTCCTTTCCTCCTGATCTACGACTATCCTCTTCTTATGCCCAGTTTAGGTCCTCCGTTAAGACCTGGCTGTTCATCCAAGCTCATAACTGAACCTTTCCTCTCCTTTTCTTTCGTTATGCAACTGTCTGACTGCACTTAGCGCCAAGAAACCGTTGGTGAACGTGCGCTGTATAAGTACTTTTTAACATATAGCATCTTCCCTTTCTCCTATACTCTTTAATATTTTCCTTGAACCACTAGCGAATGTTTTATCATCTATGAACATCCTTTTTCATATGTATGCTGATGACACACAACTTTATCTGAAAATCTATTCTTCTGAAGACTTCATCTCACTCAATTCATCCTTGAAGATTATCCAAAACTGGCTAACTGAAAACCATCTCCTGCTGAACACCGCCAAAACAGAATTAATTCTCATCTTCCCTCCTAAGCATACCTCAGGGTTGACCTCTGGATGAAACACCTCACTACCTTCAACTGCTCCCCGGTTATCATCGACTCAGCAAAATGTCTTGGAATCACCCTGGACTCACACCTGAACATGAAGAAAAATATTACTATGATGTGCAAGGGTGCTAATCAACAAATAAGGATTCTTAGAAACCTAAAATCATTCCTCCCTCAAGAGGACTTCAAGCAGGTGGTACAAGCACTTGGCCTTCCTAGGGTAGACTATGGAAGTGCAACGCTCTGTGGCCTCCCCAATTATACCTTAGCCCCGCTTAGGGCTTCACTGAATGCCGCTGCTAGACTGATCACTAACACTAAAAGAAATGAGCACATTTCCCCAGCCTTAAGATCTCTATAGTGGTTACCCTACGAAGCAAGAAAACAGTTAAAGATTGCTTGTCTGACGCACAAAGCCCTCCACTTCACATCACCTGGATACCTGGCTCAAAAACTGGAATTATCGTGTGGTGGCAGACCATCAAGAAGTGCTAACTCATTGCTACTCAAACCGCAGACCTTTCGCAAAAAAAAAACGAGACTCAGAGCCTTCTCGGGCGCAGCACCCAAGATCTGGAACTCTCTCCCACCGGAAGTCGGCAGAATCCCCTACACGGCGGCGTTCAAACAGGAAGTAAAAACAATCCTAATGAACAAGTTCCTGCCTTAATTGGATCATGGCTTGTCTGTTCTCGAAATGCCCGTTTTATTTTGTATTTTGCTTATCAACTCTAATGTCTATGATTCTCCGCCTTACCTATTAAGTAACGTTTTGCCTTACCTTATTAAGTTATATTCTGCTCGCATCTATGTACAATCTTATTAGCTCAACAAGTTAGACTCTCCTACCTCAACGTTCCCTTACTTTATTCCTCCTTCCACTTCTGTGAAGCGCTCTGATACGCTTCGGGGTCTTGTTTGCGCTATGCAAAACTTTTTAAATAAATAAATATATGTATCATGTATCACCCTATATCCTCTCTTAGATCTGGTTCGCAGAAACTGCTCTCTGTTCCTAGAGTAAAGAAAGCCCGCTCAGGCGGTAAGGCAGTCTCGTATCTAGCCCCTACATTCTGGAACAGTCTTCCCCTCTTCCTTCGCATGGAAATGCCCCTCTCCCGTTTCAGAAAACTTATGAAGACACACCTTTTCTAGCTTAATGACTAGTTTGCTGTTGCTAGCGCAGAGATACCCCCAGGGGTGATTCAGCGCGATATAAAATTATAAAATCAAATCAAATCAAATAAATACAAATAATTAGCAAATTCCATTAAAAATATTGTTTCTACGGCCAATGATTAAAATAATAACAATAAAGAAAGTGCTGCATAGGCAACTTAATGTGCCTTTTCTTGTCAGATAATGTAGACAATAGTAAAGCTTGGTAGAACGCTTTGAGAGGTGCAATGATGAAGGAACTCATATTTCACAAGGACCCATGAAACATTTCTAATATTTTATGGGTCTCTGCAAATCTTTTTCAGTTAACTATCCTAAAATATACTTGTAATATGAACAATACATCATGTTAGATGTCTTTAGTTTTTACGATTTGGATTCTATTTGTGTCTAATCATTGCAAATGTCATTCTTCATAATTTACATTGTAGAAAATAACATTTACTGTCAGAAAACATGTTTGACATTCATGACAGTATGTCACGGGTTGGATTTCAGGTTAATTTACTAAGAAGGGTGTTGGACTTGGCCCTTTTTGCAGGGCATCCTTGAACTTTTTGCCTTCCTCCTAGCCTTTTTTCTGACATGGTGTTGGTGGTTCTAGGACTCTGGGCACTTTAGCACTGCTGTCCAGTGTAAAGTGTGTGTGCTCTCTGTGGTAAATATGGTAAAGATTGGTCTACACCTGTTTGGCATATTTAATTTACCTATCAGTCCCTTGTAAAGTGGTATCTCATATACCCGGGCTGGTAAATTAAATGCTACTGGTGGGCTTGCAGCGCTGATTGTGCCACCCACCAAAGTAGCCTTTCAAACCTATACCAGGCCTCTGCCATTGCAGGGCCTGTGCACGCAGTGTTACTGCCGCTGTGACATGGCACCTAAAGTGTGTGCCACATCTGTGACCCCCCTTTTGCTGCATGTCAGTCACCCCTAAGGTAGGCCCTAGCTAGCCCTATGGGCAGGGTGCATTGTAGGTGAAAGGTAGGACATGTACCTTAAGTGTGTGACATGTCCTGGTAGTGACAAACAGCCATTTTGGTTTCTCACTGCTGTGAGGCTTCCCTCTTATAGGAATGCATTGGGGATTCCCTGATAAGTGTTTCAGTGGTAATTCCTGATATGCGAAGAGCAGCGTGGTCAAGTTTGGTATGGTTGGAATAGTAATAATAAATGCTGTGCAATGGTGTGCGCAGATTTATTATCACTATTTTAGAAATGCCACTTTTAAAATTTGGCATTTCTGTGTGTTATGTGTCAGCCTGCCTGATGTGGATTGCATGTCTGTCTTTAGAGTGACAGGGGCAGGTGAGGTGTGTGTGGCTCCAGGGAGGGTAGGGTGAGTCAGCGCTAGGCTGAATAGTGTATCTGCATTTGGAGTAGTGGGAGGAGTAGTCCCCTGACCCTGAATAGGTCTGTGCCTGCCTGGGTGAATGCTGACTCCACCTCCCTGTGGTGTGTCTGATGACGAGCCCCCACCTGACAATAGGGAAGGGGAGCCCTGTAAACAGATTGCTCCAAAAAAAAACAGAACCAACTCAGGCTGGTTCCCCCAAGCCCTATGCCAAGGGCAGACATACAGAATAGGGTGTATAAATATTGGGGCTATGACACCATGAAAATGTTGTGCTTTTTGCGCTTTCCTGGTGCTTGGGACTTGCTGTTGCTGGGCCCCAGGAGGAACCGCCATGAGGGACTGCCTCCCTGCTGGAGGGCCCGGTGAGCTGGCTTGCCTGGGCCCAGCCTTGTGCCCCAAAGACTTTGGGCTTAGTGCCTCGAGGGCACTATATTTTTACTCCAGAAGGAAGTGCTGGTGGACTGCAGCAAGAGGCTGCAATGTGGAAGGATTCCCCCATGCCTGCAGGAGAAGCGGGAGCCCACTCCGCATGCTGGTGCCTTTATTTGTCTAGCGGGAGCCCACCCCACATGCTGGTGCCGTTATTTGTGGAGTGGGTGCCCACCACGCCTTTTTGTGCGCCTCGAAACCAAAGCGGGAGCCTACCTCATGTTGTGGTGTCTCCCGGAGAATATTGAAGAGCGGGGGCCCATTCCCCAATTGTGTTTATTTTAACAGCGGGAGCCCACCCCGCAATTGCAGCCGCAAGGAGCGGAGCCCACCCCGCACCTGCCCAGATAAGAAGACGCGCCGCACCTCTAGTGCTACACGGAAGTCAGGCAGAGTAGCCTGACTGTGGGTGGGGTCCATTGCCAAGCCGAAGTGCCCACAGGCAACAGGAAGCCTTGTGGTGGGTGGGGCCAACAGGGACTTAGCTCCATGCCCAGTGAGGCATTTTCTGGCCAGTACGAGGAGCCGTTTTTGAAGTCCCAGCTCACCCATGTCAGGTCGTTGCCCTGCACCAGAAGACTCTGTGCTCCCTAGAGAAGGAAGCAGAGAACGGAGAGGCGGGCCATGTCCCGGCCACGAAGAAAGCACTGTCCCCCCAGGTGAGAGGCTGTGGGAGAGGTGGGGGTAGTACGGCTCCATTCCCCCACAGTAGCAGCTGCCCCGGATGGTAGTGGGCAGATGCCTTGAGTAATTCCACGGCACAGTGGTGCTGAGTGTGGAGCAGTGTTGGTGCGCCTCAGGCACGGTTGGTGCCGAGGCTACATTTTCACAGCTGACCCGCCAGTGGGAGGGCAGCTGCAACGTTGGGGGCAATTCTGTTCGTAAAGTCCCGGAGTGGGGCTTTACTAGCACCGTGGTGCCCAAGCCAATTTCCTACAGCTGCTACCCCGGATAGAGGGCAGCTGCAACAAAAGGGGCTTTTTCTCACAGCTGCACCGCAAGAGCGTGGGCAGCTGCAACAGCTGGGCATTTCTTTTTGAGCTCAGTTGGCACTGTTGGTGCTGGCTACTATGAGTGCCGATCGGGGGCATTTTCATTTCAAGATGAGTAGGGGGTGTGTTGCACCCCACACCCCCAGTGCCTTGCACACCTTGCTTTTGCTGCATTAGCTGCCAGAGGGCCAGTGGAAGACCCTACAATAGAGCCCTGACATTTGGGACAAAAAGGGCATTTAAGCCCCAGTGAAAGGCCAGTTGGCCTGGGGTCATTTTTTATAGTGATGCCTAATGCATACTGTGTTTTATGCTAATGTTATGCTTAGGATGTTGATGCATAATGTGTTTATGCCCCATAACTATTGCTTAATGTGTTCATGCTAATGTGATGCAGACATGATGTGTTTATGTTGCAGGTGATATTGTTAATTACAGTATTTCACCTGTAGTTCCTGGTTGTGTTTTACAATTGCTATTTGTGCTTTCTAGAGGTTCTGACAGTGGCCCGACTGGCCCTGTCATGTGTATATAATCCCCTGTAAATATTGCCTAGTGCCACTTGGCACAGTGCATATTGTGTGATTATGATCTAATGTGTTTTGGATAATACGAATGCTATTTTTATATAACCTTGTGTGGAGTTTCTTTTGTGGTGTGCCTAGCATGTTGCTGCTGTGTGAGTGTATTGCGCAAACGCTTTACACATTGCCTCTGGGATAAGCCTGACTGCTCGTGCCAAGCTACCAAGGGGGTGAGCAGGGGTTATCTACAGCGTGTAACTCCCTTGCCCTGACTAGAGTGGTGGTTTCTGCCTGGCTTAGGCGCAAGCCCTAGCCAACCAGAAAAACAATTTCTACCAGAGGGGAAAGGAGATTAGGCAGCAGCGGTCGTCGTCCATCGGACTCCCCTTCGCCCCCACCCGGCTCCACTGCCCCACTGCTGTTACCTGCACGAGCTGCGGCTTTGAGTAGGCGAAGGTTTAGGAGAAATTACTACAAACAGTCCATCTACGCAATACATTTCATGAAAGGCAATAAAAAACCTTATTAAAAACACAAACATCCCCCAATCTCTCGTGGTACTTTAATATCTTCACACTAAAAACAAACATTCCATCTTTCACACTTCTTGCCATGTATATCTTCTCACATTTCATTGTAAAACTTGTCATATCAAGGGACAAGGATTGAACTTAATTCAGTCGTCCAATCTCACCCCAGTTGTGATGTTATTGGGGCAATCAAGCTCCTATTATTCCTCCTGATGAACAGAAATCCTATCCCTCTTGTCAGCCAAGCAAATGGGAAGTGCAATCCATCCTCCACCACTAGGAAAGAGGAAACCACACTCATGTGTTCCTGTTCTGTCCACCTTTAGTTAAGTAAACAGCTCGGGTGGACTTTCATAGAACAGAAGTAGCTGTTGTTACAGAAAATGTTGTAGACCCTTGGTGTAGGTGAAAGCACTTCCCCTTTACTAACTCTTATTATCACTTAAGGAGTAGTTGCCCCTCCTTAAACAAGTGGGGTTTCGTCTTCTAACATTAAAAAAAAAGTCTTTTAACTCGGCATTAAGTGTTTGTCGGGCCTTTCTCCCAGGATGTATGCACTCTGATGTAAATATGTACACTGCCTCTTTTAATATTTACGCTTCATGCTTCAACAAAAAAGACATGTTGGTGCTGCCAATCAGGATCCTACACTGGCATAATTTGCTTGTCATACATTAAATACTAAGGGGCAGATTTATGACGACTGGCGCATCCCTGCATATCAGCAGGGATGCGCCAGTTATTATGCGCCACAGCTGCGCCACCATGGATGCGCCGCATTTATAATGCGGCGCACCATGGGGCAAAAACGGCACAGATGCGTGACGCATCTGTGCCGAAAAGTGGTGCATTGCTGGAGTTGCGTCGCAAGCGCGACGCAGCTCCAGCAATGATCTGGGGGGCCCTATCTCTACAATGCTGCGTCAATCCTTACGCCTGCTTCAAGCAGGCGCAGGGTTTTGACGCAGCATGGGCCTAAAAGTGACTGAGTGAAATCTTGTAGATTTCACTCAGCCACTTTTAGGAGGCGTTCCTGCGCCGGAACGCCCCCACCTGCCCTGGAACGCCTACATGGGGCGCAGGGCTTTACAACGTGACGCATCTGGGAGATGCGTCACGTTTGTAAATACCCCGCACCATGGCGCAGGATTTGCGCCGCTGCTGCGTCACAAAAGTGACGCAACGGCGGCACAAAAGTGCCGCAAGTGCAACATAAATCTGCCCCTATATTTTTATCAAATATGTGCTGACAATGTTACTAAGTACAATATTTCTGCTCGAGGCATAACTGCTGATAAACAAATAAAAAGAAATGCATTAATAGAATGATTTAGATTCCATGAGTGGGAGTGAAGCAACTCAAACTTTTGCTTCCCATAACAAAGTGAGCCACCGCATGCAAAGCCGCCTTTAGCTGTGAAGGGTGGACGCAGGAGGCTGGTTAGGAGGAAGCCACTCTACTCAAGTCTTGTTCAACTTTAGATCTGTATTTGCATCACTGATGATCTCTTGTAACCTCCTGCCTAAAAGAATATGTAAAAAGAAACAAAACTGAAAATGGGCAACAGCAAGGAGCAAAATCTAAATATTGAGTCTGCTTGAAGATAATAAATTATCAAAACTCAGCGGTCGCACTCCTGACGACATCTTGATTATTCATCAAGGTAAGGAGACCTTAGAGAGCTAGAAACAGTCTGCCAACCAAGCGTGCCCGCATCCCCCGCAGCTCAGCACTCAACTCCAAGGCTTCCTGGAGGGAGACGAGAGGCACAGCGTAGCTCATCTGATCACCCTTGTTAATGATTACACTTGGTAACGTTGACCTAACCTCATTCTCCCAAAGTAAAGTTTAATGACAAACACTGATCAATAATAAAACACTGAGAGTGGATAAAAGAAGCAGCAAATTCTCCTACATTTCTAAGGTCTCAGGAAACTGGCCAGGCTTAAAATAGTGTTCAGAATCAATGTCAAAATGTCTGCAGCACACACAAGAACCAACAAGGGCACCAACAAATGTCACTAAAGAAGATCCGGCATGGCACCCATTCACAAGATCTGAGGTGGGCAGCAGGGGTGGGCAGCAGGCTGTGGCAGATGGTGAGAGGAGGAGAATCCACAGGGGTCAGCATTCCAGGCAGCGGGAAACAAACCAAGGGCCTGGTTAGGAGTTTGGCGGCTGGGACGTGGTTATTAATATGTATGGGGTTACTGCTTTCTCTGGTTTTAGTGACGCAGAGGTTCCTGAGAACAGTGAAACAGTCATCATGAAGATTTACGGCGTCCGCGGAGGTGAAATCACAGTCACTCAATTGAGATAGAAAAGGCTCTCAGTGGGCGTATATCTTACTTAGGGCATCAGAGTTTGAAACAATACCATCCCATTTGACATTTCCCCTGTTTTTAGAAATAACTAAGGCCCCTGCGACAGAATTATTGTCCAGGTGCACCTGTGTAAGGCTGCCCCCAAGAGTTATGGGGAAGTGGTCACTCTCGTATCTTTTCTCAACCATCATGTCACTCAGTGTGGCCAAAGGGTAAAAATCTCAGAAAAAGTAGTCAATATTATTTCTATCAAGGCCCCTATGAAAGTAGGATGCCTCTTTGGGTCTGAGGGGGTGCGGCCATTACAGGGTCTAACTTGGCATGAGAGTGATGTGCCACAGCTGCACCTGCCGTTAGGTGTTTAACATTTACTGCTGACTATCATCTGTTTCACGTTCATGCTCTTTTGTTATCGTCTCTATACCCTCCTTTCTCTTTCAACATCAATGGTTACACGGGATGTAGTGATCCACGCGGCCACATGACATCCCAACCACGCAGCACGCACCCCTAGGGCTGGGCGCAACCCAAGGGTATAAATAAAGGGCACCAGACCGCTCGAAGTCAAAGTGTACAAGATCGAGTGATACCTGTGTGGACTCCATATCTGGGTGCGGGCAGGTCTGATCTATTCCAAGGGCCCAGGTATTAAGGCCATGAAGCTCAGCACTAGACTACAAGGCTTCCTGGAGGGAGCAGAGAGATCCAACATAGCTCATCTCATCAGCTTATTCATGATTAAACTTGGTAATAACATTTACCTCATTCTCCCAAAGTAACTTTTAATGGCAAAAACGGATCAATAATAAAACGTCAAGAGTGGATAAATGAAGCCACAAATTCTCCTACATCTCTAAGGTCTCCGGAAACTGCCCAAGCTAAAAATAGTGTTCAGAATCAATGTCAAAATGTTTGCAGCACACACAAGAACATAGAAGGACACCAAGAAATGTCAAGAACACTTGATGGACAGAATGCAGAACAATGTCATGCATTCACCCCAGCACAGAGATCTGGGCCTAAATCCATCGTTGTTTGCTCCCCTTGCCATTCCAGTTTGAACCCAGCCATATGCAAATCAGTCTTGACCCTGTGCCTCAAGGGAACAGTCCAGCCCGAACTGCCAGGCCAGGTCCTCCCTGGACTGGAAACAAGCATCCTAGGACCGGTTTCGGGGTTTCACCCCTCATCAGCCAGGATAGCTTGACTCCAGTGGCATGGAGAGCATCCATCAATTGTGTCTTTTACTTAAAGAAGATCCGGCATTACACCCATTCGCAAGATCTCAGATGGAAACGAGGGGTTGTGGAAGACTGTGAAACGAGGAGAATACACTGCGCTCAGCATTCCAGGCAGCGGAAAACAAATCAAGGGCCTGATTACGAGTTTGGCGGATGGGATACTCCATCACAAACGTGACGGATATCTAGTCCGCTGTATTACAAGTTCCATAGGATATCATGGAATTGTAATACGCGGACGGGATATCTGTCACGTTTGTGACAGAGTAACCAAGTCCGTCAAACTCGGAATCAGGCACTAAGGGCCTCATGTAGGAAGCCAAATACCGGTCGGTAACGGCCGATTTTCGGTAATTATACCGTTACCGACCGGTATTTTGGCTTTTGAGATGTAGGGGGAGAATTTCATGATTCGGTATTTACCGAATCGGTAAAATTACCGAATCGGTAATATTACCGATTCGGTAAATTTACCGATTCGGTAAATACCGAATCATGAAATGAGATGTAGGGGGAGTGTGTGGTGGGTGTGGGGATTCGTTATTTACCACCAACTAAAGGTTGGTGGTAAATGACGAATAGGTGACAAAAAGCATTTTTGTGCACGTTTAAGTGTGCAATGTGGCAGACATACATGCCCTTAGGGCATGTATGTGCGCCACATGTGCACACATGGCCGAATCAGGGGTGCAACAGGGTGTCAATGTGACACCCTGCCACCCTTGCATGTGCTCCCCCATTACCGAATCGGTATTTACCGATTCGGTAATGAGGCATACCTTCCCATCAATGGGAAGGTATGCCTCATTACCGAATCAGTAAATACAGATTCGGTAATTACCAAATTTTTCCGATTCGGTAATATTTACTGACTCATTAGCTACATTGCATTTACCACTTCATAAATACCGAATCGGTATGATTCGGTATTTATGAAGTGGTAAATGCCAGCCCACCTACATAAGGCCCTAAGTGATTACACACTTGACTTCCACCCGACCAAAACTAATATCTAGCCACCAGCACACGACATCAAGAAAAGCCGTTCTGGGAGGCTGCAAGAGTTCTTGCTAATATAATCGTTCACCTTGCAACCATGCGGAGGCTGTTGGATTCTCTTGGTTTAAGGGTTGTGCAACTAACATATGGATTCAAACATGCACCTACACATTCACAACTCTGAGCGTGCTCATTGCTGTTGACTGGAGATCCAGGACTCGATAAAGGGGTTGTTGACAACACCAGGATCAGTTGACACCTTGCCTTTCATGCATTAGTTGACAATACCGTAGAGGTTTGGTAGTGGATTCTGGAAATGGAATTCAATAGTACTGTATACATCGTTGAGACCTAATTTTATATGCGGTATTGTTATGGGGTGCCCTGTGTGAAAGGTTACCCCGAATTTTTCTTGTACTACTGTGTGTTAGTCCCCAGGGTAACATGAATCTAGTTCTTTGCCACACTGTGAACCTCACAAGTTTCAAAGATGTGGCCTGTCGTACTATCCATGTTTGCAAACCAGGCATGTGCAAATTGCCCACAAATATTTTGCAAACGGGGATATAATTTGTGAGGCGGCCGATTTACTAATAAAGATCATCACAAACTTCCCAATCAGAGAGGGCTGCGAATCAAACTGTGCAATGAATATTAATTAGGCAGATCAATATTTGCCACCACCTGTGATTGGCTGGAAATGCAGGGATGGTGGCCCCAAATGCACAGCCTGCTCCCCGGACTGCCCATTATAATTCTCAAAGGGGAGGCGGGCATCCCACAGCGACACTGCTCCTTGAAGAATCAGATACCATCCACTGGAGGAATTGATACATATTATGAGTTGCAGTTAGCAAGACCCCTTCTAAATGTGCTTCGTTAAAACTCCAAAATCCCTTTTGGCAGCCGGGAACGCTTTTCTGACTTGCAAAAGGCGTTTAAAAATGTCCAAACCCTCTTTGTCGTTTTAAACCCAGTGATTTTGTACATGGTGTCTGCAGACCCCAATCCTGTTCTCTCCCTCCTTCCTCCCTGGTGGGCAGCAGAGCGGGCTCCGAACACCAGCGGCTCCTGCATGGACGCACCCCTGGGGCAGGCGGAGTGACGGCCTGTGCAGAGGTAAGGCTGCATCATTGGTGGAATGTGGGGTCGGCCAGAGAGGTGGGATGGTGAGACAGGGCTGTGTGATGCAGGCTGAGGTCCGCCCAGCAGCCAACCTCAGAGAGCTCCAGGGAAACCACCCGCGCACCTACAGATCAGACAGCAGCAAAGCAAGCGCCCGACCAGGCTTCACTCAGACAACGGCGGGGCCGGCATCAGCCACGCCAAAAGTATGGCGGTCGAGCCTGCCCCCTCCGCATCACGAGGCAAGCCTGTTGCGCACTTTGGTGATGTGACAGGCGCGCCTCCTCGCCCATTGGTCCCAGCCTGGGGGCGTGACCCGGAAGTGATCGGAATCACCGGGCAACGTCAGGCCAGTTAGAAATGGCCTGGCCATGAAAAGTGGATAAAAGGCTGGGGAGCACAGGAGTCTGTCTCTTCACTTTATGCTCCCCAGCCTGCACCCCCCAGCCTCGCTAGGAGGCTGTAACTTGTGGCAGCAATCTCTTTCTTTGCCCAGGTCAGCGACAAAGGGGATCCCACTAACAGTTTTACGGTTAGGAAGGCCCTGAAAGGTTGGCAACGCCTCCAAGGGTCTGCCCCAGATACGAGGCAGCCAATTGGGGTGGAGCTCCTGACATCATTATTAGGGACCCTCCCCGCGATTTGCAGCACCTCAGGGGAAGTCCGGTTGATCACTGCTGCATTTTCATTGGCCTTTTATGGGGCATTCAGGATTGGGGAATTAGTGGCCCAAAACAAACTGGATGCACACCGCGGCCCGCAGTTTGACCGCATTAAGGTGAAGGGGGACACACTACTGATATCGATTTGGAAGTCCAAAACGGATCCGGAAGCACGAGGAGATGGGGTAGTACTACATCGGGCACATGGTAACCCATGCTGTCCCCTCTCACATGTGGAGAATTACCTGCAGGATAGACCCCGTGACAAAGAGGGGCCTTTGCTGGTACACACAGATGGGGTCCCACTTACACGTTTTCAATTTAAAAGAGTACTGGACATGGCATTCCAGAAGGCTGGTTTGAACCCAGGCTATTTTGGAACTCACTCTTTTAGGATAGGGGCTGACGCTGAGGCAACAGCCAGGGGCCTACCTAGCAACAATGTACAAAGGAATGAGAGATGGGCCTCCAATTGTTATAAACGCTATGTGCGACTGCATGTGCTGTGAGTGGGATATTTTACCAGACGCTGACGCATGTGTCTTTCTCTGCTTTCATTACAGTTTCTCAAACCTGTCACGCAGGGGGGAAACTGCTATTCTGTTCTGCCACGGACTGTGCACCTTCTGCTGGTTTCATTGTGTCTATTTGGGATTGGAGGTGTTTCAGTCCTTAAACCAAGTCCCTTATTTTGACCCTCGTTTAAAATTTGTTGTTTGGGAAACTGAGGACACCACGACAGCAGCATTGGGCGATGCAAGGACCATCAGCACCAAAGGAAGGACCACAGATTGTTTGGATTGTTGGCCACTCATATGTAAGGCGTCTGTCTGATTTTTTCATTACAGGAAATTATAAAGACAGGGCACGGCAGGCCGGTTTTGAGATAGCTTTTCATGGGAAAGGGGGGCTCTGCTTCAGTCAGTTTAGGGGTATCGTGCTAGACTTATTAAGAAAGGGGGGGCTCCTCCTAATATTATTATTCTGCACTTGGGGGGGAACGACCTAGCAAAACTGGGAAGAAGAAGGTTGGTAGAAACCATAATCACAGAAGTAGGTTGGTTGGCGAAGACATGCCAGGGTTGCACTATCGGGTGGTCTCAGATGATACCCCGATTCCACTGGAAGGGAGGGGAATCCGTAAAGGCATTGAATCACTCCGCGAGGAGAATAAATAATAAAATAGAGAGACTTTTCAGGGCTCCTCATCTGCAGACCATTGCCCATGGGTGTATTAGGGGTGAGCTGTGCTTCCTAAAAGACGGGGTTCACTTGTCCAAGGTAGGCAATGAAGTGTTCTTAGAGAATATATTAGCTTGGTTGGGTGGCCTCGGTATCAGAGAATGACCTTCTAGTGAGCGCAGGGGGGGACCAGATAGTCGGTCAACTATGCAAGCCTGTGGCGGTAAGGTCATGATTGGTGAGCAGTAAATTTAAGGTCCTTAGAGGGCGGTGCCATTCTTGAATGGGGTCGCCCAAGTGGGAGGGACAAGTGGTCTCTCCTAGAACTCCAGGGGCAGTTGGGTGCGGGGGAGGAGGGAGTCACGCTTTCTCTAGGCTGGTTGGCCACCCCGCATGTGCACAACGGCGCCAGTAAATGGCACACAGCTGCAAGGGCGCCTTTATGGAGATAATGTACAGAGCGTACGGGGGTAACCGGGGGGGAAGTACCCTCACGGTGAACGGGCCCTCTGCGCATGCGCACTCTGGCTGGAGGGCGTGGTTAAAATTGATGAGGATCTGACACCAGTTAGTGACCTTGCCGTAGGCCCAATTAGGTACGCAGAAAATAAATACTGTAATGATTATTAAAGATATGTTAGCTATGGATAGGAAACCTTTGTATTAGAGTTATGTTAAGGTTAGCCATCTGACATCTGTACTTATCAATTGTAATTAATGTAATGTATATTTTCTGCTAAATTATGTCAATAGTGTAAATTTTGATAAATGTTTATTAATCTTTGTTTAATAAATACGGCCGGGGGGTGTTACGCTCCCCACATCCAAACTTCTCTCCTGTAACTTTCTGGGCCTTGATAGGGGAGGAGGGGGTGTAGGTAGTACCTGGCAATATACTGTGGTAACAACCCCCTCGGTTTGGCTTTGTTGTGAGAAAAGGCTTACCAAATGTCAGTACCACACACAGCACAGCAACAGTAGAGTCATCAGAAGTGCACTATTCCATCACACACATATAAGAGTAAGAGCCCTGAAAATGGAGTTAAAGCTTACCTCACACACATACTAAGAGGTAGAGCACTGGTAAATGTAGTGCAAGCTTCCCTCACACACATCCAAGAGGTAGAGCCCTGAAAATGGAGTTAAAGCTTACCTCACACACATACTAACTAAGAAGAGCATTGTTAAATGTAGTGCAAGCTTCCCTCACACACATCCAAGAGGTAGAGCACTGAAAATTGAGTTAAAGCTTACCTCACACACATACTAACTAAGAAGAAGAGCACTGTTAAATGAAGTGCAATCTTCCCTCACACACATACAAGAAGTAAAGCACTGGTAAATGTAGTGCAAGCTTCCCTCACACACATACAAGAGGTAGAGCACTGGTAAATGGAGTGCAAGTTTCCCTCACACACATATAAGAGGTAAAGCACTAGTAAATGTAGTGCAAACTTCCCTCACACAGTTACAAGCACGGACTGAGCTTTTATCACATACACAGACCTCGCACAGGAGGAGCAGTAGTGCGAGCTTTCCTGGCACCCCGAAAGGGTACAGTACTTCCAGCTTTTGTATAATCTTCCCTCACTTACAGCGGGGCGACTGCACCGCTGCAGCAGCAGTGCAAGCTCCCAAATACTCTAAACTACATATTTTAGTGGTAAGTGCTGTTTTGTGGTGATTTGTGTTGGTCGTGTGATAGAGGCACACATGGCTCAACCACGCTTTCCTCTACACCTCTACCCTAACCATGAGGGTGTCTGAAAAACGCATCCCTTTACCATGCTTGCCTTTACCATGCACACCTTTACTAGGCAATTTTGTGGTATTAGGGGTATGTGTATTAAAGTTCACACCCGAGCTCTATACCCTGAGCCCTAAAATCTACCCAACCCTCAAGTGTCCTAAACACTACCCTTCCCCCTGGACCTAAAAACAAACCGACTCTCTCCGAACCCTAAAAAATACCACGAACACCCACCTAAGCATTTAAAAATTATTCCAACCCCCACAAGCAATAAAAACCACATGCCCGGCTGAGTCCTTAAAACTAACCCGACCTCCCCTGAACCCTAAAAATGCCCTCCCCCGAGCCCTGAAAACGCCCGACACCCCCTGAGCCCTAAAAACTAACCTGACCCCCAATCCCTAAAAACTACCCCAGTGCCCTAAAAAGTACCTCGACTGCCCCTAAGCCCTAAAAAGTATTCCTACCCCATCCCTAAAATCTACCCGACCCCCCCCCCCTTCGGCCCTAAAACCTTGCCCAACCTCTCCCCTAAGTCCTGGAAACAACCCCAACCACCCAGCCCTAAAAACTACCCCAACCCTTAAAAACCACCCCACCCCCAAAACCCAGCCACACTTACCTCACCACGTCCTCTTCCGATTCTTCCTGTTCCTGGAGCTGCCCATTCCAGCATCTAGACCGCGCATATGCCTCAGCCACGCACATGTGTGGTTAAGGCAAGCGTAGTGGCGCTTGCGCAGAAATGGCACGTGTGGCTTAGCCCGCGTTGTAAAGGCTGTTTCCTATTTGGGTCATGCTCCACGCACCTCTTAGGTGCACAGCATGCAACAGGGCCTTGATCTGAAAGGTGAATTGAATTTCACTTCCTTAAAGGGCTGTCACTGAATTTAAAGTAGTAATCCATCTGGAGGAGACTTGTGGGCAGTGCTTTCCACAAAATGGCACATTGCTCTTTGGCCTTTAAGTTGATGTTTTTGGTTTTTGAGAGAAGGCCTTGAATGGTGATTGAATACTTATTTTGATATCTGTGAAATTAAATTGATTTACAAGTTCTTCATTATTCGGATTCACGTGCTTGAGGGAGTCTACCACAATCCTGTCTCCATACGAGCAGGAGTGGGGATGACGTCATTATGACCAACTCCCTCGTCATAATCTTTGCACCATTTGCTATGCGCTTGCTTCCTTCATCCTCATCAAAGTGTCAACGAGACAGTTGTGGGATCCCTCAACCCCATAATTTCGCCTCCACAGCTTTATCACTAGTTGCCATCAGAATACATCTGGAAGTCCAGCTTCCATCACTAAGCAAGATGGAGCCGGCAGCCTTTAAACAAACGGGGGGGGACAGTACTGAGTCGTGTCCACAATTCAAGGTGCCCCCCTCTGATAGCTGATAGGAACAGTCAAGGGTTTACCTCCTGGGACAGGTCTAGGCTAGTCAGACTTTAACAGTATCTCAGATTCCTAGCTCTGTCTCCAGTCCACCCAATAGGAACTGAAATAGAAAGCATCCACCAAGTGCACTAGGCCCACTAAGATCAGGTCTAATGCTCTGAGTCACTAGCCCATAAACGTCTTTTTCTGATTTCAGAGAAGGCTGCCTCTGCTATGACCTTAGCAGAAACCTCACGAGTGATGCTCAGACAGGCCTGTCTCCTTCAGATGTCTCCAAAGCTGCTCTTGCACCAGGCTTCCATTACCTAATGGGGATGTTTGATATTGATAAACTGTTTTCTATTGCATTGTATTGAAGGGTTTGTATAGCGCTTCATACCCCTGACAAGGCAGCAAAGCGCTTTGATTTGCATTGTCTCCTGGGACCCTTTTAGAGTGTATGGTTGGAAGGGTGCTGAGTGTTGTATGTCCTACATGGAGGTGTTGGTTGAGGTGCGTGAGCTTTACTGACACACTTCAACCCTGGAGCAACAATGCATCACTGTGCATAAGCATATAGTGATGCACAGAGTGTGAGAACAGATGCAGCTGCGCATACACATTAACGCTTTGTATAGGTCATACTCTGGAACTTGTGTTTATACTGCTATATGGAATTGGAGCTAGTAGTCAGTCTCCTTATGTAAGAAGGTATAGAGTCCCAGAGTTGAGCTGAGTGATGGAAAAACAGGTACCACCATTTGTTGACTTTTAGAAGAGAGGTACAGTGTACAGTCAGTAATGGAATGGAATGGAATTTACTTCTAACACGCGCATTAATCAACATATGCTTCTTGTTGTTATGGTCAACTGTCAAGAAATAAAAGCCATAGGAGAGAGATACATAGTACAGTTTGCAGAAGAGATTTGCAGAGCTTTTCTAAAAGCTAGATGAGATTGGATGGCTTTAGTACCAAGAGGAAGAACACTCCAGAGTTGAGGACCGACTGCTGGCAGGGGCATGACATGAGGCCTAGAGTCTTTGAAGTGCGAGAGAGTTTGGCCTTTGGGAGTTGGAGTGTAAATGTCTTTTTGAACTATCATGGGAGAAGTGTTGACTAAAAAGAAATTTTTCAATCCCACAGAAAACTCTAATAAGACAACATTTCTTACCGACAATTCTTTGTTTTACCAGAAACCAATGGAGGCCTGTTCGAGGCACGGTGACATCATCTGATTTCTAAAGCCAGGCCCTGTGGCGCACCCTGCATGGAGGTCAGTCGCAGGGCCTCTGCCAACCTTGCCATGGACGTCCAACACCAGCTGTTCACAGTGCTCGACTGTGCATGGCGAATGGCCGTGTGAAACAGAGGTTAGCCACAGGGCCTGGCCTCCGGTCAGACCCTGCATCCATCCTCCCATGGTAACCAAACTCACATATGTTTGTCAATACAGCTTCACCCCATGCTACAGGGATACTGTGCATGCTTCCTTGAAGAAGCTTGCATGGAACCGCTGTCCCATGGGGGTGAAGCTTGAGCAGTTGCTCCCTGTAAGGGTACTGTGGCTCTGGGTTCCTCAAGAGTAGCGCAGTACCCGCAGCACAAATATTTTTCAGTTTTTTTTAATTCTGGCTCCTGGGTGGGGTCTGTTTCCATCCCTCACACAAGTGCTAAGTGGTCAGGGGGTCTTACCCTGCCCCCTTAGAACCTATTTTTAGGTTTCACCTACGCAGCGCGCATGCGCAGCATAGGAGGAGACCTATTGGAATTGATTCAGTTTTTGCCCTAAAAACGTGCACGCGTTGCATTGCTTTCAATGGCAACGAGTGCACGTCTGGCGATTCCCTTGCTGGAGCGAGCTTTGACACCATATGTTTGTAATTAACTTGCAAACATATGGTGCCCCTGCTCGCTCCCGCAAGGGAAACGCTGTGTGTGCTTATGGCCACACCCCCCCACTGCATGCACGAGTACTGTTTCGCTTTCGCTGTCGCGGGGCCGCACTTGGGTTTCAATGCTTGTTTATTGTAGTCCTCTACTCGGAGTGCCTCTCGCTTGTTGATGTCTCTCTATTTGTGTACTCTGCCCTTTGCCCCGATGTGCGGCCGTAACCACGATACACATTTACCAGGCGGTCAGGAGTTCGATCCACATTTGCTGCTTTGACAGTGCTTTCCACGGAGGAGCCTTGCAGCGAGTGTAATGTTTCTTATGTTCCCCCAGTGAAGATCTGTAGTCAGGATGTGTTCAAACCTTCTTTTATTGATTATTACACTTATAACACAAGAGAGCGCCGGGCATACCGCTCCGATCGCTCTGTCCGCCTCGTGCGTTCTCGCGCATGCGCAGTAGCGTCCAATATGGCCGCTACGCGCATTTGCGTGCCTACGTAGTGCACGTCCACTAGACCGCGACACTACATATCTCTCCCTTTTATACCACACAAAACTAATTACATAACTGTGAGTGTTATTCCAGTTCAGTCTTTAAACTTGGATGGTCTCACCACTGCTCGCCCAACTCGGGTGCATCTTACCGGGGTAGTGTGTCCTTCTCGACCCCCTTCTACGACTGGGCTCCCCCTTCTTCCTTCTTGGGTACCTTTTCCTTCTCTGTCTCCATTTTCGCCCACTTCCCTGGTCCTTTCCTCCATTGTTGGTCCTTCTCGTACTTTCCTCTCGCTGTTAAGGTCTTCAGGAACACTCTCTTCATTCTCTCCATTAGGAGTTTCTATTTCGTTTCTCGTGTCCTCTGGCGATGTCGCTCCTTCCTTGTCCTCGCGGGGCCACTGTAGGATTTTGTTGCATTTGGCCATACGGTCCTGGGACCACACATTTCCATCGCTGAGCAACGCCGCCCGGTCATACACTTCTTCCACTCTTAGGGGTGGGGAGTATTTGCTGTCTTCCTTTCTTTTGAGTACTGCCAACTTTACTCTGACCCACCCCCCTTTTTCTAAGGCTGTCTCCTTTACATTTTTTCTGCAGTTGTAATGTTCTGTATATATCCTCTGTGCTTTCTCCAGGTTGTGTTGCACCAGTGCTGGATACCACTTGCTCGTGATTGTCTTCTCTTTCCATGCGACATTGTCTTTGGTGAAGGGTTGCCTTCCTCGTAGAAATTGAAACGGACTGTATCCCGTGCTAGTGGGGGTGATGCGGTAGGCCCATACCGTGCTCTGTACTTCCTTTTCCCAGTCTTTGCCCCTGGAGATGGCTGCCTGTATGGAGCCCATTATCACCCTGTTGAACCGTTCTACTTGACCGTTGGTGGCCGGGTGATATATTGATGTGTGTTTGAGTAGAATGCCATTTCTCTCTGCAAATCTGGTCCATTTGTCCGAAGTAAATTGGGGACTGTTGTCACTAATTATGGATCTGGGGATGCCTTCCCTGAGGAATACCGTTGTGAGGAATCGGAGTATTGTGTCCGTGTCCATTTCATCTTGAATGTGTACCTCTGGCCACTTTTAGTATTTGTCCACAATAACACATATGTACTTGGGGATTCCCTGGTTGTCAAGTACTGGCCCCAAGATGTCCACTGCCACTTCTCCCCAGGGATTACTGGGGTTCGTGAACTTTCCTAGAGCAGGTCTCATTGGTTTCAGGATCTTGTCAGCTCCTTGGCATTGCACACAGTCTCTTACATGTCTCTCCACCTGTAGATCCATTTCTGGCCACCAATACATTTGTTTGGTTCTTGCTTTAGTCTTCACGATTCCCAGGTGCCCTTCATGTATTATAGTCAAAAGATATGGTATTACATTCGCTGGTGGGACCACTCTGTTTCCTCGATATACAAACACTCCATCATTTCCCACCGACAACTCGTCCCTGACCTCGTAGAATTGTCGAAGTTGAGGCGTCTGGTGTTTCCAATTGGGCCACCCATGAACAATGCATTTCTTGATTTCTTCCAGGTCCCTATCTGCTTCATACGCATCCTTCCATTCTCGTCTGCTTATTGCCCGTTGCAGATCTTCTGTCAAGGCTACCATCACATCATCTTTTTTGTGCCGTTGGTGGCACTTTCCATTGCTGATGCTCTGCTAAGATAGTCTGCTATCTTGTTTCTTGAGCCTGGTATGTATTCCACATCATAACGATATTCCAAGAGTTTCAGTGTCATTTTCGCTATGCGGGGTGTCGCGCTGGCATGTCCGCTTGACGTTAGTACTTTCACTAATGGTTTGTGGTCTGTTTTCAGCAGGAATCTCGTGCCCCACAGGAACTGGCGATACTTCCCCATGGCCCATACTACGGCCAACATCTCTTTCTCTATCATGCTGAACTTTTGTTTTGAATTCGTTAGTGACCTGGACGCGAAGCTGATTGTCTCCTTCTTGCCGTCTTGTCTCTCTTGCATAAGCACTGCTCCTAACCCCTTTTCGCTGGCGTCTGTCATCAATATCGATTTTCCTAAGGGATCGTATCCTTGTAGCGGGATAGCCTGGCTGATTTCTCGTTTAACTGTGTCAAACTCTTCTTGTGTGTCTTCCGTCCATGCAAAAGCTGTTTTCTCCCTCGTGAGCTGCCTCATGTGGTGCGTTTTCGTGGCAAAGTGCTGTACGAACTTACCGTAGTATTCCGCCATCCCTAGGAAGGATCTTACTTCTTCCTTGGTGGTGGGTGGAGGAGCATCGCAGATGGCTGTCACGTTCCCTTTTTCTAGTGTTATTCCCTTTTCTCCAATTTCATGCCCGAGGTAGGTGACTGATGACATGCCAAAATGGCACTTCTCCCACTCTGCTGTTAGTCCGTTTTCCTCCAGGATCCTAAGTACCACATCCAGCTTCTCGTCGTGGTCTTCTTGTTCCTTCCCCATCACTAGGATGTGGTCTTGGAAGTATTGTACTCCCTCTATGTCTCTGAACAGACGGGCCATTAACTTTTGAAAAACTGCTGCTGCTGATGCCAGACCAAAGGGCATGCGGCAGAACTGATAGCACCCAAATGGAGTTATGAATGATGTCAGTTTCTTGCTCGTGGGTGCAGGACTACCTGGTGATACGCCGACTTTAGATCAATGGTGGAGAACCATTTCACTCCTTTTGTTCGTGCCAGCATTTCCTCTATGCGTGGAAGCGGGAACTTCTCCACCACGATACATTTATTGAATTCTCTGAGATCCACACATAAGCGCACCTTGCCCGTCGGTTTCATGGCCACCACCAAGGGTGCCAACCATTCCGCGCTGTCGATGGTTTCAATAATTCCTTCTTCCTCCAGTCTGTGTAGCTCCTGTTGCACTGCCTCTCTCACTGCGATCGGTATGTTTCTCACTTTGTGTGTCACCGGGTGGGCATCCTCCTTGAGCACAATCTTGTGGGTACATTTTCCCAATTTCCCTATCTTGTCACAAAATATTTTCGGGTATTCGCTTCGCAGCCCCGCTGCCTTAGACCATTTTCCTTCCAACGTTACTAACACTTGGGTGTCTCCTCCCGGATTCAGTTGCATTCCCAATTCTCCTTGGTCCATCCACCCTAGGACCGAGGGTCCTTTCTCTGCAACGTACAATTTGCACTGGGCGCTGCGTTCTTTGAATTGAAAGAGCAGTCTTCGGAATCCTACCATTGGGATAGGTTCCGCTGTGTATGTGACCGGTCGTATGTCGGCCTACTTTAGGTTCAAATTTTGCATCCCACACTGATCTTTGAACGATCGTGTAGGGGGACCCCGAATCCGCTATTATAGTGATTTCCACTCCTCCGATGTGAATGTCACACTGGGGTTTGCGAGACCTCTTGCCGTCAATGCCTAGCACTTGGTCTTCCACGCAAAGGACGTCGTCATCTTCCTCTTGACCCTCTTCTTCCTCTCCTAGGTCTTGTGCCACGTATTTCACTGCGCGCTGTTTCCACTTCCTTCGACACACCTTCTCATAGTGGCCGACCAGGCCGCAGAACGCGCACTTTGCTCTGAAGGCGGGACATCGTTTGTCATGTGCTGCATGGTTCGGGCTCCCACACCTGTAGCACTTCGACGTTCCTTCCTTGTCCTGTTTCCACGTTTTTCCTGGTTTTCCTTTCCCTTTGTGCGTTCCCTTGTTTTCTCCTGGCGCTGGTTTTCCTCTTCCGTATTGGTCGGCGTCCTCCACCTTGTTTATCGTGGGTTTTGGGACTTGGTCACTCTTCGCTGCGTCTGCGCAGCGCTTGGTTAGTTCTGCCCTTTTCACGATGTCTATCACGTCTTTTAGCGTCGCATCTCCACTTGGCCACAATTTATCCTGCACCGTCTTGCTAATTGTGTGCATTACTATTTGGTCCTTTATAAATTCGTCATGTAGAGCTCTGAATTTACACGTTATCACTAGCTTCCTTAGTGCTGTGACGTAGTCGTCTATCGTTTCCTCCGCTTCTTGTTTCCTCTCCTGGAATTTGTAGCGGTCGATAGATGTCCATACTGCGGGGCGATAGTGGTTATCTAAGTCTTCGAGGGCGTGTTTGAACACATCATCGTCTGCTGCTGGTCGGGTGACCGGTGTTAAGTTTTGGAATACTCTTATGCCTTCTGGTCCCAGATTATGTAAGAATATCCTCTTCCTCCGGCTGCTGGAAAACGCCTCTTCATTCTCGTCTTCCAATGCCTCGAGGTAATTTTTGAAATATTCTCTCCAGTCCTCCCATTTCATTTGAGGCTCCCCTGGCCTTGGTAGGAACGGAACTGGTGTCGTTAGTGCTGACGCTTGTGCGCACATCTTGGCTCGCTCCCTGTCCTCTCCTGCCTGTTTTCTAGGACTGCCTGGCGCTTCCATCTCTTCTCCTCTTCTTCGGGTCGTCCGGGCCTCTCCAGTGCCTTCTGTGCTGTTCCTCCCTGATTCCGCCAGGGCCTCCTCTATATCTTGCTCTGGTCTGCTTGCTCACGCTTCCTTGCGACTGGTCGGCACCCTTGCTTTCCTCGAGCCTCCCTCTGGCTTCCGTCTGCCACTGCCGCGCTCTCTCGTGGTGTCCTGGTGTCTCTCCTGTGACCACCTGGTGTACCTGCTATAGTAGGGCGTCGTCCCCTCTGGCTCTCCTGCTGGTGGGGGTCTCTTCTTCTCTGGGTGTCCTTCAGGGTCGATTCATCCCACCCTCGTCGCCACTGTAATGTTTCTTATGTTCCCCCAGTGAAGATCTGTAGTCAGGATGTGTTCAAACCTTCTTTTATTGATTATTACACTTATAACACAAGAGAGCGCCGGGCATACCGCTCCGATCGCTCTGTCCGCCTCCCGCGTTCTTGCGCATGCGCAGTAGCGTCCAATATGGCCACTACGCGCATTTGCGTGCCTACGTAGTGCGCGTCCACTAGACCGCGACACTACAGCGAGTAACATAGTTTTCTTGTTGCTACTCATTCATTAAAAAGCTCCGGGATATTATGTGTGCGCCCGCAGCCTAGTGCCCGGAGGTTGGTCACCAATGAAGGTCACTCGCGCTCCCCGCCCGGGGTGACCCAGGCAGCGCGCGGGAAGTGGAGAGGTCGAGCAAGCTTTAGCGCGAGGCACATTCCTGACCGACTATCCTGCTGAATGCCATCTGCACAGCTAATCGCACCTGCCTTTGCTTTCCTCAGAAGTGCATCCTACTTCCCCGCAGCTATGAAAACCAAACTCGCTGGCCCCGCCTCCCTCCTCAGCTTCTCAGTGCCACGAGCCCCCAGCTCAGCTCTAGCACCACAGCTCTCGCGCGGGCACACATGACGTGTGTAAGTGTCGTGGTGGTGTGAATTCCTATTCTAGGCATTTAATATGAAGTCAGCAGATCGTGTGAGCTTCGCTGAGACCACATCATCTGCCAGGAGCACCTGCAAGGCCTGGTTTTGGAAGCGAGGAGACGGTTGGAACCGCTGCCACCGCATCCTGCTTCGGATGAATTGTTTGCAGAGTTTTTCTATGCAGGAGGACATTGAACGCAGAAGACATATATTATATACATAGTTAAATCAGAACACTTGAACATAAAGTGTTACAGGAGAGCAGTAAACGTTCGAACCGTCACAAATGTACGAGTTTTCCATAGATTTTTCAAAGGGTCCCAAAAAGCTTCCCTTCGCAGCCCATATACTACGAGCACTCTTCTTAGGTTTCGATCCAGCCCCCTCATTTTAAAACGGTGCTGTTGTAAAGTATTTGCAGTCTTTCTTGCGAGAAAACTAGCGCCTTAAAGTGGTGTCAGCAAGAACTAAAAGCAACAGAGGCTACAAACCAGACTCTCAGTCTCACTGACTCTATCACTCACACTGACTCTCACTCTCACTGACAGACTCTCCCACTCTCACTCTCTCACTGACTGACTCTCCCACTCACTGAGTGACTCACTCGGTCTCACTGACTGACTGACTCACTCAGTCTCACTGACTGACTCACTCTCACTGGCTCACTCTCACTGACAGACTCTCACTGACACTCTCTTACTGACTGACTCACTCACTCTCACTGACAGACTCTCCCACTCACTAACAGACTCTCTCTCACTCACTGACTGATTCTCCCACTCTCTCCCACTTACTGACTGACTCACTCTCACTCACTGACTGACTCACTCACTCTCACTGAATGACTGACTCACTGATAGACTCTCAATGACTCTACCCCTCTCTCACTGACTGACTCTCCCACTCTCTCGTACTGACTGACTGACTCACTCACTCTCACTGGCAGACTCTCACTGACAGACTCTCCCACTCTCTCTCACTCACTGACTGACTCTCCCACTCACTAACTGACTCTTCCACCCACTCTCACTCACTGACTGACTCACTCACTCTCACTGGCTGACTGACTCAGTCTCACTGACTGACTCACTCACTCTCACTGTCTCACTCTCACTGACACTCTCACTGAAAGACTCTCACTGACAGACTCTCACTCTCTCACTGACTGACTCTCCCACTCTCTCACTGACTGACTTACTCACTCACTCTCACTGACTCACTCACTCTCACTAACATACTCTGACTGACTCACTCTCACTGACAGACTCTCTCACTGACTTCCTCACTGACTGACTGACTGACTGACTCTCACTGACTGACATACTCTCTCTCACTGACTGACAGAATCTCTCACTGACTGACTGACTCTCACTGACTCACTCTCACTGACTGACAGACTCTCACTGAGACTCTCCCACTCTCTCTCACTGACTGACTTACTCACTCTCACTGACTGACTCACTCTCACTGACAGACTCTCACTGACACTCGCTCACTCTCTCACTGACTGACTCTTCCACTCTCTCACTGACTGATGCACTCACTCTCACTGAATGACTGTCTCACTCTCACTGACAGACTCTCACTGACAGACTCTCTCACTGACTGACTGACACACTCACTCACTCTCACTGACTGACAGACTCTCTCTCACTTACTGACAGAATCTCTCTCACTGACTGACTCACTCTCACTGTTTTACTCTCACTGACTGACAGACTCTCACTGACAGACTCTCCCACTCTCTCTCTCTCACTGACTGACAGACTCTCTCTCACTGACTGACAGACTCTTGCTCACTGACTCACTCTCACTGACAGACTCTCACTGAATGCCTCTCCCACTCTCTCTCACTCTCTATCACTGACTGACAGGCTCACTGACATACTCTCCCACTGTCTCTCACTGACTGAATCACTCTCTGTCACTGACTGACAGACTCTCTCACAGACTGACAGACTCTCTCTCACTGACTGACTGACTCACTCTCACTGACTGACAGACTCACTCTCACTGACAGACTCTCCCACTCTCTCACTCTCTCTCTCACTGACTGACAGACTCACACTCACTGACTGACAGACTCTCACTGACAGACTCTCCCACTCTCTCTCACTGACTCACTCACTGACTCTCACTGACTGGCAGACTCACTCTCACTCATTGTCTAACTCACTCTCACTGACTGACTCACTCTCACTGACACTCTCACGGACAGACTCTCCCACTCGCTCTCACTGACTGACAGACTCTCACTGACAGACTCTCCCACTCTCTCTCACTGACTCACTCTCACTGACTGACAGACTCACTCTCACTCATTGACTGACTCACTCTCACTGACTGACTCACTCTCACTGACAGACTCTCCCACTCTCTCTCTCACTGACTGACACTCTCTCTCTCTCACTGACTGACTGACTCACTCACTCACTCTCACTCACACTCTCACTGACTCTCTCACTCACACTGACTCACTCACACTGACTCTCTCACTCACACTGACTATCTCACTCTCACTCTCAGACTCCCTCTCACTCTCTCACTGACTGACTCTCCCACACTCTCTCTCACTGACAGACTCTCACTGACAGACTCTCACTGACAGACTGACTCACTCACTCTCACTGATAGACTCTCACTGACTCACTCTCACTGACAGACTCTCCCACTCTCACTAACTGTCTCTCCCACTCTCTCTCATTGACTGACAGACTCACTCTCACTGATACTCTCACCAATAGACTCTCACTAACAGACTCACCCAATCTCTCTCACTCACTGACTGACTGACTCACTCTCACTCACTGCCTGGCTCACTCTCACTCACTGACTGACTCACTCTCACTCACTGACTGGCTCACTCTCACTGACTCACTCTCACTAACACTCTCACTGACTCTCCCCCTCTATCACTGACTGACTCTCCCACTATCTCTCACTGACTGACTGACTCAATCACTCTCACTTACTGACTCACTCTCACTAACATACTCTCACTGACTAACTCACGCACACTGATAGGCTCTCGCACTGACTTCCTCACTGACTGACTCACTGACTCACTCTTACTGACTCACTCTCACTGGCTCACTCTCACTGACAGACTCTCACTGACAGACTCTCACTGACACTCTCTTACTGACTGACTCACTCACTCTCACTGACAGACTCTCCCACTCACTAACATAATCTCTCTCACTCACTGACTAACTCTCCCACTCTCTCCCATTCACTGACTGACTTACTCTCATTCACTGACTCACTCACTCTCACTCACTGACTGACTCACTCACTGATAGACTCTCAATGACTCTCCCCCTCTCTCACTGACTGACTGACTCTCACTGGCAGACTCTCACTGACAGACTCTCCCACTCTGTCACTCACTGACTGACTGACTCTCCCACTCACTGACTCACTCTCCCACTCACTCTCACTCACTGACTGACTCACCCACTCTCACTGGCTGACTGACTCAGTCTCACTGACTGACTCACTCACTCTCACTATCTCACTCTCACTGACTCACTCTCACTGACTGACACTCTCACTGACAGATTCTCACTGACAGACTCTCACTCTCTCACTGACTGACTCTCCCACTCTCTCACTGACTGACTGACTCACTCACTCTCACTGACTGACTCACTTTCACTAACATACTCTCACTGACTGACTCATTCTCACTGACAGACTCTCTCACTGACTTCCTCACTGACTGACTGACTCACTCACTCTCACTGACTGACATAATCTCTCTCACTGACTGACAGAATCTCTCTCACTGACTGACTGACTCACTCTCACTGACTTACTCTCACTGACTCATTCTCACTGACAGACTCTCTCACTGACTTCCTCACTGACTGACTGACTGACTCACTCTCACTGACTGACATACTCTCTCTCACTGACTGACAGAATCTCTCTCACTGACTGACTGACTCACTCTCACTGACTCACTGACTCACTCACTCTCACTGACTGACTGACTCACTCAGTCTCACAAACCGACACTCTCTCACACTGACTGACTGACTGACCCCCATCTCTCTGACTGACAGAGTCACTCTCACTGACAGACTCTCACTGACAGACTCTCCCACTCTCTCTCACTGACTGACAGACTCACTCTCACTGACAGACTCTCACTGACAGACTCTCCCACTCTCTCACTGACTGACTGACTCACTCTCTCTCACTGACTGACTCACTCTCACTGACTTACTCACTCACTCTCACTGACTGACTGACTGACTCACTCACTCTCACTGATTGACTCACTCTCACTGACTGACAGACTCACTCTCACTGACTGACATACTCTCCCTGACACTATCTCACTCTTTCTCACTGACTGACACTCACCCTCTCTAACTGACTCACTCTCACTGACTCACTCACTCTCACTGACTCACTCACTCTCACTGACTCACTCTCACTGACTGACTCACTCTCACTGACTGACAGACTCACTCTCACTGACAGACTCTCACTGACAGACTCTCCCACTCTCTCTCACTCTCTCTCACTGAATGGCAGATTCACTCTCACTACCAGACTCTCTCACTGACATACTCACTCACTTTCACTGACTGACACACTCACTCTAACTGACTGACAGACTCTCACTGACAGACTCTCCCACTCTCTCTCACTGACTGACTGACAGACTCACTCTCTCTCACTGACTGACAGACTCACTCTCACTGACTGACAGACTGCCTCTCACTGACTGCCTCTCACTGACTGACTCTCACTGACAAACTCTGACTGACTGACAGACTCTCACTGACAGACAGACTCTCACTGACAGACTCACTCACTGACTCTCACTGACAGACTCTCACTGACAGAATCTCTCACTGACAGACTCTCTCACTGACAGACTCTCACTGACAGACTCTCACTGACAGACTCTCTCACTGACACTCTCCCACTCTCTCAGCGACTGACTGACTCACTCTCACTGACAGACTCTCACTGACAGACTCTCCCACTCTCTCACCGACTGACTGACTGACTCTCTCTCACTGACTGACTCACTCTCACTGACTTACTCACTCACTCACTCTCACTGACTGACTGACTCACTCTCACTGACTGACTCACTCTCACTGACTGACAGACTCACTCTCACTGACTGACATACTCTCCCTGACACTCTCCCACTCTTTCTCACTGACTGACACTCACCCTCTCTGACTGACTTACTCTCACTGACTCACTCACTCTCACTGACTCACTCACTCTCACTGACTCACTCTCACTGACTGACTCACTCTCACTGACTGAGACTCACTCTCACTGACAGACTCTCACTGACAGACTCACTGACAGACTCTCCCACTCTCTCTCACTCTCTCTCACTGAATGACAGATTCACTCTCACTAACAGACTCTCTCACTGACATACTCACTCACTTTCACTGACTGACAGACTCACTCTCACTGACTGACAGACTCTCACTGACAGACTCTCCCACTCTCTCTCACTGACTGACTGACAGAATCTCACTGACTGACAGACTCACTCTCACTGACTGACAGACTGCCTCTCACTGACTGACTCTCACTGACAGACTCTGACTGACTGACAGACTCTCACTGACAGACAGACTCTCACTGACAGACTCACTCTCACTGACTCTCACTGACAGACTCTCACTGACAGACTCTCACTGACAGACTCTCTCACTGACAGACTCTCACTGACAGACTCTCTCACTGACACTCTCCCACTCTCTCAGCGACTGACTGACTCACTCACTCTCACTGACAGACTCTCACTGACTCATTCTCACTGACAGACTCTCATTGTCAGACTCTCACAGACTCTCACTGACAGACTCTCACAGACTCACTCTCACTGACAGACTCTCACTGACAGACTCTCCCACTCTCTCTCACTGACTGACTGACAGACAGACTCTTACTGACTGACAGACTCACTCTCACTGACAGACTCTCACTGACTGACAGATTCTCACTGACAGACAGACTCTCACTGACAGACTCACTCTCACCGACTCTCTCACTGACACTCTCTCACTCTCTCTCACCAACTCACTGACTCACTCTCACTGACTGACTCACTCACTCTCACTGACAGACTCTCACTGACTCATTCTCACTGACAGACTCTCATTGTCAGACTCTCACTGACAGACTCTCACAGACTCTCACTGACAGACTCACTCTCACTGACTCATTCTCACTGACAGACTCTCACTGACTCACTCTCACTGACTCACTCTCACTGACTCATTCTCTCTCACTGACAGACACTCACTAACTCTCACTGACAGACTCTCACTGACTCTCTCTCACTGACTTTCAGTCACACTGACTGACTCTCACTCTCACTGACTGACTCTCTCACTTCCACTGACTGACTCTCTCACTCCCACTGACTGACTGACTCTCTCACTCTCACTGACTGACTGGCTCTCTCACTCTCTCACTGACTCTCACTCTCTTACTGACTGACTGACTCTCACTCTCTCACTGACTGACTGACTCTCTCACTCTCACTGACTGACTCTCTCACTCTCACTGACTGACTGACTCACTCTCTCACTGACTGACTCTCTCACACACTCTCACTAACTGACTGACTGACCTTCACCCTCCCATTATTTATGCCCCCCATAACAAAAAAACCACAACAAGCAACCATTGGGGCAGGCAGATACAAGTTGCCAGCATTGAAAGGACAAAAAAACTCAAGACATTATTTTTAATACTTTTTTAATATGGTTGTTCAGTTGTACATAACGCTTTTTTGGTCCTATCTAAGGTAACAAAAATGCTTCTGACACTTCATTATTATAACTTTTCAGCATGCTGCAGACTTCTGTACAGCACAGCATAAAGACATAGGCAAAGTCAATATCTCTGGCTAAACACTTATAAGTTCCCCAAGGCGAGACCTATTGGCTATGCCAATGCTTGTTTAGTATCCCCTCAATGATCCTTTGAGCGCCGCATAATTGGCACTTCTCCTCGCTAAACAGTACCAGTACCAAGTAAAATGCACAATGTCCCCCATGCACACGAAGAGAGCTTCCTGCACACCCCGACTGTTGACTTTTGGATTTTTGATAATAAACTCCTGCTTTAGGAGTTTGTTTCAGAAAACAAAGAGGCATATTTACAAGAAAGTGATGCGTCTTTAGAGCTGCGTCACTTTCCCTGCGCCACCCGAAGAAACCATGGATGCGCCGAATTTACAATACAGAGCACCACGGCGCAAGGATTCACAGATGCGTCAGAAATTCTGACGTATCTGTTGGGGCAAAAGTCACACATTGCTGGAGTTGTGTCGCAAGCACGACCCAACTCCAGTAATGCATGTTGAGGCCTATTCCCACTTCACTGCATCACGCCCTACGCCTGCTTCAAGCAGGCATAAGGTTTTGACACAGTGGCGTCCTAGAAGTGGCGCAGTGAAATCTTGTAGATTTCACTGCGTCACTTTAACGAGGCTTTCCTGCGTGGGAATGCCCACCCTGCACACATTATACCTGCCGCAGGTATAATGTGACGCAGGGCTTTACAACGCGCATCTCCCTAGATGCATCACGTTGTAAATTGGCTGCATTTTTTAAGCCACCGCTGCATCACAAAAGTGATGCAACAGCGGCGCAAAAGTGTTGCAAGGGGCTTGTAAATCTGCCCCAAAATATCTCTGCCACGCCGATACCCACTCACCAAAAGATTGGTGCCTTTAATGGAGCCTCCGCAATGGCAGCTCTAATCCAGGCACAGAAATACCTATCTGATAGCGATCTCTAACTCTGGTGGGTAATTCTGTGATGGGGTAGCCTCTGCTGGCCTGGTGGGCCAGCGGGTCAGCCGCAAGGCTCTGAATGCACCCATACGATGCAAAGGACAACCATATTGCAACAACAAAGAAATGTCTTTGGGGGAAAGAAAAGTAACAGATTCATCTATTTTATTACTTGTTAGTATCAGATGGGTGGCTTCCTAGCTAGGATTTGTGTGGCCTGAAATGCTCTTTTAATATTGTAAATGAAGCAAAACCTCTATTGTGGTGTTTCAGAAATGTTACAAATGTTGCACTCACAAGACTATAGGCATAATCAAGACATGAAAATTGTTGATTTCTTAAACTAATTATGAACAGTAGAAACAGATCTGAATTGACAGAATCATCAATAGTTGGACTTCAATAACTTCCAAGCTGCTCAAGATTTATCTTCAGCTGAACAAACTGTCAACAATTGTTTCGGCTCATGTATGTGGATGCAAATGTGCCTTCATCAGGTTGAAGAACTATTGTAATTCGGATAGATGTGCCCTTAGTGTGGAACTGATAGCTTTGTGCAGTGTGGATGTAAAGATAAATTCACAATTGAAAAATAAGTGAAGACTATAGTTGCTGTTGTAGCTTGTATGAGAAAGACTGATGCTGGAGGAAATATAATGACTAAATCATAGATGTTGACATTAACTTTCAACAGTAAGGCTTCAAACTGAACATTCTTGTCATTGTGCGGTGTATATATGTACGTTGCATGTAGATTATGGCACTATGACACAAAGGTTTTGAGGGTCTAGCAGTTATTTCACACCACCACATTTCCCAAAACTGTTTGAGGACCATTCAAATGTTAGAATAGCTTAATTTACCCCTTCATAACTAAAGTCCAGCTGTTATATTTAAGTCAGCTGGTATGTTTTGTAACTGTTTCTTCTAGATTCCCTAAATGCACGGTCTGATTTGCACATTGTCTTGATGTGTATTAGCACAATCGTAAAGAATGCATGATTTGTGCAAATGCACAAAACACATTTGGACAAATACAAAATGAGCTGCATGTGCGACTGCACCCGCAATGTTGGTGCTTTGTGGCCAGCTAGTGTGGAAATATATGACCTATCTAAGCCCATACATGGCTCCCAAGCGTGATATCGGTTCAGAGGCACATAGGGCTTCATTTACAAAGAATTGGCATAGAGCAACACTGCAAATCATTTCGCTGCGCTGCCCTACGCCAATTCAATAGGGCAGCAATGCACTGCATTTACAAGATATGGTGCATTCCTGTCCCCGGCGAATAATGTGCAGCCGAGCGCCAACGCAGGCACCCTTGCACCATTGTGCAAGGGTGTCTGTGTTGTTGGCATGATTGTGTTTGTGCAGGAAGAGGTACATTCCTGCACAAAAACAATCCAGAGAGCCGTTTTCCTTGCTCTATATGTGCTGCAGAATGCAGTGCATGTGGAAAGAGGAAAAAACGAGGAGAACTAAACATTTCTCCTCGTTACGCCTGCTCTGGGGAGGCCTACATTTTGGGCACTGCCCCAGGTTTACGTGATGTTGTAAATCTGGGGCAGTGTCAAACTCCATGGGTGTTGAGTGGGAACACCCACAGCAACGCCCTTGGAACACCTGCTTGATGTAGAGTAACGCAAGGCAGCAGTTTGCGCTTTCTTGCCTTACACCATATCTCTGAGGCCGTGCATGTTCATGCAGGCTGGCTTTGTGTCACCTCATAGATCTGACTGAGAGGCCTGTGGACCGGAGAGTCATAAGAAGTGATGCTCTGGCGGCCCAGGCCTCTTGTCAATGAGGGCCGTAGTTCTACGCACATACTAGAAGTACCAATAAACTTTTTTCCGCTTGGCAGAGGTCACTTCAGGCTGGGTTCTAGAAGGTGGGCCAGGCCCTCCCACGATAGCTCTGTGCCCACCCAAGGCCCATTCACAAGCAGAGACCATCGTCTGTTCTTTTTCTTCATGTAAAAATGACACAGGCCTGCAGGCTCGCAATCAAAGCCTAATTGTGTAACTTGCATGGATAAGCAAATGCCTTGGGCTCCTTTAAGTGCCTGGGGACTGGGGTGGGTCACAGAGGAATGGCGGTTATTACTGTGCAGGTGTAAACTGAAGGGGTACCTGAGACACCCCACTATATCGAGACCGCAAGCTCCTGCCACAAAGTAATTAGGACATGAAAACAGTTTCATGGCAGAAACGGTGTGAAGATTCTTGTCATTAGAAGTAAAGTAAGTGAAAATAAACATACACTCAGGGTATTAATATTAGTAGTAATTGGTTATATTTTCTTTGTGCTGTGAAGTTATTCCTACCTTGTGTCCAGGGCCACTGGAATTATGCAGCTGGGGTACACCAAATTATGTGGCAAGGTTGGCAAAATAAGCCAAATTACACAGTATAACGTGGCGCATTTTGCAATTGTATGAATACATTTTCACCACTTTGGATTAGGTAACATTGCATTAGCACTACTTTAATACCGGAAATCAGCAATAGGCTCCTGAAGGGTGAGCAGTCGACCTTTCTGAAAGGCCGTCAAGTTGCTGCATTGTAGTAGCTTTCGATTTGTTTGGGCTAAACCAACATTTTGTTTTGTTGAAATCCACAAATTATGCAGAAGATGATGATTATGTGACAAATGTGGCAAATACATAACTATGCAGAATAACTGCAGCTCCAGCAGCTTCCAGTATCCCTGCTTATGGCACTAGTTTAAGCAAAACAAACACTGATAATGGCAAAGTTGTGACTGACTTAATTGAAAGGACTTGTCAAATACAGCATAGACTCAGATGAGAAGAAGCAGTGCACGCGCCTCTTACACAAAGAAACATTTCTAACATGTGCTGCCCCTGTCCTTCCTACTCTCAAGCTCCTGGGGGGCTCACAAAAGGAGGAAGCTGCGAATAGAATTAGAAGGAATTTAAAGAACAGACATCCACATTTGGGGCACCGGTGACTGTGCATTGATTCCTCCCAACAAATTCTCTCAAAGTGCCACATAATTAGAAATCGATTACAGTCAGAGCCTCTGGAATTATGCGGCTCTGCAGCTGGAGCTTTGATACATAATTATGGATTTGTAAAATGTCCAGAACAATCCATCCTCTGCTCATGTGTGATCTCAGCAGTGAAGGTGAGACTGGCAGGAGAGAGCGAGGTGGAGAGTCCAGTGTGAGGGAGAGAGAGAAGCGTGAGGTGAAGATAGGCGGGAAGTGACGCAGAGGGACAGGGGGTGATACGCCTTGCGAAGATACTTTGCAAAGGTAAAGCAGGGATCTGCGCAAGGCCGATGAAGGGCGAAAATCTCTGTTTTTGAAAAGCTTTGGTGGCGGAAAGAAAACCCTACAAGTGATAAGCCACTTCCCCTGCAGGTATGCTTTGAGCCGCATCTGCGAGGGAGGCGCCTCGAGACCGAGGTGACTAAGCGCTAAAGAGGAACCTGAAATAGAAATCAAGTTATGTCCCGAAGATGAATGTGCCAGAGCCCATCCGTCGCTCCACTCCATGCCATAACAACATTATTACCTCCCCTCGGTCCGCATTACATGTTTACATTATCCCGCGCGCTTCCCTGTCCTCGGTTGATGTATTGCTCTCAGCTTCACCCTCGCTCTTTCCACAATGTTTTAGGGTTTGGTTCTATGTAACGAGCAGTTAACCAGTTAAGTGCCGCTCTCGCAGGAGCTCCCCCGCCCCTCTGATCTTCGATGGCGGCCAATCATGCATAGGGCTCCACCCGTCGCGCGGCGGCTCGGCCTTCCTGATAGGATTTAATTTCAGCAGGATTTATAGAGCACGACAATTGCCCGTAGGTGTCAAGGCGCTACCGGCAGGTGTCAAGGCGCTACCGGCAGGTGTCCTGACAGCGGCTTTCTTCGCAGTTCTCAGAAGCCATTTGAGCCCAATGGGCGTTGCGCGCCTGGCTGTCATCAACGTAGGATAACAAAAGATGCATTAAGAAATAAATAAAATGTAATTTCTACAATCAACATCATACCTATTAATCAAATTGCTTACTTATAACAGCTGCTAACTAGCTCAGCTTTAGTATACCCCAAAAAATACCTCTCACTGTTTTCAGTTGACCCCCTCTAAATACCGGGACAAGAGCTAAAATTGCCGAAATCTGTCGGGACAGCAGGTGAAACAAGCATTGGCATAGCCAATAGGTCTCGCCTTTGGGACCTTATAAGTGTTTAGCCATGCAACAGTTGCATAACTAAACACTTATAAGGTCCCAAAAGCGAAACCTATTGGCTATGCCAATGCTTGTTTTAACTGCTGCCATCTACTGAAGCCTCAGGGAGAACATCAAAGCGGCCCTGCGGCCGCAAAAGTGATCGCGATCGCGATCAAACATCAATGCGGCCGTGCAGCCGCAAAAGTGAAAGTAATCGCGGTAAAGTGCGACGCGCGTGCGCCCGCGCACATGCACTGTAGCTCTAGGCTGGCCTGGTAGCACTTTTTGGAGCCCTCACAAAATGTCTCCCCAGACCAGCGCATGCGCTGGGTCAGGGGAGACCTAAAAAACGGTAATGTCCTGGCAAATCCGTGACGTCTGGTCACCCTAGTTAATAAACATAAACTTAGGGCCTTATTCACAAGAAATTGGCATACGGCAGCACCGCAAGCCTTTTTGCACAATTTGGTGCCTAGCGCCAGCGCAGGCCCCAGGGTACCTGCATTGTTGGCAGGATTGTTTTTGTGCAGGAAAGGGTTCCTTCTTGCACAAAAACAACCCAGAGAGGCGTTTTCCTTGTTCTGTGTGTGCTGCTGAATGCAGCACACGTGGAACGAGAAAATAACAAAGAGAAATGAAAAACGTCTTCTTGTTAGGCTTGCTCTGGGGAGGCGGTATGTTTTGGCTCTGCCCCAGGTTTACGTGATTTTGTAAATGTGGCGCAGCATCAAAATCCATGGGTGTTGCGTGGGAACACACACCACAACGCCCATGGAGCGCTTCCTTGACGCAGAGTAAGGCACGGTTGTACATTGCGCTGCCTTGCCTTACTCCATCTCTATGAGTTCATGCAAAGTGATGCAGGATGGCTGTGTGTCACCTCATACATATGATTGAGAGGTTTGCGCCAATGGAGCGTAAAAAAAAGCGAACCTCCGGCAGCGCAGGCCTCTTGTAAATACGCCCTCAATTTCTGTGATTCCCATAGCGTGCCACCCGACCAGAATTTTGGTGACTCTGAGAGTTCTGTTATTGCAGCATGATAAATGCACAGCAAGTGATAGACACATAAAATAAAACAGCCATGCCTAGTGGATTGCTCAATGGATGTGTCTGCGCTCTGCAGAGAAGCCAAGAATTGGATGACCATGTGTTCTGAGCACCTTTCTGACCCGCTGACAGGCACTGAGCTTTCAATCGTGGCCTATTATAAACATATGAAACGACTCAATTCAAACGGATGCACGACACAAGAATAATATGCTGCACGGAAAAAAGAATACAAAAACACTTGTTGCTCAAAATTGCTAACTCTGGTATAGAGTGCAAGATAAATTAAAAGATGCAAAGAATAAACAGGAACTAATGGCCTTGAGTCATATGTACAAAACCATCACTGCAGTCAGAAACAGCCCGATTCACTGAATTTGGAGTTTCTGACTGCAAAAATGCTTTTCCATTTGTCCAAACACAAATTGCGATTCAATAACATGTTACCGAATCCAATTTGTGTTTAGCGGCTCGGTATTTGGAAGGAGCGTATTTAAGGCGTCACTTCCAAAAACCGAATTGCGCTGCTTTGTATGAATGCTTTGTGACCGAATTACAGTCTTTACTAACACCACATGGTTGGTGGTAACAATTTACAAATAGGAAGAGGTCCCTATCAAACAAATATTTTTAGAGAGCAGGCAGTGGCTCTTAAAAAATGAAACTTAAATATTAAATTTTAGTTTTTTAAAACCAACTCCGTTTTCCTTTAGGAAATTGCAATTTCTATTTTCTGTAAATATGGCCCCATATTATGCCCCAAAAAACCGCACTTAGGAAATTACAATTCCTATTTTTTGTACATATGGCTCCCTCTCCTTCCCTTAGGTGGCCCCTATAGAACCTTCAGCAGGAGCCTCTCCTTCTGCATCTCAGTGGCCCCCATGGACCCTTGAGTGGTTGCTTCCTCCTCTGCTCCTGCGTGCACCCCATGGGTCATTGAGTAGATTGCTTCCTCTCCTCTCCTGGGTGGATGCCATAGATCCTTCATGTGGTTGCTTTCCTTCTACAAGTGGATGAACCCCGTAACCCTACAATGGGTTGCGCCCCTTCACTCAAGGTTGGACCCATAGACCCTACTCATCCTGGGTGGACGCCAAACATCCTTCCTTGGGTTGCTCCCCCTCCACTCTTTTATCACCCCGTAGATTCTGCAGTGGGTTGCTTCTCCTCCTACCCTGGGTGAACCTCATAGACCCATCAGGGGTGACTGTGCCTCAGCTCCTCCACAGACTCACTAGAACCTCCAATGGGTGACTATCCCTCTCCTTCTGGGGGACTCTGTAGACACTTAGAGGGCTCCCCTTTCCACCCCAGGGGAGATTCACTGAACGCTTCTCCTCTTCATCTCATAGGTGAAATCCCAAAATCCATGCAGTGGATTATTCCCCTTCTGAGCTTAAATGGCCCCTTAAGGGTCCCCAATGTGTTGCTGTCCCTTAGCCCCTGCATGCCTGAATAGAAAATTAGTATATCTTGTGTATTTGTAAAGTGCACGTTCACCTGGGAAGAGAGGGGACGTACTTTGGTACTGAGTATTAGTGGGCTGATTAACAAGAGCCCTGCACTGCCACTTTTTTGATGCTCTTGTGGTGCAGGCCTCTCAGCCATATCTATGAGGTGACGCAAAGCCACCCTGCGTGGCTCTGCATGGCCTCATGGATATGGAGTAAGGTACGGCAGCACAAAGCGCTGTGTTTCCTCACTGTGCATCAAGGAGGCATTCCATGGGCACCGTGGTGGGTGTTCCCATGCAACACCCATGGATTTTGCCCCAGATTAACAAAATCATGTAAACCTGGGGCAGCGCCAAAACCTTACGCCTCCTCAGAGCAGGTGCAGCGAGGAGAAATGTTTCAATTTTGCCTAGTTTTTCTTCTTTCCGTGTGTACTGCATTCTGCAGCTCACATAGAATGAGGAAAACGCCTCTCTGGACTGTTTTTGTGCAGGAAGGGCCCAAAAACAATCCTGCCAACAACGCAGACAGCCTTGCACCATGGTACAAGGGTGCCTGCACTGGCGCTAGGCAACAAATTGTGCACCGGCTCTGGCTGAAAGGTCAGGAATGCACCGTATTATGTAAATACAGTGCATTCCTGCCCTTTTGTAGCTGGCATAGGGCAGCGCAGCGAAATGACTTGCAGCGCTGCCCTATGCCAATTTATTGTAAATGGGCCCTCAGGGATTTATGGATACCCACATCAGTGTACTCATTTTATAGACCCAGCTACTCATCCAACAGCCCGGGCTGGGGAAACATCAGGGCGCATTCATAATATCTATTTCATATAATACGCATATGGATGTAGCTACTATCGGAGCAGTGGCACCAGGCCCAGACCTCTTAAGGGACCATTGAACTGGGAAATGTCCTATGTTTTATTATTCCAACCGCTGCCAAAGTGGCCATTTTTTATGTCTCGCCTGAGCCAGCGCACTTAGTAGGCGGATTTTCAAAGTGCTAACCCACGCTTTGGCTGGGGTTCACGCGAGCATGCACACACGCAACCGCCAGCTTTCAGCGCCCGATCAGGCGCCATCTGTCTTTCCTCTCGCTTGCTCTCGGAACGCTCCTCCACCCCTCCCCCGCCGCGTCTCACGTTAATTCGCGCTGCTTTCACTTTCGCCGCACACCAAACAGAGCCTTGATGACTGCAGTGACTCGCTCAGGCTTTCGACCGGCTTCATCTTTTCAGGTACTTTCTTTCTCAGCATACACTTGTTTAAATTTATTGAGCAAAACTACTTGTTGCTAGGGTTTTTGGAAGTATACGTCTAATGAAGAAGCGTAGGATGATAAACTGTAAATAGTGATTTTCTGATGCTGTCACAACCCAGATTTGCTTTGGTCTTGGACAACGATTGCTTCGAGTGTTAAGAAACACTCTTTCCCCAGCATCAAACTGTGATGTAGACTTCATTAGGTCTCGCCTGACCCAGCGCATGCGCTGGTCCGGCGAGACTTATTGAGAGGGCTCCAAAAAGTGCTACCAGGCCAGCCTAGAGCTACAGTGCATGTGCGCGGGTGCGCGCGCCGCGCTTGACCGCGATTACTTTCATTTTCGCGGCCACAGGGCCGCTTTGATGTTTGATCGCAATCACTTTCGCGGCCCCAGGGCCACTTGGCATAGCCAATAGGTCTCGCTTTTGGGACCTTATAAGTATTTAGTTATGCAACTGTTGCATGGCTAAACACTTACAAGGTCCCAAAGGCGAGACCTATTGGCCATGCCAATGCTTGTTTTTTGTATGCTCTTGATTTATATATGTTTGTGTTGAGGTATAGAACTCCACACGAGAAAGTGAGATCCTTCCCTAGAAGAATTCGACCTGAATATTAGAAACTCGTTGAATTTCAGACCCAACCAAAGTTAATGCTTCATTATTTTTTTACTCCTACACCTGAACGTGTGCATTTGTGTGTGCCTAAATCCTCGAACCTCTAATTCTCCCAACCATTAGTTAGAAATCTGTTCACCTAACATAGCTCTTTGATAATACTTTCATCGTCCTTCTGAAGCATACTTGCAATATTTAAAAAAAATATGTGCGCTTTTTCTGATGCCATTTATTTTGTGTGGGTTTTGGAAAAAATAGCCGTGTGCACATTCTTTTCACCGCAAGCGTTTAAACAATATCGACTCTTTTTTTGCTCTTGTAAACTTTGATTACTTTGAACATCCCGCCAATGGCTGAGGTGGGCTGACTTGTTCCCGCTAACTACATGTTGTGGTGGGCAGAAGAAAGGGTGAATGACAATTTAGCAAACCAATGCTGAAGGCAGCGGCGGCTGGTGACATTTGAAAGTGGTAGGACCTAAAAGTCAGGGATGAGTGTTACGTCATGAAGTGGGCGAGCCCGACTATCATACGGGAGAGTTCTTTATAATATAAATTTTAAAAAAGAGTGGAGAAATTATTGGTTTATAATATTTATCCATAGAATTGCATGATTGAGAAAATGTAATGCCTATATCAGTGGAAATGTGCTATTTATGAATGACAGTGCGCTACTGCACTATCCTCTAGTAATATATTTGCGACAGTGTGCTCCAAACGGCACGACTACTAGTAACATACTACACCCTTACAGATGACAAGCATGAGCCCTGTGTTCTGCAGGGCTGGTTTCAGCTCATCAATAATGGCAGATTCACTCCCAATTTGGGAATTACACTGCTTAGGCAAAGCTTCTATTTATTAGAGGGGAAATTAAAGAGGATAAAAAAGAGGTGAGGCGCTAAAGAGATAAAGTGTCTTTATTACAATTCTACATGTCGGTTTCTGGTCAAAGCAATGTATTGGGGAGAGGAGTTTGCCTAACTCCTACGGCGGTCGACCTCGAATCTGGGGAACTGGGTTCGAGTCTCGGCAATGACCCTGCGACTCTGGGCAAATCACTTAATCTCCCTGTGCCTAACACAAATGAATGTGTCCCCATGTAATGCAACTGGTGCTGTGTAAAGCGCTCTGATACCTGATTCGGGTCAAGTTTGCGCTATATAAAACTCTGTAAAAAAAAAAAATTCACTAAAGAGATGACAGCATGCCTCTATACAGCGATATCCTTGCAGATAGCAATACAACACATTAGTAGTACAGGATTTTAAGTAATGTCATCATCTAAATTCAACTGCATGAGCTAAGGAATGGAGTCAGAAAGGTTGAATGGCAATCAAAAATGACAGTAATTAGTTGAGGAAAGCCCTTTAAATGTGTTCTGAAGCAGTCTTAATGACCAAGGACTGATAATTAAAGCAAATACAGATAGAAAGGCAATGGTAAAAATGAAAATAGACGATTTTTCAGAAACCTAAAATGTGAACAAATTGCTGGTAAGTTACATAACGGTGGACGAGCTTAGAGGCGACCCCGCCCGCGCCTCAACCCCCACATTACAATCCCGATAATGTAAGGAAAGGGCGCACGGTTCATAATCTTGTAATAGCATTACAGCCCTCATGTCTCACGCTAGACTGGTAGCTAAAGGTTATCTTCCTCATTATAGGCCCTGGCTGCCGCTCAGGCCTACAACTGGAGAGGGCCGTAACCGTTAACAATAGATATAGCCCTTTGCAGCGGTTGTTAATCCTCTAATTAAACCGTTGGCTAATGAAATACATCTTTAGAAATTAACCTGTTCCCTAGTTATATCACACAGATATGAGTGGGTGGGAAAACTATTCTGTCTTGTCAGCAGGGGGGACAAAAGGAAGCCAAACCATGCGCTGGAAGTGGAACGTTTAAGTACCCTACAATGTCGGGTGTGTGCTTGGGTACGCATCAAGCAGAGGGCTCAGGATCCGACATCTAACAGCAGGTCTGCCGAGTCCTGGGGTTCAAAAAAAGGGAAAAGGCTTACCTGCACGTGTCGTGTCGTTTGAAACCACGGCTGCAGGCGCCTTTTTCCAGCAACAAACACCCCTCACGGAATTAGGAGCTGCCTGCCAAACTGAAACTAAATGGATAGCCACACCCGGTCGCCTCAGCCTTACCCAATGAGAAAGCCTCATTTACGGAGGCGAAAGCAGTGCTGTAATTGTTACCACCCCCTGCACTCAGTGCACTGTGAGCCAGCCCTGCCCCTTCCCATTACTCTGAATGGCACTCCACTGACCGCGCCCTGGGCCAATTCATTATCGCCCCATTTGAAACCCATTTACTGCCGCTTTTTTCTGCCACTCCCACAAGGCTGATGTAACCCGCCTCCTCGCTCCTCGCTTGTGCCTCGAGGGCGAGAAATAGTTCTCGCCCAGCTTTTGCACATGCGCATATTGCGCAGGAAGACTCCGGGACAAAGTATAAGTAAGTAGAAATATATATTTGTTTTATATAGTTTAACTTTCAAGTTTCACAGGGGAGCTCCAAGCAGTGAGCACTTCTTTAAACTGCTCCACTCAGTGTCCACTGGTGTTCATTCTCTCCCATTAGTTTTCTACGATGCTGGTAGGTGGGGCAATGCCCCCTACGCCACTTAACACCAGCCGCCACTGGCTGAAGGACTCTGACCAAAAGTCCCTCTAAGTATGTATTTTATTTATGATTTTCGTGGAAAAGCAAAAACATGGCGAGAGAGCTAATGCTGTCTCAAAGCCAGGCATCAACCTTTTCCAGAAGAAAGACTGCCTTAGAGTGCCAAGTGTTCATCCTCATCGCGGTCACAGTCTGAGATGTACAGAGAGCGCCTGACCGTCTGCTGTCTCAGGGACAGAATTGTCACAGCAGCGCTTCAGCAGAAACAAACAGAGGCAGCAATTCAAAAGAGGGCAATTCCCATATAGCCTGCACCCGCCTCATGCAATCAGCAATGAAAAAAGAGCAAACTGAAGAATCATTCAAGTAGCACTTGGCAAAAGGGAAAACCCTTCCAAAAAGTATGCTTTTTAGGTCGAGCTTAGTGGCAGTGCGCATGCGCTGCTCGTACTGCGAGGCATGCTGTGTTATGGTAGGCACTGGAAGCCCCGCCCACTCTCCGGCCATACTTGTCATTGGTTTGTGTCATTGTCCTTCGAAAATGCTGGCTTCTGATTCGTACATAGGCTTGTTAGTCCCGCCTTGGTACCGCCTTGTCTGCATTTGTTACCGCCCATAACAACTGGACCTTTTACATGGCTCATTACATGGTCTACATTATTTAGTGGGTGAGCACTCTTTCCTTTAAATCGTCTTTCCTTATTCCAGCGCAGTCCTATTTCACTTTAGCGGCTGCGCTGCTTTATTTTATTACTTTGCTGAGCGGTCCGCATCAATTCAGTGTAGCACATGCAAACAAGCATTTGCAATGCAACCGGCCTTGCATTTACGCGAGTTTGAGCTATTGGCATTGTAAATGACAATGCCTTTTATTTATGTTTTGTTTTTTGAAACACATTGTCATTTACAATGTCAATAGCTTAAACTGGCGTAAATGCGAAACCTATTGCATGGCAAATGCTTGTTTACATTATCAGGACACAGGGATCAAGTGCCTAATCCTGTAATGACAGCTACAAACTTTTTCTTTGTCTTGCAGCCAGCCAATCAAATCGTTCACTATTGCGGGGTCAGTACCAGGTCTATGGCACTGAAAGGCTGATGGGAGGGAAAGCAATCTCGGCCAATCAGAGGGCCCGTACCATGGGAGTCCTGCTGCAACAACTGCCATGATATACCTAGCTTTTTAGCCCCATCTAATCCAACCTGAGCACTCCTTTAAAAGCGAATGTCTCGAAAACGACTGAACGGATATACAATTAAATAATATTATAAAGCACACTTTCTGGGTAAAGTTCCAGCCTCTTCCAAATTCAGTGTCATTTTGTTCATTCATTCTTTCTGCTTTGCTTCCCAAAATTTTCTTTAGGAAATAACAAGGGAAAATAGTGTTTTGAGAGCCCCCCCTCCCTTTAGTTCTTGGACCCTGCTTGACAGATCAATGCGGAACCTTCCATGAAGGAGTCAAGGTGGATGAACTTTTTATTTAGAAAGTTTCATGCAGCTTCGTCAAATGGCACACAGTTTTTAGCAAACTTATGGAAACACTGACCTATCTATAATGACACAGTGGCGACTGCCATTGTGTAATGCATATTTGCACTCACATTTTCGTGGGCTCAGCATGATACCATAAAGCATTTAGACCATTCTAGGGATGCTTCTGGCTTGTGATGCATGTACTCAGTGTCATAGCCTATTAAGAAGGGAATGTCCTTAAATGCTGGGAGAAGCGTGTTCCACTGGTAAGGACTGAGTAGAAAGAACGAGTAAAAGTGGGACTTGCATACAGTCAGGAAGTGAAGGTTGGCCGATCAAAGTGATCACATTGGGCGTAAGTCAGCAATTAGTGAAGGAAGAGCAACGCCATGTCTTAAATTACAAGAATATGGACCACTGGTTGTCCAACCTCCAAGCCCCTTGCTTCTCCTCTTGCACTGCTCTCTGGAGTCTTCACCCAGAGTTTAAACACCCAAAGTTCCATCATTGAATAGTCACGCTTCCGCGTGGATATAGCACTATGTTTTATTTTGGAGACCAAGGTAAGACTTTTGAGATGTGTGCTGTTGGCTAATGGACAACCGACATAAAAAGTCTAAGACACAGAGTTCAGCAAAGTAAGCTTTGCATGATTATATTGAGTAAAATGAACTCCACAGGCAAAAGGTTCTGTTTTCTGGTTATACACTCAGGTGCTTGTATGTCAGGTCAGTGTTTTCAAACCATCTAATAAAACGCTCTACTAACCTTCAGAAGAAGACAGGCCACACTAGGTATATCTGTAACATATAGAATTGGAAGGATCTAACTACATATACTTCAGGTGACAAGGACTAGTAGAACACAAAAGAAGACAAAAACTAAGAAAGCAACTTCTAGTAACCAAAGCAATTCAAATCCTAATAAGAATCCTGCTCAGTAGGGGCTCTTTTGTTTGGATGTGGAAAGGGGTGTGTCCATGTGGCACAATCAACAGATTAAGTTGACAGTAACCCGAGAAAGTGGATTAAGTCTAGAATTTCTTGCATACTACAGGTTTGGGGAGAAGGAAGGTAGTCCCATCGTAATCAGCATAAACTGAAATTAAATACATTAAATGGTTTGGAGTTTTACAGAGCTGCGACAAGGCCTGCAGAGTGCAAACCTCTGATGATCACCTTTTTATTTTTTAAAGAAATTAATCAAAATCTCTAAGTGTTGAAGATATCTTTTGAAAGAACATGGTGAGATAGCATTCTAGAAAGAGATCTTCAAAGAGATAAGTGAGGAAGTTCCCCAAGAAACCAAATTAAAATTGGACAAATGCATTCAAATAATGGATTGTGATTGAAAAAAGAGGCAAAAACCCAAACAATGCTGTATTGTGCATCTGCTGGTCGTTGCTGAAGATGTAATGAGTCAAATGCTTGCCTGTTCAATTATCTGGCATATACCCAATTATGACACGGATTTTGGTAGGGTTTTTTCAAAATGAGAAATCTGGTTTTTGAATCTCTCTTAAAAAGCAGTACAAAATTATGATTAATGACATCCTGTGCAATAAGATCAAGCAACAAGAAAAAAGTATGATGCTCACCTAAAGCCTGGATAATTGTGAAGAAAATAGTGCAGTGTAGTTTGAAGACTAAAATTGAACATAGACTAATCTGAGAAGCGTCAAACCTGGCCAAATGTAGGCAAAAGCTTACTGGGAAATATGAAAGATTTTGGTGGAATTTCCAATATTTTTGCTTTACCAAACAGATGTAAATTTCAAATCACTAGTTTTAGAAATGGGTCTCAATTTGAGGGTGTTTTGCTATAATGTGCAGCCACCAAAGTTGCACTGCAGAGTTATCTCTGCTTGAGGTGGCGTGGCTTGGAGCCCGAAGTGGATGGCGGCGCTCCTGTAATGCTCTCCGAGACGGACATATGCATATTGTGGTTCACCCTCTACCTTTGTTGAGCCGCTTCGCACGTCAGAGGATACCTTGACCTTCACCGCTCTCATTTTGGGAGTTATTGCTGCCAGTACGTCCAGATATTTAATGCGTCTCGCTCGGCCTTTCTGAGGCACTGAGCGCGGCCGCCATCTTGACTACAGTATTCCTTTTATGAAGTGGCACTCCGGTGAGGAGAATTGAAGCTCGCTTGTGTTTAATGCACTTCTTTTTGCTTATGGCGTTTTGAGCATCCAGCAACATGTGGCTATAATTATAATACCTACAAAGCCTTTTATGCAAACTTTCTCTGCCTGTGCAAGATTCTTTATGGCCAGTCATTGCTCTATTAGGCTTTGCTCCAGACTAATTATGTTCTGGAAGTCAGTTTTTGGCGTAATATCATATTTTATTTCCTTTGGACCTGAACAGATTACTTTCAGTATTGCATTTTTGTTGGATTTTGTTCTTTTTACGCTGGTCTTGCTGTTGCGCCTTAAGGAAGCTTTGGCTCAAGGGATTGTCTGTTGTGAGGTATATTCAGCTGCTGTTCTTTCAGACCTCATACAAGCTTTTTATATCTTAATGGGACGAGGGCTGCACCTGTCAAGGTTTTCACAGAGGGCATTTCGTCTCAGTCACTCTACAGCGATGAAAAAAGACTGCCTATTCTGAACCCTATCGCGAATCACGCATTAATATCTTTTCACAGGTTGTTGTTTTGTTTTTACCAGATTACAATATTAATAGGTCTTAGCGTACCATCAATGTGTCTTTTTTATGGGATGATTGAGGAAGCTGGGATCCTCTATGCCAATTGTCACACATACGTTCATTAAGAATTCTAGAATCTTCTCTAAGTTTGCTAAGATGGAAAACTCGCTTACACCTGCTTCTAAGACTTCCCCTTCTCTGAACGCAATTACCTCTACAAATGGTAAGGTCACCACCAAAAGACTCAAGAAAGATCCACCTTCTCCAACAAATGCTTCCTCGCCTGTTTTCCTAGAAGTACTATTAGAAGAGATAAGGGCACTTCTTCCCTTCATGGAAGACACTTCCACCAAGCTGCAGTTTTTAACGGAGAACTGGTCTCAGATGCAAGTGTGTCTTACTACAGTTGAGCAGAGTATCTCCTCCTTTTCTCACACACATGAGAAAGTCAATACTCATCAGTCTCCGATTGCTTCATTGCAGCAACAGGTTGAAGATTTGGAAAATAGAAATAGAAGAAATAACCTTCGCATTTATGGTTTGCCAGAAGGCTCGGAGGGGAAATTATTGATTCAAACCATTCACCAATAAAAACTCATTGACGCCTGGAGAATTTGTAACCCCACTACTAGAGAATTCACATTTTTCTCCCCAGCCAATCAAACTCAATCCAGATTGGACTATTTTTTTGTTTCACACCATATATCCCAAACTTTAAGAAGCGCTGATATTGGATCTATTCTGATTTCAGACCATACCCCTAGCTCCCTTCAATTGGATCTAGTGTCTAAATCTAAATTACCAAGAAGATGGAGATTTAATAACTCACTTCTTCTTGATCAAAATGTTCACTCCGCTTTTGTTTCTTTTTTTAATGGATGTTATTCTTTTAACCAATCTGATAATCTTAATGTTTCCGTTGTCTGGGATGCATTTAAGGCTGCTTCCAGATATTTCATGATTGGTTTTGTTTCCAGAAAACGTAGAAATGCCCGTAAGGTTACCAATGACCTTTTGGCTGAGATAAAGAGACTAGAACATTCCTACTATTGCTCAAAATCCAAGAATTGTCTCTCACAATTTATTAAGCCGAAATTTCAATTTAATAAGGAATCAACAGATAACGCCTCGCTAGATCTGTTGAAGTCAAGTGCAAAGTTTTATGGGGGACAGAATGAGGCTGGCAAACTCCTGGCGCATTACTTAAAAACTAAACATAACAAGTTTGACATTGAGGCTATTTTTGATTAACATAACACATTATAAACTAAAGACCAGGAAATATTAAATTAGTTTCTTATTTTTTTACAAATCACTATAGTCTCCTAGGAATACACCTTCAGAATCCAATTTTCCACAATTCCTTTCAGGTATGCATAAATCTTTTAACACTCAAATTGATTTTTTCCCCTCTAGAAACTGATTTGTCACAACAAGAACGTCTTCATGTTTTGCAATCACTTAAGAAAGACAAAGCCCCGGGACCTGATGGATTTACAGTTGAATTTTGTATTCACTTCGCTCCCATCCTTCTTCCTAAACTACTTAATCTCTTAAATCTTTTCTCACAGTCCGGGAAATCTTCAGGTTCCTTTTCAGAAGCTCTAATATGCCTAATACTCAAGGATGGGAATGATTTGAAATACTGCAAGAACTATAGACCCATTTCTCTTGTAAATATTGATTATAATTTATTTTTCCAAAGCCCTGGCTATTCGTCTTGAATCATTCCTCCCCCAGTTATTAGGTGCAGAACAATCTGGTTTTGTTAAAGGCCGTCTACTCTCTGATAATACCCAACTATTCTTTGATATTTTATCTAAAGCCCCACACTTACCCCACTCATTGGCTGCAATAGCATTGGATGCAGAGAAGGCGTTTAATCGAGTAAATTGGTCGTACCTCTTTCATACATTGGAATGGTTTGGTTTTGGCTCCAGAATTATCTCTTTGATTTCTATCCTATATTCTAATCCACGAGCAGCCGTTTTTGTTGATGGTACTTCATCTCCTTATTTTGAGTTAAAAAGAGGGGTACGACAGGGTTGCCCATTATCACCTTTCCTTTTTAATCTAGCCTTGGAACCTTTTTTATCCAGGATTCATCAGAATATTGACATAAAGGGATTTGAAACTAAAGACGCCCAATTTAAGTAAGCAGCTTATGCTGACAACATCTTATTGCTTCTCTCTGATCCTCAATCTTCTGTCCCGGCCTTCTTACAAGAAGTGGAGCTTTTTGCCTCTGTAACTGGTTATAAACTTAATCGTGATAAATGTAAAATACTGCCTCCAACTAAATACACATTCAAAGACGATTTTAGCTCTTCTAACTTTGCTTAGAACTCACATCACATTAAATATCTGAGCCTTTACTTTACTCCTTTGATTTCGACATTGCTATCTCTCTGCATGGAGAAATGTTTACAAAAAATGTCTTCTCTAACAACTAAATGGCACCCATTATATCTGTCTTGGTGGGGTTGGTTTGGATACCATCAAGATGATGTTGGCCCCATCAGTTTTAGTCACCATCTCTAATATCCCTGTCCCCATTCCTTTAAAAATGTTCACAAAAATTAACTCTTTATTATCATCCTTTTTGTGGAACCAAAAATCGCCTCGCATGTCCCTGTTGCGTTTATTGAAAACCAAAGCAGAGGGTGGTGTTAATTATCTTGATTTCCCCACTTATCATAGATCTTTCCTACTTCGCCAAGCTTTGAGATGGCTCTCTGACTCGTCTTTGGACTGTCCTTCTTGGGTATCACTTGAACGTTCCTTTCTTTCCCCTTTTTCTTTTAAGGAATTTCTTTCTTTTACTCGTAAGCCACCATCTTTATCTACTCCTATTCTCAAATATACTTGTAAACTTCTGGGTTTTTCTCCATCCACATCGCTCACCGATCAAGATTTATTTTTTAACTCTCCTTTATGGCATAACACGTCTATTTTAATTGGCGGGAAACCTTTTTATTGGAAATCTTGGAGGGATAGAGGTTTAATTTGGACATATCACTTGTTTTTTCAAAATAAAACCTCGCCTTTTTCTGAAGCCAGTCAACTTTTCATTTACCCCCTTCCTTTCAGTCCAAATATAACGTAATCGCTCATGCCCTTTTAACTGCATATACTCAGATTCAAATGTACCCGATAGTTCCTAAGGTTAATAATTTATTGGCCTTTTTTTCTTTTCTCTCCTAAAGCATCCAATATTTATTCTTATTTACGATTGTCGCAGCTCGTTAGAAGAAAGACCAAGATTGAATTGTCTTGGGAGGAAGATCTTGGAGTTGATTGGCCTTCTTCTCTATGGAATAAAATATGGTCTAAAATACGGAAAACTGTTACGCAAGCATCATTTTTTTACTATAACATGCTTTTACTACACTTGGTTGTTTTACAAAAATGGCATGCCACAACACCAGATACTTGTTGGTCCTGTTCTTCTCCTTTAGCTGATTTAAAACACCTGCTTTTTACCTGCCCTCACTTACATAACTTTTGGACATCTGCTTGGGGTCAAATTAATTCCATCTTCAGCTCCAATTTCCCTTTCTCTATCACACATTTATTTCTGGGTAGCTTATCTCCTATTTGGGATGATCACACTTCAAACACCAAGATTATAGACGTACTGTTGGCAGTTGCCTTTCAACAGATCACAAAAAATTGGAAGGACTTTACAAACTTATCTTTACAAACCTGGTGGTATGCAGTGTGTTATCATCACAGACTGGACACAGCATGTGTTCATCTCATTCATCTAGCCATGAAGCGTTCTATTGTATGGTCACCTCATTGACTGCAGTGCTAAACGTTCTTTTTCTTTAACTCCTGCTCAACAAGTAGTTGCTCGACCTCCATGAAATTCCACATTTTAGATGTCAATATTTATACCACGATTTATATTTTGGTTCATCCTACATTGCTACTTGGTTGTTACATGCATTGTACTGTTTTATAGATATATTGATGTTTCTAAAGCCTTTTCATTCCAACCGTGATATGTTTACATGATACTTTTAACTTTTATGTTTCCCTCTTTTGTTCCTTTACCCCCTCATACTGTACTATACTGTGTCAATTATTTTTCTTAATACATTTTACTTTTGAAACTAAAAAATGAGTTATCTCTGCTTCTTTTGCAGAGGACAGTCCTCTGTATTTAAAGCTCGCCGCTACAGGTGTGACATGTTTTGTCCACAGAGGCAGCTCCCATTGACCCAGCAGGAGAACCCTCCAGATGAAAAGTGCTAATCACCACACCTTTTGTGTGTTTTTTCTGGCTTGGTGGAATTTCCATCATATAAGTGTGGGTGCAGAGTTTGTACTTCTAAAATGGGTTATTTTTCCAGTACCCACATTATAAATATCCCTGATAGGTTGGGAGATTTCTCTCCACATCTCTGAGACATTTCTAGGGTTTTTTCAGTTTAAAACTAACATGGTTCACATGAAAGATTTATATGGAGCTGAAAATGTTGAAAAAAAGACAGACCAACAAACCTAACTTGGCCACCTATCCAGCAGCATTTATGCAGTTGACATGCAATAGGTGGTTTCCCTACTCTGCGATTCCTGACCCTGCAAATGGGGTGGAGGAAACTAGGGTTGGGCGAATTTCCTACATTTTAGCTTTCCTTTTATTAAAGGTCATAACTAGTTAGGAGTACCTTCTTACCTTCCCAAAAACAGACTTATTTGTAAGCAATGTCAGTGATTTTAATGAGCTTTTAAGAATAACAGATCGAAGTAAAAATTAAGTAATCTAATAAATAACAATGCCAGATTACATTTTTTGACTGTTGTTCCTCAGTTAGTGAAATGTCCATTTGCAGGGCAGGGAAGCAATCGCAGAATTCCTGATTTGTGTAGAACACCTGCTGGGATTACATGGAAGCTGCAATGAGGGCCTCAGGGCTAAATCCAGGGAGAAGTGAAGAGATTGGAGGCCAGCGGAAAATAAGCATTTTAGATAAGAGCACCCATATCCTAGTTCAAGGGTCAACCATGGAAAGCTACACTCCCACCCTTGAATCAATGGTTGCAGCTGTTGAAACCTGTGACTTATTGAATGTTGACTTGGGAGCTACAGAGGCCGGAGTGGGAGATTGTCAGGGTGAAGAAGAGCTTAAAGGGAGAGCAAGAGTGCTGGAATGAGGTAAATAGATGATGGAGATGAGAAAATTGCCCTAGATTCATTTTAGGAAAGAAATGGTGACTACAGGCAGCTGACCAGAAGAAGAATGGAGAGGGATATCAAAACATTAATACATACAACTGCAAGTCAGTATTTGGAAGGGATGCTCTAAACACGTTACGTACAAATACCCAATTTTAAATGCAAATTGCAATTCACTTACAAGTTACTGAATCACAATTTGCCTTTTGAACATTAAAATAAACTTTTTTGTAGTCACAAACAGACCAATTCTGAGAATCTGCCATTTTCAACCTCAAAAAACATTGTACATCTTTTCCTTAGTTCAGAGGGAATATCTATGTCTGCAGATATATGTTAACTTAACATTCTTTTTTTTATTTCTCCACTGATATACAACAGACTATATGGTTACAGTTGTGTGTCAGTGTCTATACTACGTATGCAACAAACATTGTTAAAGGATGACATTCACTTGAAACTATTAAACAAAATATAGAAACAGAAGAGAAGCAAAAACATTACTCAGTAAATTTGGAGATGTACAATTAATGGAGACCTTCTGGTCAGGGTGTGTGAACTCTATTCCAGAACTCTGAGCTTAATGTCCATGTAGATATATATGTTCATCCAGTTGATGCAAAGTTCCTATAATCTTCATGATCAGAAAAGAAGAATATGGCCGTCCTTATTGAACTCATCAACATTCTTAATATCAACATACCATTACACTGTCACCTTCGGCATACCCTTTCATTCACACAGCTTCACACTGTGATACCATCACCCTACTTCACGGTAAATTAAAATAATAAAGCATAGGCAACTTTTTGGAAGAACCCTAGCTGTAAGGAATTTGGGTTATTAGTTGCAAAGCATATGAGTCCTTCACAAGTAATAAGTCCACAACTTTGTCTATACTGAGAACCAAGTCTCCCATTGTAGCGCTTGACTTTCTCAGGGTAATGAAGCAGAGAAGTGCAAGGCAGATTCAGGGGAGATGGTGAGGGCTAGTAGCCCCAGATAGCTGGTATGCAACAACAGCACTCAATTCATCATTATCCAGTCAGGGTATTTTCTTATATAAAGGAAAAGTACTTCTATTACACACTCTACTACATAATACAGATTAACCAAATCAATTTACAAATATCTACAGAAAGTTGGAAATACATTTGGTAGCATCTGTATGACAGTTGACACCAAAGCAAGCCATAACCATGTATAACAGTTCTCATACTGATATGCATTCGCACAATATCATAGTTTGCAATTTTAAAGTGTCAGACTTACTGGTTTTTCAGGCTGTCATCATAATTGTAAGAATAGAAATACAGCATGTAAACTCATTACAAACCACAATAATAACATCTTCTCATTACATCATCTTTCAATGAAATGTATTAATATGCATTATAACCCACTTCTAATGTAAGCATAGTAAATAAAACTTAAGATTCAACAACATGGAGATGAATCCATTTACGCTCCACCCACTGCCAACAGGAATCCTTACACTCCAGAACCTTTGCACACAAGCACAAACTCCAAGACTGCTTGAAAATAAGAAAAGCTGCTCACAGGGGCAACAATATAACCCCTGGGAGATATTGTCCTATTTTTAAAAGTCACTTTAGAGCAAGGAGCTCAGTATGCTATACTGCGCGGCACAACATTGTGTCCCTTCCCCCACCTTTCCCGCTCACTGCCCCAGGTGACTTTGGGAGAGGCACGCTTAAGGGTATGAAGCACCACAACACCTAAGACCATGGCTGAGGTTTACGTGTCATAAATTCTGCATGGCGACTCTTCGCTGGGACCCAACAGTTGGCTAAAGTCGGGTGGACAGGTATGTACTTCCGAACTGTGATTGTAAGACCATGAAAGTCTGCTTTGCGTACTGAAATTGAAAATTATTACTTGCATGAAGAATGTTGAGCAATACCAGAGGTGCACATTTAACTCAGGCGTCACCATATGAGGCAGAAGATAGGCTGTCAAGTTTAAACATACTAGAAACCCCATCATATCACCTCCATGTTACAACTAGCACTTCTCAACATGTGTGCTGTACTTTTCAGCAGCAGTGCCAACACCAATAGGCAGTGCTGTCATGCACTTAAAGATACTAGATTTGCCAGAAGCAATATGGGGGAAGTAACAGTTTGAACTTTAAAAGAACTTTAAACACAACTTCGTTGGGGAAAATTTGGGTTATATCCTAAGGGCAGAATTGTGCTTTAGAAAGAACACCGGGCCAGTGGCATTGGTAAAAACATGAGCTGTCAATGACACTTAAAGGCTCCCATCAGCTTTTCTCCACCTACCACTCACTCTCGTTTTGTTTCTGTGTGCTCTTATTTTGTCTCATCTTCTTCTGTACCCTTTACTATTGTCGGATGGAAAAGTCCCTTACATGGTGATGGATGTGCACCCCTGCCCTGACTGCTCCGGCTGCAATAGTCTCTGGATCTTTCTTGTCATGGGCGAACAGGAATCAAGCATGAGCACCATGACATATGCATGTCTTACAGACTGCAGTCTTCTTGGTCTGGGAGGGGCGCCCCAAGCGCTACCCTAATGATGATGAAAGGCTACTCTCTTTACCAGGGGTTAAGGTGCATGAGAGCGGTGGTGGCAGCATACTGTGTAGTGATCAGTAGGAGTGAATAGATCCTTTTTAACCTGTGTCCCTGGAGTAAGGCCTTCAGGCGTGTGCTTAACTCACCCTCGGCCAATATTGGGTAGTATGTAGTGCAGTGCAGAATGCATATGGTTATATGCATGTGCTTTATGTATGTGCCTGTGAATGGAGGAATATATAGAGGTCTCTGGGTTTCATTTTTGGAGACCCAAAGCTGACTGGAGGAGCACGTGGAGGTAGAGGAATCCCCACAGACAGATTTGTGGGTTACTGCCTTCCTGTGAGGTGGGTGCAACTCACACACTGGAGGAAGGAGAGCCAGGCTCTTCAGTACACTTCAGAAGATGCCCTTTGATTCAGGGAGAGGTCCATGGAAAGGGGCCAGGGCATATCCCAGGTAGAAGATGGGGGGATAGGAGAATCATAAATTGTAGGGCTGTGGGACTGAGGTTACTTTTTGATGCACCTATCACTGTGGCTGATATCCAGGTGTTTACCTCTAGTCACTCCCATGGCCTTTGTTGTGGGCAATCAAATTTGGAGTCACTCCTGTTGTGACAGACTGCTTTCTGGAGGAAAGGCCGGGCAGAAGGGAGGGAACTTCAAAAGGATGCAGTCTCACACAAACTTCACAGACTGAGACCCTAATTCACAGCTGGTGTCTGGAAATGACTATAAGAAGGGGCTACCAAAATTGCCAACTGCCGAGCAGCCGGTCGAGCTGTGAGAGGAGGAGAAGCTCTGCAAGACTTCTGTCTGTGACCAGGGCCGAGGGTTAAGGCCCGTCAGTCTCTCAGCTGGGTTACGGACCTTCATCCAGGAAAATCCAAGACAACCTGCCCCTGGAACCTGGAGGTAACAGTGCCTGATTGCTTTCAAAGACAAGTGTGCCCTGTCAGGGAGATGAGAGCTCTGTAGGGAGCCAGGTCCAGTTGGGAATCGTGGCGAGTGGAGCTCTGTAGTAAGGTGTGAATAGATTGCTGCTGCACTGATCGGGTCATCACCCGTGCGCAGGTTCAAGTCAGCGACCCTGTATGCCAGAGGGAACACCGGCTAAAATAACCTTGGTTGGCATTACTGCTGTGTTGATCCACCCATACCCCGTGACTGGAGTAAAGTCAGCAATCCCATATGCCAGAGAGGGCCACTGTGAAAATTATTACCATGCTGATCGGACCATAAAACGCACGTGGAGTGAAGTCGATACCACGTATGCCAAAGGGGGCACCGTGAAGATTACTGCTCTGCTAAAACCACATTTCTACACATTATCCCTCTCCTGCTTAATGGGCGTGGCACATTTGTGACACTTTTTCTTTGAATGTTGCTTTGATTTTTCAGAATCCCTATGAATTCAGTGATGTTAAATTGATGGCGGCCGCCTCAGTTTGAAATTTGTTTTAGCACCCTGCATAGTACTGCTTTTGGATAAATAGATATGCCAAGTTTTGGTGTGTCCCTAAAGAGGTACTATGCAGTGGTGCTAAAACAAATTTCAAACTGGGGCGGCCGCCATCAATGTTACATCACTAACTTCATAGGGATTCTGAAAAAAAAAGCCACGCCCATTGAGCAGGAGAGGGATAATATGTGGAAATGTGGTTTTAGCGAATATTTGTCATGTGCCCATCACCACGTAAAGTGTCTTCATTTCTTTTAATCCTATTAACATTTTTGTTTGTATCACACTTCAGAATTAGGAAAGAAGGGTCTGATTTGTGCTTTCCTAACTATTTATTTGAAAATACCTGTATGTACAGGTATTTACAAGTTGTTGTGTCAGAAGAAAACGACATCCTACAGTGTTTCCTTTCACACTCCCTGCACCCCAGCAAGATTGTCACATAGGTCACTTTACAAATTCCTCACACTTTGCAGTAAGAGAAAGAAAACACCAGTCGCCATGTTAAAAGAATCAGCAGTTTGTCAGAAGTCTAGACTGACACCTCACCTCTGTCTTTAAGCGCACAGCAAATGTGACAAAATAAAAACACAATGTAAAGTCATCTTTATTGCTTCCTCATCTTCCAAGTTTCTCCGGCATGGTCATTTTGGAGGTGCTGCAGCACCCCCAGCACCCCTACATCCAGCAGCTATGGTCCTATAGATCCAATACAGAGACATTGCAACTGTACAGAATATGTTTTGCTACCGTATTATGAGCGAGAACAAGAATCCTATTGCAGAGTCTCAATGCTGTCCTTGTAAGAGGGTCTCATGCCATCCTCGCTGGTGAAGAGACAATTCCACTCTGGCTCACTGAGAAGAGCAGACTCCTTCCCAGTAGAGGTAGAAAAGTTGTGCAGAGACGTTTCAGTGTCCATAACCTCCCCTTGAAGGAGCGCCTTCCCCTGCTAAGAACCACCTGTGGTGTCTCCTTAAACAGACACTCAGCAGCACTGCAGAAAAGTGCGGCACCATTGAACAACATGCTCTGGCCAATAGTCCGCAGCTTCCTCGGTATGGTGAACTATTGCGGGAGGTTCATTCGAGATCTTGCCAACTTGACTCTACCATTGAGGGAGCTCACCAAAGACTCCACCCCCTGGAAGTGGGGCCCTGAACAAGCCGAAGCCTTTGAGGAAATCAAAGACGCCCTTTCAGAGGCAATCACGCTTGCCTTCTTCGATCCAAGAAAGCTGACACTGGTCGCAGTGGATGCTGGTCCCATGGGACATGGGGCCGAGCTGTTGCAAAGACGAAACCAGGATGAGGATTGGGCCCCTGTGGCATTTGCCAGCCGGTCTCTCACCGAAACAGAGCAGCGGTACTCCCAAATTGAGAAAGAAGCCATTGCCATCCACTGGGGGTGCCGCCATTTTCACCAGTACGTCTATGGAAAGCCATTCGTGGTAGCGACCGACCACAAGCCTCTTGTAGCTCTATTCTCGGGAACATCAACCAAGCCGCCGCCTCGGATTGAGAAGTGGATGTTGCAACTCCAGAATTATAATTGCAAAGTGGAATGTCAGATCTCGGAATCCGGCCGACTACCTGTCTCGACATGCCCGAGCAGCCACGGTCCAAGAGATGGAAGACACGGCTGATACTGAAGAGTACGTCAGGTGCATCACCGCTCGCTCCTGCCCTCTTCCCCTCTCCATGGAGAGTCTCCGAGAAGCTATGAGCAAAGACTATTGTTTACAACGGGCCAAGGCGGCCCTACAAAGTGGCAACTGGCACAAGGCTAAGGAAGAATGGAGGATCCTAACGACCAACGCGCAGCACATCATGGACAGCGAATACCATGTTAGAGATGAGCTCACTAAGGATGCCACTGGATGCCTACTAAGAGGACACCGGCTGGTGATTCCGACATCGCTAACCACGCAGGTTGTTCAGCTCGCACACATCGGGCATCAAGGCATGGTGAAGACCAAGTCATGACTCTGAACCAAGGTGGGGTTCCCGCTGATGGACGAACTCATGGAGGCCAATGTCCGGTCATGTGTTGCCTGCCAAGTGACGGGGCGACACCCCGACCCGCTCCGATCATTGTGGAACCAAGGCCGAAAGCTCCGTGGTCCTGTGTTAGCTTAGACTTTGGTAGCCTTCCTGATGGCCGCCACACGTTTGTGGCTATCGATGATCACTCCAAAAACCCTGAGGTCGAAGTCATACCAGTGCCTAGTGCCACGGAGGTGATTCCAAAACTCGAAAAGATCATGGCCACTCACGGTCTCATACAGAAGCTGAGGACAGACAATGGACCTCCTTTCCAAGGGCAAGAACTTGCCTCTTATCTGAGCTCTCTTGGCATTCATCATCGAAGAACCACACCTAGGTGGCCACAAGTGAACGGTGAAGTGGAGAGATTCATGCGGACCCTAAATAAGGTGATCCGGATTGCTCACGACAAGGGACAGTCCATAGAGCTAGCCATCTTCACTTTTCTAAGAAGCTACCGCCAAACACCCCACACCACTACGGCATAGCCCCAGCACATCTTCTCATGGGACGAGTAGTCACAGACTAGATCCCCCACCACCCCAAGTGGCAGCCGGAGACACCCGATGACAACCAAATCGATGCCAGGCGCCGCAAGGCACATGCCCAAGTCAGTCACCGGCGGAGGGCCAAAGCGCCTCATCTTAAAAGAGGGGATGTGGTATTACTCAAGAATCGCGTTACCAGTGGCAAGTTTTGGTTGCCATACAAAAAGGATCCGTGGACTGTGGTCAGTGTCAAAGGAACTCGGATCATTGCCACTCGAGGGAGAGAAACTGTAACCCGAAATGTGTCACATTTCAAGAAATACCAGTCAGAGGGGTCAGGGTCCTCACCAATCCGGCTTGAGATTAGTCCCAACATCACGTTGTTGGAGGATGGTAGTTCACAGACACGTCCTTCACAGAAGATGGTCGGGAATCACTGGGCCCCGCGTCGACTCAGTGCGGAGGTGCAGCGGGTGAGGCGTTGGAGAATAGTTGCCATCATCCAGAGACCCGGCCCAGCGAAGCTACACCTGAGGCCGGAGACCGGGATACCCAGAGTCGGGGCCTATCTCAGCATCAACTGCGGGGTAACCCAGCGTCTTCCTGCCGCCTGAAGGACTACTTTACGTAAGACTGTTCTTATTTTGTATTTGCCGAACATTTTGTTAGTTAATTTGACAAACTAGGAGTCAAACGGGAGAGTTACCTGCTATTGTTGCTTTGATGTTTGTTGGGGAGGAATGTTATGTTGCGCCTGTGACGCAACAGGTGTCCGACGTAAAGGTCATGTGACCTTAGTTTAATAAAGTGGTCGCGCACGCACGTACGCCAGTAGGGCTACGGCGGTGAGACCGGTACACACCAATAACCGGCTCCCGTGTAATTATTCCACACGCCAATCTGCACTTCTCACCCCTCGTGTGTCCGTGCTGGCATCGTCACCGTGCCGGCACGCGACACAACACGGCCCTAGGTATGACACCAAGGCCAGCCCAGAAGTGGTCACTCTAACTTAGCGTCTGATTCGAATCGCAGAGGGCGGGTTGTACTCGGCAGGGCTCCTTCGCCCTGATGACGTGCCTGTCCTCAACATTGAGAGGCATGCACCAGCGGGCATCTCTTACCAGTGGCAGGAACAGCTGTCACGGTGGTGCCTGTCAATGTGTTAAACGTGTGATGGATGATTCCATCAAACAGGACGAAGCAATAAACAAAAACGTATGAACCCACCCCTCCCATGGTGCGAGAGTCATTTAAACATTTTCACTGTCCCTTAGCACCAGGTTTTTCACAGCGGAGAGCGAGAGGGAAAATTGGCCATTCGACCCCTACTCAAAATGAGGCAGGCGGTCAAACTCCAATGGCCCATACAGTGGCAGCCGGCACAGATACACGCGGTGAGAGGGGCAGGGGCGGGAGGCGGAGGGGAGTCGACAGATGGCGGAATTGGTATAATTAAATAAATAAATAATACCTATTTAATTGTATGTCAACTCCCCCCCCCCCCACACCCTGCCCAGCCCCACAGCGCTTACCTGTGCCGGCCACCGCTGCGGTACTAAGAGGAATAGGTGAGCGACGGTTTCGGACTACGCTGTAGATCAGACGGGCAGAGCGGCGAGTGTTTGTGTGAGAGGGTGGTCCGTCGCAGGCCCACCGGGTGGGTTTCACTTGATTAATATAATCTTCATTCAATATTCTGTGGGCGCTCGAAGAAATGATTCTGCCTGCATAGCACGTTATTTACAGATCTGTTAGGTCCCATGTGGTGTAGATGTATATATAAATGTCCACAAATGATTAGACTTGCCGTGTGTCAAATACAATGGACATCACAACAGAAATGTATTTGTTACACGTACAAAAATCTGTTTAAAAAAAAAATAAAAACAATCAAAATTATAAAAGGTCCCATACTTCTTATATTACAGTTTATAAACAGTGGAACGGTTACTCAGTGATGTGTCGATACTTATTGAACAGTAATTTATCATTTTCTTACTTATAACCTCAGATGCCTTCGTGACAGCTCCCACAATATTCAAAAGAGATGCCTGCTCATCAAGTTGTCCCTCAAAAACTTATGTAAATATTAAAACATTCTTGAAAATTAATCTGCAGCCCTTCTTTGAACTGGAAAGATATGTCGGCTCATAGTAGCCTAGCAAACTAGCACGCCGTGATTATGCATGGCTTCTGTAAATTAATTAAGTAAAGATTTCTGCAGCAGGTGCTTAAACACACCGAGCGGTATTTCACAACAGTCCAGTAACACTGAACTTGCTGTAAGCTGGAGCAGTGTCAGGCATATGTAAGGCATACCTAACTGACGTAGGAGTAACTCTGCCCCAGCCCTTCTGTACCAACGCCTATACCATACATTAAACTGGACATTGCTGCTGAAATATTGGGAAAGGTTTGGGTAGTTTGAGCCACTTATATATCAGGCTCGGGAAATGTTATGAAAAGTGCTTGCTGGAGAGAAACTCTATTTGATGTCCTTCAGAGAACTGTTATCTTTTGATGATGCAAGCTCTTGTTTGAACACACCTCTCACCTTTCACATCAGACATGACATACTGGGCCCATTCAATGTTTGACCTCTCTGCTGTGACTATAACTTGTACGCAACAGAGAAGTGCATGCAGGAGGTCAGTGCGTGGATGGATGCAAACTGTCTTAGACTGAACTCTGCTAAAACAGAGGTCATCTTATATGGGAAAAAACCTCCTTTTGAAATCCCACATGGTGGCCAGATGAATTGGGTTCACTCCCGGTTCCAGTGAAAAAGGTGAAAAACCTGCGTATCCTGATTGACGATTAATGAACCTATAAAAAACACGCCAATAAGGTAACCTCTACAGCCTTTTTTTTGCTGCAGAGTATCAGAAAAATTGCACCGTTTGTCCCCCAAATCTGCTGAAAAGAGTGGTCCTTTGCCTTGGACTATGTGTTAATTTACCCAAAGGTCCTGTGAAAAAGCTGCAGACTTTACAGAATACGTAGTAACAAACTACAGGAGGGTACCCATAACCAAGTTGAGACCTGGGTGTAAAGTATATAGCGTACAACAATGTCTCAACAGATATTTTTTTGTTGACAATCATAAATAATTACATAATAACATGTCGCAAGGATGGAGCAGAAAAAGGAGAAGGGAAACAAGAAGCCAGAAAACAATGAACGCAAAAAATATTTTTCATATATTTGATCAAAAGGTCAAAACAAAAGCACTATGTTACAATAAATGTTGTGTAACCTGTACAGAACTGTGCGCAAGTGCTCGTGAAGAAGGTGAACATGCGCAGGTGACAAGTGAAGGGATATATAGAGCGGAAGACGGCCCTATAATAATAATATAATGATGATAATAATAATGATATAACAATAATATGTACAGGGAACTCTTATTGGTACCCATACATTAATACATTAATGAACATAGATAGTTTTTCTGGGGACCACTAGGATGGCACCTCAAATTGCGCTGCAAAGTCAACGGCGTTTCGGCCTGTTCAGATTTAGGCCATCATCAGGCAGGTAATTTAACATAAGAGCTTCCTTGAAGTCGTATGTAAGTACAATAAGCAGGGTGTAGCACTGCAATGGTGCTAGAGATTTTTAGCCTACCAGGGATTGTTGGAGGTTATGAGGAGTAAGCCTCGCAAGGCTAGGGCTGTGTAATGAGGCGGGTGCGCATTCAGTCTGCTGAGGTCAGAGAAAGTATTTCGCTCCCGATATAAATATGCAATTATCACAGCAGTGTGCTTTCAAAAGGCCAGGAATAGATTCTTGCTGGCAAGGCTCGATAGCCGGTCAGGAATCAATGTGGCGCCGGCGTGAGTACGCTATACACTTTACAAAATACAGCAGCAAGGCTGCTGCTGAAAATCCCAGGGTCCCAGTTGGCCTCTCATGCATTGGTGAACCTTCAGTGGCTGCCTGTACATCAAAGGATTCCATTTAAAATGCGTTGTATTGCGTATAAGGCGACTGGGACAGGGTCCCACCTTCTTCTAGAAAACTCAGACTCTAAGGTCCTGATTGTGCCACCCTACAAGATCTCCTCATCGGTAGGTAGAAGCTTTATGCCCTGCACAACCAAAAACTGGAATTGCCTTCCATTAGAGATAAAATCTGCTCACTCTCTTTGGAGCTTCCGTAAGTTACTAAAAACTTGGCTCTTTTCCAAACTATAACTGATTCCATTTCCCTGGTTCTTTTTAGCACTCAGACGCCTTAGGGAAATTGTTTGGGCTTTATAAACTCAAATAAATATCAAATACTGTGTGATTAAGCTATTAAATACAAAGCACCCTTTTTATCTTTGCTTCTGAAGTCGCCGTAGCTCTGAAATAAAGAAGCCAGAGAGAAACTGTGTTACAGCCCTTACTGGAAAGTAAGAGTGTAGTTCCATACAGCTATAATTATCAGGCCAAGAAGCAATGGTTCTGCACTCACTATGATTTTACTAACCCAACTTATAAATACTGGTAATGCCTTTTCGAAGGAACGTGCCTCTTTTGAAATGGTTAGCCACCAGTTTTTGCCTGGAACATAATGTGATTTCGAATGAAAGTGCAATGGGCCACTGCTAACCAGATTCCCCGTGCCAGAGCTCTTTCCTAAAACTACCATGACTGGCACAACTTCAGCAACCCCTGTAAGTCCCTAGTAAATGAGACCCCTGGTACTTGGGTCATTGAGACTGAAGAGGTTCCACTAGGGCTGCAGCACCCATTGTGCCACCCTAGGGACCCCCTCACTAAGACCATGCAAACTGCCATTGGAGGCTGTGTGTCTTGGTGCTGAGAAATGTGAAGAGTCGACATGACACACATCCCTGTGTCCCAGTCCCACAGACACTGCAGGAGATATAGGGAAGTCACCCCTACCGCAGGCCTTCTGGCCCTAAGGCAGGGTGCACTATATCCCATGTGTGGTCATATCTGCATGGGCAGATATGACCTCGCAATCTCTAAGCCCATTCTTAGATATCGCAAGTGTGCAGGGAAGCCATAGAGAGTACAAGGGCTGCACGCCCACCATCACGGGTTCCCCAGCACCATGATGGTTTCACTGTACCCAGGGATGTTTAGTACCAAACATCTCATCTTAATAAATTCACACTTATGCCAGTGTTGGATTTATAAATAAATGCACACAGAGGGCACCTTAGTTACCCCCTGAAAACCTATCAAACACTGGTGCGGTCTCTCACTAGTCATAGCCAGCCTGCCACCACCGGACATGTTTCTGGACTCATGGGGTAAGAGCCTCTGCTCTCAGAGGCCAGAAACAATGCCTGCTCTGGGCAGAGGTGCTTCACACCTCCAACAGGCCGGATTGGCAGTCCAAGGTGGGAAGCTTCAAAGGCATTGCCGCCTTTGAAATGCAAACAAGGCATCTCCAGTCAGTATAGGATGCCAAATCCCATGTCTTGCTCCACTTTTGGCGGTAGGAGAGGCATGACAATAAGTTAGATTAGGAGGTATGCCCACATTCAGCCTTCACCACCCCTAAGGTGGGGCATGTGATGTGGACACAACTTTTCAACATTCTCCATCTTGTCTTGGAGAGAATTAGCTAACCAGGGTCAGTGTTAAGCCAATCTCCCAACGAAAGTGATCCTATGAGGGTGTACTCACCCGAAAGGTAGGTAGCTCATTGACCACTACCTGGCACTCCCTTTAACACCCCTAAATTCAGTTTTTAGGTGGCACCCCTGGCCCAGAACCTTAGATCCTGAAGGCCTAAGAAGAGCCGCAAAGAGCATGGAGAATAGGACATGTGGCACCAAACCAGCCGGTCCTGCCTGCTGACTCCGATCTCTGCACCACAGTAGTCACATCCTGCAGCTGTTTTCCAAAAACCTGGGAGGCCTGCCTGCCTTTGACAATGAACCAGAAACTCCCTTAGATTGGTAGAACCAATCCTCTGCACACTGCAGGTCAACCTACATCCGAGGTAATGACTGAAGTGCTCACCTCTGGGACCGTTAAGGTGGTGGTCCCCCAGGGAAGTTGCTAGAGCCCTCCGAGAGTTGTAGCTGGCTCTCACCGAAGTTCCAAGCCCCTTCTGCACTCCGAATGACCTTCACCTTGGGAGGTCCATTTGCACGACCTTTGCCGCAACCAAGCATTGTTGGTAGCTAGTCCGGCCATCGACCCCTCCAGACTTTACTACAGGAACTGGGCACTCCACTGCATCCGCAACCAATGTTGGAAATGCCCCGGCTCCTGTGTTTTTGCATCTCCTCTCTGGTGGCATCTACTGTGTGGCAGAAACTGTCTTGGCACCACCGCTGCTCTGCCTACGGAACAATAGAGGCAAATCTTTGGTGCACCAGCTCCCGGTAACAGACATTTTCCACATGTCCCTGCATCCAGCTTCCCTGGGCAAGGTAATCGAGGATTGCCTTTTCAACTAGGGTCCTGGGAACTCAAGGACCTCTGCTCTGGAATAGTTAAGACCAAATGTAGCCCCAAGTGCCGTTGGCACCAGTGTTGCAAATGCCTGTGTGCTTTTTTTTTTCCACTGACTTTGTCCTCTTATTACCTTCTGTGCCACTCGTTCTTTCACTGACTTTGTGCCCTTTTTGCCTTCTGTGCCACTCGTTTTCCATTGATTTTTGTGCCCTTTTGTCCTAATTCTGTGCCCTTTTTGCCTTCTGTTTCACCCCTTTTTCCCTCGTTTTTGTGCCTTTTTCCTTCTGTTCCCTCCATCGTCCTTCACCGCCCCCGCCGCTGTGTCCCCTGCGGCCCCGCCCCCCTGGCTGCCCACTGCCCATTCGCTGCCCCCGCCTCCCGCCTCCCAGCTGCTCCTCCCTCCCACCTCCCCACATATGCCGGCTGCTGTGCTGCCGCGCGCAGCTGGCGCGCCGAAGGCACGCCTAAGGCAAGCCCGTCTGCGCCCGTCCGCGCCTGGACAGCGCCCAGCGCCAGAACCCCTGGCCCCCGCTCCCGCCCAATGACCGCCGCCGCTACGATGCCAGCATGCTCCACGCCCTCAACCCCAGACGGACCCACACCTGCTTCAAGGCCGCCCCGAAACACACACACAGCCCCTTCACCTGCCGGAACTGCAGCTACACCAGCCTCAGAACCGATGAACCACTGGCCAAGAAAGATCGAACACCATACTACTGAACACCCGCTCCGCGCGCAAACACGCCGTCGAGCTCTGGGACTTGCTCGACACAACATCCCCGGACGTCGCCTTCCTGTCAGAGACCTGTTGAACGACTCCTCCGCACCCAACATCGCCATAGCCATCCCAGACGGCTACAAGATCACCCGCAGAGACCGCACCAACGGAGTCGGAGGAGGAATCGTCATCGTCCACAAGAACAGCATCAGGGTCTCGACGAGCACCGACGACGCGATCAGCACCGCCGAACACATGCACTTCCAGATCCACACAGACCCCAACTCCACCCTCAGAGGCACCCTCATCTACCAACCCCCCGTACCCTGCCCCCGGTTCAGCAACTCCATTGCCGACTTCATCAGCACGCACGCCCTGACCTCCACCGACTACATCCTCCTCGGAGACCTGAACTTTCACCTTGAGAACAACAACGACAACAACTCCACAACCCTGATCGATAACCTCGCCAACCTCGGACTAAAGCAACTCGTCACAACGCCCACCCACTCTGCCGGCCACACGCTCGACCCCGTCTTCTCAAGACCGCACGTCTCCGTCAGCCACACCACCGAACTCCTCTGGACCAACCACCGCTGCATCCACGTCACCTTCCAGAAACCCACCACACACCACCGCACCCAACAGATCCCCCGCCGCTGCTGGAGCAAAATCACTGAAGACCAACTACATGCAAACCTCGCTCTCAGCCCACCCACTGAACACTCCAACACCGACGACGCTGCCCACAGCCACAGACGCTGGAACGAACACTGCACCAACACCCTCGCCCCGCTGAAGAAACCCCCCCACAGAGACACCAGCAAGGGGGCCAGCTGGTTCACCCCAGAAATCCTAGCCTCCAAGCAAGCCTGCCGAAAACTAGAGAAGAAATGGCACAGCGAACAAACTCCGGACAACCGCACAGCACACAAGGATACCATCCGCAACCACCACCATCTCATCAGGACCGCCAAGAGAACCTCGTTTAAAGACCGCCTCGACAACAACGCACACAATAGCAAGGAGCTCTTCAACATCGTGAAGGAACTCTCCAACCCCAGCTCCAGCGGCAACGACATCCCGCCGTCACAAGCCCTGTGGACTCCCTTGCCACCTTCTTCCACCGCAAGATAGCAGACATCCATGACAGCTTCAACACCCAGACAGACCCAACAGACAGCAACACAAAAGACCCTCCGCACACCATCGACCACGACCCCCTGCTAGCCTGGGCCAGCGTGAGCATCAATGACACCATCAAGACCATGAGCACAATCCACTCCGGCTCTCCGTCAGATCCCTTCCCTCACCACGTATTCAACAAAGCAAGCAGCTCCATCGCACCCCACCTGCGCAACGTCATCAATCTCTCCCTCGAGATCGCGACCTTCCCAGAGAGCTGGAAACCCGCCGAGATCAACGCCCTACTGAAAAAACCCAAGGCTGACCCAAGAGACCTCAAGAACTTCCGGCCCATCTCTCTGCTCCCCTTCCCGGCCAAGGTCATCAAGAAAATCGTCAACAGACAGATAACCCGATACCTCGAAAAAAACAGAATCCTGGACCCTTCCCAGTCAGGGTTCCGCAGCAACCACAGCACTGAGACCGCCCTCATCGCCGCCACCGACGAAATCAGGACCCTGATGGACAACGGCGAGACCGCAGCACTCATCCTCCTAGACGTCTCCGCCACCTTTGACACCGTCTGCCACCGCACACTACGCTCATGCCTCCAAGCCGCAGGGATCCGAGACAAGGCTCTGGAATGGACCACCTCCTTTCTCTCCGGCAGAACCCAGAGCGTCCGCCTCCCCCCATTCCGGTCCGAAGCCTCCGAGATCATCTGTGGCATACCCCAGGGATCCTCCCTCAGCCCGACACTGTTCAACATTTACATGGCCCCGCTCGTACACGTCACCCAACAGCACGACCTCAACATAATCTCCTACGCCGACGACACTCAACTGATCCTCTCCCTCACCAAGGACCCCATCACCACCGAAGCCAACCTCCACGAAGGAATGAAGGCCTTCGCCGACTGGATGAAGACCAGCCGTCTGAGGCTGAACTCGGACAAGACGGAGGTCCTCATCCTCGGCCCTAACCCTTCAGCCTGGGACGACTCCTGGTGGCCGACGGCACTGGGAGCAGCCCCAACACCCACCGACCACGCACGCAACCTGGGAATCATCCTCAACTCAACGCTCTCAATGACCAAGCAGGTCAACGCCGTCTCCTCCTCCTGCTTCAATACCCTCTGCATGCTCTGCAAGATCTACAGATGGATCCTGACAGATACAAGAAAGACAGTCATCCATGCCCTCCTCAGCAGCAGACTCGACTACGGAAACGCCCTCTACGCGGGAGCCCCGACCAAGCTCATCAAACGACTACAACGCATCCAAAACACCTCGGCACGACTTATTCTCGACGTTCCACGCCACGGCCACATCACCCCCCACCTGAGGAACCTCCACTTACTCCCCGTCAGCAAGAGGATATCCTTCAAGCTCCTCACCCACGCACACAAGGCACTCCACAAGACCGGCCCAACCTACCTCAACAGACAGCTCTCCTTCTACATCCCCAACCGCCAGCTACGCTCCACCGACCTCTCACTCGCCACTGTCCCGTGCATCCGTAGAACAACCACCGGCGGGAGATCCTTCTCCCACCTCGCCGCCAAGACATGGAACACCCTCCCACTGAGACTACGACAGACCCAAGACCTGCTGACCTTCAGGAGGATGCTCAAGACCTGGCTGTTCGATCAGTAGCGGCCCCCTCCCCCCAGCGCCTTGAGACCCTCGCGGGTATGTAGTGCGCTTTACAAATAACTGATTGATTGATTGATTGATTGATTGATTGATTGATTGAACTGCGACAGTCTTTGATTGACAGTCTTGTCCGTCCCCATTTGCTTGCAATAGTTAAACTTGTTTGACTGTGACGCGAGTTACGGCTGTGTGCTCGATGGTACTGCCTGTCTCCCATTTCCTGCAATAGTAAAACTGTGACGGTGCTGCATTTTACCGCCGTGTATTCTACATTGACAATCACGATAATAATTGACAGTATTTAAAGTATTTTCTTCTGCAACTGTGCTCCAACTGTATTTTCAAAAGTTGCCTAATCGTACTGATTTTGGTGCCTAAACCAATTATAAAAATAAGAGCTATTTTTGAAAATTGGTCTCAGGTTTATTCTTGAGTGTTGACTCATTTATAAGCTCTGTGGGTACAATAAAGGCCTAGCACCACCACAAATAAAGTGTTAGCATTACCTACTCTTACCTCTGTATACCAATCTGGGATTCACTGGACTCTCTGCGCCGTGTACTTCATTTTACTGCACTATATAGAGAGCCAGCTTCCAGCACGCTTAGAATCGTCATAGCAGTCCTGCTGGGAAGCCATGCCATCTTCTTTCACTGGGTATTAATGTAAGTCATATCAACGTAAAGTTGGGGGTGGAGCTGCCATAATGGTCCAGTGCTTGGCCTCTGCAAGACTGCTAACAAGTGATATAATTGCAGTGATTGATACAGCGCTTCACACCATCCCTTTCTTTTTATTCCAGGGAAAGATTCCATCCCATTGGTTTGCATACCGAAATTCAACTTACGTGTGTAAATAGTTTGATTTGTAAGTGCAGGGTATTCACAAACTGTGACTGTTATCCATGTGTAATATGACCCCACACAGGTGTTACACTATGCACAAGTACATGTATGACCGGAGCAGGGAGTGGGCATTTGACGGCAAGGATACCCTAGAAATCTTGGGACCATCCCAGACTCACACATTTGTGGATATTCACAGCCCGTGTCTTTCAAACGATGTTCACTAGAAGCAGACAGAGATTTATTCTTGTAAAGGTCAGGAGTAAATTCATTTCCAGGTTGGCTATGTGAAAGATTTTTGTGCATTTATATTTTTCTGCATCTTTAATGTAAATGTGTCGATTTTATTTGAAGGAAAAGATTAGAAAGGCCGGTGCAGATTTCCAATGCAAATATCCAAAAACCAGAAAGAGATATGTTCGGTCATAAAAACGGAAGGTGTTAAGCTGTTAAATAACCCTAACTGGGTAAACCTACTCCCTTCTAATAAACGAGTGGATGCCACAGGGCGCTGACGCGGGCATCACCCGCAGCCCATGCGCCACCTTTTCAAGGCACCGTGCGTCACTGAGGAGGCGCAGGCGCTCGACGTAGATCACACCAACCTCTAGGCGCGTGGGGGGGGGGGGGGGGGGGGGGAGGAGAGGGCTTGGGGAGAGGGCTGCCTGCACAGTTCTTTATCCAGCGATTCATTTGTAATAGAATAGGTGCTGAGCAGTGGCGTAACGAAACATGAGGGGGCCCCCCTGCAAAGTACATGGAGTGGGGCCCCCCACTCTCTGAACCAAGTAAGGAGCTTGCAGGCCACGTGTCCACCGCCCGTGCACAGTCCCGGAGTGGCGCCCTGGAGCGCGCCCCCCACACCGTGGAGGTTGCAGGGGCTATTGTTACCCCACTGCTTATTACCTAGCTTTCTAGAAAACCGAACTCCGTATTCTAGAGTTATCTAGAAAATGCTAATTTGTATAGTAAAAGAGAGCCCTAATCGGAGTGCAGTAACCCTTATGTCCCTGGTGCCACTGTTCCTGCTGCTCTAATGATAGCTATGTCCCCTATTTCAGATGACTAAAGTGATGTGGCATTTGTTATAAAACTGGGAATGTAGAGGGTTGCTTTTGCAGGTTTACAAGTACAAATCTGAGAAACGTTTGCTTGAGAGGTGCCTTCTTAACTTGAGTATTGTTTACCCTTTTACAATTTTGGATCCCAAACCTTTGTGTATTTTCTGCTTCGTTCCAAGTACTCGCGAAGGAAAGTGCCCATGAGCTGAAAGCACTGCTACCGGTTACATCCAACCTGACTCTCCTGGATTCCTTCTTGTTCTTGGCTGCCTTAGCAGTCAGACACTTACAACCCGGTTGATGTTTGTCAGCAGTGCATTGAAACTCCATCACTTGACCTTAAAGATCCTTTCAGAATGTATTCATCTAGCCCTGGGGCCATTGCATTGCTGGGGTTGGGCTTATTCCAGTACTTTATTGTTAACGAAAACAGGATCATCATAAGTAGGCAGCTTGAGGGGGCCTATCCGATTGTTCACAGTAACCAAACTGGTATTATCAAGTAAAGCACCTCCCAAAAATATTCACATCTTAAACAAAGCAAACAACACTTAACCACAATTGTGCACGTTATTAGACATGCCATCACCAAAGGCACCGCCAGCGGCTGCCACTGGAGCTGCAGCCTTCACACAGTATTCCTCGGACAATGCTGTGTGCTCAGTCCTTGCAGCCTTAGTTTCCTCTCTGAGCTGAGCAATAACCCTTGAGACTGCTCTAAAGGACTCCAACTCCACACCCAGTCAACATTGATCTGTGTTACTAATAAAAGTATTGCGCTGAGTCCCTTTTTACCTGCTCAGAAGCATCTGATCCAGAGTGGATGAAGATCCAGTCTTTCTCTGAAGAGAAGGTGGCTGAGCAGGATATTTAAATACCCGCAAACCTTGATGTCACATCTACATTCCCACAATACCTTTCTTCTATTGCTGCAATCTTTAAATGCGATTTTCAATAATTAGGCTGACTTTTCCTTATATTGTACCATATTCCACGTGTTTCATTTATATTTAAAATAAGCCACTTTACCTTTCAAGGGTTTATCTTTTTCCTGGGATGACAAGCACTAACCTTCTTTTGTAAAATAAATAAATAATAATAATACAAAATTTATAAAGCGCCTGGTTACTCCATACAGTGTTCCTGCCCTAGAAATGAATTATCCAGTATAGAGCCAAAATGCACAGTCTACCCACCCTAAATTTGTTTAAAAAGCTTAAGTTTCTTACGAAAGACTAATCCTGAGAATTCCTGTCTCAGATCCAGAGGCATGGTGTTCCACATTTTGGAAGCCAGAAAACTAAAGGAACATCCTTCCATGGGTGCTTTTTTCATGATGGGGATTATGGTGAACGCAGCTCCTGCAGACTTATGCCTTCTTCTGGCTCAATAAGGCTTCACCAGAGAATATTGGTAATAAGGTACTTTATAATTCAAGATTTTATGGCAGAAGCACGTGGCTTTAAAGGACACTCTCTTGCTTAGCGGGATCTAGTGTAGTTTAGCAAGGGCTGGTCCCATGGAGGAGCGTCTCGTGATGTTTAGCAGCAAACTTGCTGTTGAATTCTGCACCCTCTGGAGCTTTCTCAACCTCCCTTGTGTGGCTCCGATATATAACACATTACATTAGTCCAGTCTGGACATGGCCAGGGCCTGGACTACTGTTTACCTGGCGCGTTCACACGGAGAAGGCCCCTGATCTTTTTCAATGTTTTTAGGATACCAACACATTTCACCACAAGGCTGGCTGTCTCGCTGTCAAATGATAGATTTTGTCAAACCCTATTCCTAGGTTCTTCACTTTTGGCTAGGGAACAGGTACTGGTCCAAGTGCGTCTGGCCAAAGACTGTCAAAACTCAGAATCTGACATTTGTTTGCAGTTTCCGTGTCAGTGAAATGCCCTGCATACCCTGCTCAGCACTCTGGAGAAGCACAGCCTGGAAAGAACATCCCAGATACTGCAAGGAGTGTGCACTGTTTGGCTCCAGCACACCTCAAAGAGTAGCTCCCGGAGTGGTGTGATAAGTGAGCCATGCCACCTCCATGTAAGGTGGCAACGGAACCCCGGCACTGATGGAAGGACCCCCTCTGGTGTGTTTGGGCAGTGGTGGTACAGATGGAGAGGTACTACGCCTCCTGGAGCTTGCCCATCCCTGATGACATGCCATCAATCATGGCGACAGATAATCAAGCCACCAATTGACTGCCCTTTGGGCTATTCAAAACTGTGAATGACATTTCCAGCTAACCAATGACTGTAGGTGGCAGGTCCATTGCCCCAGTGGGCACCATTGCGCCAAGAGTGCTTACAGTATGTTAAGATTTGCTTCCATTATGCCACAGAAAGCATTACGGAGGACACCATTGTGCCAAGTATTCCCACATAATGTTCAGAATTACCATCATTATGCATAATTAGATTTGCCCCATCATTCATTATTAGTATATGTTTGAATATGCACATCCCTCAATAATCCTTAATGCGAGCTCAGAGTTGCATCATCACTCAGTAATCCTAACTGCATACCCAAATTTGCACCATCGCCCAGTAGTAATCAGTACATGCTTATGTTTTCGCAGTCATTTAGAAATGTCGACTGAATGGCCACATTTGTAGCATCACTCGAATTCTATTTTATGCATGGATTTAAATCATCACTTAGAAAGCCTGTGCATGATTAGTTTTGCAGCTTTGCTGAGAAATATTGGCTGAATGCACGCTTTTCAGAGAATTGAGATCTTTACTCACTGCCATAAGCATTCAGCTCAAGCCTGGGCTTGAGCTGTCGGATTCTACCAGTGCAAGTTTCTAAGGGACCATTTAAGTGTCACTCGTAACACCCTAACACCTCTGCACCCAGAGTTACTGGGATCCCGGGTATTGATAGCTTGTGAGAGAGATAGAGGGAGGGATGTATGTATTTTGCTTTATTTCTTAATCGTCTAAGCTCCGGCACACAGTTAAATCTTAAAAACATAAAAATGAAAACATTTACACATTACCTTGACCGCTTTTCTTGTCTCTATTTCTAATTGGCAGCCATCTGTACATTACTGATGCCCGTTACTCTGCCTGCTCTGTGTTAGTCTTGATAAATGAATGCTTTAAAATGGAATGTACCCTTTCATTGTTCACTTTCCAATGTGTTTTCATTATCATGATTATGAATTATGGAAAGTTATTTTGGCTGTTCGTCGTCCTTCAAGGGTTCTGTCAACATATACTATTCCTACAACGAAGTGATGGTACTTAAATGGAATCATTTATGTTGGTGAAATATATGCAATGTACATTTCACAACTGAAACAGTAATACCTGATGCAGTGTGAAACTGCATGTTACTTCAAAAGGAGTACTAAAGTGGTGCAGAGGTATGTAGTGAGCTGAGTTGAGATAGAGTTGGGCGAGCCATTGAAAGTTGAAGCCTGGATCTGGCTCAACTCGAGGTCCCATTGGAACCTTGAGCCCATAACGAGCCGAGCCTTCATGTGCCTTCTGCCTGCCACCCTCACTCACTCTACCTTTATGGACAAAGAGGTGAAAACAGAACCTTAACATTTGAGATAAAAAAGAGAGACAAACAGATACCCATTCAGTGAATGATCTGTTCAAAGTGGAACCAGAACACTTGGATTAATTGCGGCTTCCCCCGTAACTTAATTGTGTGATCTTAGGCAGATATTTCTTTTTACCTGCTTTTTCTTCACTACTGCATATAAAAGCACCTTCAGAAACGTGAAAACTGTCTTGCCTCTTAGTTCATTAATAGCACTACTGCCAGGGTGGGGGCAGAAATGGGTATAAACTCAAGTTAAAAACTATCACTTTTGATAAGTACGTCTCAGACAGTGTTTCCATGTGATTTATAATGTCACAGCTTCCACTTGTTCAAGAAGTATGATTTACATCGCAAACGTGTTCGCGGCTCGGCTCGTGCACAGGTTCCAAGAACCACCCAGATCCTTGGCTCGGCTCTGTCTTGGCTCGCACTGTTAATTTGTTGCATCGCTCACCTCTAAGTCGTGGATTCGTCTACCTACCTTCCATGAGATCATTCATAAGTTATTGTCCGTTTACTCCCTCCAAGTTCCATGTTTAACTTTCCAATGATGTGTCCTGAGGGAATAGTCCCATTGTTTCCCAATCCCCAGGGACTGGGCGCGAGCTCCAGCCTTCCGAGGGTGACCTTAGGCCTGACTGGCGTGAGCAGTGGTTGCCCGTCCGATTTCCTGGCTACATTCTATGACGTTTATCACAACAACATTGTTTCTTTAATTTATGGACCAAATGAAACTTCGAGTAGAAGAAAGGTAACGGATATATTTATATTTAGAATGTGTAGAGCTGTGTCATGGAGAGCCCCCCTCTCATAGCTGCCAGGGTTTCAGATTGCTATGTGTGACATTTTCATAATTTCAGTGTGATTAGGAGTGACATTTCAATGACCATGAGTGACACTAGCTCGAGAGCAAACTACTGCAATGAATAAGAGGGAAATATATACATATCAGAATTTACAGCCATATGAACAATGAGAAAAAGATTTTTATAACTACTGCAAAGCATTACTAGAAATTAGAGGGCACTAGTGCCCTTGTAATCTGATCGTACTATAAGGGTGGGCAGGACGCCCCCCCTGCTGGAGAGATTTTGTTTTATTTGGTGCAGGGCGCTGACCATGGTGCAATAATGAGGCAAAATGCGTGCAGCGCTAGTCAATTAGCACGGCACCCCCTCCCTCCTGACGCTGTTACACTACAGTATTGTGCACTAACGTGTCACTGCTGAAGATGAGAGAGGCTGCTTGTTGCACAATAATTCCTAGAGTGAATGAGATCGTAGGCAGCCCAGAATGAATCCAATTTTATAGCAACCAGGCGCAATGACATACCTGGCAGACACGAAACGTGAGAGAGCAGTCCGTGCTGAAATAAATGTAAAGGCGTGCGGCGGTAAAAATCAAGTAACTTTAAGTGTTTGTGCTGCAACTTCTTGCTGTTTGCGGGGGCGCTCAGTGGGGCAGTCTAGCCAAAGATGGTCGATCAACTAAGTGACCCTGAGTGAGAGTAGAGCGATCAGACACAGGGCAAAGGTAGTAAAAAGACTGCAGAGAGGGGCACTCACCAAACAAGCAAGCTCCTTCTGGCACCCATCAGATACATTTGAAATTCCCGCCTGTCCGGACCTGCAATGGCAGCAATAGAGATGCTGATAATAATTAAACTCCGCAAGGATTGTTACGTCGAGGGGATGTGGAGGGTAATTTTTAATGAAGTCTTGCTGGGGTTCACATTGTAAACTTCAAAAAAACCTTTCTTTTCTGTACCACAGCATGGCAGTGTGAACCCCACCCGTCCCCAGAGTGAAAAAGTACTCACATACTGCGGCGCCACCCGGGCAATGATTTTAAGGGTACTCACCAGCTGCACAGTCTGTGAATGGTGCGTGCTCTCTTGCTCTGGGCTACATCGCGGCTGCCACGGTCCCGTGAGTCGAGAAGGGCGTCACTCTTTGCATGGATCATGGGTGCATCAACCCACCATTCTATCTGCTTGGCGTGCATGTGGGGTAGGAGTCCTTACGACCGAGCGCCAGGGATGTAGTGTGCTTTTTAGAATGCTGTGTTCCCTACTCTGCCCCCCCAAAGATGCGATACCCCACCACCCTCTGAGTACCCCTCGTGAACCAACACTCATTGCTTCATACTTTTTAGTCTGGTGTGGGGCATTGTTCGAAGGTTTCCAAATCGCTCTTTCATCACCATTTTCGGTGGGATGCGCGAATCACTAATAAACAGAACTGTCTGCATGTTGATTAATATCTGTACTGACGTCATTACATTTATGCCGATTTATTGGTATGTTGTGCTGTTCTCTTTTAGTCAATGTTAGGGTTTGCGTTAGATGAAAATAACACAGCAATAAAAAGTAAATCATTGTGGGGGTTTCGCCACTCTGTGCATTTGGGATGAGCCTGCAAGAACCAGCGCCTGGATAACCTCACGACCCCGGTGACAGGCAGCGCTCTACATACAAATACACCTTACATTACATAAAGGTTTGCGGACCAAACTCACCTCGCCTTTGTGCCTCGCAAAATATTTGTTTTGTACAGCATCGAAGCTCTCATATGCATTCTGCCACATGGCGCTAGAGCAGTGCTCCGCCCTGGTGAAAGCCTCAGACTCCTCACCCCTCTGTCACACCCGCCTCCGGTCAAGAGCCCAGTCATCGGGTATCACAACGTAGATTCATTATACATTTGACCGCGGAGGTGCGAGCATAACTACCATTTGACGCACAGAAACTTTGCTGCCTGACCCCTGCCCTCCTGCGCCACAGGCGCCAGCAGGACGTGACGTACCACGACTAGCAAAAGTCGGTTGCCGACACTGCGTGCAAATTATTACATTGTAGCACAATTAGCAACGCTATGGCTTCACTTTCCGGGGGCAGGCGCAAATGAAAATGCATTTCAGTTGGAATTGGCTTCCTCGGGAGCTGTCAGGTCAGGGTAAAGTGTTGAGGGGGCCCCCTGGAGCTCGGGGCCCCCCCCCGCACCGCGGGGGCTGCGGGGGCCTTTGTTACGCCCCTGGTGCTGAGCACGCACGTTTTGCTCAGGAGCCGGCTGCTGACACTATCAAAGATCAGGGTGCCAACTACCCGGGCTGCGCAGCCTCGATCCCACTTCACGCCTCTTTCTTCCAACGCTCTTTCAGGTTCCTTTTCAATCCTTATAGAAACTTGGGTTAGTGGTTGAGGGGGTTGAACCTCTACTCAAGCAGGAACCACAGCGCTTGTCAGGGTGAAACACAAACAACCCCAAATTTAACCTGTGCTGAACCTCTAGGTTGGCAGTAAAGACAATGTGTGAAGTATTTATGCGGCACTTTAAACATTAATAAAGTGAAAACACAAAACAAAAAAAAATCCCACACCAATGTAGAAAAATAGAGTAACATTTGATCAACTTTTTGACACCAAAATGTCAAAACATTAATCGGTAGGAATGGCGCTATGCAGTTCTAAAAGTTTAGGTAAAAATGGTGCTTAAAAGCACAAAGCGCCAACTGGTCGTGCCAAACCGGGACAAAGTCATAGGTTCAGGCCGACCACGATGGAACATGGGCCAGATACAGGGATCGAGTTAGGTCCACTGAACAAAGCACCTTATGTCGTTGGTGTGCGGTCTGTGCGGCATTGCTTTGCGAGGCTTCATCTCCTCCGACATCGGTTCGATGTAGCTGTGCGGTGAGGCTTTGCATTGCTCTGCGTCAGTTCTGGTACGCTGTGCAGCGAAGCTTGTGTGTCAGCATCGCTCTGTGCTGCTTCCGATGAAGATGGCAGCTGTGCGGTGAGGCTTTGCATTGCTCTGCGTCAGTTCTGGTACGTTGTGCAGCGAGGCTTGTGTGACTGCATCGCTCTGTGCTGCTTCCGATGAAGATGGCAGCTGTGCGGTGAGGCTTTGCATTGCTCTGCGTCAGTTCTGGTACACTGTGCAGCGAGGCTTGTGTGACAGCATCGCTCTGTGCTGCTTCAGATGAAGATGGCAGCTGTGCGGTGAGGCTTTGCATTGCTCTGCGTCAGTTCTGGTACGCTGTGCAGCGAAGCTTGTGTGACAGCATCGCTCTGTGCTGCTTCAGATGAAGATGGCAGCTGTGCGGTGAGGCTTTGCATTGCTCTGCGTCAGTTCTGGTACGCTGTGCAGCGAGGCTTGTGTGACTGCATCGCTCTGTGCAGCTTTCGATGAAGATGGCAGCTGTGCGGTGAGGCTTTGCATTGCTCTGCGTCAGTTCTGGTACACTGTGCAGCGTAGCTTGTGTGACAGCATCGCTCTGTGCTGCTTCAGATGAAGATGGCAGCTGTGCGGTGAGGCTTTGCATTGCTCTGCGTCAGTTCTGGTACGCTGTGCAGCGAAGCTTGTGTGACAGCATCGCTCTGTGCTGCTTCAGATGAAGATGGCAGCTGTGCGGTGAGGCTTTGCATTTCTCTGCGTCAGTTCTGGTACGCTGTGCAGCGAAGCTTGTGTGACAGCATCGCTCTGTGCTGCTTCCGATGAAGATGGCAGCTGTGCGGTGAGGCTTTGCATTGCTCTGCGTCAGTTCTGGTACGCTGTGCAGCGAAGCTTGTGTGACAGCATCGCTCTGTGCTGCTTCAGATGAAGATGGCAGCTGTGCGGTGAGGCTTTGCATTGCTCTGCGTCAGTTCTGGTACGCTGTGCAGCAAAGCTTGTGTGACAGCATCGCTCTGTGCTGCTTCAGATGAAGATGGCAGCTGTGCGGTGAGGCTTTGCATTGCTCTGCGTCAGTTCTGGTACGCTGTGCAGCGAAGCTTGTGTGACAGCATCGCTCTGTGCTGCTTCCGATGAAGATGGCAGCTGTGCGGTGAGGCTTTGCATTATTATTATTATTATTATTTAGCGATTTGTAAAGCGCCTGGTGACCCAAGGGCATCCCCGCGCTGTAAAATTTGCTGTCCAGATGGGAGGGAGGAAAGAAGGGGGGTGGCCTTATTTAGGGAATAAAAGTGTTTTCAATTTTTTTCTAAAAATCAGATAATTGGATTCCAGTCTAAGGGTACGTGGGAGGGAGTTCCATCCAGTGGACGCTTTCACTGAGAAGCGTCGACCTCCAGTGCGTGTCTTTTTAAATTTGGGGATGTTGGCTAGGTGCTCACTCTCAGACCTCAGGGATCTGGACGTTTTATATGGAGTAACCAGGTCGCTGAGGATCGAAGGACCACTTCCATTGATCAGTTTAAATGCCGTGCACATGGCTTTGAATTCCACTCTTTGGCGCACAGGGAGCCAGTGCAGGGCCTTGATAGCAGGTTTCGCTGACACTCTGGAGGGAAGGTTCATGAGTAGACGGGTAGCTGCATTCTGTGTTCGTTGCAGTTTCGCCAGGGTGGCCTCAGGGGCTCCCAGGTAGATCATGTTACTATAGTCCAAACGTGATAGTATGAGCCCTTGGACCAGTAGTTTCCTGGCTGCGGGGGGGAGTAGGGGGAGAATCCTGCGGGTAGTACGCATAAGCCCAAAACAGGTTCCTGCAGTTTTGGCCGCTTGCGTTTTCATGGAGAGCTCGGGTTCTAACCATACACCTAGGGTCTTAATTTCATGTTTCGGGGTAGGAATTTCTCCGAACACGTTTGGCCAGACCGCTGGGGGGATGGTCACCCATTGCTTTCCCATGAGCATCACTTCGGTCTTTGACCCATTTAGTTTTAGTGATGACTCACACATCCATCCGTGGATTTCCGTAAGGCAGTTTGCCAGCTTGTCTGGGTGGTCGTCTAGTTGGGATAGGGAGACGACCAGCTGTGTATCATCAGCGTAGCTCACTATTTTTATACCGAATGGGATCACCACGTCTTCAAGGGGGGCCATGTAAGCATTAAAAAGCGTTGGGCTCAGGGAAGATCCCTGAGGGACCCCGCTCATGAGGGGAAGAGTGGACGAGCGATGGTTGCCGTCCCAAACCTGGAACGTGCGCCCAGCAAGGAAGGACTCTATCCATCTGAGTGCCGTCCCGGTGAGCCCTGCTGCCGTCAACCGATTGAGGAGGACACGATGGTTGACTGTGTCGAAGGCTGCACTAAGATCCAGGAGGATCACTGCCACTGACCCTCCTGAATCTAGAATGCGCCTTGCCTCTTCGATGACGGCAAGAAGGGCAGTATCTGTGCCGTGGCCCGGGCGGAACCCAGTTTGGGATTGCCGTAGGATGTTATTTACCTCGAGAAACTGAGACAATTGTCCGTTGACCAATTTCTCGGCTACCTTGCTGATACCAGGGAGGAGTGAGATTGGCCGGTAGTTGGCCATATCTGCTGGGTCTAGCTGGGGTTTTTTAAGGAGTGCCTTCACCACTGCACTCTTCCAGCTAGCGGGAACCGATCCCCGGGCAAGTGAGCTGTTAATAAGCTCCGTGATCGTGGGAATGATGGCGGGGGCAACAGTTTTAAGGAATCTCAAGGGTACAGGGTCCAAAGGTGATCCGCTTTTCATTTTGGTCAAGGTTGCTTCTACCTCGTTACAGGTTATTGGTCTGAATGTCGCAAGTTGAGGGCGTAAGCTGCTTCCAGACTGGTTGGGGGGTGGGCCATTGTCCGTGTAGCTAGAGGGACATGAAGGAGGAAGGGATGCTAGGATGCGGGCAATTTTGTCGTTAAAATAGGTGGCTAATTCGTTGCTTCGGTCCACAGGGGGGCTATTGGAGGGCGGCGTGGTTGGTACTTTCAGAAGCTCTTTTACAATTAGGAAAGATTCCCTGGCTGAATTAGTGGATTCTTTTATCCGAGTATCATAATGGGAAGCTTTAGAGCGCCTAATAGCAGTTTTATATAATCTGACTGAATTTTGGTAGGCTTCCTTGCTGGCATGCTGCCAGTCTTTCCTCCAAAGTCGTTCGGCTCTCTTACAATTTTTGCGTAATAGACGAAGTTCCGGTGTATACCACGGGGCGGAGCCTAGTTTCCCATTTTTGTCCTCCCGAGTCCTAAATGGGAGTACGAGATCCAGGGAGGTAGTAATCCATTCTCTATATTTACTGTCGGCGACATCCGGGTCTTCTGCGTACGCAGGGGTGGTTGACTTTAGGGTCCTGGCCCAATCTTCGGTGGGGAGCCTGGACCAGGCCCTGTCCCTGGTATAAGTGGGCGGTTTTTGAGGTTTCCTAAAAGTTCCTGGAAGTTGGAAGGAGACTAGAAAGTGGTCCGTCCAAGGGAGAGGAAGGGACTCACTAGCTAGCATAGTGAGGGAGCTTGTGAACACAGGGTCCAGCAAGTGACCCTTATTGTGAGTAGCTCCAGAGTTTAGAAGGCGGATGTCAAGGGCCGCCAGATCAGTGATCAGGTCGACAGCCCCAGAATCTGAGGGGTCGTCGAAATGAATATTCAGGTCTCCTATTATCATAAAATTAGTGATGGAGTGGGCCTGTGTAGCTACTGAGTCCAGGAGAGAACTCGCAAAAGGACCTGGATGACCAGGGGGGCGGTACACTAGGATCCCTGAGAGAGAGTTAGTCGGGTCTAACTTAATTGTAAACTGCAGGCTTTCAGAATTAGGAATATGCGCGTCATTAGTATTGCAGAGGAAATGGTCCCGATGAATAATGGCGACACCACCACCCCTACCTAGGGGACGAGGTAGGGACTGGATGAGGAAGCCCAGTGGGGTTGCTAGCACCATATCTGATTCTGAGTGGGCAGAGAGCCACGTTTCCGTCAGGAAAAGGACGTCTATGTCATGGTCTTCTACGAGGTGGTTAATCAGCGTCGCGTGTTTAGGGAGAGAGCGACAATTCAGCGAAGCGAGTTTGAGGGCTGAGAGCTTGGAGGCTCGAATAGGGAGAGTAAGCTGGACTGGATGGCAGTGAGTACAGCTGATGAATGGTCCATTCAGGTCGTGAACATACTCACAGGAGGGGGTAATGGGGGGTCTGAGACTTAGGAGGTCCCGACGAGAGTAGCTTACCTTCGGGGCAGCTTTATCCAGCAAGGGTTCTGGCCCTAGGCCCGGCCGTGCGCGGACGGGCGCAGACGGGCTTGCCTTTGGCGCGCCTTCGGCGCGCCGGCGGCGCGCCCGCTGCGCGCGTCCGCTGCGCGGCCAAAGACACTGTCCCATGATAAAGGGGTGGTGGTGGGCGTGGCCGAGCGTCAGGGGGCGTGGCCAGGCTCGAGGGCTTGTCGGGATGGCGGCAAACACCGAGGCAGCTCTTCGTTCAGCTGTGCGGTGTGCGGGGATACCGGTGTGCGACAGGAATGACGGTGAGTTTTTAAAACAGAACAGGTTTAAAAACAAATTTACAAGTAAAACTCCCGGCTTCCGCCTCAGGAGACAACAGCAGTACTAATGCGCGTAGGAGCGGAGTCGCGCTTTAAGTAGTGTGATGGTGGGCGTGGCCGAGCGTCAGGGGGCGTGGCCAGGCTCGAGGGCTTGTCGGGATGGCGGCAAACACCGAGGCAGCTCTTCGTTCAGCTGTGCGGTGTGCGGGGATACCGGTGTGCGACAGGAATGACGGTGAGTTTTTAAAACAGAACAGGTTTAAAAACAAATTTACAAGTAAAACTCCGGGCTTCCGCCTCAGGAGACAACAGCAGTACTAATGCGCGTAGGAGCAGAGTCGCGCTTTAAGTAGTGTGATGGTGGGCGTGGCCGAGCGTCAGGGGGCGTGGCCAGGCTCGAGGGCTTGTCGGGATGGCGGCAAACACCGAGGCAGCTCTTCGTTCAGCTGTGCGGTGTGCGGGGATACCGGTGTGCGACAGGAATGACGGTGAGTTTTTAAAACAGAACAGGTTTAAAAACAAATTTACAAGTAAAACTCCTGGCTTCCGCCTCAGGAGACAACAGCAGTACTAATGCGCGTAGGAGCGGAGTCGCGCTTTAAGTAGTGTGATGGTGGGCGTGGCCGAGCATCAGGGGGCGTGGCCAGGCTCGAGGGCTTGTCAGGATGGCGGCAAACACCGAGGCAGCTCTTCGTTCAGCTGTGCGGTGTGCGGGGATACCGGTGAGCGACAGGAATGACGGTGAGTTTTTAAAACAGAACAGGTTTAAAAACAAATTTACAAGTAAAACTCCCGGCTTCCGCCTCAGGAGACAACAGCAGTACTAATGCGCGTAGGAGCGGAGTCGCGCTTTAAGTAGTGTGATGGTGGGCGTGGCCGTGCATCAGGGGGCGTGGCCAGGCTCGAGGCCTTGTCGGGATGGCGGCAAACACCGAGGCAGCTCTTCGTTCAGCTGTGCGGTGTGCGGGGATACCGGTGTGCGACAGGAATGACGGTGAGTTTTTAAAACAGAACAGGTTTAAAAACAAATTTACAAGTAAAACTCCCGGCTTCCGCCTCAGGAGACAACAGCAGTACTAATGTACCAATGTAATGCATTGCTCTGCGTCAGTTCTGGTACGTTGTGCAGCGAGGCTTGTGTGACTGCATCGCTCTGTGCTGCTTCCGATGAAGATGGCAGCTGTGCGGTGAGGCTTTGCATTGCTCTGCGTCAGTTCCGGTACGTTGTGCAGCGAGGCTTGTGTGACTGCATCGCTCTGTGCAGCTTTCGATGAAGATGGCAGCTGTGCGGTGAGGCTTTGCATTGCTCTGCATCAGTTCTGGTACGTTGTGCAGCGAGGCTTGTGTGACTGCATCGCTCTGTGCTGCTCCCGATGAAGATTGCAGCTGTGCGGTGAGGCTTTGCATTGCTCTGCGTCAGTTCTGGTACGTTGTGCAGCGAGGCTTGTGTGACTGCATCGCTCTGTGCTGCTTCCGATGAAGATGGCAGCTGTGCGGTGAGGCTTTGCATTGCTCTGCGTCAGTTCTAGTAAGCTGTGCAGCGAAGCTTGTGTGACAGCATCGCTCTGTGCTGCTTCAGATGAAGATGGCAGCTGTGCGGTGAGGCTTTGCATTGCTCTGCGTCAGTTCTGGTACGTTGTGCAGCGAGGCTTGTGTGACTGCATCGCTCTGTGCTGCTTCCGATGAAGATGGCAGCTGTGCGGTGAGGCTTTGCATTGCTCTGCGTCAGTTCTGGTACGTTGTGCAGCGAGGCTTGTGTGACTGCATCGCTCTGTGCTGCTCCCGATGAAGATGGCAGCTGTGCGGTGAGGCTTTGCATTGCTCTGCGTCAGTTCTGGTACGTTGTGCAGCGAGGCTTGTGTGACTGCATCGCTCTGTGCTGCTCCCGATGAAGACGGCAGCTGTGCGGTGAGGCTTTGCATTGCTCTGCGTCAGTTCTGGTACGTTGTGCAGCGAGGATTGTGTGACTGCATCGCTCTGTGCTGCTCCTGATGAAGATGGCAGCTGTGCGGTGAGGCTTTGCATTGCTCTGCGTCAGTTCTGGTACGCTGTGCAGCGAAGCTTGTGTGACAGCATCGCTCTGTGCTGCTTCAGATGAAGATGGCAGCTGTGCGGTGAGGCTTTGCATTGCTCTGCGTCAGTTCTGGTAGGCTGTGCAGCGAAGCTTGTGTGACAGCATTGCTCTGTGCTGCTTCCGATGAAGATGGCAGCTGTGCGGTGAGGCTTTGCATTGCTCTGCGTCAGTTCTGGTACGTTGTGCAGCGAGGCTTGTGTGACTGCATCGCTCTGTGCTGCTTCCGATGAAGATGGCAGCTGTGCAGTGAGGCTTTGCATTGCTCTGCGTCAGTTCTGGTACGTTGTGCAGCGAGGCTTGTGTGACTGCATCGCTCTGTGCTGCTTCCGATGAAGATGGCAGCTGTGCGGTGAGGCTTTGCATTGCTCTGCGTCAGTTCTGGTACGTTGTGCAGCGAAGCTTGTGTGACAGCATCGCTCTGTGCTGCTTCCGATGAAGATGGCAGCTGTGCGGTGAGGCTTTGCATTGCTCTGCGTCAGTTCTGGTACGCTGTGCAGCGAAGCTTGTGTGACAGCATCGCTCTGTGCTGCTTCAGATGAAGATGGCAGCTGTGCGGTGAGGCTTTGCATTGCTCTGCGTCAGTTCTGGTACGTTGTGCAGCGAGGCTTGTGTGACTGCATCGCTCTGTGCTGCTTCCAATGAAGGTGGCAGCTGTGCGGTGAGGCTTTGCATTGCTCTGCGTCAGTTCTGGTAAGCTGTGCAGCGAAGCTTGTGTGACAGCATCGCTCTGTGCTGCTTCAGATGAAGATGGCAGCTGTGCGGTGAGGCTTTGCATTGCTCTGCGTCAGTTCTGGTACGTTGTGCAGCGAGGCTTGTGTGACTGCATCGCTCTGTGCTGCTTCCGATGAAGATGGCAGCTGTGCGGTGAGGCTTTGCATTGCTCTGCGTCAGTTCTGGTACGTTGTGCAGCGAGGCTTGTGTGACTGCATCGCTCTGTGCTGCTTCCGATGAAGATGGCAGCTGTGCGGTGAGGCTTTGCATTGCTCTGCGTCAGTTCTGGTACGCTGTGCAGCGAAGCTTGTGTGACAGCATCGCTCTGTGCTGCCTCAGATGAAGATGGCAGCTGTGCGGTGAGGCTTTGCATTGCTCTGCGTCAGTTCTGGTACATTGTGCAGCGAGGCTTGTGTGACTGCATCGCTCTGTGCTGCTTCCAATGAAGGTGGCAGCTGTGCGGTGAGGCTTTGCATTGCTCTGCGTCAGTTCTGGTAAGCTGTGCAGCGAAGCTTGTGTGACTGCATCGCTCTGTGCAGCTTTCGATGAAGGTGGCAGCTGTGCGGTGATGCTTTGCATTGCTCTGCGTCAGTTCTGGTACGCTGTGCAGCAAAGCTTGTGTGACAGCATCGCTCTGTGCTGCTTCAGATGAAGATGGCAGCTGTGCGGTGAGGCTTTGCATTGTTCTGCGTCAGTTCTGGTACGTTGTGCAGCGAGGCTTGTTTGACTGCATCGCTCTGTGCTGCTTCAGATGAAGATGGCAGCTGTGCGGTGAGGCTTTGCATTGCTCTGCGTCAGTTCTGGTACGTTGTGCAGCGAGGCTTGTGTGACTGCATCGCTCTGTGCTGCTTCAGATGAAGATGGCAGCTGTGCGGTGAGGTTTTGCATTGCTCTGCGTCAGTTCTGGTACGCTGTGCAGCGAAGCTTGTGTGACAGCATCGCTCTGTGCTGCTCCCGATGAAGATGGCAGCTGTGCGGTGAGGCTTTGCATTGCTCTGCGTCAGTTCTGGTACGTTGTGCAGCGAGGCTTGTGTGACTGCATCGCTCTGTGCTGCTCCCGATGAAGATGGCAGCTGTGCGGTGAGGCTTTGCATTGCTCTGCGTCAGTTCTGGTACGTTGTGCAGCAAGGCTTGTGTGACTGCATCGCTCTGTGCTGCTCCCGATGAAGATGGCAGCTGTGCGGTGAGGCTTTGCATTGCTCTGCGTCAGTTCTGGTACGTTGTGCAGCGAGGCTTGTGTGACTGCATCGCTCTGTGCTGCTCCCGATGAAGATGGCAGCTGTGCGGTGAGGCTTTGCATTGCTCTGCGTCAGTTCTGGTACGCTGTGCAGCGAAGCTTGTGTGACAGCATCGCTCTGTGCTGCTCCCGATGAAGATGGCAGCTGTGCGGTGAGGCTTTGCATTGCTCTGCGTCAGTTCTGGTACGTTGTGCAGCGAGGCTTGTGTGACTGCATCGCTCTGTGCTGCTTCCAATGAAGGTGGCAGCTGTGCGGTGAGGCTTTGCATTGCTCTGCGTCAGTTCTGGTAAGCTGTGCAGCGAAGCTTGTGTGACAGCATCGCTCTGTGCTGCTTCAGATGAAGATGGCAGCTGTGCGGTGAGGCTTTGCATTGCTCTGCGTCAGTTCTGGTACGTTGTGCAGCGAGGCTTGTGTGACTGCATCGCTCTGTGCTGCTTCCGATGAAGATGGCAGCTGTGCGGTGAGGCTTTGCATTGCTCTGCGTCAGTTCTGGTACGTTGTGCAGCGAGGCTTGTGTGACTGCATCGCTCTGTGCTGCTTCCGATGAAGATGGCAGCTGTGCGGTGAGGCTTTGCATTGCTCTGCGTCAGTTCTGGTACGCTGTGCAGCGAAGCTTGTGTGACAGCATCGCTCTGTGCTGCTTCAGATGAAGATGGCAGCTGTGCGGTGAGGCTTTGCATTGCTCTGCGTCAGTTCTGGTACATTGTGCAGCGAGGCTTGTGTGACTGCATCGCTCTGTGCTGCTTCCAATGAAGGTGGCAGCTGTGCGGTGAGGCTTTGCATTGCTCTGCGTCAGTTCTGGTAAGCTGTGCAGCGAAGCTTGTGTGACTGCATCGCTCTGTGCAGCTTTCGATGAAGGTGGCAGCTGTGCGGTGATGCTTTGCATTGCTCTGCGTCAGTTCTGGTACGCTGTGCAGCAAAGCTTGTGTGACAGCATCGCTCTGTGCTGCTTCAGATGAAGATGGCAGCTGTGCGGTGAGGCTTTGCATTGTTCTGCGTCAGTTCTGGTACGTTGTGCAGCGAGGCTTGTGTGACTGCATCGCTCTGTGCTGCTTCAGATGAAGATGGCAGCTGTGCGTTGAGGCTTTGCATTGCTCTGCGTCAGTTCTGGTACGTTGTGCAGCGAGGCTTGTGTGACTGCATCGCTCTGTGCTGCTTCAGATGAAGATGGCAGCTGTGCGGTGAGGTTTTGCATTGCTCTGCGTCAGTTCTGGTACGCTGTGCAGCGAAGCTTGTGTGACAGCATCGCTCTGTGCTGCTCCCGATGAAGATGGCAGCTGTGCGGTGAGGCTTTGCATTGCTCTGCGTCAGTTCTGGTACGTTGTGCAGCGAGGCTTGTGTGACTGCATCGCTCTGTGCTGCTCCCGATGAAGATGGCAGCTGTGCGGTGAGGCTTTGCATTGCTCTGCGTCAGTTCTGGTACGTTGTGCAGCAAGGCTTGTGTGACTGCATCGCTCTGTGCTGCTCCCGATGAAGATGGCAGCTGTGCGGTGAGGCTTTGCATTGCTCTGCGTCAGTTCTGGTACGTTGTGCAGCGAGGCTTGTGTGACTGCATCGCTCTGTGCTGCTCCCGATGAAGATGGCAGCTGTGCGGTGAGGCTTTGCATTGCTCTGCGTCAGTTCTGGTACGCTGTGCAGCGAAGCTTGTGTGACTGCATCGCTCTGTGCTGCTTCAGATGAAGATGGCAGCTGTGCGGTGAGGTTTTGCAGGGCTTTGCATCGCTCGGTGTTGATTGCTATGAGGCTGGCTTCTGTGTAGTGAGGCCAGGGCTTTGCATCGCTTCACTTTGGTTTGTGTTGCTTCTAATGGGGACTACAACTGGACTTGCAGAGCACCCTCATGCCCACTGCCAAGAGTCAAGGGCAGGGGTGGCACCACTTGGGGGGGTCGGATTCACACTAGACAGAGTCCAGGTGCCGGGTTCGAGAGGGTTGGAGCACTTCTGTCCCTGAGGCTCTGATCAAGAGGCCAGACAGCTGGGTTCCAGATGAAGGCACAGTACTTCACATTCAGGCAGCAGGGCAATGGAGTGACAGTCCTTCTTGCAGCAAAGCAGCACAGCAAACCTTCGTCTGAGTCTTCCACAGGTCCAGATGTGTACTGAAGAAATGGGTCTGAGGGTCCACTATTTATCATTGGTGCTAGCTGTGAAGTTGGAGAGTTTGAAATTTCCCTCCTCCACGCCCTGGTCCCAGCTTGTCTGTGGGCACAAAAGACTAGTCTGAATCCCTTTGTGAGTGTGCTGGGGCAGAGTTTTTGTGATGTGCAAGTGTGGTAGATAACCCCCCCTATCAAGTCAGAGATGGGCCATCCTACCAACACCTATTCCCCTTTGTCTTAGTGTCTGGGAGTACTACAGAAATACTAACTGCCAGCTACACCTAGTCATGTGACCCAGGATACAAACTGCAGGCACCAAATGAGTACAAGAAAATACAAACATTCTAAAGGTGGACTTTTCAGAATTGTGACGTAAAATCCAACTTTAACATTAAAGAGGGTTTTAAATTACAATTCTTTAGAGACTAAAGTCAACATTCCTACTTCCTCCCAATTGAAAATATCACCTATTAAATATAATAAGATAACCCAAAGTTATGCCATGGGAGAAATAGGTCTTGTAGTAGTGAAAAACAAATGTAAGAGTTTTTCACTACCTTGACAATTAAAAGTTCAAAGTAAAAGTCCAAAGATTTAAAAACACTGCACCCTGCCCTATGGGCTGTGTAGGGACTACACATGGGTGATTTATATGCACAGCTCTTGCAGATCGTTTTGATGCCTGCAGTAACAGCAGCAAGAAAATCTTCGCCATCATCAAAAATGTTACCATTCCACCTTCCGCCTCCAGCAACATTTTCCCCTCACAAGACCTGTCTAACAAGCTCTTGGAATTCTTCTGTAACAAAACCACCTCAATATACAGCAAATTCGACCCTCAACCAGACCCCATTATTTCACATCACAGCTGATGAAGTGGACAGTCAACATCACTGTTGAAATTGCTATTACCAAAAAGGCCATCTACTTCGGGGCTCCATCAGACCCTTTGTGGAAAATGGGTAATATTTTACTTGGCATAAGCGACAGCCATTTTGGCTGTGGTGTCCATTTCGTTTCCTTCGTAATTCTCCTGATCTCTGCTGCTCGTCTTTTTCTGCCTGTGCTATCTATTTTAGTTGACTTCCTGACTCAGATAAAAGCAATGTACGTGCTGAGAGTTTGTAGCTGCCAGAACACCTAGTCTCAGATGTTAACTGTCAATCATTTACTGCTGCCATAAGCATTCCTGCTCCCCCTCCCACTTTCTGACCATGTGGTTATTTCATCTGTTCTTGTTTGCTGATAATTATTTCTAAAACTTGTTCTTCCTATTTCTGTTCACATGTTTACACTGCACAAACCCTGCATATAAGGCCTGGTTTCTGTGAATTCAGTGTACTACCTCAGGCAGCACTTGAGAGTGTTGTGTGGACGTGGTCCCAAACATGAGTGATTAATATACTTGTTATTTATTTCCAACTTCAGTGCCGATCTCTATTTTGTTGGTCTCTGGACCCGTGGACAAGAGGGTGACCCTGCATCAGTGTACCCCTAAAAAGGTACATTTCCACAGTTGGCGCCCGACTCATGGGGCCCCATTGGAGACACGGCCGTCCGAAGGAGTGGTCTTGACGGAGGGCCGAAATCTTACTGAGGAAGTGCACTGCACGAGGAGACCTTTGTCTTTGCAGGACGACGTGACTTTTCCGGTTTTCCCGATTTGACCCTCCAGGTGGCGGCCGGTCTCGACTCGGGTTTCTTTGGCGCATTCTGTAGTGACCATTAGGTCGACCGGAGATCGGCAGGTGGGAGTTGGAGTTTTCTGTTTGGTAAGGTCGCTAAAGCGGCACTCTTGATTTGTTAAGCCTGGCATTTTTGTTTGAATTTTTGTTTGAATTTGTTATTCAATCTTTGCAAACTTTGAAGGCAGGTAATGTGGAGATTTTTCTCCTTTTGAAATATTTGTTTGACATATTAATATTTTACTAATATTTGTAGAACATGCCTGCTCTCAGCACACTACGTAGGTGGTGTTGCTGCCCTGGAGGTACCAAAGAAAGTCTAGAACAAAGTCAGCCGGCTCCCCCAGAAGGAACGCCAAATCGAGATATGTATGTCAAATATGGTATTTCTTCCATAATGTACGGTCCACTATGGAACAAATACACAAAGAAAGAATCCGATCTTCAATGGACAGTGAATGGGTCATTTGATCTTAAAAAGGTTTAATATGTAGAGCAGTGTTTATTTAAAAGAAAAAGTAGATAGGATATGTTTGATTGTGTGCGTATGTGAAAGAAAGAAGTGCAAGAGAGAACAAAAAGAGCAGAAGCTATAGCAGAAAAAAACAACGAAAAACGATATATCAAAAAGCGCTAGAATTGAAAAAATAAACAAAAGAAGGAAAAAAACAGAAAAAGAAGATAGAGAACGTCGATTAGAGATAAATGGCCAGTATCCTATCAGGCACCCTCTCTATTCCCTACTTGATACATCTAAGGATGATTGCATCCTATTAGAACGCCCCCAACCCCGTATACATTTACCACTCCAAGTGCCCCTAATGAGGCTTCTGACGACGAGCATTTGTCCTCAGACGACAAAGAACAAGATAAACAAGATGGGCGACAGACTCGCTCTACTAAAGCAGAAAAGGATACTTAAAAACCGCTGCTAGGGAGGAGGCTCATCGGTTTCACGCGGCATCTCCCATTGTAACTATGGTTCAACAGTTGAACAGTGCAGAGCAATTTTATTTTGTAGAAAAATTAGTTTGGAAGGTAATATTTGATTACAGACAAATTTCTCAGGAACTAGAGCCAGCTGATATAAATACTGATTACAAACGATTAACAGAGGGGACTTTTCCTTTTTCAAAGCTATCTGACATGATTAGACGAGTGGTTAAAATATGAGACGTAACATTGCGTTTACGAAAGGAGCAAGAGTTAGCTAGAACACAGAGAGGTATTGAAGCAGTTCAATCTCAAGCACAGAATGTAGATGCTCTGGTGGAAGAAGCTGCACCCAGTAGTACTACAGTTACTGTAAAACCTATGCGTGAAACTGCACCCCTGAACGTTCCTCCGAAGGGTGCGGGAACTAATGATGATAAAACTTCGGATGATGCAAAGGGATATTTTATATATAATTGGGTTTATATTCCTTGGAGTAGAGCTGACCTGGTGGCTCTTAAAGCTGCTTCGCCAGACCCCCGGAAAAATCCTGCCACCTTCTATGAGGAGGAGAAAGGAGCCATTAGCTCCTGCACTATGACCTTGCCAGATATTGATATGTTCTTTGGGCTTATTTTGCCCCCTGATATGTGGAGAACAATACCTAAAAAAGATGACAATGCGGCATTTGGTGACACCTGTGGAATTTTGAAAGAACAGATGCGGAAAGGGAGCATGCGCAGAAACCTCAGAAGGAGATATTAGATCTTCCTAAAGCTATTGTGACTAAGTTAAAAACTCTCGTAGCACCTAACAAAATAGATTGGACTACGTTAGCGTCCTGTAAACAGAAAACGGATGAGTCAGTTTCTGATTTTTTTTTAAAGTTTGAGGAAACATTCCATGATTTTAATGGTCAGTCATTGGCGGTTGATAAGGGTAAACATTTGTTTGTCGATAAATTTGTCGTTAATATGTTACCGGTAATAGCTAGTCACTTAAAGGCCAGCGAGAGTTCTTGGACTACGTCTTTCCAAGTTTCTCTTTTGACTATGGCCCAATATTATGAGCGACAGGAACAGGAAGCGAAAGGCAGGGAGTATAAAAAGGATAAAGCTTTAAAGACAAAAGTTATGTTGGCTCAAATATATTGTCCACCATTTAGGGGAGGCGGAAGAGGCGGACGTGCAATGTATACACCTGGAGTATCCCCTCTCCCTCAAGCAAATTTGTCCCTTGATCAATGTGCTTTTGCGAGGTCAGCAGTATCAGTGAGGAAGGGGAAGTATGAGAGGACACCCAGGGAATTCAGGAAACGGGGAACGTACAGGAGCTCGACCCAGATTTGAAGCAGTTGAACAAGGACCAAATTATTCTAATACTTTTGATAGACTAAATCAATATCAAATGTCTGATTATTCTGCTTATGCCCTCGCAGATTCCGATTATGCAAGGGATGCCTAGGATGAGGTAAGGAACTGGTTGAGGTGCCAGTAGATCAAATGGGTCCTTATGTTGATGCAAACGTCTTGGGTTTTACTGATCGGTTTCTGGTTGATATAGGGGCTACCTGTAGTGCTCTGTCTAAAAGATTGGTTCCTAGGGCACCCCTGTCCGGCACAATAATAACATTGATAGGATTCGATGGGACACCTACATCTAGCCCACTTTCACAGCCACTTGAATTCAGACTTGATAAATTCACTACAGCATGTCCATTTTTGCTTTCCCCTAACACGCTGGACAACATTGTGGGTATCGATATGCTTAAATATTTTCAGGCCACAATACGTTGTTCTCAGGAAGGTGTGCGTGTTATTTTAAATAACAATTATCCAATTCTTGAGAGATCCTGTCTTATCAATGAGGATGCCGCTCTGGCGTCTTTACCTAGTGTGAAGAAGGAACACTGTTATTGTTATAATTTATTGCCTCCCATCCTCACAAAGTCTCACGAAAGAAATTGCAATTTTGTAGACAGCTGGTTACCTATTTAGGTCACCTCCTGTCTAAGGAGGGATGTGCACTCACACCAGACCACATTCAGACTATTCTAGACACTCCTGTACCCCGCACTCAGAAGGATGTTCGTGCACTGATTGGCCTCACTTCTTTTTGAAGCCGGTTTTCGCACATTATTAAACCTCTGTTGGCCCTTTTTGACTAAAGACACTCCGATGCCCCTCCCATGAACTACTGAATGTCAGAATGCCTTCAAACAGTTATGCCAAGCTCTTTGTTCTGCACCAGTATTAGGTACCCCAGACATGTTGATGAGTGACTGTTTGTCCCAGTTAACTGACAGCTTGTCTTCTATTTTATCAGCAGGTGCAGGAAGCTCTTCCTTCATGAGCCCTGCTGTGTTGACAGACCACCGCGACATCCTGGTCACCGTGAAAGGATGAGCTGTGTCACCTGAAAGATCTGAGGACGTCTTCCCGGACCACACGATCCCTGTTACATCTAGATATCTGCTTCGATTCAGGAAGAAAGACATTTCATCACAGAAATGGACTGTTTGAGCCACTGTCCTGGGTGGTTAAAGACCGACTACAAAGAGGGTTAACCTTCTAGTGACTTCTCGTCTCAACGTTAATGAAGAAACCAACGCCTGCCTAGGACCTTAGGCCATCATCTGTTTTGTTGTTTGCCGATGTAAATGAGCTCGCCTAAGAAGAAGGAGATTGCTGCGACAACGTGCAATGGCTGTACAATCTGCATCCTTGGTCTGACTTTGACTGCTGCCATCATCACTACTGTAAAGTGGGTAGTGGAGGAAGTAATGCCTGGAGCCTCCTTACCTAATATTACTGTTACATCACTGGCTGAAAAAGAGCACCATCTGATTTGCCGCAACATGAACAGGGATGCCGGCAAAATCTGAAAAACAATTAATTTCTTCAAATGTTGCATCAGACACACCAGTTAAGCAATGCGACTAACTGTTGGGTTTGTGGCAAGATTCCTCCTCATCAGAACATAAAAGGAATCCCGTTGTCACTGCTGCCATTCTCTCACAATGGGTCATGCCCAGCTTGGTTCAAACTTCTATATGCCTCTAATGAACAAAGTCTGTTACCCCAACGAAGATAGGGACCCACAAGCAAAAGGGACTGCTTTAGAAATGGAAGAATATAGTAAAAAGGAAGTGCAGCAACAAACAATGTGTATCCAAATTCTAGGTCAGCTAAAGGAAATGGACCCCTTGTTATCTCTGTTGCCATGACCACTGGCCCCCTTTGTGTACAAAGTACAGGCGATGTGCCAGTGGGCCACAGTAACTGTACTACAGTGTTGCAGATGTCTATGAGAGGCCGAAGCAGCTTCCTTGCATCACGTCACACTTATTTTGTTTGTGGAACTAAGGCATACTACTTCCTACATCCATGCTGGTCTGGTATGTGTTTCATAGTCTTCCTTCTACCACCTGTGTTTTTAGCTCCCCCAACCTACCATCAAGATTTGGAATTGTTCGATCACCATGCTGGTAGTAGGGGAAAACGTGCAATCGACCAGACAGAGACCACATGGGAACAATACAGACTTTAACAGAGGATTATTCTTCTTTGTTGGCCCAGAACTGAACAGTACGCTGGTCCGTCGCCTCACCCGTACAATGGAAGCAGTGATCAATCAGACAACTGCGGCCTTAGGGAACTTGACAGAAGAAAAAGCATCGATCCGCATGGTTGCTTTGCAGAAAAGACTTGTTCTAAATGTTATTCTGGCTGATCGATGTGGAGCATGCTGTATCATTGGATCCAGCTGTTGTATCTTCACACCGGAAAATTCACCTTTTGTGTATGCGGTCATCTCCAAACTACACAAAATAGCCACTGAGATACATCAAGATTCAGGAACATGGACTTGGGTTGGATGGTTCTGGAGCGTATTTTCTGTATGGGGTTTAAAAAATACTATCGGCCTTGTTCATGATTATTGCAATTCTATTCTCTTGTTGTTTATGTATCCAATGCAGGCCAATGCTTTGTTCCCTCTGTATTTCCACTTGTACCACTTGTATACCATCTAAAACTAATGTCCAAAATGTAAATGCCCATTTAGCAATAGACCGAGAAGTCACCGAGATAATGTTAATTGATATACATGACATTTATCGTACCCCTTTAGAAGCATAAGAAAAAGCCTTAGCTTATGCCAAAAGGGCCGTCTGTGGAAAACGTGTAATATTTTACTTGGCATAAGCGACAGCCATTTTGGCTGTGGTGTCCATTTTGTTTCCTTCGTTATTCTCCCGTCCTCTGCTGCTCGTCTTTTTCTGCCTGTACTATCTATTTTAGTTGACTTCCTGACTCAGCTAAAAGCAATGTACGTGCTGAGAGTTTGTAGCTGCCAGAACACCTGGTCTCAGATGTTAACTGTTAATCATTTACTGCTGCCATAAGCTTTCCTGCTCCCCCTCCCACTTTGCTGACCATGTGGTTTTTCATCTGTCCTTGTTTGCTGATAACTATTTCTAAAACTTGTTCTTCCTATTTCTGTTCACATGCTTACACTGCACAAAACCTGTATATATGGCCTTTGTTCTGTGAATTCAGTGTACTACCTCAGGCAGCACTTGAGAGTGCTGTGTGGACGTGGTCCCACTCATGAGTGATTAATAAACTTGTTATTTATTTCCAACTTCAGTGCCGATCTCTATTTTGTTAGTCTCTGGACCCATGGACAAGAGGGTGACCCTGCACCAGTGTTCCCCTAAACAGGTACATTTCCACATCTTGACCTATCACGCCTTCACTAAAGGACTCCTACTAATCAGTGAAGCACTAACACTCATCCTCAATGACTGCATTGACTCAGCTGCATTCCTGGGCACCTGGAAACATGCCACCATCATGCGACTGCTCAAGAAACCATCTGTTCACCCAGCCACTTTTTCCAACTGCAGACCCATCTACCAATTACCATAGCAGGCAACACCTCATTGACCACCTCAGCAACCACCAGCTTGTTCATGCAATGCAGTCTGGATTCAGGCCCAACCACAGTACAGAAACAATACTCATTGCTGCCACAGACGCCATTCGCATGATCCTTAACAGAGGAGGCCCTCATTCTCCTGGACTCTCTGAAGCATTTGACACAGTCTCACACCCCATCCTCATCAGCCTCCATGAGATTGGCATCCAAGAACCCACTCTCCGCTGGATTTGTTCCTTCTTAACGGATATAACTCAGGCTGTCAGCCTGGCACCATACTCCACAAAAGCCCGCAAACTTCCAATACACAAATGCGCTCAATTTAAACTCCTGCCACACACATTCAAGACACTCCACATATCAGACTACAGCTACCTGAATATTTGCCTCTCCTTCCTCCAACTATCCAGACACCTGCTCTCTGCAGGACCCTACTCACCGTCATTCCACGCATACAGAAAACTGTAGTGAAGACGCCGGATCCAGGATGAGTAGATAAGATTTACTGTAGGAAACACAGTTGTGGAAAAGAACACCAACTCCATCAGCTACTTCCAAAGCTTCAACTGTAAGTACAAGTTAATCCTCAACATTCCCAAAATCCCACACAAGTCAATCCTAGCACCCCAGCAACCATGGAACTCTGGCAAAGAATGCCTCTCCCTGCAACCTGAGAGACAGGAAGCAGGAAGAAGCATTCTCAAACAGGATCACACAATACACAACACACCTTTCCTCCTACCTTGTAACAAAACAACAAGAAAAAATATAACAAAATATGTGAATGGAAAAAAAACTTACTCCTGAAACCTCCTGGGAGTAACTGACACTCTGGAGCTTCTCCTTAGACTAACATGACCCTCTCTGGACCCAATGTCATTGTTCACAATAAATTCATCAGCACGTCTTTTGGCCCCAGTTCTCACTTTTACAATCTTGGAAAGATTCCACCAATGCCAACCCACGACTTGAATCGCATTATTGCCAATCCTCACAACTCCAGCTGGTTTACCAAACTTGTTTTTCTCCTTTTTTAACATGAATATGAGATTTAATCCTGACCATATCACCTACAACAAGTGGAACATTTCTAGGACCTTTCTTGCACTCATACCAGGCTTTCTGTTTAACTTGTGTCTCAGACAAGTTTCGTCTCACCATTTCCATGAGCTTCTCTAAATCAGACTCTGATTTGAGCCATTTACCTATCCAACCAGGTCTGAAACTGGTGATGGTTTTACGTCCTCTGAGCAGCTCAAATGGTGAGACTTTATTGGAGGAATGAGGTGTAGTCCTGTTAACCACAACATGCTATTCAACGATCTAACAATATCATGGTTCCCTGACTCTGCCCACTTAATGCACTCCCCCACCACATGGTTCATCCTCTCAACAAGGCCATTCATCTGTGGGTGATATAAAAAACTCTTGGAATGCTTTATCCCACATGAAGCAAGAAATGTTTCAACCTCGCCAATAACAAATTGGGTCCCATTGTCGGAGACAATGATCTCAGGGAAACCTTCTCTCATGAAGACATCGCTTAAAAATGTAGCAACACTTGAAGCATTGGCTTCTCCTACCAGCTTGACTTCAGGCCATCTGGAGGCATAATCCATAAGTACTAATGCATACCTAAAGCCACCAGACAAACAATCGAAAATTCCCATTGCATAAATGCCCAATTTGTCCCATGGCCCAGAAGGACACTCAATGGGTAATAAAGGAGGCGACACAACGCTTTTGTCAGCAGCACTGCACACACAGCATTTAGCCACTGCCTCATCGATTTCTCTATCCATCCTTGCCACCAAAAACTTTCTCGAATGCGACGTTTAGTAAGTGTCGAACCCAAATGCCCTTCATGAGCATTCTTAATGATGGCCTGTCTAACTGCATGAGGAGGAACAAGCTTATCACATCGCAACAACATGTCATCCTCAATAGAGATACATTTCATCCTCAACCTTACAATAAGGTTGTAGAAGGGGAGACAAAACTTTTTCAGACCTATAGTGCGGTATGCTTTGTCAGTGGGTTCCACATCGAGCCCTGCGAAGCATCACTTGTACTACCGTTCACTGGTTGTATAGTTACCTAGTTATGGGTTCTCTAGCTTGGATGAGATACGACATTTATGTTCTGCCTTTGTTGAACTGCCAGATCATTATCACAATGGTGTAGGGGTGAGCTGAGAATTGTTTTTACTGGTGTATCCCTGCACTAAGATTAAAACAAGAATTGCAAAGCCAATAGGTCACGCCTTTTGGACCTAACGAGTCTTCCAATGCCTTTTAGCTAAGTTATACAGAATCAGGAAGATGCTGTGCAGAATGGAGAAAAGCTTAAAAAAAATAAAGGTGCGATAATGCAGCTGCATAATTTTGTAGGGGGTAACCATGCTTATTATGCATGCACATCTGCAAAATGATGCCCAGGACGTATTTTTTTTATATTTACCGATCCGAGGTGGATCAGTAAATAAAAAAAAACAAATAGTAGTATTGCAAAAGGGCTTAAAAAGTGGGTGGGCTTGCAGCAAATTTCGGATTGGTCCTCCACAAAAAAAGACCGATGGAAGGGTGCCGCAATGGCGAACACAACATGGAGGGGTGGAAGAGAAGCAAATGAGTAAAATAGCACAACACTAAGCATGCCGAAGATGGTAGAAGAGAATGATATGAGGGAGACAGCTGGAAAACAGATGCACTCTCGTGGAGCTCTTAAACAACAAGAAAAATGTAGTTCTCGAATAGCTAGAAGTGTAAGTAAGCAAGTTAAGAGGCACTGCTCCAGGGGAGGGACGAACACTGAAAAGGAAGGTCAGCCCACACAATGCAACAAATGGGCGAACACAACATGGATGGGTGGAACAGTAGCAAATGAGTAAAACAGCACAACACTAAGGCTGCCAAGATGGTAGAAGAGAATGATACGAGGGAGACAGCTGGAAAACAGATGCACTCTCATGGAGCTCTTAAACAACAAGAAAAAAGTAGTTCTCGAATAGCAAGAAGTGTAAGTAAGCAAGTTAAGAGGCGCTGTTCCAGGGGAGGGACGAACACTGAAGAGCAAGGTCAGCCCACACAATGCAACAAATCAAGCTGAGAGTGACAATAAAGCCAGCCAATGGTAAGCAATAGGCGGGCTACACGCCTGCTGTAAGTTCCAAATTGGTGTTTCACAACCAGACAGCTTGCACTGTGTGGCGGGCTCAAATCCCACACAATTTGAATTGGTGAACCCCAATCTATACATCGAGTCTGGGATAATAACCTGGTTCCAGCACTGCTGCTGCACCCTGTAATTCTTGCCAGAGCAATAGCACTTGCAGGAAACCAAACATTTTTCACCACCATAAAAGGGCAAGGAGGAATTAAAACTTGCAAGAAATGAGGAAATATTCAGGGTGTTTGATTAAATGAGAAGCAGAGAACTAGTTTAAAGTCTCACAGAGAGGGACAGGGGGCTTGATGGGTCCAGCATACAGGCCCCAAGGATATGCTAAAGAGAAGGATTATGCTGTTCCTTGGGAGGTGGGAGGAAGAAAGAAATGACAGGCCACATCAGTAATGGTGGTTACCAGAAGGTGCTAGACAGTACAAGGTAGTGGGTGTTTGTCCAGGCAAAGCTCCAATAAGGAGCAAGGGCCCTCACACACCGCGAGGGGTGTCATGCTTCATCATAGGGCAGCTGCTCGTTGTGCCGCACTGCAATGCCCAACGGGCCCTGCAAGTGGGCTCTTTGCCAGAGCAGAGAACTAGAACAGCAGCTATTGTAAACAATGACAGAAAGTAACTTCCATGCGAACTGTTGCTGTCATCGCATCATAAGTTCAATTGAATTGCGGCAAAGAGTAAAACTAGACCTGAAGGATGCCTATTTTACCATTCCTATGCACGAGGATTATCGGAAGTACCTTCGGTTCACATGGAAAGGAACCCTCTATCAATTCCAATGCCTTCCTTTCGGCCTATCCTCAGCCCCTTGGTGCTTCACCAAGGATCTACGCCCAGTAGTCAGCTTTCTCAGAGAAAGAGGGATTCGTCTTATTATTTATTTAGACGATATCCTTATTATGTCTCAGGACAAGTTGGAAATTGTGAATCATCTGAACACGACTATGAATGTACTTCAAGATTTAGGATTCATCATAAATTTGGAAAAGTCTGTTTTGGTTCCCTCACAAAGTCTAGAGTTCCTGGGTTTCAATGTGAATACCGTTCTTTCAGAATTAACCCTCCCTCACAAGAAGGTTGCCAAAATAAGGAAAAATGTCTCTCATACTCTCTCCAAAGAGTCTATCCGTCTAAAAGACCTGGCCAGGATATTAGGACTCCTTTCTTCGTCCATCCAAGCAATATCTCCGGGCCCACTGCATTACAGGGGCCTACAAAGGCTAAAGGCTTTAGGTCTGAGGAAGGGGCTCTGGTACCAGGACTCCGTTCCTCTTTCACAGGATGCCCGAGAGGATCTCCTTTGGTGGTTGAAAAACCTTCAAGCCTGGAACGGGAAAGCCATCTTCGGCAATGTACCAGACTTTACCTTAGAATCAGACGCGAGCAGCCAGGGTTGGGGTGCCCGCTTAGAAGACCAAGAGACAGGTGGGAGATGGTCTCTGGAAGAAAAACTCCTTCACATAAATTCTTTGGAAATGCTTGCAGCTCTCAATGCGATTATGAGTTTCAAAGAAATGTTAAAAAACTCCAACATTCTTATACGGATAGACAACTTCTCAGCTGTCTCCTATATAAATCGCCTTGGGGGCGCGAAATCGAAAATTCTATCAGAACTTGCCCAGAGAATATGGTATTTTTGTTGGGAACACAAGATTACCATAAGAGCGGAATTTATCCCTGGGTCTCAAAATGTGAGAGCGGATTGGAACTCACGTTTCCTCCACGATGCAAGCGATTGGAAATTGAGGAAGGAGATCTTCTCTCAGATCCAAGTGATTTGGGGTCAGATAGATTTAGACCTCTTTGCCAGCAGACTGACTCACCAGGTAACGAGATACTTCAGTTGGAGACCGGACCCATATGCGTTAGGAGTGGACGCTTTTCTTCAATCATGGGCGGGGTTCAAAGCCTACGCTTTTCCTCCATTCTCAATGATTCAGAGACTTCTTTGGAAAGTCAAACTAGAATCTTACTCAATCATTCTGATAACCCCCTTCTGGAAATCACAAGTTTGGTTCCCGGGGGTGATGGAGTTAGCAGTAGACTTTCCTCTTCTGATTCCCTCATCCCCGGGCCTTCTCAGGGGCCCAGACGGAGAAGAACACCCCTTGGTCTTGGAAGGGAATCTGAACCTTCTTGCTTGGAGGATATCAGGAATTCAGAAAGATATTGTGATCTTTCAAGAGAAGCTAAAAGCCTATTGGAAGATTCATGGGCTCCAGGTACAAGGAAAAGATACAAGGGGATATGGAGAAAATGGTCTTGTTGGTGCCTGGAAAGGGATTTGGATCCCGTACTTTGTCCTCTCCAACAAATAGCTAACTATCTTGCTCACCTCTTTGAGTCAGGTCTTTCCTTTAGAACTATTAATTGTTATAGGTCTGCGATTTCTTCGGGTCACGCTCTTATTAATAACCTTGCCATCGGTAGCAACTCTCTTGTTAAAAGAGTTATGAAGGGTATTAGACTGAAAAGACCTCCTAAAGCTCGTTACCATTCCCTTTGGGATGTTAATCTTATTTTTAATCTTTTCCTTTCATGGCCTGCCAACGAGTTACTTTCCCTTAAAAAGATCTCAATGAAACTGGCGGTTCTCTTGTGCTTAATTTCCTTTAGAAGGGTTTCTGATATTAGGGCTCTAGAAATTTCTAACAGGTTTTACTCCTCTGAAGGAGTCCATTTCGACATCTGGAAAAGAACGAAGACAATGTCTGAATCTATCTTTTACCCTTATTTCCACAAATGTGAGAAACTGTGTGTTGTGAATTGTATGAAGTGTTATGAAAATAAAATTGTAAATTTTAGAGATGTTAATTCGGATCAACTTCTTTTATCCTATGTTAGACCTTTTAGACCTGTAAGTTCAGCCACCCTTGCCAGGTGGATAAGAACAATCATGCATGAGGCAGGTATTGACCTTTCTAAATTTGGAGCTCACTCCTCAAGGGGTGCAATGGCTAGCAAAGTATTTTGGGCAGGAGGTTCCCTGCCCGAAATACTTAAAGCTGCAGATTGGTCTAATGCAGCTACCTTTTCTAAGTTTTATTTAAGACCTATTGAGCATGTTAGCAGTGTGATTCTACATGGCTTTAAACATGCATAATGGTAGCCTCCGGTCTTGTAATGAAATGACGATTCTCCAATTATTATGCAGAGAGAATCTTGATTTCATTAAAGACAAACGGAGGCTAACATTATCCCACCCTCCTCTCCCTGAAGAGGTTTGGGTTCAACTCATATTTACATTTTGAATGTATTAATATTTCTTCGCTGATTTTTTAGATTATTATTGTAATACATTACTTTAATAGTCATTATACTTTTCACTATACACTGTACCTTTTTTATCTTCAGATAACAATATTAAAGACTAATTGGATTTTTCTGGAGTTTCTTCAAGTTGTTCAGCTGTGTCATCGCAGCCCACGAGGAAGATGAGAGCCTACTCAGTCCACTTATCATATTGCCAACGTTCTATTTTATTGTGATGTATTAACGTTCTTTAAAGGGCTGCATGTTTGGGCAGCAAATAAAAGTATTTGCATAATGTTAGCCTCCGTTTGTCTTTAATGAAATCAAGATTCTCTCTGCATAATAATTGGAGAATCGTCATTCTATGCTATGTATATAATTATTACCCACGTTAATAAAACTCGCTTTATAGCGATCGTATGTTTAAAAGGGCCTAGTTGGGATTCGACCCTCGCCCCTCCCCCCATTCGGGGGGGGCCGCTATCCTGCTGACCTAGCCCACAGAATATTAGGAGGAGATGGAAGTAGTTTTCATGTAGATTAAAATGCTTTGAAAAGCTTCACAATTATTTTTGCATTTGAACACTGGTCAGAAAACACGTTTTAGTCTTGATCTCCCTCGATGCATCACGCTGTAAATGTGTCGCAATGTAGCTCATTGTTTACAACACCGATGTGTCACAAAAGTGAGGCAACGGCGGCGGCGTAAAAGGGTCGCAAGGGGCTTGTAAATCTGCCCCATTGATTCTAGGAAATGGCATGCTGGACTTTGCTGTGATGATCAGAGAAGCACAATTTTCGGTTTTTGCTTTGTTTGACTTTTTGATGAAGCATTTATTGAACGTCTGCCCTAAAGGATGTCTTATGAGTATAATTATTGTAACAGTGTGATCTAGCATGTTATTCTCTTTTACGGCAAATGGACATTTCTTTGTTCCCCACTTTTCATTGCCCCAGTAACTAAAACCTGTGAAACAAATGTTAACGTCATTGTGATTCAAAACACTGTATAAAAAGCCTCCCTCAAGCAACAAATGGACGCCTCAAACAATTCACGAGGTACAAAATAGAAACTCGTGAACTGATGGAAACGTGAGATGTTTGGTGCCCTCACAATGGCTCGCGCTCTTTGCGCTTTATACCTGATTGTTCTGTCTGGCAGCAAACTGCAGCTGTTGGGCCTGATGAAAATCGAGAAGGAAGTGCCTGGGGAGAGAGCAGCGGGGAGGAGTTGATGGAGCAAGCGGCTGAACTGGCAGGGAGGAGACGAGAAAGATCAACAATGTGCAGGGAGGTAGAGAGAAGTAAGCAAGGCAGACAGCTGGAACCACATGCCCTCTCATGAAGTGCTTAAGCAAAACAAAACAAGCATTTGCAATTCAATAGGTCTCGCATTTACGCGAGTTTGAGCTTTTGGCATTGTAATAAATTGACAATGCCTTTTATTTATGTTTTGGTTTTTAGCCCCTTGCACGCTCATGACGGAGCCGCTCCGTCATGAGCCACGGTTGCCGTGTGCTCATGACGGAACGGTTCCGTCATGTCACGGCCGTTGGCGGCCGCTCCGCCTACGCGGCGCTGTTTCCCCGCCTGTGCGGGGGGACAACGCAAATGGGCGGAGTCATGACAGAACCGTTCCGTCATGAGCACAGCTCAACCGTGGCTCATGACGGAGCGGCTCCGTCATGAGCACAGCGCCACCGCGCTGCCCCCCCCCCCCGCACCCCCCAGCACTGCGGCGGAATTCCCGCCGCAGCGAAAGGGTTAAAACATAAATAAAAAGCATAGTCATTTACAATTAGGGCTCCCGATTTTATGGTATTTATATTTTAGTCATTTCCGTCTGTATTTATCCATATTTATTTTTTGCTCATTTTACCAGTATTTATTCATATTTATTTAAGGCTTTGTGAAAAAATGAAGTTGAAATATGTATATTTCTGCATTTATTTAACCAGTTAACGTACACTCGTGCCTGAAAGCCTGACAGGTTTCAAAGATAAATATACACACTCAGGTGATAAAGTAGGCACTTATAAGAAATCATGCACATATTAGTATCAAGGTTGTGCAAATCTGCTGCTGTTTAAGGCTCTTTATTAAATGTCCTTTATGTTTTTTTAATCTCCTTGTCTGTCAATCTGCACAGCTTTTGGCCTGGCAGTCATGACTGATCTCATTTAGAATCATTCAAAAACAACCCAATTTCCGTTTTTATCCACATTTAAAAATAAATAGTGACAGGAAAATAAACAGGGGGCCTTATTTATAATGCTAATAGCTTAAACTCTCACAAATACGAGACCAAAGTCAGGCGAAGCACTTAAACCACAGAGCTGGCCTGGTTGCCGCTGCTCTGCTACTGCCTCTGTGCCCGGGTGCCATCCCTGCCTCGCAGCTCCTTCTTCCAGCCTGCTCTGCCACTGCTAATGCCCGCTGCTGCCCTCCATGATTTTACCCATAGCAAAGAGTCGGCGGCATCACTCGCAGTAACATCGTAAAAAAAATCACATGGTTATTTTACAGTGTTGCTGGGAGCAATGCAGCCGACACGGTTTGGGTGAAATCAAGAACGGGGGAAAGGCAAGCCACTGCCATGATTTTATGTTTTTTAAAAAACGAGTTGGGCGAGCTATACACAACAAAACGTGCAGGCTTTATAATTTAATGTCAAAATAAATAGAAAATGAGTTAAGCGAGCTGCGTGCCGGTCCCACGAGTGGTGGGTGTGGCCCCATTATGTAAGTGAAAGCATGCATAGCGCACTGCAAACACGAACAAAAATCAACCCCCATTGCCAAAGCTTGCATCCCACCAGTGGTGTTTACATTAAAGAATTCTTGCTAAGGGCTGATACAAGCTACACAGTAAGGACACTGTAAAAGGACCAATCCTGATGAGAGGTTACAAATGATGACAAGACGGTACTAAGGAGGGACTAACTAGTCTATTAACAAATCAGAAGCCAGCGTTTAAGAAGGACAATGACATAAGCCAATGAAAAATATGGGCGGAGAGTGGGCGGGGCTTCAAATCCATACTCCAATACAGCATGCCTCGCAGAGCAGCACACGTGCTGCCCAGACTCGACCTAAAAAGTTGTTTCCTAAAAGCGAACATAGGAAGCATGAAAGCCAGCCAAACAAAAAGGTGCTAAAGAGGCTATACTCCATGGGAGGGACAAACCACATGATGGACAGGCTGAAAGAAGGAAAGCCATTGAACAGAATACAGGCAAAACAGAGTGACAGTAAATCCAACTAATAAAATGTAAAGCACTACCTGGTTCACAGACCATGTTATGAAAGTGCATGCAGTAATCTTTCACTTTTTCATGAGATGAAACAAGAGTAGTGGAAACATCCCTTCTTTAGAGCAAGAGCGCCATGGGCAGAAAGGGTGAAAGCTTCCCTCCTTCGATGGCAGGACAGCTAGGCAACCTTCCGCCCCTGGTGGACAGACCCCAGGGTAAACCAGTGCAAGCTTTCATTGGCCACAGAAGTCTCAGGAGCGCAGGGCCCAAGTCCCAAAATAAAAGTGGTAGGACCAACCTAGTTAGGCAGTATGCAAATGACATCACAGGTGCACGACATCACGGAGCGCGACATAAAGGCGCGCGACATCACACATGGCATCACAGGAATTGACATCGTAGAAAGTGGCATCACACGCCACAACTTTACAGGAAGTGGCATCACAAGAAGTGACATCAGATCTAAAGCACTCACATATATGTTTAGCAGGTCTATCATGTGTACGTTTGAGCGCATTGCGAGGATAAAGCACAGTGAGCTATGGAAGATGATATGTGATTTCTACACCTTGCAATCCCCCAGTTTTATTTAACGCATATCTTGTACATTCATTTAAAAACGTATATAATTTATTGCACATGTATTATGCACGTGTTTATGTATAGCGCTTTGACACCCTGCATTGGAATGAGTAGGGCTATACAAGAAAAAATAGTGGGACCTAATTCATTTCAATGCCTCCTCAGGGGAAGTAAGCTCCATAATAAATGTAATTTGCTTTGAGTAAATACTGGGAAAGACCAACACATCTGACATTCTTACAGTGCATGCATATCTCCTTAACCGGGACTGAACAAAGTGAAAAGCTGCCTCTCTTAAGTATGTATGAAGTGCTAACAAGGTGTGAGCCTTTGTTTTCCCTCCGCTTCATTTGCATAAGGTGTGAGGCTCCTGACTGCTCCCAGCCAAGATACTCAAACAAAAGGAGACCTGATGACCCCTCAAATTCGGCCTTTGTTATGGGCCCAAAAGACACACAATTGATGGACGTAATGCAGAACAAGTCAAAACATTCACCCCCTGTCAAGAGATCTGGGTTAAAACCATCATTCTTTTGCTCACCATGCCACCCCAGTTTAGACCTGGCCATATGCAAATCAGTCTTGACCCTGTGCCTCATGGGAACAGTCCAGCCCGAACTGCCAAGCCAGGTCCTCCCTGGACCGGAAACATGCACCCTAGGGACGGTTTCGGGGTTTCACCCCTCATCAGCCAGGATAGCTTGATTCCCGTGGCACAAGTGAGCCCGGGACCCACGTCCGGGCATACCCCGCGCACTTAGTGCTAGAAAGCAAAAAACACACAATTGCTGGACAGAATGCAGAACAAATCAAAACATTGTGCCGCTATTTTCCCGGAATCGGCGTGGGTGCACTTGGACTGCGAGGCCCAGCAGCCCCTGACCTTCCTGCTGCCTGCCTCTTCCTTGCGACCCGCCCTTGAAGCCTTGGAGCCTACATTAACTCTCGCGGCCCCCGCTTCGCGGGTGCCGCTATTTTCCCGGAATCGGCGTGGGTGCACTTGGACTGCGAGGCCCAGCAGCCCCTGACCTTCCTGCTGCCTGCCTCTTCCTTGCGACCCGCCCTTGAAGCCTTGGAGCCTACATTAACTCTCGCGGCCCCCGCTTCGCGGGTGCCGCTATTTTCCCGGAATCGGCGTGGGTGCACTTGGACTGCGAGGCCCAGCAGCCCCTGACCTTCCTGCTGCCTGCCTCTTCCTTGCGACCCGCCCTTGAAGCCTTGGAGCCTACATTAACTCTCGCGGCCCCCGCTTCGCGGGTGCCGCTATTTTCCCGGAATCGGCGTGGGTGCACTTGGACTGCGAGGCCCAGCAGCCCCTGACCTTCCTGCTGCCTGCCTCTTCCTTGCGACCCGCCCCCTACACAACCTCATAATACCGCTAACCTACTTCCGCAGCGCGGAACGCAGCGCGGGCGAAGCCCGGGCCAAGGGCGGGCCCGTCTGAGCCCGTCAGAGACCGACTGAGGCCGGGACGGGCCACCCATCTTGGTTCACTAGGTGAGCTGCGTATATGCGAGTATTTGTCGACAGGGAGTTGTTAGACTTGACTGTGTCGCTGGGCTAGGACGTCAATCAGCTACTCCCTTTTCAGGGTAACCTGCACTTTACTAGTTCACGCATAATCTAATGGCCTCCGTTGGTATGAGGAAGGGCCGGAAGTCCCTTACCGGGTCTGGAGTAGTCGGAACCTTGGATAACTTTATATTTAGAGCTGCTTCAGTGCTGCAGAAAGAAATTGAACTTACCGAAAAAAGACTTTCTCTTGATTTAGTACATAACAAACGTTCTTCATTGGGTTACATTGCTTCAGCAAAGTCACCAGCAGCTACTAATGTATCTATTCCAGCTTCTGATATTAGTTTATCGCTGCTGAGTGAAACTGTTGCTGTAACGGCAAATAGCAATGCCTGTTCTGCTCCTGAACAAAGTGTTCCCCAGGGCTCTGATGTTACCATTTCCTCCACCCATGAAGGAACAACCAGATCTGGCCTACCTATTCGCTCCGATGCATCCTTGGCAAAGCAGTCTGAAAAGGTGGCGAAACGTAAGCGGGGTGACACAGTGCTGCCTAATAAAAGATCCAAAACTCAAAATCGGAAAAATACTGAACATTCTGAACCTATGCCCAATATTGATCTATCTGTTCGTACCACAGAGGCCTCGAAGGGCCTCGTACTTAACAATGACTATTGGCTTAGAATGGAACAGTTACTATCTGCGACCTGCCGCCCTATCTGTAACAGACTTGACTCCCTGGAAAATAGACTTACTAATTTGGAATCATTGCTTTCTGCATCGAACAGGGCCAAGGGGCTAGAGGCTGCTAGGGGAACTCATGATAACATTGCTGAGTCCGCCTGGCCTGTTTCCAACCCGCCTAACGCACCGGAAGCTACAACAGAACACCTTACTATACAGAACAAAGCTCAGGCCACGGCTAATGAGCCCCATACTGTCCAGCACTCTCTCCCCCCATCTTTGCCTACAGGGAATCAAGGGACTGGGTTATCCCCGGCTATCGGTAATGTGACTAAGGAACTAAGCGATCCTAAATGTAATGCACACATTTTGACAGGCTCTTTTTCTGCTTCGTTTTCATCTCCATTGAACCTCCCCCCTGAATCTGTTCCGTATGTGGTGGTTCTTGCTGGGGTCCCCCCCTTGAGCCATGGAACCAGAGAATCCCATTTTGATTTAAAGAACAAATGCATGCACTGGCTAAATTGCAATAAACCCCTCCCGAACCAGTGCACTAGCGAGATATTACTCGTAAGAAGGATCAGCTGGGTTGGTCGTAGATCTAAGGATATACCTGGCGACTGTGTAATAATTAATTTTAGGAATCCTAATACTGCTAGATACATCTGCACATATCAGCCTGGTACCCATTTTACACCCCACACAGCAATCAAAGCCCTCCCAGTTACCTATTTCTACCCGGGTCCCCAGAATTCCGGTATGGATGTTTGCAATAGGGGAAGGGTAGATAGTGTGAGAATAGGCAGGGTTGGCCAACCCCCCCTTTGCCCTATCCAAGAAACCCGCCTGTTCGACCGATTTACTTTACCCCCACTTGAAGTCCACCAGCACACTAATAGGTATAGTATCCTTGATCAAGTAGATTGACGCCCAAATGGCAGCGCCCTGCACCCACCCATTGTTCTGGGGGGGCAGTCGGATCTGGGAAAATCGTTAAACGGGCTTGGCCAAGAACCACCAAGTAGGTCAATTATCTTACTTCCACACACTAGTCCAGTTGCTGACCAGTCTCCAGTTATAACCAATCTAAAGCCGAGCTTCTGCTTGCTCTCATGGAATGCGGCAGGTCTGAAGAACAAATTGTTCTGTGAAGAATGGGGCTCATTTATAGACAATTTTGACATCTGTCTAATGCAGGAGACGTGGGCCCTTGAAAATTTCCATAGGGCAGGTTTTGCATCCTTTAACATACTAGCAATAACCAGTGGCAAGGGTAGACCCTCTGGGGGCCTTAGTATCTGGGTGGGGCTTCACTTGGGTGTAACTGCTAGACAACTCGACACCCATTCAGATGACATTCAGTGTGTCCTGCTTGAGCTGCCTAATAACAACTCTTTGGCTCTTCTGAATGTCTACTCTAGACCCTCACAGGGAGGTCGGGAATCCACGGTCATTCAACAGCTCACCACATTTACTTCGTCCCTGGATCCCGGCTACTCTGTGATAGTGGGAGGTGACTTAAACTGCCAACACGAACCACTTAGTGTCTCGGCTCTTGATGATCCAACCGCTGAAAATGAAAATTGGAATATTCCCGACCCCCTGATTCCTATGGTTAAAGCCTGGACTCCCCTGGTCCTCCAAATCTCGGCTTTTGCTCTCTCATTTTCCTTGAGGGCATGCAATGGGAGATTCGACTCTGATAGACCTGGCCGAGCAACTTTCAATAGATCAGGGCACACCTCTATTCTAGACTATATTTTTATCCAAACTCGATCTTGGGATAAGGTTAAAGACTTCATTGTGATCGATCGCGAAGATAGCGACCACAATGCTTTGGTCGTAAAATTCAAACCTGGAAGTTGGGGTATTGGCAGCAGCAGCAATGACCCCGCAGTATCCCTATCTGCGCAACCCTTGATTCTGAGCAATAATGGTCGAAGGGTTAGATGGCCCCGTATTGCTACAAGCCAAAACTCAATTTCAGAGATTTATTGTCTCGCCTTACCCCATCTCATTGAAATGTCTGAGGTTGGCCATAAACGTACCACCATAGAACAGGCGACCGAACCTATAGAACAGGCGATTGAACCCACAGGCATTCACCTTCAGCTAGTGGGAAAACTGTTGGAAGTGTTTTGTTCGCAAGGGAACGCCAGGCTCCATCCGCCTAAAAGACAACTATGGTATTCCGCAGAGTGTCGGAAACTGAAGAGCGAATTGCTTACTGCTATTAAGGCCTCGGATAAAAGTAGGACCAAAATCTTGAGAGTAAGTTATAAACAAACTCTACAAAGGGCTAGAAAGGCATGGGAGGACGAGTTGTGGGAAGAGCTAAGGCTTACCTTCCTGGCTAAAGACTATAAGAGCTTTTGGTCCATTGTGGGCACGGGCAAGAAAGAATCCGGTCCCATCTCATTCCCAAATATATCTGCAGTGGCATGGGAAGCCCACTATGGGGGTCTCTATTCCAGCCCTAATGGCACTGTATCGTCCACATCCACTCTGTCTCACAGACCTGTATGTCAATCTGAAGCCTACTCGGAGATAAAACTAAAGGAGGTGGAAATGGCCATACGCCTGCTGATCCCCGACAAAGCGCCGGGATTGGACAAAATCCCCGGTGACCTTTACCGCTCGGAACCAAAGATATGGGCTCCGTATCTTTGCATTCTATTCAACTCCATCCTGTTGGGTGCTGAACCGCCAGAGTCTTGGCTTGGAGCAGAAATAGTGCCGATATTCAAAAAAGGCTGCCCCTTACAACCTTCCAACTACAGGCCTATCAGCTTAATTGACACCACACAAAAGCTGTTCGGCCGCATAATTCTGGATAGACTACAGTCTTGGGAGTCAGACAATAACATCTTAAGCCCTTTGCAAGCAGTTTTTAGAGAGGGAATCTCCACTGTCGACCAGATCCTTCGACTTCAGATCATATATTGGAAGACCGTAAATTTAGAGGGTGGCAGCCTCTATCTCATCTTTGTTGACCTGAGGTCGGCATTTGACCTGGTACCACGAGAAAATCTGTGGAAGGTACTCCGGGCTCTCAATGTCCCAGAATATCTTGTGGACATTGTGAGTAGACTCCACAGGAACAACTTCACCCAGGTCAGATGTGGAAAACATGGCGACCTGTCCTCCCGTTTCCCTGTTAACCGAGGAGTCCGACAAGGATGCGTGTTGGCACCCACGCTATTCTGTCTTTATATCAATGGGCTCATTAAACATCTGGAAGGGATCCGGGACACAGATGTGCCAAGACTTGCCACGGGCCTGGTGCCAGCGCTGATGTTCGCTGACGACACTCTGTTGTTGTCTCGAACATCAACTGGTATCCAGCGCATCTTGGACGGCTTTGTAGATTTCTGTGCGGAAAGAGGCCTTGAGATCAATTTAGCCAAAACTAAATTTATGATTCTCAATCCCCCCAAGCACACACGTCCAAACCCAGTTCTGAACGGTGTACATCTTGAGCGGGTGACAACGTTCAGTTATCTGGGGATCACGTTACAGGAAAATTTTGGATGGGGGGGCCAAATTGCCAACTCCGCCCTGAAACTTGCTCAAACTACGGGGGGAATTTCACAAGTATTTAGAGGCTTGGTCTCGAAACCGGTGGGACCAGCGATTGAAATTTATAGGACCCAAGTGAGAGCAGCGTCCATCTACGGGGCAGAATTGTGGGGTCACTCCAGAATCTGCAGCCTGACCAGGATCGAAAACTCCTTTATGAGGAGTCTGTTGGGTTTACCCCCCAGCACCCCGCTGATCCCCGTCAGGCTGGATTTTGGCCTAGTACCACTGGAACAAGTGGTAATGTTGCGCCCATTGGTATATTGGAAGCGGCTCTGGTCTAATGCAGAGTTAGCCTCTTACCGGGAGGAACTTCTGGGGGTCTGGCCTCAGTTAAGGCACAAGAACATCCCCTGGCTAAGTTTTGTCAAAGACTCATGTATTAAGATTGGCCTACCAGAATTATGGACCTCCCCGGAGGCTTCGTGCCTGGCCTTACCTAAAGCAAAACTGATCGCACAGGTCAAAAATTACAATCTCACGTGTCTACATGAACATTCTGAGTTGGGGAGGCTGACGATCGAGTTCCTCCAAATTAAAGACACCTACAGGAAGGAGGAATATCTAGACTTGGTCAGCCCACCTGCAGCCAGGAAGCTTTACTGTCAATTCAGATTGGGCTGTTTGCCACTCAGATCGTTTACCTCTAGGTGGGACTCAACTCATAATACATCCTGTCCAGCTTGCGGACACAGTATGGAGGACGAAAAACACGTTCTCTTTTTTTGTCCTACCTACTTCTCTCAAAGAAAACGCTGGGTTAAACCCATTTGTAATAACCTGAGTTTCAGAGAGTGTGAGTATGCACTGAGAGTCCTCAAACATGACACTCACCCCCCTATAGTTTTTGCAGTCTCCCGGTTTCTAAACGCAATGTGGCTAAAGCGTAGGCATTTCTTGTAGTTCTACACTAAGTTTCTTTTGATGACTGAACTTTTGTAATTTTTTTTTTTCCTTTTATAATTGTAAATGTGATTTTAGGTCTTTATTTTAACTGTAATTTGTGATACTATATGTTGCTTTTATGGCCTTTGCTGCCGAAATAAAGACTAATAATGGTAAAAATCAAAACATTCACCCCCAGTCAAGAGATCTGGGTTAAATCCATAATTATTTTGCTCACCATTCCACCCTGGTTTCGACCTGGCCATATGCAATTCAGTCTTGACCCTGTGCCTCAAAGCAACAGTCCAGCCCAAACTGCCAAGCCAGGTCCTCACTGGACCAGAAACAAGCATCTTAGGACCGGTTTCGGGGTTTCTACCCTCAGCAGCCAGGATATCTTGATTCCAGTGGCACAGTGAGCCTGGGACTTACGTCTGGGCATACCCGGCGCACTTAGGGCAAGAAAGCAAAAGACACACAATTGATGGACGGAATGCAGAACAAATCAAAACATTCACCCCCAGTCCAGAGATCTGGGTTAAATCCATCATTCTTTTGCTCACCATGCCACCCCAGTTTAGACCTGGCCATATGCAACTCAGTCTTGACCCTGTGCCTCCTGGGAACAGTCCAGCCCAAACTGCCAAGCCAGGTCCTCCCTGGACCGGAAACAAGCATCCTAGGACCAGTTTTGGGGTTTCACCCCTCATCAGCCAGGATATCTTGCTTCCAGTAGCACAGTGAGCCCGGGACCCACGTCTGGGCTCACCGGGCACACTTATGGCGAGAAAGCAAAAGACATACAAAAGTTGGCAGGGTATGCCCAGACGTGGGTCCCTTGCTCACTTTGTCACTGCTAGCCTGGCTGATTAAGGGTGTTACCCAGAAACCGGTTTTAGGATGCTTGTTTACGGTTCAGGGAAGACATAGCTTGGCATTTCGGACTGTACTGTTCCCATGAGGCACAGGGTCAAGACTGATTTGCATATAGCTGTGTCTGAACTGAGGTGGCGAAGTGAGCTAAAGAATGATGATGTATTGAACCCAGATCTGTGACTGGGGGTGAGTGTCTGAAAAGTTTCAGCGCTCCTTCCATCATCTCTTTGCGTTTGCTTTGTTCGCCCCAAGTTGGCAGGGTATGCCCAGACGTGGGTCGCTTGCTCACTTTGCCACTGGATTCAAGCTAACCTGGCTGATGAAGGGTGTTACCCAGAGACCAGTCCCAGATGCTTGCTTCTGGTTCAGGGAAGACATTGTTTGGTAGTTTGGGCTGGACTGTTCCCATGAGGCACAGGGTCAGACTGATTTGCGTATGGCCATGTCTGAACTGGGGTGGCGGAGTGAGCTAAAGAATGATGATGGATTAAACCCAGATCAGTTGACTGGGGGTGAGTGCTTGCAATGTTCAACACTCCGTCCATCATTTCCTTTGGTTTTGCTTTGTTCGCCCTAAGTTGGCAGGGTATGCCCAGACGTGGGTCTCTTGCTCACTTTGCCACTGGATTCACACTAGCCTGGCTGATGAAAGGTGTTAACCCAAAACCGGTCCCAGGATGCTTGTTTCTGGTTCATGGAAGACCTGGCTTGGCAGTTCGGGCTGGACTGTTCCCATGAGGCACAGAACTGTTCCCATGGCTGATTTACATATAGCTGTGTCTGAACTGAGGTGGCGAAGTGAGCTAAAGAATGATGATGGATTCAACCCAGATCTGCGACTGGGGGTGAGTGCCTGAAAAGTTTCAGCGCTCTGCCCATCTCTTTGTGTTGCCTTTGTTTGCCCAAACGTGGGTACCTTGCTCACTTTGCCACTGGTTTCAAGTTTGCGTGGCTGATGAGGGCTGTTAGCCCGATACGGGTCCCAGGATGCTTGTTTCCAGTTCAGGGAAGACATGGCTTGGCAGTTCGGGCTGGACTGTTGCCATGAGGCTCAAGACTGATTTGCATATAGCTGTGTCTGAACTGAGGTGGCGAAGTGAGCTAACGAATGATGATGGATTCAACCCAGATGTATGACTGGGGGTGAGTTCTGAAAAGTTTCAGCGCTCTGTCCATCATCTCCTTGTGTTTGCTTTGTTATAGGCCCAGCAGGAGTCTCAAATAAGAAAGCCCCGTCCCCGCCTGCACATTGTTACTTGTTGCAGATGGAAAGCAGACACGGTGCAGGTGCTGCTGAAAGTGTCCTGCAACAAGCAGACAAGGTGCAGGTGCTGCTGAAAGTGTCCTGCAACAAGCAGACAAGGTGCAGGTGCTGCTGAAAGTGTCCTGCAACAAGCAGACAAGGTGCAGGTGCTGCTGAAAGTGTCCTGCAACAAGCAGACAAGGTGCAGGGGCTGCTGAAAGTGTCCTGCAACAAGCAGACAAGGTGCAGGCGCTGCTGAAAGTGTCCCAGTGTTTGCAAATTACACCGGGACGAATTCAGCACATTATTCAGAGGGGCCCAAATCCCCGCCTGCACATTGTTACTTGTTGCAGATGGAAAGCAGACAAGGTGCAGGTGCTGCTGAAAGTGTCCTGCAACAAGCAGACAAGGTGCAGGTGCTGCTGAAAGTGTCCTGCAACAAGCAGACAAGGTGCAGGGGCTGCTGAAAGTGTCCTGCAACAAGCAGACAAGGTGCAGGCGCTGCTGAAAGTGTCCTGCAACAAGCAGACAAGGTGCAGGTGCTGCTGAAAGTGTCCTGCAAGCAGACAAGGTGCAGGGGCTGCTGAAAGTGTCCTGCAACAAGCAGACAAGGTGCAGGCGCTGCTGAAAGTGTCCCAGTGTTTGCAAATTACACCGGGACGAATTCAGCACATTATTCAGAGGGGCCCAAATTCTTGGCAGGGTGGACGGCGTTCACCCTGTGAAAAAAGTGGGTGGACACCGTCCCCCCACGTCTACCCCCGACTCGTACCCTGCAGGAGTGGGTACATGACCCACTGAGAGGAGTGAATGAGTGAATGAACGCCCAGCTTCTGAACCTTCCTCGGTCAGGTCAGGCGCCGCCTCAGCATCCTGAGTCCGGCTGCTGTCTGTGGTCGCCTGTCCTCTGGGGCAGCCTCTCCTGTGTTGTGCGCATGCTCGAGGCAGGCACATGGGTGACAAGCACACCCTGCGCTGTGCGATCCCAGCCTCGGACTGCACCTGTCCTAATTGTTGAGGGCCTCTACTGCCCAGTCCATCTATTAATTCCCTCTCCCCCTACATACACCAGTTGAGTGAAGGGCAGAAACTGTGGTTTTTCGATATATTGTATATATTTAAAGTTGAACGCAGTTTATTTTTAAACGTTTTCGCAAGAAACTCTGCAGCTGACAGGGTGATTTGGGCAGTTGGGACGGGGTGCACTAACACCAATACGCGCTGGCCTACCCGTCACACCCCTTAGATGTGGGCCTCTGTTTCTTGGCGTCTTTCCAGAAAGTGTGCGGCTTGCTACGTGCTCTTAATTGTAATGTGAGCTCCCTTGTTAAAGGCCTCCCGGGGCGGTGCTGAGCGGAGTGACGTTTTCAGGACCAGACCCAGGCCCTCTCGCTGGAGACCAGCTAGCGCTGCGTGGGGCTGGGGACCAGCTAGCGCTGCGTGGGGCGAGCAGGCGCTGCTTGCAGAATGGCATATTCCCCTGATGTTCATCACTTGAACGAGGGGCCTCAGAGGACAGCGGCGGAGGGAGGGGCGGCCCTGTCAGCCTCACTGAGAGCGGGATGTATTTAAGGACTCTTCCTGGAAAACCGATCCTGCCCTAGTTACAGAGCTGCAGTTCTGGGAATCCGGCGGTGCAGCCCAGAGCAAGCCCTGCTGCCGGAGGAGTGGGGAGGCAGAGGGGAGGACAAAATAAAGGAGGAGAGAGGAGGGTAGAAAGGGATTGGATAGAATAATTTAAAGGAATGATGAGGAAGAGGAGAAATGAAATGAAGAAAGTGGGCAAAGAAACCACTGGGACAGGGGAGATGGAGAGAGTGACATCGGAAGAGTGAGAGGGGAGGGAGGGAGGGAGGCAGTGGAAGAAACAGAAACTCAGCGAGGGGAGTTCGCTAGTAAAGGGGTGGGAGCAGGGGTGAAATAGCGGGGGTTTGAATTGAAGGAGAAATGGCAAGAAAGAAAGAGAGAGAGAGAGACGAAAGAGGGACCATGGAGAGGCGAAGGAAGATACCCAAGAGTGGGGTATACATAATGCTGGGATGTGGGTGATTGGCAACCTTTCGGCCAGACCCTCTTTTGGAAGGGAGGGTGGCCAACCGCCCACAGTGCGCCGCCGCGGGAAGCACATGTGCCACATTCAGGGCCGGACTGGCCGTAGCGGGCACCCGGTGCGCCGCACGGGTGGGGGCCGTTTTAGCTGCAAAATCGGCCCTGGAACAAAATCGTCCGAAAATCGCCCTGGTAAAGAGCTCGGGGGCCGGCAGCACTTTGCCAGGGCCGGTTGTGGTTCCCAGTCCGGCCTTGGCCACATTTTGCCACTCACAAGTCAAGCAAGAGAGGAGGGTTGGGGGTGCAAGGCAGGGCACCTGGGGCTAGACGGTGCGCCGCTCCAGAGGCGTAGCCTCCATTGGTGCAGCAGGTGCAGTGGCACCCAGGCCCAGCTAACTGAGGGGCCTACAAAACCGTGATTATTTCTCTGTTTCACAGTTCAAACTGCGTCCAGGAGGCCCGCTTCCTGCCTTGCACTGGGGCACATGACACACTGCGCAGAACTCACTTTTTGAGCCCGACGTGAGCTATGGAAGAGGTGCCTGAAGGAGTGGGGGCGGGCACAGCACAGGAGGGGCCCACACAATGCACCTCCAGGGGCAGGCTTAGCTATGGAGGTACAGTTACAGAATACGGTCTGCCTTTAAACAGCCCTGGGTGTGTGTAGTATGATTGAGCGCCGGGCCTGCAGTGCGTGTCTCTCCCATCAAGCCTGCTCGAATGTGCTCACATGTTGTCATGCGAATGGACAGGCAGAGTGAGAGTTTGCTGAAGATCAAACAGTTTTTGAATGGAGACTTGAAACTGCAACACAAAACTATGTGCTCCAGAGACTGTATATTTACCACCATAAAAATGCGATTTGACGACTGTATGATGACACCGGGTACTGTCTCCCTTCCTATGAAAATATCTCTCTCAGTCCTCTTTTTAACCACACAGATAGTAGAAGTTTATATAAACATTCTAAATGCAACCAATGCTGCTAAACAAGTGAGAAGAGAAATGCGTTGTTTAAAAAAAATGATTGCCTAAGAACACGCAATTTGAATAAATGTGGTTGGGGCGGAATTAAAAACCACGTTTCCAATTAACCTACTAGACCACGACTGGGGCGTCAGTAGGTAATGCTTCCGAGGTAAATAGGTATTTGTGATAAATTACCCTATTGTTGTAAACGGGGTGAAATAAGTTTGCAGAGGGAGAAAGGTTTGCAGGAAAGGCCAGGTCACCGAGGTTCATAGAAAGCATTTGTCTTGTCGGAAGAGGCAAAATGACTCCAAAACGATGGCATGCTCCAGAGGAGTTAAGACTAATGTCTTTCTGAGCACTGGGCACTGACCCTGTTTGATGAACAGTGGCATTGGCCGCATGTGATTGGCTGTAATGAGAGGGGTTTTGCAACTTTATCCTACCCTACTCTGTTCTGCTAGGGGATCATTATTGCTGCAAAGGTTTTTTGGAATCCAAGTAAAATAATATTTTGCCATCTGGGCGTTTCCTTTTAACTAGAACAAGGCTTCTTTCAAGGTCATTTGCTGCATCTCGATCCCTCTTTTGGCTTCCTGTGTGCTCTTAGGGCATCTGCCTTCATGCAGCCTCCTTCAGGCGTTGGTACATTTGAGTAATCCCATCTCTTAAAGAAGGTGCCATTCCCATGTTGGGTCAGAGCTGAGTAGTCTCACCATTGACCATCCGCACATAGGCGAGCAGGTCTGTCCTCCTAAAGAGTGCCCCCCAATGCAGTGCATGGACTGTGCTGTGACGCGTCCATGCCAGGAAGGCACATCAGTGCCCCTACTGATATTTCCATAGTCCTGTGGAAGCATCACCAATGGTAAATCTACAACTACATGTGAGTTTGCATCTCCGTGGGTTTTTGTTCCTAAAAGGGATGCATTTTTATAGACATATTTCAAATGTGATCCCTTGGTTAGGCACGCCTCCTACACCCAATGTGACATCTTATTACTGCATGTGCTCTACATACGAAGGGATTCTGAATCCAAATGTGAAATCAAACGCCTCATGACTTTGCAAAGAAATGTGTTTCCGCACCCTTATCTGATTATTGTTGATAAATGTGTTTGCACTTTAGAGAGTCTCCACACTCTTGTAGGTTACACCTTAATGTGATTTGTGCACTTAAATGTTTTCACCCTCCTGCTGGGTTTGCACACGCCTGGTTATGTTGCACCAAAGAGCATTTTACCCCTAAATATGAATTTGTACTGAAGTTGGATTTTGACCCTTAATGTGATACCATAACCCTTGTTACTTTCACCTGCGTGCCTTTGCACCTAAATGTTATTATTCTACTCCTAAACATTTTTCACCATAGTGCTGAGATTGCACTGAGGGTGATTTTGCACCACACTGTGCTGTCACCCAAAGCAAGCTCATAGTGATGCACACCATTTACACCTGATGTAATAACTTCCTACCACATACTGCAGCAGTCCCATACTGAATTTGATTTTCCAGTTCAATACCCTACACATTCTTTGTAAATATTACTAGGAGACCAAATCGAAAATAAAGATGTGCTCAGATGAGCCCCACAATGCACATAATACCCAACAAAGATCATATTCTTTGTAGACCTCTTGAAGCAAAGGAGTATTTCGTTTCACCTCATGCTACTGGCTGTTTGGTGTATCATGTGACAGTATCCTCCAACTCAAGGAGTTTTTAAAATTATGCATTAGATTGCGAAAATGCTTGGACCAGTGAAACTCTGTCCTTTCTTTGTGCCTATATTGTTAATGTATTCTTTCCCTTGCATTTGTACCTGGTGAAATGTTTGGCTTTCTGTGATAATGTATTGTATATTTTATGTGTCTTTTATGGTTTGCAAATAACCGAAATAAAGTATTATGATGATGATGGTGTATCATGTGAGGTCTTCATTTGACATATATGAGGGGCTATTTACGCCTATAAATCAATCAATCAATCAATCAATCAGGGAATTGTAAGCGTGCTACTCACCCATGAGGGTCTCAAGGCGCTAAGGGGAGGGGGGGAAATGCAGATCCATTCAGCCGAAGAGCCAGGTCTTGAGCGCCTTCCTGAAGGTGTCCAGGGAGGGGGCGCATCTGATATCTGCTGGTAGTTCGTTCCAGGTCTTGGCTGCAATGTGAGAGAATGATCTTCCGCCTGCTCTGGCTCTGTGGATGCGCGGGATTTCAGCTAGTCCGAGGTTGGCAGATCGGAGGTTTCTATTGGGTACGTGGAAGTTTATTCTGTCGTTGAGGTACTTGGGTCAGTTGTTATGTAGGCATTTGTAGGCGTGAGTGAGGATCTTGAAGGTGACTCTCTTCTCCACGGGGAGCCAGTGCGTAGTAGGGACTTGTTGATGCCAGCGTAGAGAGCGTTCCCATAGTCCAGTCTGCTGGTGATGAGTGCGTGGGTGATTGTCTTCCTTGACTCCAGGGGGATCCATGTGAAGGTCATGGCGTCCTTGTAGGTGGAGTAGCTGTCGGTTGTCTTGGTGTTTCTCCAGTTCTTCAAAGTACACTCAACCACTATACTTTTTGTTAGATTCAATTATTCATCCCCTGTAGTCATTCTAGACAGAAAGCAATCTTTTTTCTACTTTTTACCCAACACTGGCGAATCCAATAGTGCTAATTTTATTCTGATAAACAGCATTTGTGAAGGCAACACTTGTAAACAGCATTTCTGAATGCTTGTGTCAATACTTGTTGGCACTTTAAAGGCCAGACCTATGGCTTTGGCAAAGATTGCCTGAAAGAACGCAATGCTAGGCCCATAAAACACACAAAACACTTATGGGTAAAAAAAAAAGTAAGCAACACATCGCCCTGTATGACGATGGGAAGATAACTATGCATTTGTTTGGTATCACCCTCTGGACTTTTGATACTGATAATACAATTAGCACAATGACGTCGAGAACAGAAAGAGCAGGTTGCATGGACGCAGCATGGACGCAGCACAACTAGTTTGTGCGCATTTGTGCATACCTGTATTTTTATAAGTAATCACTAAAAACCAGACCTGTAGGCTTTGCAATGCTTGTTATAAAGGAGGAAGCACCACTTCAAATGAGGGAGTGATGCAAATGTGTTATTCCAAATACAGGGTACACATGTAGGAAAGTGGACTTTGGTGTGGGGAATGTACTTTTGTAATCCTAGTGTCCTCTCACATCTAACTCTAAAATTCACCTTGAGGCAGCTACTGCACACCCAGAGACAGAAGCCAAGTAGAACAAAAGTATAAAAATAAGGTTTGCCAGCAACCAAACAGTTGATATACAAGAATTGTTTGGCATCTTGTTTGCCTTCCTTTCAAGTGCACCCCCAGTATTATATGTAAAAACCCAGACGACTTGTTAAGCAGGATTTGACATTGCAATGTCAAAAAGAATGCTCAAGCCCCCATTCTGCATATGCTGGGAGGTTAATAGCAGTCAGGTAAGTATTTAACTCTTTTTTCACACCTGGTCAAATACTAGTCCTACGCTGGGAGAACGTGGACGGCAAATGCAAATTAGCCTCCAGGAGTTTAAAGGCAGGGAAAAATAGCTTTCTAAAATGTACATTTCCTTAATAATTATTAAAATCCTACTTCGCCATTGAATTAGATTTCTAAGAACTATTAGAATAGTTGTTTAATCATTTTTCTAGCTAGTCCTATTCCTGAGATATTGTAAATGGATTTTAATCTGTTCTGTGGTTTTGTACATAGGACAGCTAGGCCCGTCACAGTGAAAAATAGCTTTTTCGTGCAAGTCACTATAAGGACATGTTAAATTAAAATTCGACATGTACTACTCTTAAATACCATGCACCATGCCCTGTGGACTACAAGGCATACAGAGGGGTGACTTATTACTATTCAAAAGGGACCTTTTGACCTGTCAAAAGGGTTTAGTTTGACAGTGTAGGAAGGTGGATATCTGACTATGGTTACCCCCAAATTTTTGCCTAGTGTCTAGCTGGTTTTTCGACTTAGTTGGCCTGAGATCCTGCCATTCAGGCTCTCAGGCTATCTGCTCTCTCTGTAAAATGGACTATGCACCCTAGGTGCATAACCAATTGGAAGTGGATCACCCTGTCAGCCCCTGTACCAGTGTACACTAGGTACCCAGGGCATTGGTGTATCTAAGGCCTGCCAGGGGCTGAAGCATGTATTATGCCACCCCAGGCTGGGCCTAACAAATTTGACACAACTGGCTGATCACTCAGCTGGGGTAAGTTGGTGTAACCACCTCTTACTTAGGTGTAGTATACCTATACCTAACCTTAAATGGAACACATGTTAACCTATAAGTCACTCCTATGGCAGGCCTTAACAATCCTGAAGGCAGAGTGCTTGGTTCCATGTGAGATGGTGCTCTGGCATGAGCTGAGCCTGTCTGCAGTGGTCGGAACAACTTCCTTCTACTGTTTCCAGATATCGTCATACCATATACTCTTAAGTGCATTATGAACCTCGCGGTTAAATGCTATCTTTGGTTTGGCTTTATCAAAACATGTCGAGTAAGGTGTCATACGAATTGGAATACTAACCCCTCGCCAATTCTGGCGACGGGGTTAGCATTCCACCCTTCTAGAGGGACACGACATGTACAGTACCTGAAACCCGGGTAAAATCAGACATAGCCTCAGCTCCACAAAATGGATGCTGCCACCACAGACACAAGTCTGCCCTCCTGCTGCTGGGAGTCCTTCCAGCTTGGGAGGTGTGGACAAAGGGTTTCCTGCCAGGGGAGGTGCGTGCACCACCCCAGACAGGATTTTGTGTATTGGTCAGGTAGGGCTTGAAAGAAACCAGACATGCCTGAGGCTCACAAGGAGCCTCGGTGCATATGCCAGTTCAAACCGGTCCTGGGGCACACCAGTCCCGAGCCTGGGGCGAGCTGGACAAAGGATTGGGGGTGTAACCACCCCCCTTCCTGGTCCCACCCTTAGGGAGGGACCTAGCAGGTAGTCCGGCCCCTAGAATCCGCTTAAAGGTAGGAGCTGTGTCCTAAGACTTCAGACATCCTGGAATCAACTTGAAACTAAGAAGAAGACGGGAACTTCGACGCTCTGCCGCACAGAGGACTGAAGCCAATCTCCCCTGTGGTCAGGGAGTGACCACCTTGCTAACGCAAGCACCATCCAGCGAATCAACGTCTGCTTTGCCGCCGCCTCCCGCCGGAGCCCGAGCCCAGAGACTGACAAGACCTGGACCTCCAGACCTCTCACCGCCCGATCCACAGTCCCTGAAAAGAGGAGACCCGTGGAGGCACCGAGACACGTGGAGCCAGCCATCTTGAAACTACCACGACAAGCTGACAAGTGCAACAACCGAGGCTCCCTCCAAGTTGTGCTTTGGGATCTGAGAAGCCCAACCCTCGAGCAGCATCTGCACCAAAAGTGAGCCCTCCAGCATCTCCACGATCTGCGTGGGGCCCTTCTGCATTTTGCCACTCGACGCGCCTAACCGGTTGCTGACCCGCTGGCTAGTGGCCATCTTGGCGACGAACTTCACAAAATACACCACTGGTCTGGTTGCTCCAGACTGGCCCTTGCTCCCCTCCAAAGGAGCAGTCCCTCTGACCTTGCTGGTCAGAACCATCAGCTTTTTTCATCTTCCACAACAATTGCTTTTGCCAAGGCTTGTTTGCTTTGATCAAGTCACCGACACCGCCGACAGCGAGAGCCTGCGTGGGACAGCTCGTGACCCGACTCCTGTACGTCGTCGAGCTTCAGGGACCACGTGGCTGCAGAGACAAGCTACACCTTTCTTCCTGTTTGCACCCGACATCGCCTGGTACCCACCTGGTGCCACGCTGGTCACTGGCTAGTGACTGTGAACACTGTCCCCTCTGCTTACAGGTCTTCAACATCTCCGATCCACTCTTGGATCCACCGCATCTCTTCCGGGGCGACCGCCTGCAGCATCTTTGTCTACAGGCTCCATTGAACAGATAGAAGAAACCCGACGCACTTCGACGCCTATGCACCCGCTTCCTGTGGGTGAGGTAAAGCTGGCACTCCGGTGCCCAAGTGTAGAGAATCATCTCTAGTGTCTGTGTTTCCAATCTTAAGTTCCTAGTCCATCCGGAAGATTCCTTTTGCAGTAACTTTGTACTTTTTACGCACCCATTGAAAACCTATGGGAGCTCGCGTGTGACTATTTGCTCTGCACACGCAACCCGTGGACCTCCTGGTCACTAACTGAAGTTAGCTCCTTGTAGGCCCAGCGATTCTAGAGGCCCTAGGCCTTTTCCCTTTTCTGTTCGTGGTACTTATACCACTATTTTAGTATATGGTTTGAGCGGCCACCAGGGCCTATCCATATAAAGTGCAACTTCTGTGTATTCTACTGTAATCTTGTTTGACGATTTGTGCTCCTGTGCTCATAAAGAGACTAGGGGTTACTTTGAGAAATAAATACATATATATTTTGAATATATATCTGTGTGGTGTCCTTTCATTGGTATAAAAGGGGGTTGCATTTGGTAAAACAGCTGGCTTAACACGCTTCACGAGTTTAGCCTCAAAGACTGCTTAGCCTACGCTACCACTAGGGCAGCTAGTCCGAAAAGGTTGACTTACAACCACACCATAAGGGTTGCTTGGCATGGTACAAGGTGGTCACTTTAACTAGTGAACATCATATACCAGGCCAACTTCTCACATTGGTGAGCAGCGGTTGGATTTGAACTTGCTGTGTTTTACCATTGTAATCTCTTGGTTACCAATTGAAAGATCACATAGGTACCTGTAGGTACATATAAAACAAGATTAGATATACTTAAGTTCTACTGAACTTAGTTGTTGTAGAGCAAAGGGAGTAGCACACCCTGACTACAACTACTAGATAGGTTTAGTAGGTAAACCCAAGTGTAGGCAGATTGCAACACATCCACCCACACTTAAGAGCAATGGCTGGGGCAGAGGGGTCCACTGTACCCATCTCTGTTGAGAGTGACCCCCAGAGGGCACCATCCATCTTTGCTACCCTTAATCAGAATGAGCTCAGGCATTTGGCAACTCTTAGAGGCCTTAAACAGCCCAAGAACCCTACCTCTGCTGAGCTCAGAGAACTCTTACAGAATGATGAAAATCAAAGAGAGCTCAAGAAAGCTTCCCAGTTAGCCCCCTTAGGGACAGGAACAGGAGCCCCCCCTTCTGAAGATGCCACTGAGGTACCCCTTTCCAATAGCCATCCCTTAGATGAACACCATACTACAGAGGAGGAAAGTGAGGGGGATACAGATGTGAGTGAGGATGAAGGGAAAACTAGCCCAGTGCCAAGTGTTATACTTGGCCCAGCTAAACTAAGGCTATTGGGGACTGACAGGGGGTTTACCCCATTGGATCTCCCCAGTGGACTTAACACAGGGCTTGGGAGGCAAAGGAATCGCTCAGGTGAATCCAATGCTTCTCATGGCTCTAGAGGCTCTCAAGGTCACTCCAGGAAAAGGATGACCACCCCTCAGAGGAGGGAACATGAGGCCAGAATGCAGGAAGCCCAGCTGAGGATCAGGAAGCAGGAGCTAGAGGTAGCCCTGATGGAAGAGAAACTGAACAAGGCTAGGCAACCTAGAGAGAGTGGGTCTATACCTACTGGTGGCAGCATTGTCCCTAAGGACAAAGATAGGGTCTTTGACAATAGGAACCTGTCTAAGGTTGTGCCCCCCTACAAAAGTGGGGATGACATCCACAAATGGATGACTGCTCTTGAGAGAGCCTGCAAAGTGCAGCAGGTTCCTGAAGACCAGTGGGCAGCAATCCTCTGGCTCTCCTTTGAAGGAAGAGGCAGAGACAGACTCCTCACTACTAGAGAAGAGGATGTCAGAAATTACAGAGTCCTGAAGAGTGTCCTAGTTGATGGGTTAGGCTTAACCACTGAACAGTACAGGTTAATGTTCAGAGACACCCAGAAGACACAGACTCAGGACTGGTCTGAATATGTGGAATGTGCAACTAAGGCTTTGGAGGGTTGGTTGCTGGGAAGTAAGGTGTCTGATTATACAGGATTGTACAATTTGATGATGAGAGAGCAGATTTTAAGTAATTGTCAAAACCAGCTTCTCCATCAACACCTGGTAGACTCAGATTTGACCTCTCCCCAAGAATTGGGAAAGAGGGCAGATAAATGGGTCAGGACCAGGATCAGGCCTAAAAACCAGGGTGGTGACCAAAAGAAAGATACCACCAAGCCTCAAGAGAAGGGTGGGGATAAAGCAAAAGAGAACTCTTCCTCAGGGCCCCAAAACTCCACACAGGGTGGTGGGTCCCAAGCTCCCTCCTCTACCACAGCTAAAAAGCCCTACTGCCATGAGTGTAAAACTCCTGGGCATTGGAAAACTGACAGCAGTTGCCCAAGGGCTAAAAACAAAACTGTTCCTCCAATTACTCCTGTCACACCACCTATTACTGTCAGCAGTAATCCCCCAGGTGGTGGGAGTGCCCCCAGAAATCTGGGTGGGTTTACTTGGGGAACACAGGGGGACCCTGGCTTAGCCAATTCCCCTGCAGCAACTACTCTTGTCTGTGATGGTGGCATGGGGTTTGCCAACTTCACTGCCTGTCCCAACACTTTGGGTAGGTACAGACAGGAGCCCTACATCAATGGTGCCAAAGCTGAGGCCTACAGAGACACTGGAGCTAGCATCACAATGGTGGCCCATTGGCTAGTTCCCTCTGAGCAGCTTTTGCCTGGTTTCTCCTACCAGGTTACTAACATTGATGGCAGACAGAACAGTCATCCCATGGCAGAGGTGTGTCTCAGCTGGGGAGGTGTCACTGGCCCTAAAAGGGTGGCAGTGTCCCCAACCTTGCCTGTAGACTGCTTACTGGGGAATGACTTAGAACTCTCAGCTTGGGCTGGAGTTGAACAAGACACCCATTCTAAAATGGTAGGCCTTTCACAAAAGGGTAGTGGGGTTGTACCATTCACAACCCCTGTCCAAATAGATTTCCTCCCTGAAAAGGTTGGAAGGGCAGTGGTAGCCACAGCCCAGGCACAGACAGACTTCCCTGTAGAGACTGGCAGAGCTGTGACAGTCACAGCTCAAACACAAACTGAGTGCCCCCCTGAAAAGGTTGGCAAGGCTGTAATGGTCTCAGCCTATACTCAGACTGACATAGGTGTAGTGAAGCCTGAAACTATGGATCACTCCACACAAACAGAGAGTAGTGGGGAGGAAGAAAAGTCTCCCTCTCCCCAGACATTAGGAAAAAGTCAGCCTCCTCAGGGAGCTGACCTTACCCCTTGTGAAGGGACTGCCCCAGAGGTAGCCAGGCCTGGCCTGGCAGAGCCTCTGATGTCAGTGGCCCCTTCCAAGGTGGGACCCAGTCTGGTGCAGGTAGCCTGCCTCTCTCTACCCTGCCTCAGTCAGCCCAGGGCTGCTGAGGTCAGGGAGGCCAGTGGACCCCAGAGGGCCCCTGTCCACAAGAACCCCCCCATCAAAAGAATGAGGATTGCCTGGCTAGTAGCCCTTGCCAGGTGATGGGTAAAAACATTCCTGAGGGATCTCCTTTACAGGTAGTTAGGGACCTCCCCCAGAGGGATTCTGTTGGGCACAGGCAAACCTGGGACCTTAGGGCCCCAAACCTGACCTGTCCCTCCAGTAAGCCCACAAAAGGGACCCAGCCTCCAGCTTTAGGTAGCCAGAGGCTGACCCTGAGAGCACAGTGCAACTCAGTTAAGGAAAGGAAGGCATCCCTGGTGGAGGATGATTGGAGGAAGCTGAGGCCTCACTTTGAGGACACTCACTTCAGCACTCCATCTCAACACCAGCCTTTTACTTTGCCAAGACACACCAAAGGTAGAGATTCCCTATGGTGGAGACCCTCTGATACCCTTAGGGTGAGGGATTGCTTAGTGGACCATGAGACAGGGGGTAACCATGCCAGTGCTGGTTCCTCCTTATAAGGCCACTTGGGCAATATAGGCTTACCTGGTCAAGGTCAGCCTTATCTCCCTTCGTTTGGGGGGGGGGGGGTTGTGTAGGAAGGTGGATATCTGACTATGGTTACCCCCAAATTTTTGCCTAGTGTCTAGCTGGTTTTTCGACTTAGTTGGCCTGAGATCCTGCCATTCAGGCTCTCAGGCTATTTGCTCTCTCTGTAAAATGGACTATGCACCCTAGGTGCATAACCAATTGGAAGTGGATCACCCAGTCAGCCCCTGTACCAGTGTACACTAGGTACCCAGGGCATTGGTGTATCTAAGGCCTGCCAGGGGCTGAAGCATGTATTATGCCACCCCAGGCTGGGCCTAACAAATTTGACACAACTGGCTGATCACTCAGCTGGGGTAAGTTGGTGTAACCACCTCTTACTTAGGTGTAGTATACCTATACCTAACCTTAAATGGAACACATGTTAACCTATAAGTCACTCCTATGGCAGGCCTTAACAATCCTGAAGGCAGAGTGCTTGGTTCCATGTGAGATGGTGCTCTGGCATGAGCTGAGCCTGTCTGCAGTGGTCGGAACAACTTCCTTCTACTGTTTCCAGATATCGTCATACCATATACTCTTAAGTGCATTATGAACCTCGCGGTTAAATGCTATCTTTGGTTTGGCTTTATCAAAACATGTCGAGTAAGGTGTCATACGAATTGGAATACTAACCCCTCGCCAATTCTGGCGACGGGGTTAGCATTCCACCCTTCTAGAGGGACACGACATGTACAGTACCTGAAACCCGGGTAAAATCAGACATAGCCTCAGCTCCACAAAATGGATGCTGCCACCACAGACACAAGTCTGCCCTCCTGCTGCTGGGAGTCCTTCCAGCTTGGGAGGTGTGGACAAAGGGTTTCCTGCCAGGGGAGGTGCGTGCACCACCCCAGACAGGATTTTGTGTATTGGTCAGGTAGGGCTTGAAAGAAACCAGACATGCCTGAGGCTCACAAGGAGCCTCGGTGCATATGCCAGTTCAAACCGGTCCTGGGGCACACCAGTCCCGAGCCTGGGGCGAGCTGGATAAAGGATTGGGGGTGTAACCACCCCCCTTCCTGGTCCCACCCTTAGGGAGGGACCTAGCAGGTAGTCCGGCCCCTAGAATCCGCTTAAAGGTAGGAGCTGTGTCCTAAGACTTCAGACATCCTGGAATCAACTTGAAACTAAGAAGAAGACGGGAACTTCGACGCTCTGCCGCACAGAGGACTGAAGCCAATCTCCCCTGTGGTCAGGGAGTGACCACCTTGCTAACGCAAGCACCATCCAGCGAATCAACGTCTGCTTTGCCGCCGCCTCCCGCCGGAGCCCGAGCCCAGAGACTGACAAGACCTGGACCTCCAGACCTCTCACCGCCCGATTCACAGTCCCTGAAAAGAGGAGACCCGTGGAGGCACCGAGACACGTGGAGCCAGCCATCTTGAAACGACCACAACAAGCTGACAAGTGCAACAACCGAGGCTCCCTCCAAGTTGTGCTTTGGGATCTGAGAAGCCCAACCCTCGAGCAGCATCTGCACCAAAGATGAGCCCTCCAGCATCTCCACGATCTGCGTGGGGCCCTTCTGCATTTTGCCACTCGACGCGCCTAACCGGTTGCTGGCCCGCTGGCTAGTGGCCATCTTGGCGACGAACTTCACGAAATACACCACTGGTCTGATTGCTCCAGACTGGCCCTTGCTCCCCTCCAAAGGAGCAGTCCCTCTGACCTTGCTGGTCAGAACCATCAGCTTATTTCATCTTCCACATCAATTGCTTTTGCCAAGGCTTGTTTGCTTCGATCAAGTCGCCGACACCGCCGACAGCGAGAGCCTGCGTGGGACAGCTCGTGACCTGACTCCTGGACGTCGTCGACCTTCAGGGACCACGTGGCTGCAGAGACAAGCTACACCTTTCTTCCTGTTTGCACCCGACATCGCCTGGTACCCACCTGGTGCCACGCTGGTCACTGGCTAGTGACTGTGAACACTGTCCCCTCTGCTTACAGGTCTTCAACATCTCCGATCCACTCTTGGATCCACCGCATCTCTTCCGGGGCGACCGCCTGCAGCATCTTTGTCTACAGGCTCCATTGAACAGATAGAAGAAACCCGACGCACTTCGACGCCTATGCACCCGCTTCCTGTGGGTGAGGTAAAGCTGGCACTCCGGTGCCCAAGTGTAGAGAATCATCTCTAGTGTCTGTGTTTCCAATCTTAAGTTCCTAGTCCATCCGGAAGATTCCTTTTGCAGTAACTTTGTACTTTTTACGCACCCATTGAAAACCTATGGGAGCTCGCGTGTGACTATTTGCTCTGCACACGCAACCCGTGGACCTCCTGGTCACTAACTGAAGTTAGCTCCTTGTAGGCCCAGCGATTCTAGAGGCCCTAGGCCTTTTCCTTTTTCTGTTCGTGGTACGTATACCACTATTTTAGTATATGGTTTGAGCGGCCACCAGGGCCTATCCATATAAAGTGCAACTTCTGTGTATTCTACTGTAATCTTGTTTGACGATTTGTGCTCCTGTGCTCATAAAGAGACTAGGGGTTACTTTGAGAAATAAATACATATATATTTTGAATATATATCTGTGTGGTGTCCTTTCATTGGTATAAAAGGGGGTTGCATTTGGTAAAACAGCTGGCTTAACACGCTTCACGAGTTTAGCCTCAAAGACTGCTTAGCCTACGCTACCACTAGGGCAGCTAGTCCGAAAAGGTTGACTTACAACCACACCATAAGGGTTGCTTGGCATGGTACAAGGTGGTCACTTTAACTAGTGAACATCATATACCAGGCCAACTTCTCACAGACAGTTTGAACTGCAGCTTTGAAACTGCCTCAGTCAGGCTACAGTGCTAGGCAGGCACCCATGTTTTACACTGTCACTCTAGTGGATGGTATAGTAACTTACTGGCTCTGGGTACATTTAGTACCATATACTCAATGCTGTTAGGTAAGTTAAATATACCAATTGGTGTATTAAATGAATGTGTGCTTTCATGCCCTCACATATTATATACGAACAACAATATCTCAACTGGTATTATTTACAAAACTGGTAAATAGGTATGCACAAAAACTGCGAGAAAGGAAGGTAGGGAGACTCGTAGTTTGGTTAAATGTGCCGGAGGCATCATGTATTGAATGAATACAAGAAAAAATATGAACTTAAAGGGTACTGACAAATTGGGAACAGTTGTAACATCACTGTAAGCAATAAATACGTAAGTTACCCGACAAACTAACAAACTATCTAAACATGGTGATTATCTAAAACAAATATGCAACTACAACGCAATCAGCACACATTACTCCCCATAGGACATCCTTTCCTCCCTCTCTTCATTACTTCCTCAATCCTCATCTCATAACCCTCTCCACACAGCTATTGACCCATGTCTAGCCAAACTATTTCACCCAAACCCCTATTATTACAATCTTTCATGCTGTCTATAACCATTCCCAATCCTATCCACCCCTCTACTTCTCCATAGTTAGCCTCTGCTACCAACTGCTCCTTCCCTAATACCTTCCTCAACACTACCCATTCCTCCCTCAAATTCCATCCACTTTTCTTGCATATATACCCCACATTCATCTCTACACTCAATTCCTACTCTATAACTGTCACCCAAATCCTACACCTCCCACCATCTGCTCACATCCGTAATCACAGCACACACTACCCATATACTTCCCATCTCTGCTAACCCTAGACACATCTCCCCCCAACAATTCGTAACCCTAATCTAAGTGACATATACGGTCAACACCTCATACTTCATCTGTCGTTCACACATCCATCCCAGTCACCAGGAATTTCTAAGACAAACACTAGAAGCAAAACCAAACTGCCTCCCCATAACCCTCTCAAAGCTTTGATCAGGTAATACCTCTAACTCCAAATACCCCAAATAAGCTAATATTGCTATCATCAAGAACAATCACAGATACAATTTCCATCACAAACATCAGTAAAAATCATACTCATAATTCTTTTCACCCACGGCACATCTAATCCTCTGACTAACCCTTTACATACTCGCATCCAGTCTCAATCACTCTCTCGCAAAAACACCAATTGAACAGCACACCACACCTCATCACACAGCCATCCACTCTCACATGACCTCAGTCGCCTAATTTAAAAATATAGAGTTAGATCCTCAGGCTTCCCCTCCACTCTTGACCCACACACCATCCATCATCAACAAATGTTAAAGAAACACAAATACTAGTGCTGTTGCAGGATACGCATCTCCTTACCTACAACATAATGGGTCCCATTGCTACCTCAACATGTCACCAGACAACGATTATCCACTGACATCTTCTTCCAAGACACACAAAGACTCCTAATCACCCCAGCCCACAAACATCCCACTAAGGTGCCAATTCCGATCCGGATCGGAAAGCACTCCGACCAAGCCGGATCCGGAGTGTTTTCCGACGGAGCCGGAGTCCTGCAGTCTGACCGAGCGAGTACGATGCGGCCGTATGCTGCCGGACTCGGTTCGGTCGGACTCCCATAGAAGTCAATGGGAGCCGGTCGTGCGACGTGTACATGGGCTCCCATTGACTGAATGGGTACGTCTCGCGCAAGGGCGCCCCCTGCAGTGGGTACGTGTCGGTGCCATCCGCACCGTACATGCCTGTGTTGGGGGGACCCTTGGGTATCCCCCTGTGTCCGAGTCGTAGGGCTGTGGGAGACAGGGGGTCCGACGAGGACCCCCAAAGGCAACCACCCAGACGGTCTGCGAGCCGGACAGTACGGCTCGCACAGGCTGTCTGACACGTGCATCGTACTGGCTCGGTCGTAAATCGCATCCATTGCATGCCACGGTTAGCTTACGACCGAGACGTACGGAGCGGTTCGGACCCGGAAACAACTCGGTCAGTGAATTTCACGTAGCTCGCATCTTTCTTGCTCGCTCTTACAGCTGTACGAGTCTGGCGGAAAACACGTGTACGGCTCGTAGTTTTTCCGGGCGGATCGCGTTCGGTGCCCTTCCGACCCGGATCAGAATCATCCCCTAAATCTTTACTAAAGGCCTGATTTAGATGCCGCTGGACAGCCCGTCGTTACACACCATGGGTATGGCAAAAATTATTCTGTCCCCATGATGTAGGCACTGCCCGGCAAATTACAAATAACCACCAAGCAGGCAGTCATTCATTAAGCATTTGCAGGACCTGCGGTTACGATGGTCCTGTCAATGCACCTTGCTATTTGGTGGAGGTCTGTACCAGCATGGCGCAACCCTGCACCAAACAGTATTCTGTTTTTACTTTTTTTTTTTAAATCCCAAAACGGGATTTTCTTTTTGAAAATAAAAAAATGTAATGCTCTATCACCATGGGAGTCCTCTCTCATGGACGGGGAGCATTATTTTTTTTTATTGTCCCTCCTGGCAGTGACGGACAGTAAACAAATTAAGTATCTGCCCATCCTGACTGGGCAGGAGGATATGTTTAATTTCTCTAACAGCCCTCAATCCATTGGGCTGTTGAAGAGATTTGGCTATTGCGGCGAGAGAGTAGTCAACGCTGTAGCCGACGGTCTACACGCATTTAAATCGGGCAGGCAGATTTTCATGCTGGCGGTATGTATACTCCCTCACGTCGGAATATACTTACCACCAATATTTAAATCGGGCCCAAGGTCTCCTTGAGTGGGACACTGACAGCCCAGAGAGCCACCTGGCCCATAAACATCTCACCCACCCAATGAGTTTCATTAGCCTCTAAACCGACTGCTGGCTGATCAATGCTCTATCAATGAGCAAAAATAAACACAAAAGAATTGCTTTACAAAGGTAATACACTTTTGAGGAAGTGTAAACTTTTGAGTAAGTTTCCTACTTTTTGATATTTGCAAACCCTGAGTGTAAGTTACTACTAAAAAAAACAGCAGTAAGGCCAGTACTACACATGGCCATCCACTCGTACTACAACACCGTACCATAGAAAATAACGGAGTTAGGTGCTTTAAATAAAACCTCATACGAAATAATGCTAAATCACCTTAAATTATTTCAAACAGTTAATTAATGTTAAAATATATAAATACATATATAAAAATACTTAAATAGTACATAGTTACGATCAAATTATAAACTATTTTAATAACCTATTTTGAATCAAAAAATAAATTAACAATACATTTAATAATAACATAATTACATTAATTTGAATTAATTCAATACATCACTTTCTATAAGTATTAATGCACATTAAAAAAATTCTTTAGGTGAGAAATACTTTTTCAATTTTTCCTAATTTTATATATTTTTCTATTAATGAAAGTTTTAATTCAAAATTGATATAATAGTGCTGTAGCATTATTTTATTTAGTGTTATGTTTACAGTGAATATATCAAATTAATTTGCATTAATATTTAACATACAAAGTCCTTAAATATTTATTTTTGAATTAAAGAAAATAAAAATCTTTATCCTTTAGCATAGGGAGAATCCATAGTTGGGACGGAGATCTCAGCATGGTAAAGGTGATTGAAAAATAAAAAAGTGTATTTAACTCTAAAACAAGTATTACCCTATAATACGCAATAATAGCTTTTACTGACACCTACTTCATGCAAACTTCAGACCGGTCCCTTGCCCACTCCAACCTATGCATCCTTGGTGATGTAAACTTTTGTTTGTCAAACCATAAACCCTTCAACCAAGCATCATTTTACCAGACTTGCTCACTCATAATCTAATCCAGGTTGTCACCTACTCACATAGCAGTCCATACATTATACCCAGTTTTCTGCAACCCAAACACTATAGCAATTCATGAAAACTCTCCACTCACTGGGTCCACTGATCATCTCATCGCCTGCTGACATAAGATCCTTTAGGTATGCTCAACTACTCATCCAATTCACTAGCAACCTATAACTCTGAAATAAACTGAATATGGATGAATTTCAAATTCGTCTAGGCACAAGCACACACGTTGTTACTCCATTTTCATGTTTGATGACCCTTCAAGTTACCTGGATGTAAAGCATCGTCTAATGGCTGCCATTACTATTCGCTCTCTCATTGACCCTGATAGGTAAGTAGTGTGGACAGTTAAATGTTGATCATTTTATTATATTTGTGATTTATGATTAATTTGAAAGCTCTACAATTCTTTATAATTTCATCTTGTCCCTCTTCCTTGGTTAATTGCAACCCCCAGAGGCCCCTCCCTCCTTCATTGGTGTAAAAAGCACTTCAACACCCCATCAGGGGTAACAAGCGCTATATAAATGCAATTCTTTTTCCCTCTTCCATCCCTCTGCTGTCCTTCTGAATCCAAATAACTGACCATCCTACCCACCACTCAAATTACTTTCATAGATTGCGTTACTCCTGAGGCGGAAGCCGGGAGTCTGTAGCTAAGCTAAAATATTTTAAAATTGGTGTATGTGTTTTTAAATACTGCTGATTTGCACATTATTCTCTCTGGCACTCACCGGATCGCGCCGTGCAGCTGATTACTAGCTGACACTGCCTGTCCTCCCATAACGCTGCTTTCGGGGCGCCATTGGCACGCCGAGGGAGACTTCTGCCACGCCCTCCCATTGCTGGCCACGCCCCCTCCACCGAATCGCTTAAAGCGCGCCAAACACTAGCGTCGCTCTAAAGATTGCGTTACTCCTGAGGCGGAAGCCGGGAGTCTGTAGCTAAGCTAAAATATTTTAAAATTGGTGTATGTGTTTTTAAATACTGCTGATTTGCACATTATTCTCTCTGGCACTCACCGGATCGCGCCGTGCAGCTGATTACTAGCTGACACTGCCTGTCCTCCCATAACGCTGCTTTCGGGGCGCCATTGGCACGCCGAGGGAGACTTCTGCCACGCCCTCCCATTGCTGGCCACGCCCCCTCCACCGAATCGCTTAAAGCGTGCCAAACACTAGCGTCGCTCTAAAGATTGCGTTACTCCTGAGGCGGAAGCCGGGAGTCTGTAGCTAAGCTAAAATATTTTAAAATTGGTGTATGTATTTTTAAATACTGCTGATTTGCACATTATTCTCTCTGGCACTCACCGGATCGCGCCGTGCAGCTGATTACTAGCTGACACTGCCTGTCCTCCCATAACGCTGCTTTCGGGGCACCATTGGCACGCCGAGGGAGACTTCTGCCACGCCCTCCCATTGCTGGCCACGCCCCCTCCACCGAATCGCTTAAAGCGCGCCAAACACTAGCGTCGCTTTAAAGATTGCGTTACTCCTGAGGCGGAAGCCGGGAGTCTGTAGCTAAGCTAAAATATTTTAAAATTGGTGTATGTGTTTTTAAATACTGCTGATTTGCACATTATTCTCTCTGGCACTCACCGGATCGCGCCGTGCAGCTGATTACTAGCTGACACTGCCTGTCCTCCCATAACGCTGCTTTCGGGGCGCCATTGGCACGCCGAGGGAGACTTCTGCCACGCCCTCCCATTGCTGGCCACGCCCCCTCCCACGTCATCAGTCGCCACTATAAACCATGTGTCAATATCGGAAGCGCAGCGGACGAGCGCAGCGGGCGCGCCGGTTGCGCGCCGAAGGCGCGCATAAGGCAAGCTCGTCTGCGCTCGTCCGCGCCGAGACCGGGCAAAGGGCCACCCCCTCTGATCCACCACCCCCCCATCCCGCCTCCAGCTCCGTACCAATAACCTACACCTCGGAACAACTCCTCATCATTAACCAAACAATAAGGTCTCCGCACTCCTTACCCAACTTCAACTATAACAATCCTAGGATCGGACCTCGCAAGTGCCCCACCTGTATCGTTACTCCATCTACTCCTCTCCCTACACCTCCCCCACTAGTGAGAACAGCACTTATAAATGTAAGATCCCTGCCGAAACACAAATTTGAAATCGCCGATCTCATAGACTCACAACAGATAGATATTTTATTTATCACCGAGACATGGGGAGACGAGACCTCTGGCCCGGACTTCAGAGATGCCACACCTAACAATTACTGTGTGAGTAAGTTGGACAGACCGATAAGGAAGGGTGGAGGAGTAGCGATTATTTACAAAAACCACCTCAAGGTAACTACAGCAGACACAACCTACCCTGAATGCGAGGCCCTCCTATTCTCGATAGGCCTATCCAGCAAAGCAACATTCAAAGGTATGTTGTTCTACCGCCCCCCAGGATCCAGAGCCAAATTCCTAGCACGCTTGGATCAAATAATCGAGACATCAATTGGATCACCACAGTTTACCATCTTAGGTGATTTCAATTTTCACCTCGAAGTTTTAGAAGACCCAGACACCATAACGCTACTGGGAGATTTAGAGACAGCCGGTCTTATACAAATTGTTAAAAAACCCACGCACAAAGCAGGACATACGTTGGATGGATTATTCACCAACAGCTCTGAAATTTCCATCACTGATATTATTCCTTTAATCTGGACAGATCATTCTGCAATATGTTTCTCTATTCCAACCAAACCCACTTCCCCTCGCTCGTCTCTTCCCCCCCCCACCAAATCCAGAGACTGGAAAAACTTAAATCTTGAACATCTCACTCAGATGATACAGGACAGTCTATTACTTAACGCACATGATCCCATAGCAGCCTCAGATACCTTCACGGAGAATCTGATCGAAGCTTGCAACAAATTAGCACCGTTCAAAACCGTCCATCGTAGTAGAAAACTCCCTTCAGCCCCTTGGTTCTCTGAGTCGCTTAGACTTCAGCGCCAGTACTGCAGAAACCTTGAACGACAGTGGCGCCGTAACTTCAATACGCCTGACAAAATCATTTACAAAGGCGCTCTCTCCAATTATAAAAAACTCATAAAAACAGAGAAAACCACGTATTACACAAACCAAATTAATCAGGCTAAAAACTCCTCAGGGAAACTATTCCAAGTAGTAACATACCTATCTAACCCACCTGCTCCTCAGTCAGAAGGATCTCAAGCACTTTCTGATGCATTAGCCAACTTCTTCGAGGACAAGGTCAGAACCATCTTCAATACGTTCACACCCGACGTTGCGCCCATTCTCTCTGACTCTGGCGTTGATACTGGCCCCACATTCGCAGCTTTCGAACCTACCACCTGTGAATTCATCCAACCCCTGATTGCTCGAACCAAATCTGGTTCACCCCTAGATCCTTGCCCCCCTAGCATCCTCAACCTCATCCCCGAAGTTTTTGCTCCACCACTAACCACCATCTGCAATGCAATGTTTGCATCTGGTGTTTACCCCCCGGTATGGAAAAAAGCAATAATTAAACCACTACTCAAAAAACCCAGCCTAGATCCTCTGCTTCCTGCTAGCTACAGGCCAATCGCCTGCCTCCCATTCCCCGCAAAGATCTTTGAAAAGATCATGAACATCCAGCTGTCAAACTATATTGACCACAACAATCTACTGGATGACACCCAATTTGGGTTTCGACAGGGCCACGGAACAGAGACGGCACTGCTAAAAGCAGCAGATGAGATTAGATACACGATGGATAACGGAGGAGCCGCAGTTCTGATACTCTTGGATCTATCTGCGGCCTTCGACACGGTCGACCATGCCATCTTGATCGACCGTGTCGAGGCCATAGGAGTTACAGACAAAGCAAAAAACCTCCTGGCCTCATTTCTGTCAAACCGTCCGCAAACTGTGAAACTAGGCAATTTCACATCCCAGACCTTCTCCCTGCCATGTGGAGTACCGCAGGGATCCTCGCTAAGTCCGACACTATTCAACATCTATGTGTCGGACCTGGCGAGGGTCATAAAATCCTGCGGAATCTCCCTCACTACCTACGCCGACGACACCCAACTGGTGCTGTCGATATACAATGATGGAATCTCAGTGGCAGCCAATTTCCAAACGGGAATGAAGGCAATAAGCGCCTGGATGTCATCCAACTGTCTTAAACTCAATTCTGATAAGACAGAAGTGATGACATTCGGGAGGCTTCAACCCACCTGGTCCCCACAATGGTGGCCCCACCAGATGGGACAACCCCCAGAACCTGTAACGAAGGTACGTAACCTGGGAGTTATCTTTGATAACAAGCTGTCATTCCAGCAACATGCCAAATCAGTGGTTTCCTCCTCCTTTCACATACTAAAAAGGATAAAAAAATTAATTCCATACCTTCCTCCACATGCAGGCAAAACCCTGGTCAGTACATTAGTATTTTCCAAAACTGACTACTGTAATGCACTGTTACTCAATGCACAACAGAAGGTCCTCAATAAACTGCAAACAGTGCAGAATGCAGCAGCTAGAACTCTGCTATCCATCCCTAAATTTGCATCCGTCTCACCCTACATCCGACAGCTACATTGGCTACCGGTGAGGAGCCGTATCAAATTCAAAGCTTTATGCATAGCATATAAGGCTATTCACGATCATGGACCGCTATTCCTAAGAAGAGCCTTTCGACCGCTCAAACACACAAGAGCCTTGCGCTCATCCTCTGCGCATCTACTCATGGTCCCCCGTACAAAAAGGGCCAATTGGGGTGACAAACGCTTCTCCGTGGCTACTGCCATACTATGGAATACACTTCCTCTTTATATCAAGTGTGCTCCGACCCTTCTCAACTTTAGAAAAAAACTAAAGACATGGTTGTTCCCTGCCTAATCCTCCCTTCCTCCTGAGAGTTCCGCATCCACAGCGCCGAGACACCCTTGGGTATTTGCGCGCTCTAAAAATCGCCAAATAAAATAAATAAATAAATAAAATATTTCCCCTTACTAATTCAACACTAATCCTTTATTGGTTCTGGAGTAGTGTGCTACTCGCCGAAAAAGCGCTTTGACGCCTTGTCTGGGTTAGTAAGCGCTATATAAATGCAAAAACAATACAATACTATACAATAGAATGGGAGAAAATATACTCTGTTATAAAGCTATGTGACTGGATGACTACAGTCTTTGACAAATCAGTACCTCTAAAAACATATAAACAACAAAAGAAACTCTTGGGTTGCTTGTATTCTAGTTTAGAGAGGATCTGGCTTGGCAGTTTAGGCTGGCCGGCCCTAATGATTTGTATATAGCTTGGTCTAATCTGAGGTGGCATGGTGGACAAATAAATAATGGACTGGGATGAGGCACTGAGTAATTACCAAAGGCTGACAGTAATTCAAGCATTACATCCATCACTTGTTGGTATTCTTCACAATTTGGTGGACGACAAACAAATAATACTCAATTTGGAACCCCAAAGACATATGAAACTCAAAAACTGTCTCAAAGCTGCCAACCAATGGATGATAAAGAACTATCTTAAACCAAATGCATGAAAAACAGAAATACTCATTTGTGGTGACTGCAAAAGTTGTGATCCATTAACACTCTAGATGGAAAATCTAGGACCCCCACCGAAAATACGAAAGAAACTCAAACCTATCAAATTGTCATGGACTCTGCCCTCTTAGTAAATGCTCAAATTGACAAACCAACCAAGAGGGCCTGCTACACAATGAAGACACCCCATCACATTTTTCCCATCTTGGATTCCCACATAATGGTTCAAACAACATCACACAAAATTTGATTTAGCAAATGATCCGTAAGGCAGGATTCCTCTCTCAACTCCAAAGGATTCAGAACTCTGCTCAACGATTAATTTTACTTCAAAAGACAAGCACACACATCTCCCATGCCTGGAACAAGTCACACAAAGATCTTCATTCAAATTATTATGTCTCACTCACAAACAATGCACAATAAAGGCCCTACATTTCCCCAGATGAACACTTCGAACATAGGATCTTACAAGCCAGACTTGCACCACAATAAATCATTTAATCTTACAAAAAGGAAACAGTTGGTGGCACACGGTAAGAAAGTTCCCTCTTTTTGCATGGTTGCCTCCACTTTTTGCTAAATACTGATGTACTTTGACCGAGTGTGCCTTGTGTTCCTGCCAAACAGGTACCCAACTCAAGTTCTTTCCCTAAACTGCATTAAAAATAAAACCCAATCGGCAGTCTTTGGCCACAGGTCAGTCCCTTGTAAATGGTACCACAGGTACCAAGGGCACTGTGGCCAGGGAAGGCCTCTAAGGGCTGCAGCACTCATTGTGCCACTCTTAGAGGCCCTGTACCTACACACACACACAATGCCTTTGCAGGCTGCATGTTTTGGTGCAGAACAAAGTAAAGAGTTGACATGGCACACATCCTGTGTGCCATGCCTACAACCCACTGCCCTGGCATAGGTCAGCCACACCTCTAGCTGGGTGCACTATACCAGTGGTGAGGGTACAGGTGCATGAGCCCTGTGCCCCTACAGTGTCTAAGCCAATTCATAGACATTGTAAGTGCAGTAATGTCATTACAAACTCCACAGCACCATGATGGCTTTACTGAAAACTGGGACGTTTGGTATCAAACTTCTCAACACATTAACCCACACTGATGCCAGTGTGGGATTTAATGAAAAATGCACTCAAAAGTCATCTAAGTGATGACCCCTGAAAAACGACCTAATACTAGTGTCCAGGCTGAGTGGCTGCTCGCCATCTGCCACAACCAGACATGTTTCTGAACTGCCTGGGTCGAGAACTTGCTACTCTCAGGGGTCTGAAACAATGCACATCCGGGGATAAGGTGCCAAGCCTCTTCCCCCAGGATGGGCAGGGTCCACGAAGGGCACGCTTCAAAGGCTTGCTGCCTTTGTGAGCTATCCCAGGTCTTTGCTGCTTCCAGCAACTGGCCCCCACCAGTTCTGACCCCCACTTTGGGTGGGAGAATCGGCAAGAAAACCAAGTGGGGAAGGGAGGTATGCCCGCCTTTGCTAACCCCACCCTTCAGGAAGGAGAGGCAAGGTGAAGCACAACTCTCAGTCCCCACCATCTTGCAGATGGAGAGACCCAGCCAACCAGAGTGAGGCATATGCCCCCCATCCCACTGGGGGTGGCATAATAGGAGGTGTACCCACCCCAAGAAAGGGACCCATTGGTCCCATCCTTTACTCACCTGTAAAACCCATAAATCTAGTATTCAGGGGCAACCCTGAACCTTGCGTCCTCAGACAAGAATTGACAAGCAGAAGAGAAGAAGAAGGACCGAAGAACCTGTGCTGAAACTATGAAGAGGAGGACGCCCACTGACTTGGCCCAAGCTCTACCGGCCTGTCCCCACCTCGAACCTGCTCCAGCGAAATCCCAGTATGTCCTGCAGCCAGCAACCTCAAGAACCCGGAGGACCTACCCTGCCTTTCAAGTCAAAGAGTTTGTTTCCCGTGAGCTCCGGATTTGCTCACCCACAAACTCTGGCCAAATCTGCGAGTCTGCACCACTCTGTACTCGATGCCTACGGCCCAAGTTTGTGTAGCCCAACACCACAAGGAGGTCTCCCCGGCAATCCTGACCTGCAATCTGGTGATATTTGACCTGCCTCGAATTTCCATGCGAAGCCTGCTGCCCCTTTCTGGAGGATCCCCCTGCCGCAAGGGGAGCTGGTAAGAAAAACCCGACTCCTAAAGACACCCCTGCACCCGAAGTCCCACGGCCTTGGGTGGCCCAACCGATGGTGTACCAGCATCCCCAGGCATCCCAACTTACCTCTGCAACTGATGGTCACCTCCAGAAGGCCTTCATCTCCGAGCCTGCAGTCTTTGTTACAACTGGAGAATCCCCATTCGAATCAACAGAGCACCCAACGCCAAAACAACACCCTGCACCCAGCCGCCCCTGCGCTGCTCGGGCGTACTTTGGGTGCTAACTCGGATCCCCCTTTGCCATGAGCCTAAAATCAGGAGCTTTGCTCCCACAACCTTGTGGCCTGTTCGTGAGCAGCCACCAACCGCAGGCCCCCTAACCCCATTCGATGACATTGTGCCTCAGCACTCAGAACCCGGCCGCCCTAGTGCCGCTGAGGGTGTTTTGAGATGCCTCTTTCTTTGACACTGGGGGAACACTGGTTCAAACCCCAGAATTGGGAGAAATAGAGAGGGACCCCTTGTGAAAATCAAGGGAATAGGGTACTCTTCCAAGTAACAACTAGCAGTCCCTTGATAACTTAGATATTGACAAAATCTTAAAGGAAAGATCAAGGGAATAGGATACTGTTCCTAATATCACCTAGCAGTCCCTTGATAACACAAGTATTAACAGAATCAATTCACAACATATAATCATTACATACACAGATCAGTTAAAAAGTAGTTTACATTTATTTTATAAAAACATGTAATACATTGTATTTAAAAACCACAGTTCATGATGGTCCCTATTCTATTCTTATCAACACACTTGGTCTGAATCCACAATACAAATGATAACTTTAAAATATATACCACACAATTTAAACGGAAAACATTTCTCACATTTTGGGAAAGCAGTCAGAGGATCAAATATAATGCATTACCCTATTATGAACCCGCATAACAGAGAGAATACAAAAGAAAAGACACTGCAATTTGTCATAAAACACACATCCAATTCAGACAGTTCAAGGGATTATACACTTGTGGGATCTGACTCTATTTATCGCTACAAGTGGATACCCGGTTCTTTGGATTATGTTACTCCTATGCGTCGACGCGTTTCGATGGGCTGTATTTATGCCGCTATCTTTATCAAGACCAGTAATATATGTTTCTCTCTCAATCCACGTTTTATTCAAGATTCCAACTTAATATGTTTTTCTTTCCTATATCCTTATTATTGTGGCCCACTGTCAATGAATGGACGATTCTTGTAGTATATTGGGGATAGATACTTGTCCTTCAATAGTCCCTGTGCCCTGATCTTTTCGTTGGTTCTACTCGTGTTTTACTCATACGTCTTAACTTCAAATTGCGGACACTAATTCTTGTCTGTAGAATTGGCCCGGCTACTATTGTCTGTTATTCATACCTAGTAATGGGTATCATCGGGTAACCTGCATGTAGAGTGTATCCTTTTAAATTGGAAGTCACAGGCTCGTCTTGGATCTGTATACGGACCGGCAATAGATAAAGCGTCCTTGTTACATATCAGTTCCCCTGTTCTTAAAATATACAGGCTGTTGCATCCATGCAGGGATAGTTCCGTGGTGCGGTTTCCAAACCCCAGAATACCAACTCTCACAACCAAGTACTTACCTGTTAACCGTCTTAATACGCGCTCCCTGGTCAAACATCAGCTGGATATCTTTTTACTCTTGCTTACCGACAAAGCTAATATCCTGCTACTGACCGAAACCTGGCTCACCGACGACTCTGTCCCAGATATGTTGGCAGCGCTTCCCCCTGACTACTATATCATCTATGCCAATCGGCGTTCTGGCAAATCAGGAGGGGGAGTCGCAGCTATCATCCATACTAATTTCAGGTTCTGCTCTCTAACGTGTCTCTCTCTCATAGACACCGAGAACATAGTCATAAAATTGGAATCTGCTAACGACTCCTTTGTCTGTGTTCTACTATACAGGCCACCTAATCATATGCCTCACTTCCGCTATCACTTAGCGAACAGATGGCTAAGCTTGTGATTGATCATGCCAAAGTCCTCATAGTGGGTGATTTCAATTATTGGTATAATGACCCCCAGGAAGGGCCACAATCAGTGGAGATGTCTGATCTACTTAGAAACCTAAACTTTACTCAGCAAGTTCTTTCCCCTACCCACCTGAAGGGCCGGATACTTGACCAGATCTGGACGAATGATCTGTCTACCTCCTCTCCTATAGTTAGGCCCTGTATTTGGTCCGACCACCATCTTCTTAAATTCACGCTGCATGACTATCTATTAGGAATATTAATGTGACCGAAGGAGGCCCTGCCAGGAGATGGAATTCCATCAATAAAGAGGACTTTCTTGACACACTATTAAATACAGTCCCACCCCCTGGTAATGATGTTAATACCATGGAAATGAATGTATCCAAATGGTTACTTGACGCTAGTAATAAGCATGCACCATTAAAAAAAGTTAAATTAGCACGTAGCGCGGATGCACAAAGATGGTTTTCCAATGACCTCAAGGCCCAGAAATTGGCCTTACGCCAATTAGAAAGGCAGTGGCGTTTGAAGTATTCCCCTGAAAAAAAACTATTATATACTTCTGCTCAGAAAGACTACAAGAAAAGCATCCTCATCGCCAAAGCTGCCCATTTTTCCAATCGCATTCTCAATTCTAATAAGAATTCTAAAGAAATGTTTACCATAATTGACGAACTATCTAATCCTGAGCGAATTCTTTTGAAGGCCATTCCCTCCCAAGCATTATGTAATTCGCTAAATGATTACTTCATTGATAAAATTATTACTATAAAGGCCAGCATCCCTAACCGCCTCTCCTTACCTGACGCCTGTGTGGCACATCGAAACAATAGGACTCTTAGTTGCTTCCCCATCATCAGTAATGAGATTTTTCAAGATCTGCTAGTAAAAATCAAATCAGGCGCCCCGTCTGACTGCTGCCCCCCCCCCATATACTGAAAGACTGGCTTGCAACTCATTCCGGTCCTGCACTTGCATTACTGAATGAATCTATTTCATCTGGCATAGACCCCGAGCTTTTAAAAAAGCAGTAGTAGTACCTCTCTTGAAAAAATCTGGAGCGGACCCTGCGCTCCTATCCAACTATCGCCCGATCTCTTTGCTACCTTTCTTGGCTAAGGTTCTAGAGGGCCACGTAGCTAAATGCCTCTCCAATTTTCTAGAGGCATCGAAATACTTGGACCCTCATCAGGCTGGTTTTCGGCCAGCCCATTCTACCAAATTCCGTGATCCTAGTGGTAATGGATACCCTACGGGAAAACGCTGATAGAAGTTACTCCCGGGTCCTGGCCCTGTTAGATCTCTCCGCAGCCTTTGACACGGTCGACCATATCATTTTGGCCGACCGTGTCAGACAGGCTGGCGTTCAAGGGACAGCGGCTTGCTGGCTCACCTCCGTCCTGGAGGACCGCTCTCAGGCTGTTCGTCAGGGACAGTTTGTAGCGCCTCCACGCAATACCACCTGTGGGGTCCCACAGGGTTCGGCCCTCTCCCCTCATCTGTTCAATCTCTATATGGCACCCCTGATCCAGTCTCTTAAAGACAGAAACGTGCTGGTCTTCAACTATGCAGATGATCTACAGCTTATTCTCAAGGTTGACAGCGCACACAACTCTGTTATTGACTTCCAGTCCACCATGTTACACATCCAAAGTTGGATGGATCTTAACCATCTCAAATTAAACCCTGGTAAGACAGAGATAGTTCTTACCGGGGATAGCCACAAGTACTGGGGTCCCCACTATTGGCCTCCTGAGCTTGGCTCTCCACCCCTCCCTTCCGCCTCAGCCAAAACCTTAGGAGTCTCTCTGGACAGCGATCTCTCCCTGAAAACTCAGGTTGGAGCGGTTGTGTCCAAGTGCTTTTTTCAAATGCGCAAAATCAGGAAAATACATTGTTTCCTCACTCATGATGCCTTGACTCAGGTCATGATATCCACGGTTCTATCTCACCTGGACTATTCCAACTCTGTGTATTTAGGCATGCCACATTACCTGCTTAAACGTTTACAGATGGTCCAGAACCATGCAGCCTGACTGGTCTACCGACAACCTAAATGGCATTCAGCTTCCCCCCTGTTGAGGAAATTACATTGGCTCCCCATTTCTCAGCGCTGTGCCTTTAAAACGTGGTGCATTATTTTTAAATCCTTGCATGGCATCAGTCCTGAGTTCGTTAATAGCTTGATACTCAGGCACACCCCCACGCGCAACTTAAGGTCTGCCCATCTCTCACTCCTTTCTATCCCGGGTTTCAAACGGGCACGTCAACGAGGCCGCAGATTTGCTTCCCTTGCTCCTAAATTGTGGAATTCCTTCCCACTATAAATACGGTCTTGTACAGACCTTTTGCAATTCAGGAAATCCCTGAAAACGTGGCTATTTGCACACGGTTAGTCTTATGTCTTCTCTGACAGCTTTTCGAGCCTTAGCGCGATGAAGCCACCCGGCGTACGTGTGCTCTATAAATTTTTATTAACATTAACATTAACCGATAACCATATTTTCTCCATAGGAATACGTTGACTTTTTCCTTGAAAATTGTGTGGAGTTGGTTTTTGTATGAGAAGTTGAAAAACTGCAAATAACCAAAAACTGCTTTACTTATCTTTTCTCTAGGAAATGTCCAAGTGTGATAGCTAGGCATATGACACTGAGTAGAAAAAGTAATCCATAAAGTAATCCGTAAAGTCATCAAAAGTAATCTAACAGTAATTTCCACTGTAATGGAAAGCTGTACAAACCTGTAACAAAGACATTTTCATTCAGCTTGCTTGTATTGTTCAACCTGCCTTGAAAAGTACCATTTACCTTAGCTGTAACAGGCTTGCTTGGTTCTAAAAAATAAATATAACTAAGTACTCTTTTTTATACAAACAAATTGGTCTGAGTTCAGTCTTTGCGTGTGTGACATCATTTGCTGATTGAGTGTGTACAACAAATGGTTCACAGTACCCTCTGATAAAGCCTCACTGCTCGCCCACACTACCACAAATATAGAGTAAGGTGCTATCTCCTTTTACCTCTGCCTACCTTTGGGGTTCCACTGGATTCTGTGCACATTATACACCTCATTTTGGTATAGAATATATACAGAGCCAGCTTCCTATGCACACATTTGTCAACAGACTGACAGATTATTGGAATTCCATCCCAGAAAAAACATAAAAGCCACTGACAACCGTCTGGAATTTAGAAGAATAGTTGAGATGTGGCTAATCCTGACTCTGTCTGTCTGTCTGTCTGTCTGTCTGTCTTCCTTTCTTTCTTATTGGGGTTGTGTAAAGCACTATGATATCAAATGGAAAAATATTTTCTTTGGTTTTAGCTACTGAGGACTCGTGACCTCCAACAAGCTTCCTGTGTCATCCTCCGCGAGCAAAGTCTATCTATCGCCTCTTTCTTCTCTCAAACTGGTAATCTCTTGCCTGCGATCTAACAATCTCGTAAACTTCCTTGACCGTACCTATTCAAGGTAATCACACGAACTAATTTACCCCAACCCCGCTTGCGCTGACCGTTGACTCCCTTTGATTCCACCCCAAACGAACTGGAGTAATGCATGAAAGGGTTTCTTCCAGGAAAGCAGAGTAAACTCACTCACCAAAAACATGTTATGAACCACTAACCTTGGGTTCCGCAGCGCATGCTACACACCATGAAGGGCTTCACCCCCTAATCAGGGGCAGTGCCAGAAAGCACTTTATGCAATTACAACTCAATATACATCACAGTTAACATATCATCGATTCATAAAACGCTAAGCTAAAAAATAAAAATATGTAAATATATCATTGATACCGGCGCCTAAACGTTTGTGAAAGTTTTGGAATCAGGTTCACTGACATCCTGATCATGTTGAACTGAGTACAGCCTCTTTTCGGTGAACTTACGTGTAAGCATGTGAGCCCCCTAAAATAACCATAACTCCCCCGCTGGCGCCTTCACACATATACTGAACACTAAACACGTGTCAAAGAAGACTTTCTGCGAGCACCTCAAGCTACACTTATTTGTGACCCCTTTCTGAAAGCAAGCTAGGAGCAACAGATTAACTTTCTGAGCACTCCTTTTGTCGAAGTTGAACCAGGGTCACTTGGGGGGGGGGGGGTAACACTGCAGATTCCAGTTTAACCATTAACCAGGGTGGGGGTTTTGTCTTGCATAAATGGCCATAAAGTGTTAAAGCTGCCTTCTGCATGCAGTTTCCTGGTCACGTGTCAGTAGTTATGAAGGGACTGAAAGTGCAGGCTTCCGGGGAGGTGCACAGCCTGAGACAGATCTCAGTGACAAGTTCAAAAGGCACCGTAGAGCCTTAAAGCCAGCGGGGACACACCTTGGGGCCAGGTGACTCACGGCTCAGTGCACTCGAGGGCCTCATATTTGCTTGGACTTTGGGTATTTATTTGATTTATTTTCGTGTCTTATAGAGCGCCTGAATCACCCCCAGAGGGGTATCTCGGCGCTGCGGCAGTGCTACAGCAAGGACAGGAAGAGGAGTTTTGAGGGCAGTGGCATCTAAGCGCCCTATGAACTATTTACTGCTCACAAAATACTGGTCGCAATTTGTGGCTAGTAACTGCGATCAGGAAAGATTTTTCCGAACCAAGTACTAATAGGTCAGTTCTTAAAAAAAACACCTCATGCATATTAATGAGGCAGGTCACAAACTGCGACCCACTCCGATTCGTTGCCCTCACAGGGATGTTGTCCTGCTGGGGTCAGCAGACCACCCTGTCAGTGATCGTTTCTAAATAAAGAAAACTTTTTTTAAAAATGCTGCTCGGTTTCCTTAACGAAAAACGTGGTGTGCTTAAAGTTTTTAAAGTCTTGGAAGCTTTTTGTAATAGCAGACAGGGGTCACATGCACCACAACTTGCTCCAAACTTTTTTTTTTACCTTTCCTTTCACAAAAGGGAAGAGGTCCCTTAGAGACCCTTCCCTGTTTGGTAATGAGTTGCTACTACTTTTTAGCAATCAGTATGATATTAAACCCCTGTAAGATTGTTTATGGACCCGATTGGCTTGGAAAAGGACTCTTCAGCTTGGTGGAATGCATCCAGTCCTTTACAGGCTGAGGAGGAGCGCAAGCTACATGCCCTCACTTGTGATCAGTGACACAGATCGACAGTGCTGTAGGCATACTGTCAGAGGCGCTCGACACTTAAGGCTGACCCAAAGTCCCGCTATTTTTGAATGATGCACATTATAGTGTGCAAAACATGTGGCAAGACAATTAAAGCTGTCTTGATTGCCACACACGCCCTGACTTGAAATATTTGTTGTGTGGGATGACCACATCGTGCAAAGACAAAGAGCTGTCACTCACAATATGTGCAAAAAGAACACGGCGATGGATGGAATGCTTGAATTATCTCAGCCACTGGCAATCGCTCAGGCCGCAGCTCAACCCATCTTTCTTTCCACCTACGATGCACCTCAGTGTTGACCCAGCCACAAGGCTGGGTCAAAACTGAGGTGGCATGGTGTACAAAATAGCAACGGCCTGAGTTGAGGCCATGAGCAATTACCGGTGGCTGAGATTAATTCAAGCATTCCATCCATCACTTTTTTGTATACTTTAGTGTGTTGGTCTAAGTGGGATGGGTATGCCCAGACGTGGGTCCCATGCACTCAGTGTCACAGAAACCAAGCTATACCTGGTCGAAGAGCCCAAACAAGGGCAAAACCGGTCCCAGGATGCTTGTGTTCCGGTTCACGGACCACCTGACTGGCAGTTCGGGCTGGACTGTTCCCATTGGAGCAGTGTCAAGACTGATTTGTATATGGCTGAGTCCAAACTGAGGCGGTATGGTGACCAAAAGAATAATGGGTTGGGATAATACCCGAGCAATTGCCAGCGGCTGAGATTAATTCAATTGTTCTATCCATCGCTTTCTTCGATACTTAAGTGTCACACACAATAAGAGCAGCAAATATATGAAGTGGACTGGCCCACTGACCCATACAGTAGTGAGTGGTGGAGGGGAAATGTGAATGACAGCTGTATACACCAATAGAGGAACAGGGCTTGCTGAAAGTATATATATATATATATATATATATATATATATATATATATATATATATATATATATATATATGTGTGTGTTCATATAATATTTTAGATTTTTTTTTATTTAAGAAAACAGGTGTCTTGGTTATACAGCTAAATCTGTCTCTACACCCACCAGACTTTTAAAAAAATGTGTACCTAACAATGACAGACGTCAAGACGTCAACATAGGATGCACCGGTGACCCGGAACTGACCTGTAGTTCGTGGGTGCGCAGGAGGTAGCCTTTGACGTAGAGCCAGTAGAGGTTCTGCAGGAAGGAGGGGCCCGGGAGGTCCTCGTAGCTCTTCAGCCCATGCCCCCCTGCAGGGACAGTGGCCCCCGCAGGGGTGGCTTTAGCCCTCCGTGGGCAGCGGCAGACCGTGGGCAGCAGCAAGGTGCGGGGGCTCGAGAGGAGGCGGTGGGTGCGCAGGGCGGCCATGGATGCGCTCGTGCAGGGGCAGTGCCAGGGCGGGCACCGCTCAGGCTTTGCTCTCTGTTTACCGCGTCTGGAATCGGCACTGCCTCCTGCAACACGGCGGCCAAACTCCGCCCGCAGCGACTGGGGGCTGTCGGTGGCACCGGCAGGTACGAGGGACTTTGTTTCACCACCAGCTGCTGCCAGCAAATCTGAGGGTTTTACAGCGAGGCTTTGGAAATAAGATACTCGATGGGAAATAATGAGCGACGCGCGGATTAAAGTGCTTACGAGATGTGAAAAAATACATGATTGGCAAGATGAAGATAAGGAGGAAGGGACTGAACACGAGAATTAGGCAGATGTGGCGTTAGGTCCAGAGCTGTCGACTTTGAAGCTGGGAACCAGGTTCAAGCAGGGCACGAATCCTAAACAAGCATTGGCATAGCCAATAGGTCTCGCTTTTGGGACCTTCTAAGTATTTAGTTATGCAGCACAATATCCTTGGTGCAACAACATCAACTGTTGCATGGCTAAACACTTATAAGGTCCCAAAGGCAAGACCAATTGGCTATGCCAATGCTTGGTGTGGTTGTGTGTGTGGTTGTGTGTGTGTGTGTGGTTGTGCGTGTGTAGGTATGTGTGGTTGTGTGTGTGTGGTTGTGTGTGTGTGGTTGTGTGTGTGTGGTTGTGTGTATGGTTGTGTGTGGGTGTGTGTGTGGATGTGTGGTTGTGTGTGTCTGTGGTTGTGCGTGTGTGGTTGCGTGTGTGTGGCTGTTTGTGTGTGGTTGTGTGTGTGTGTGTGTGGTGTGTGTGGTTGTGTGGTTGTGTGTGGTTGTGTGGTTGTGTGGGTGGGTGTGTGTGTGTGTGGTGTGTGTGTGTGGTTGTGTGTGTGTATGTATGTGTGTGGTTGTGTGTGTGGTTGTGTGTTTGGTTGTGTGTGTGGTTGTATGTGTAGTTGTGTGTGGTTGTGGTTGTGTGTGGTTGTGTGTGTGTTTGTATGTGTGTGTGTGTGGTTGTGTGTGTGGTTGTGTGTGGCTGTGTGTGTGTGTGGGTGTGTGGGTGGTTGTGGTTGTGTGTGTGTGGTTGTGTGTGTATGGTTGTGTGTGTGGTTGTGTGTGGTTGTGTGTGGGGTTGTGTGTGTGTGTGTGGTTGTGTGTGTGGTTGTGTGTGGTTGTGTGTTTGGTTGTGTGTGTGGTTGTGTGTGTGGGTGTGTGTGTGGTTGTGTGTGGTTGTGTGTGTGGTTGTGTGTGTGGTTGTGTGTGGTTGTGTGCGTGTGGTTGTGTGTGTGTATGTGGTTTTGTGTGTAGTTGTGGTTGTGTGCGTGGTTGTTTGTGTGGTTGTGTGTGTGGTTGTGTGTGTGTGGTTGTGGTTATGTGTGGTTGCGTGTGTGTGGTTGTGTGTGTGGTTGTGTGTGTGGTTGTGGTTGTGTGTGTGGTTGTGGGTGTGTGTGTGGATGTGTGGTTGTGTGTGGTTGTGTGTTGTGTGTGTGGTTGTGTGTGGTTGTGTGTGTGTGTGTGTGTCGTTGTGTGTGTGTCGTTGTGTGTGTGTGGTTGTGTGTGTGGGGATGTGTGTGTTGTGTATGTGGTTGTGTGTGTGTGGTTGTGTGGTTGTGTGTGTGTGGTTGTGTGTGTGTGGTTGTGTGTGTGGTTGTATGTGTGGTTGTGTGTGTGGTTGTGGTTGTGTGTGTGGTTGTGTGTGTGGTCCTTGCCGAGACTCGAACCCAGTTCCCCAGATTTGAGGCCCACCGCCCTAGCCCTTACGCCAACTCCTCTCCCCTTATGTGTGCAAGGCCTTTCTGGTTCTATAAATATGGGTCTAATATGATCAAATTATGCACTCTATCATTAATATTTTACATAATTCTAGTATTGATAAACTATTGTTTTGCACTACACCATCAAAAGAGCTTTGCTGCACCATATACATTTATTGTTCATATGTAGATCAGAAAAAATTGAGAAAATAACAAATAAAGGCAGTCTCTGCTTCTAGATAGTGCGTTGTAGAAGGACTGAAGCTTTGTTCTCGGGTAGCTACTATTTTTGGTGTATGAAAGTTTCCCGCTCATGGAGACTAGCACATATCCCTCCGGCAAATGTTCACTTGGAAAAAGCCCTAGGTCTTCCGAATTCCCAAAGGAAGTCATACATTTCAGACATTTCGCCTGAACTGGCTACTCAACCCTTAAATGAATATTAACATAGATACTCCTATGAATAAAAGCCAGCATCATTGCACTTGTTTTCTCTAATTATTCCTCAAACTACCTGCTTTACCTGGTAAATATTTTGTATTATGTTTCTTAAGAAAAAAAATGTTTGTGTTGAATTCGGTGCCTTTTTGTTAAGTATTGGCTGCCATCTTACCATAACTCAGGTCACTGTGATATACAGGAAGAGAAAACTAAAGCAGTCAAAAGGGCAAGCATTGAGCCTGCACAGTAGAGTGGTTTGGGAGCAAACCACTCGCCAACATTCTCCACCAGCCTATTCTGGGAAGGGGATTTCAGGCAAGTGATTCTTGAAAAGCTAAGATTTAATGAGCTTCCTGGAGCAGAGTGGGGACTCTCTTTTTGCTTATTGATGGGGTGTTGCGGCAGAGTTTGCAGCAGAGTTGCAACAGTGTTATGTGCTTGTGCCAGTAGATCTCAATGACACAATAACATGCATCTAACATTTCACCTTAGCATCCACTGTGATCCACTTGAGGGCTTCCCATGCGGAGAGGGTGTGGTCAGACATTCAAAGGTTCAGGCAAACATTGGCATCTTTGTAGTCATGCAGTCACAGGCTTTGGGAGGCCTGTGTAATCACATTGCCATGGTTTAGGTCCTCCATCACTAGGCATTATCTTAGCTGTTCAAAGGGAGTTTTGTCACATAGGGAGAATTTAGTGAGCCATGGAGAGTTGCATGATGCATAATGTTGGGGCAAGCAGGAAGTTTGAGTTAAATACAATCACCTGGATTTTAGGGTGATGTAATGAAAGAATTCTAAACTAGAGGTCCATTTGAATGGAAGAGAGGCACACACAATCATATCTGTTTTTGTTCCATTTAGGGACATAAACAAATTTCATACATCCAATATTAGCTGTACTCGGTTAAGTTTTATTGTCACTCAGTCTTTTTTCCAACAATCTAGATGTATTTGTTGTTGGCACAGAGGTTAGTATATAAGACGGGGGCACATGTAACCGCTAAGCAGTAGCAGAGAGAAAACAGAGCTGGGGGGACACTACTCCGTGATCTGGGGGAGGGGAGATTCTTTAGAATCCAAACACGAATTCTAGAGCCCCCTAGTGTAGTGACTACAAAGATATCCCGAACTAGGGACTCATTAAGATGGCGGGTGGAGGCACCTCCGTGGAGCTGGCGAAAAATGTCATTTTCCGCCCTCCAGCAGCGGTCCTTGCGTCCGCCATGTTACAATGGGCAAACATAGCCCATTTCCCGTCCGCCAATAGAGACCCACCGCCGTGCAGAATGACGTCCCGTCCGCTGTACAAATCAGGATGCCCCAAACAGCCCATCACACCGCAGCAGAGAAACCACCCAACCGGAGACGGCGGAAGCACAACAGCGGAGCATGAAATCAGACTCCCGGTCCCATCCACCCAGTCCAGACCACAATAGATCTAGCTCTACAAGTCTTTCTATTGCTGTACCTGATCCACTACCAGCCAATAATGCCCCATCGGGGACAAAGGCGCAGGTACGCAATCACACAACTCCGCACACAAACACGACACACAACTCCTGGGCTGATATACAGTTCCTGTCCACATCAGATACTCTGGTGGGGACAGGATCACATCCCCAAGTGTACCCACACATGTCCTACCTGTCACAAAATCACCCCTCCGCATCAGGGTCACCCATCAACCGCGAAATCACAGCAATGTCCCAGTCATGTCACCGCAGTGGTGCAGACGCAGGAAAACCTGCACACAATGTAGTAGGCAGGGCCAGCGCTAGGTATGGGCAGTCCGCAAAGATTCACAGGGCCCCACCTCCACCCTTCACACACTACGCCCCCACAGCCATTTGGGGACATGCTGTGTGCTCCTCCTGTGCCCCCCTGTACAATTAACCAGCCAGGTGTACCCAGACCCTGCACCACACACACCAAACAACCAAGGAGCCTGTCTTAGAAGGTGGGAGTGAAGAGGAACACACTGCACATAAGCTCTGGGGCAGGGCATTCCTCCTCCTCTCACCTACCTTCCACTCATGTCAAACAAACTGAGTCCAATAACAAAATGAAAACTCACACTGCTTGTATACAACCACTGATCTGTCCACACTGCCTGTCAAGTCACACACAATCCACACTGCCTGTCAAGTCACACACAAACACCCAAAACTGACACCCAGACACATACTCATACCACAAGGCAGCAGCAATGTAGTACAATAAATGGGCTAGCCAAAAGTGAAGTGGACAGTGCTGGAAAGCCATGGAGCAAGTCCCAAAGCATATGTTCATCACATGCAAGAGAAGGAACGTATCACACCACCCTTAGGCCATCAAATCAGACATGGGTGGCACAGTGACTGGAATCAAACCAAAGTGACCTCTGTGCAACAACACAATACATCAAGGCAAGCCATGCGTAGGCACAGGAATGATAGGTAGTCTCTAAAGTCAAACCGTGATCAGTCACACATCTGTCTAAACTTACTTGACATGTGTATGTCATCAGCACAACACACATGGCTCATTGTCACACTCCCTGACTGCCAAACATAAGTTGGATCCTTCACACATACCCCTCCTCTACCCAACTCACACCTGCAGCACTCAACACCAGTGTTAAACACACAGAATGGTGCAAATGATGTCCTGTCAGTTCACTAACAACCAATCACACTCCCTGGGGTGCATCCACAAACATCACACACACACTCAGGGATGACTGAACCAATGCTGACACAAAAACAATAGCCAAACACAAACCTCACAAACAATATACACAGAAGTACAACAAGCCCACATATGGCCAGCCAAACGGTGGAAAGGCAATGGGACCCCAGACTGAACAGGAGTACACAACATTGTCACTCAGGACCAATGCACAGACACCATACCCCAACACAAACAAGAATTGCATCATCTCAAAACAATCATGAATACAAACTGGGATCAATGGGACAATAAGCTAACACAGAGATACCACACCACCGATCAAGTTAACATGGTGTCATAGTGTACCACAAGCATACACATGCACAATCCTGACAAGTGACAGGTCAAAGATAGGAGGACATAGCACTAGTGTCCACTCAAAACAAGCCCAGAAACAAGAACACACCTTTCTGCATGTGACAGACACACAAGTAATGCACACTACACTTGCAACACACATCAGAATGTATCACATTGCACAAACTACTGACACACAATGTCATGCAAATAGAACATCACACACAGAGCATCTTTCAGCAGAAAGAGTCACCACAGGCCAAACAATGCAAACATCCACAACAAAAACACAGATGCACATGACAATCCATCACATTGCAAACTCAGCTGGACATCAGGGGGATGCACATCAGGCAAGTACAAGGCAAAATACATTCACAGCGCTGCATGCAGGCCAAGAAGTGTGTGCACGCCAACCAAATCAGTAGCACACACATCTCAGTGCCACAACATGTACAACCACAACACAAATCAGCACAGCACACAGACAACATCACACTCAGGAAGGGTACCAGTACCTCAGCAAAAACAAATACAGCTAACCCAACACCCACAGATGCACAACTCAGAGACACCCAGGTGAAAACAACATGACCAGAGGACTGTGCTGCCCAAACAGTTGCACTGCACATGAGCAACCATTACTGCAAACCAGTACAAGAAAATCACACATAACTAATTGGGAAACTTTCCTGAGTGGCACATTGGTCATGTGCACAGAACAGCACCACAAAGCCTAGTGTAACAAAGAATTGGTGGGGAGGCTCACACACTGGCCACCCAAGGGGTAGGTGACATGAGATTGAAGTGGTTTGTACATCAGTAGTGGACAGGTTAGGAGTGTACTGTACACAAACACTTGAAGGAGTCACTCACAATGGGCAGGCATCAGAAGTACAAATAGGGGATGGTACATCCCACATACCATACCTGAGCCAAAAATGGCTCAAGTTACAGCAATGCATGACAAAACTCACCAACATTGTCAGTGTGGCTGAGCAGGTCTACACAGTGAGCACAAACAGTAACAAGACACATGGCTTATCAACAAAACAAAACACAGACTTGGCAGTCACACACTCTACAGACTCACAACTGGCAGCAACAAAAAGTAGGTGTCAACCAGGAGTGCAAGGACACACCAACACACTGCACAGTTCACAACCTACAACTCCTACCTGTGCACACAATCACAAGCACATGGCAGACAATTGAAACAAACAGGCACCCAGCTCCTGGGTCATACATGTCTGCAGTTGGCATTGCAAGAGCACACACACATCAACACTACTGACAAAGTTACCCCCTTCACAGTTCATGACCACTCAAGTGCACACATTCAAATGTCCCCAAGTGACTAGGAAGACAGGCCATCACAAGATGACCATACATCAACACTGCTGTTCACACATCAAGAAAGATCACACAGACATGATGGACCCTGGCCAGGCTGCCTTTAATCCTGTGTATAGAATTCCCCTATGTGCTGGTAGTGCACCCTAACATGACATGTGTACAATTTATCTAACCTGACTATAGAATGATTAGCCTGCTGGTGGCTGTGTGCTGGCTGCTAATGTTTCTGGGACAGGGTAGTCATGCACAGCTACAGGATGTCTATGTTGGTACTGCTCATTGTAATGTAAACTGACGTGTTTTTGCCAATCATTGTTGGCGCTGTCTCAGTCAACACATAAGATGTTAGACACATCACATAGGGGGATTTAATTGACATATGTGCCCTTTCATCTCTCCTAGGAGGCGACCAAATGTGCATCATCCATTCACACTGCTGGCAGACATGGAGGATGAGGACATCATACGTAAATTCTGTCTGGATCAACCTACCCTTCAAGGCCTATGTGCTCTCTTGGAGCCCCATCTGAGGCCTTGCAGAACCTATCCAACTGCTTTGACACCAACGTGTAAGGTGATGGCGGCCCTGCATTTCTTTGCTATGGGATCATTCCAGTACACGGTGTCCACCGCAGGTGGGATGTTGCAACCTATGTTCAGCATGGTGCTATGTGATGTCCTGTCCGCTATGATGACCTACAAGGACAGATACATCCATTTCCCCAGGTGGCATGAATTGGCGACTGTGAAAGGTGATTTTTATGTCCTTGACCACATCCCTAATGTTGTTGGTTCCATTGACTGCACACATGTTGGCCTGGTTCCACCACAGGCATGTGAGCACATCTACAGGAACAGGAAGCATTTCCATTCCATTGATGTGCAAGTGGTATTCCGGGCGGATATGATAATCTCCCATGTCTGTGCAAAATTTCCAGGATCAGCCTATGACTCCTACATCCTGCGTAACAGCATCGTACCACAGCTGATGGCAAATCTGCATCCAAAGCGTGCATGGATTGTGGGTGAGTACGCAGAGTGAAGTAGTGTGCTGCATGTGTGACATGCTGTTCTCAGCTACTGTTTATCCTACAAAATTGGTCTGTGTATCTCACACCTAGGGGACTCTGCATAACTCACCGGCCTTGGTTGCTGAGCCCACCGAGGAATCCCAGGACCCCGAGTGATGTCCACTACAATGATGCCCATGGCAGGACCCGCCGTGGGGTTGAGCGTACTTTTGGTCTACTTAAGTCACGATTTTGCTGCCTGGACAAGACCGGAGGTGCACTGATGTACTCTCCCCAAAAGGTATGTCAGATCGTAGTTGCATGCTGCATGCTCCACAGCCTGGCCGTGCGCAAGGAGATCCACCTGCTCCTGGATGATCATGAGCAGCCACGGCCACCGCCTGCAAGCCCACACATGTCCAGTGATGAGGATAGTGGAGAGGAGGAAAGTGTCGACCTGCATCAACAGCTCATCAACCGCTACTTCCCTTGAAGGTGAGTGAAAACGTACAACGGTGCCATTGTCTGTTGATTTTGTTGTTGGTAAAAAGGTCTAGGTGAGCTTTGTGACTGCTGCCTGTTGTTGGCAGTGTGCTGGCTGCTAATGTTTCTGCGACAGGGTGGTCATGCACAGCTCCAGGATGTCTATGTTGGTACTGCTCATTGTAATGTGTGCAGATTTGAGTACCTTGATGACAAGTGTCGTGTAATGGCTGTGTTGCCATCACCTGACAAGTGAATAGTGTTCTCTTGTGTTTTCCTAGGTACCTTCAGCCTCTCAATGCGTCTAGACAATCAGTGCTCCTGGTACCTTGTAAACAGAGTTAACATTGTAGATCCTGTGATAAACATGGAGCTGACACGAAAACATAGGTGTGTAAGGAGTGTTTATTTACAATGGGAATATGTGACAGGGAAGTGAATATTTACAAAATGGTGAAAAGGGAAACAATGAGTTGTCAGTGATGGTAGATGAAACAATCAAGTAGTCACCACATTGATGTGATGACCCAGTCCAACAGACGTATGCCATTAACCTGGCAGTGTGGGTAAGGACAGTCAACAAAGTCAATGGCAAGGTGAACAGGGGTGTCGTCATGGCTGGCTCCTGGACTGGCGTTTGGCTGGTGCTTTGCCACGGGATCCTCCCTGGGATTTCTTTGGACGGCCCCTTGAGCGTTTGGCTGGGGGACCTCTGCTGCGGGCTCAGCGGGGTCTGAGGACTCACCCCAATCTGTGAACTCAGGAGAGGTGGTGGAACTGTCATCCTACGGGCCACAGGACAGAGGTGGAGCTGTTGTTTGGGCCACAGGCCTGTCTCTCAGAACCGCCACAAGCTGACCCAAGAGGTCCACGATTTGACCCATGTGGGTGTCTATGGACCTCAGCAGCAGGCAGAGCTCACAGGAATCTTCAAGAGCCTGCCCCATGTGTCCCTGGGCTCGTTCATAGGCCCCAAGGACTCTGGCGATGTTGGCCAGGGCTTCGGTCCCAGTGTCCGGTTGTGTTTGATGCCCAGTTGCCCTCCCACCTGCCCTGCTGTCCCGGACCTGTGGCATCACCACTCTATGCACCCGCGTACTCTCCGTACCCTCCTCAGATTTTGGGATGGGGTGGTCATCCTCTGAGACAGGGAGTGTGTTGCAGGCAGCACTGGTGGTGGTGGTGGTGGAGGCTGCGCAGGTCGTTACAGCAGGGGTCAGGATAGTTGTTGTTGCTGAGGTGGTGGTGGGGAGGACAGTGGGGTCCTGGGACCTGTTGCACCCTGGCATGCTTGATGGGCTGGCTTCTGGCTCCGCATCCAAGCAATCTAGGGAGTCAGCATCAGAGAGTCCATGTTCCGGGGGTGGAGACTGGCTCTGCAGGTTGGTGTGATCATCTTCTGCTGTCAGTTCTTGGTCACCTGTTGAACAGAGGGGAAATTGTCATTGGAGTGCACCCCTCTAGCTTGGTGTTAGATGTAATTTATTTACTGGTTATACACTACACAGTTTACATTGATATCACAGTGTATGTCTGCACAGTACTGTGCATCATGACATGATGTGGAGGTACATACATTACTTGTCCATGGTGTGACATGTCAATGGATACTATGCACCACGTGCAGATTTTGTGATTACAAGGACATGTTGTCATCTAACGACTAGCAGCACAACAACTTTATGTGAAGCATCTTTGTTGATTACTCTGCTTGGAAGACTTTACATCTGAGCATGAACTAGACATTGTGATCTCATGCATACCTTTGTCATGTCATGTGCTTTGCTTTCTTTTTACTACAGACCATGCTTGTTTTGTTTTCATATGGGCCTTAATGCTCTGCCCCCTTGGCACTTACTGATAGCATTCAGTGCTGTGCATGATTGTGCCCTGAATTTCTTAGACATGTGATTTGGTGAGTCACACTTTGGTTTCTGTGACAGTTACTTACGCTTAGCTGTCTGCACACTGGAAGTCGCAATTGGATCTATGCCAAGTTTGGTGGGATGTGAGGGCTGGTGTGGTCATATGGCTCCATGCTTTTAGAGAGAAAAGGCGGGGTGTATGCACTGTCTACTTACCTGTTCTGTGGTACATTTGGGGGGATTTTTTGACACATCTTTCTGAGTGTGTGGTGGAGTGTTCCTTCTTGCTCAGCTTTAGTACAAGGGTGCCTGGTGGGAGTTGTAGTGCTGGCTTCATAACCAACAACCCCCCTCCCTGTTAAGATGGTTCCCTCCCTGTAAAGTTGAGCAGAGGGAGGGAATGGGTTACTGTAGTATCTTCATGTAAGGTTATTACTGTTCTCCTGTATCTTGTAACTAGCTGCTCAGCCAGTGTGAGAGTTCCATGTGGATTGTTGACATGACTGGAATGTTGGAGGTTGGTGTGGTGTAAGACAGTTGAGAGGATGGGCTGAGCAGCTAGCAGGCTGCTCCTGGTGGGGCTATTCTATGGACTTAATTAACTTAATAAATACGCTTAAGATCTATCCTGGCTACTTCTGCTGTGTCACATCAACCTATGGAACCAGGTCACTTCAATTGGCGACGAGTTGGACTAAAGAAACCGTGCGTGTAACCTGAACAGACTGGTGTGTAACTAAACTGGTGTGACTTGAAGAAATTTGACTTAAAGAAAAGAAACTCCTCTTTTGGCGATTCTACCTGGCAACGTGAGCCCCACCAGTGACCACAACACCGGTCGCCCAAACCTCTGTGTGCCAGGTGGAGTGAGGAGTGGAGCTGCAAGTTGTTCCCTAGTGCAGAACAGAGGTTTGCCTCAGTCCTGTGTCTACTTCAAGGTGTTGTGTCCCAGAGCCTTTTTGTGGATGTCATCGCGACCAAGTTTGGTGTTTTTTGAAGGCTGCTGGCCCATCTGACAGTCGTGTAGGAGAAGTACCTGCAGTCTCTCTGTGTTGGGCCACTTGACGGTCGTGAGGTGAGCGTTTGGGAGCTGTCACCGGAAGAGGTGTCTGGCGATATTTGTAATTTCAGCCAAAGTCAGTACATCTCTTGATACTACGTGTTATTGTGCAGCAGTTTAAATAAAAAAAGAAATGAGGAACCTCCCCCAAGTTGTCAATCTCTGGATGTCTATTTTAGAGCCGAGGTGCTAGCTCAATGTCAGTGGGCACTCTTTAGCATCTACACGATGGTTCATCTACTTTCATCCACTGGAAATGTGTTATCAAGGCAGCCTACAAGAAGCTTCTTTAGCGCATCACGAAGTAAAGTTAACAGTGACTACCTAGACTCATCTCTGCGTGAATTTGGAAGGTGTTTTCCAATCAATGTGATTCCATGTCAGCGCTGTTTTTGTTTTACTCAAGGTATGCAAGGTTGTTTTACTTGTTGGCAAATCTAAGGAGAGACGGCTGTTTCCTACTTAAAAAAGACTTGGTCTCCTTGCCTGCCTCTGGAGAGGGCGATCGGAGTGAGAACATACTGTTTAAAATTTGTTATAAAGCATAATTTGTCTTCCCCACAGTGAATCTGTTAAAAAACTGTTACGCTGCAATTTGAAATCAAATTGCTGCTCGCGCACTTTACCTTGTCGATGGTGTTGCGTGGAGCAGCTGTGGAATCTTTCATGATGTTTTCGTTGCCAGGCCGACCCCAATGCTGCCTCCTGACGCTTTGCAGCAGGAGCATGCCTGGAGCCACCCGGCGTGCGCCTTCTGTGCGTGCCACCATTTTGGAGTTGGAAGCTGCAGGCATACAATATTGCCTGTTAACGTCCGTAGTGCGTGTGTTCCTGCCAACCACTTTGTTTCACTTCAATAAAGTTGATCGCGAGTTGAATCTCTTCAGCAGTGTCGCGATGTTAGTTTCTCCTCAATCAACATGGATTTGTTGTACTTCCAATCACGCACCTCTACAGTCTCAACAAGTTGGTTGCTTTGCCCTCCAAAAGAATTTCGCTGTACTGTCTCTCAAGTAGGTGCATCTACAGTCGCAATGTTTTCGCTTTGGGTTCGTTTTTTAGACACCGTATTTTGAAAAAATGTCTTCAGTGAGAATTATATCTGCTGACTACAACTTCTTTTCTTTCAAGTCCCAGTGTTCTCCGGTTTTCTGAGCGCATCGTATCTGTAGCAAGGAACTTTATTTTGGATTCAAAGTTTTCTGGACCTGCTTTGTCTTTGCATAGGACTGTTTGCGTCCTAGGATCATCTGTCCCTCTTCATTGCAGTGACAGGCACACCAGTGACATTATTTTTGGAAATGTTATACGTACAGAACATATTTCAGTGTGTGGTTGTTCTTTTAAAAAAAAAAAGTGTTGTGTATTTTTTATGACTTAAATGTTGTGTTGTTTCAGATATGGTTTCCCTGCTTAAGGGATGGGAGTGGGTCTTAGTCCCATATATATATATATATTTGTTTTGGGGTTATTCCTTTGTCAAGGTTGGTATGGGTGTCAGCCCCATATCCACGTTATTGGTCTCTACATTTTTTAGTTAACCCTCTCGCTGTTTGGGGTTATGGGGTGTTTTCCCATTTACACAGTTTATAGGGGGTGAGAGTCCCACCTATGTTATCAGTAATGGGTGTTAGTCCCATATTCTTTGTGTTTAGGGGGTGTTAGTCCCACCTATTAAATTGTTAATGGGTGTTAGTCCCATATTCTTAGTGTTTAGGGGGTGTTAGTCCCACCTAGGTCATTGTAATGGGTGTCAGTCCCTTTTACTCTGTTTTAGGGGGTGAGAGTCCTACCTATGTTAATAGTAATGGGTATTTGTCTTTTTTACTAAATTTAAAGGGGGTGTGAGTCCCACCTTGGTCACGTTTGGGTTGGGTCTTAGTCCGATTTCTGTTTTTTGTACATCTGGGTGTTAGACCCATATACTCAGAGTTTAGGGGGTGTTAGTCCCACCTACGTTTTAGTGATGGGTGAGGTCCACCCATTGTATATTTGTTTTGGGAGTCATTCTTCCTGTATGTTTCTTCAATTTCTGGAGTAATTGTAGTTGTTTTCTATTGTGATTCTCTGCGTTTTTATATAAGTATCTTTTGTGGTGTCTACTCAATTTCTGTTTGGGATTTTATCGTTCTTTTCGTGTTTTATTAAAAGAGGAGGTTGGTGTTAGTGAGTGAGTTTAATGTTTTCTTTTCTGTCTTATTATAAGAGGAGGATGGTGATAGTTTATACTTATCTTTTCATCCTTTTTCTTATTCTTTTTCTGCCGTTTATAGTCTGGGTCCCTTTCGTGGAATAGTTTATTCATCTTACCCTTGGGTTTTGGACTATTTATCTTTTGTTTATATTTTGTGTATAGTTGCTTTGAACTTTTAGTATTGTTTGGTGTATTTTCAATTGTAAAGAAGGGAGATATTGTAGTATCTTCATGTAAGGTTATTACTGTTCTCCTGTATCTTGTAACTAGCTGCTCAGCCAGTGTGAGAGTTCCATGTGGAATGTTGACGTGACTGGAATGTTGGAGGTTGGTGTGGTGTGAGACAGTTGAGAGGATGGACTGAGCAGCTAGCAGGCTGCTCCTGGTGGGGCTATTCTATGGACTTAATTAACTTAATAAATACGCTTAAGATCTATCCTGGCTACGTCTGCTGTGTCACATCAACCTATGGAACCAGGTCACTTCAGTTACACATGGCTCTTGAGTGGGGGAGTATTCCATCCTGCTCAGGGGTGAGACAAGAGAGCAAAATATGGCTACCTACCTTATAAGTTTGTTTGGGGATGTACAATGGCAGCCACATGCTTCTGGTTGGGGGTAGTACTCCATCTTGCTCAGCTTTGGGACAAGGGGGCCTGGTGGGAGTTGTAGTGCTGGCCTCCCACCAACACACACTCCTCCCTGTTAAGATGGCTACCTACCTGTAACTTTGATGAGTGAGATTCAATGTCTGACACATGCTTGTGGGTGGGGGGAGTACTTCATCTTGCTCAGCTTTGGGACAAGTGGGGCTGGTGGGAGTTGTAGTGCTGGCTGCCTATCCACAGATACCCCTCCTGTTGAGATGGCTGACTTCCTGTGGAGCAGAGGGAGGGAGTTATGGTTACATAATTCTCTTGGGTGTGGGGAGTGTTCCATCCCGCAGAGCTGTGGGACAGGGGGGCTGGTGAGAGTTGTAGTGCTGGCTGCCTGTACACATGCAACCCAGGGAATGTTGCTAGCTACCTTTGTGGTGGATCAGAGTGAGTGAATGTTGGATCTGTGAGACATATGTTGGAGAGTGTGTGGTGCACATGAATGCATTTGGGCCTAGGAGGTGTAGCTTTGTAGTTGTGCTAGACAGTACATAGCAGTGTGGTGGTAGACATTTGTTTGTACTTACCAGGCTCCCCTCCCCCGGCTATTCCTGTGAGACCCTCTGGATGCAGTATGGCAAGCACCTTCTTCTCCCATACAGTGAATGTTCTTGGTGGAATGGGAGGGCCACCGCCAGTCATCTGAGCCAGCTGACGGTTCTTGTTATTCTTCTGTTTCACCTGCCTCTTGAGTTCATGCCACCGCTTCATGATCTCCTTCTTGGTGCACGGGGTGGTCCCTACTGCATTGCCTTGTTGACTATCCTTCCCCACATTTGTGCTCTGGTGGCTAATGTTGTCTGTTGGACCAGGTTACAAAACAATTGTGGTTCTACTCTGATTATCTCATCTGCCATGACTGACAACTCATTGTCAGTGAATTTGGGCATTTTCTTTTGTGCCATGGTGTGTGATGTGCAAATGGTTTGAGGTGCAGGTGTGAGGGTGTTGGGGGTGATGTAAGTGGTGTGTGTGTGTGTGTGTGTGTGTGTGTTGTTGTGCTGGTGAGATGTGTGGTGGTTTGCCTTTCCTTTGTGCTGTAGGGTTTGGTTCCTTCAGGGCTGGGGTCTTGCAAGGGATTCAGGTCAGGGAAGGGGCTGGTTTTATACTCAGCTATGTGGGTGTGTCAAAATGGTGTATTGCTGTCAGGTGTGTTGTGTGGGTTGTCCTGGGATTTGTATTTTTTTAGTTGTCATGGGGGTGTGTCCTTCGGGTGTGTTAGGTGTATTTGGGGGCTGAGCTAGTTTGATGTGTACACTTGGTGGCCTTGTTGTGTTATTTTTTTTTCCGACCGCCATAATAGTTGCGGAGCGGCTGAGGAGGTGGGTATGCAACAGCCCTGCTCTCCCATTCATCACTGTTGGCGATCGTTCCGCTTTCACCTCAATGGTATCCTAATTGTGCGTGCGGTCACTCTGCTGGCCTTGCGACGGGTTTGGGTTTTTCTGCCACGAATCCGACCGCCACAGACGGATTTTTACCTGCTCTGCCTGCTACCGGCGGTCTTTTGTGGCATCATTCCACCGCAGTCGGATTTTTCTGGTGGTTGATCCTAATCTGACCGCCGGTTTTGCCGCGGTACCTGCGGACGCTTAGGTGCCGATTCCGATCGGGTAAAATTATTTCCCGTACGACTCGTATCCGTATTTTTTTACGTACGAGTCGTACAAGTCCCGTACAAACTGCAAAGTACGATTCGTACCGTAAAAATACATACGAATTGCATCGGGTAAAGTCTACGAGACGTACCCGGACTGATTTACGTACGAGTCGTAAAACTGAAGTCCGAGCGCACAAGTCCGATCCGTACCGGCGTCCCCAATACACAAGAGTATGGAAAACGTCCCGTATGGAGCGAACTTTGTACGACCCCTACCCCGGGTACACTTGTCGTACGGCCCCCCCACCCCACCCGCGCATGTCCACACCGCACCCCCCCACCCCAGCACCTGTGTATGTACGTGCCGTACCCCAGCACCCGCGTATGTATGCGCCGTACTCCCCCACCCCAGCACCCGCGCATGTACGCACCATACTCCAGCACACACGTATGTAAGCATCGTACCCCCACCCCAGCACCCGCATATGTACGCCCCGTACCCCCCACCCCAGCACCCGCATATGTACGCGCCGTACCCCCCCCCACCCCAGCCCCCGCGCATGTACGCACCGTACGCCAGCACACCCGTATGTAAGCACTGTACCCCCACCCCAGCACCCGCGTATGTACACCCCGTACCCCCACCCCAGCCCCGTACTTGGATGCACCGTACCCCAACACCGTACCCCAGCATCGCGTATGTACGAATCGTACAACACCATTGCATATGTGATCACTGTACAACAGCATAGCTATGGACGCACCTTACATACGCGAAAACGACTCGTACTGAACCAGAACACTGTAAAACAGCACAAGGAGGGTCAATTCGACTCGCACAACACCACAAAACACGGAGGAGGAGCCTAGCGCGCAACCAAGATGGCCGCGTAGGTGCGAGGCTCCCGGGGACCTCCGCAACCTCCTACGACTATCCTGAATTTATCCTGTCTCGGATGAGGGGACGGTGTTGATGAGCCTGAGCTGAGGTGGCACCCGTTTCCCGTTTTCAAATCGGACCTCGGACACCGGAGTGAGCACCGATTGAAGTTTGCGGCCTTCTCCTCGCCAGACCCCGGATTTGCGCTGAGGGGTGACCCAGCGACAAAGTGAACAACAGCGGCGGGCCGGGCCTGGAGAGTCGCGTACCCCATACTTTCGCTTTCGCTTTCGCACCCCCCTTGTCGTCTTTGCAGGGCTGGGTCGCGGGGCTCTTGGTGTTAGTGTGGCCTCGCTGGGGGACCCTGCCTGCCCGCCGGCTGTGACCTGCCCCGCCGGCCTGAGGTGGCCCCCCCGGAGCTCGTGGCCCTGATTGTTAGCCCTTTACGACGTGGCTGGTGCGACTGGGAGACTGGTGGCCATGGCCACGAAACAAGATGGCGACCGGGCAAAGACCAAGTCGACCCGGCGTGGCACCGTCCATCAAGTCAACAGTATGGACCGCTATACCCTCCAGAAGGGATCTCCCGGCGGACCGCACAAGTCCCCTGAGGGCCCTCCTGATGCCCCGGACCTGCCGATGGATCTGACTCTACGGGATGTCATGGGCGCCATTGCCGAGATGAAGGCCTCGGTGGGCCAGCGGTTCGACACACTGGCACAGAAGATCGACTCGGTCCTCGTGGATGTTGGCCTGGTGAGGGCCGATCTTTCTAAGACCAACGACCGAGTGGATTCTTTGGCCCACACCGCATCGGGCCTCACGACTGAGGTGGCGGCACTACAAACAGAGGTGCGCCGGCTTGGTCAGGCGAGCGCGCTTATGGATCGGCGCCTGGAGGAATCCGAGAGTCGGGCCCGGAGGAATAACATCCGCATCATCGGGGTGCCCGAGGGACGGGAGGAAGCGGCAGCGGACCTATTTGTGGAGGACCTGATCGCTACCCATCTCTTGGTGGAATGGGAGGGCCACCGCCAGTCATCTGAGCCAGCTGACGGTTCTTGTTATTCTTCTGTTTCACCTGCCTCTTGAGTTCATGCCACCGCTTCATGATCTCCTTCTTGGTGCACGGGGTGGTCCCTACTGCATTGCCTTGTTGACTATCCTTCCCCACATTTGTGCTCTGGTGGCTAATGTTGTCTGTTGGACCAGGTTACAAAACAATTGTGGTTCTACTCTGATTATCTCATCTGCCATGACTGACAACTCATTGTCAGTGAATTTGGGCATTTTCTTTTGTGCCATGGTGTGTGATGTGCAAATGGTTTGAGGTGCAGGTGTGAGGGTGTTGGGGGTGATGTAAGTGGTGTGTGTGTGTGTGTGTGTGTGTGTGTTGTTGTGCTGGTGAGATGTGTGGTGGTTTGCCTTTCCTTTGTGCTGTAGGGTTTGGTTCCTTCAGGGCTGGGGTCTTGCAAGGGATTCAGGTCAGGGAAGGGGCTGGTTTTATACTCAGCTATGTGGGTGTGTCAAAATGGTGTATTGCTGTCAGGTGTGTTGTGTGGGTTGTCCTGGGATTTGTATTTTTTTAGTTGTCATGGGGGTGTGTCCTTCGGGTGTGTTAGGTGTATTTGGGGGCTGAGCTAGTTTGATGTGTACACTTGGTGGCCTTGTTGTGTTATTTTTTTTTCCGACCGCCATAATAGTTGCGGAGCGGCTGAGGAGGTGGGTATGCAACAGCCCTGCTCTCCCATTCATCACTGTTGGCGATCGTTCCGCTTTCACCTCAATGGTATCCTAATTGTGCGTGCGGTCACTCTGCTGGCCTTGCGACGGGTTTGGGTTTTTCTGCCACGAATCCGACCGCCACAGACGGATTTTTACCTGCTCTGCCTGCTACCGGCGGTCTTTTGTGGCATCATTCCACCGCAGTCGGATTTTTCTGGTGGTTGATCCTAATCTGACCGCCGGTTTTGCCGCGGTACCTGCGGACGCTTAGGTGCCGATTCCGATCGGGTAAAATTATTTCCCGTACGACTCGTATCCGTATTTTTTTACGTACGAGTCGTACAAGTCCCGTACAAACTGCAAAGTACGATTCGTACCGTAAAAATACATACGAATTGCATCGGGTAAAGTCTACGAGACGTACCCGGACTGATTTACGTACGAGTCGTAAAACTGAAGTCCGAGCGCACAAGTCCGATCCGTACCGGCGTCCCCAATACACAAGAGTATGGAAAACGTCCCGTATGGAGCGAACTTTGTACGACCCCTACCCCGGGTACACTTGTCGTACGGCCCCCCCACCCCACCCGCGCATGTCCACACCGCACCCCCCCACCCCAGCACCTGTGTATGTACGTGCCGTACCCCAGCACCCGCGTATGTATGCGCCGTACTCCCCCACCCCAGCACCCGCGCATGTACGCACCATACTCCAGCACACACGTATGTAAGCATCGTACCCCCACCCCAGCACCCGCATATGTACGCCCCGTACCCCCCACCCCAGCACCCGCATATGTACGCGCCGTACCCCCCCCCACCCCAGCCCCCGCGCATGTACGCACCGTACGCCAGCACACCCGTATGTAAGCACTGTACCCCCACCCCAGCACCCGCGTATGTACACCCCGTACCCCCACCCCAGCCCCGTACTTGGATGCACCGTACCCCAACACCGTACCCCAGCATCGCGTATGTACGAATCGTACAACACCATTGCATATGTGATCACTGTACAACAGCATAGCTATGGACGCACCTTACATACGCGAAAACGACTCGTACTGAACCAGAACACTGTAAAACAGCACAAGGAGGGTCAATTCGACTCGCACAACACCACAAAACACGGAGGAGGAGCCTAGCGCGCAACCAAGATGGCCGCGTAGGTGCGAGGCTCCCGGGGACCTCCGCAACCTCCTACGACTATCCTGAATTTATCCTGTCTCGGATGAGGGGACGGTGTTGATGAGCCTGAGCTGAGGTGGCACCCGTTTCCCGTTTTCAAATCGGACCTCGGACACCGGAGTGAGCACCGATTGAAGTTTGCGGCCTTCTCCTCGCCAGACCCCGGATTTGCGCTGAGGGGTTACCCAGCGACAAAGTGAACAACAGCGGCGGGCCGGGCCTGGAGAGTCGCGTACCCCATACTTTCGCTTTCGCTTTCGCACCCCCTTGTCGTCTTTGCAGGGCTGGGTCGCGGGGCTCTTGGTGTTAGTGTGGCCTCGCTGGGGGACCCTGCCTGCCCGCCGGCTGTGACCTGCCCCGCCGGCCTGAGGTGGCCCCCCCGGAGCTCGTGGCCCTGATTGTTAGCCCTTTACGACGTGGCTGGTGCGACTGGGAGACTGGTGGCCATGGCCACGAAACAAGATGGCGACCGGGCAAAGACCAAGTCGACCCGGCGTGGCACCGTCCATCAAGTCAACAGTATGGACCGCTATACCCTCCAGAAGGGATCTCCCGGCGGACCGCACAAGTCCCCTGAGGGCCCTCCTGATGCCCCGGACCTGCCGATGGATCTGACTCTACGGGATGTCATGGGCGCCATTGCCGAGATGAAGGCCTCGGTGGGCCAGCGGTTCGACACACTGGCACAGAAGATCGACTCGGTCCTCGTGGATGTTGGCCTGGTGAGGGCCGATCTTTCTAAGACCAACGACCGAGTGGATTCTTTGGCCCACACCGCATCGGGCCTCACGACTGAGGTGGCGGCACTACAAACAGAGGTGCGCCGGCTTGGTCAGGCGAGCGCGCTTATGGATCGGCGCCTGGAGGAATCCGAGAGTCGGGCCCGGAGGAATAACATCCGCATCATCGGGGTGCCCGAGGGACGGGAGGAAGCGGCAGCGGACCTATTTGTGGAGGACCTGATCGCTACCCATCTCCAGCCACGGGGGCTGAGTAAATTCTTCGCCGTGGAGAGGGCCCACAGGGTTCCGGGGGGAAGGCCGAAGGTCGGAGCCCCTCCGCGACCTCTAATTGCCCGGATTTTCAATTTTCGGGACAGGGACGCTATCCTGCAAGCCTCCAGACTGCATGGGCCGGTTAAACTTGACAATATGGAGGTGAACTTTTACCCTGATTTCACCCCAGCGGTCCAGAAGCAGAGACTGAGCTTCCTAGGCGTCAAACGCCGTCTTCGGGACCTCAACCTTAAATACGCTATGCTCTTCCCAGCCAAGCTGCGAGTGGAGGTAGAGGGTCGCACGCACTTTTTTGATCGTCCCGAAGCGGCCGGGGACTGGCTGGACACTCTGTCTGGGGATCGTGATCGAGGGGGCGGGGGGGGCGGCGGGGGAAGAAGGCACGCTGGATCGAGACTGAGGGGTTAATATTAGGCCTCACTCTGGACAAAAATGATGCCACTCTCGCTTAGGCGTCTGTCTGTATAATTTCCCCTCCTATGGAGGTTGTGTGGGGTCTACTGGGGGTTCTCCTTCCTCCTCTAGGGGGTTTAGCTAGTTTTACTGTATATGGGGCGACAGGCACACTGCACGTTGGGGGGGCTGTCCGGGCTCATGCAGGGGTGCAGGGAGGGGGGAGTTTTGTTGGGGCGGGTGGGTAGGGATGGGGTGTGTTTCGTTTTCACCACAAGGCAAAAGTATCATTGTGTTAGCTCTATAGTGCTCTCCGGGGGACGATGGGTGGCTTCTGTCTATGATGGGGGGTAGGGAACTAACTTTGTTGTCCTGGAACGTGAATGGACTGGGGGACAGGATTAAACGTGGTGTGGTCCTGCAGTTCTTGAAGCGAATCTCGCCCGATATAGTTTTTCTGCAGGAGACACACCTCATTGGCAACTCCTTCTGTGCCATGAATCGGCGGGGTTATCGCCTAGTGGCCCATTCGGGCTTCACGTCTGGCTCAAGGGGTGTGGGCATCATGGTTAAGAACTCGCTCCCGTTGGAGATTGATGAGGTGCTCCATGACGACAGGGGACGTTACACGGTCTTGGTGGGAAGACTGGAGGGCAAAGTGGTTGTTTTTGTGTCAGTATACGTCCCGCCGGGGCTGCAGTCGACTACCTTTGCGGACCTGGGGCGCCTCCTCCTTGGCCTCCCGGGGGGGATTCTAGTGGTTGGGGGGGATTTCAATGCGGTGGTTTCCGGGATTGTGGATCGCCACCCCCCTAGGGACCTCCCCGGGCCCAGGCGTGGCTATCTGGCCTCTTGGATACTTTGGGATTGGTGGATTGCTGGCGTTTAAAGCATCCCACGCAGCTCCAGTATACCTTCCATTCGGGGGCCCATGGTAGTCTCTCACGACTGGATTATGTCCTGGTCCCGGCGGCCTATGCTGGGAGGGTGGGAGAGGTGCGCCATTTGGCGCGGGGTATCTCGGACCACTCCCCGCTTTTGTTACACTTTGATGTTTTTCCGAGGGGCGAGGGTAGGGTGGTCCCGATCAATTCCTGGTACCTGCGCGACCCCACCATTCGCGCTGAATTGATTAAATCCCTCCAGCGCTATTTTGATGAGAACGTGGGGTCCGTGCCTTCGGCTATCTCACTGTGGGAGGCATTCAAGACGGTACTCCGAGGTGAGGCCCTGTCCCTGATTTCCCGCGCCCGGAGGTGCGAGAGAGAGGAGGTGACCCGGGTGGAAGCTGAGATAGCCGAGTTGGAGGGTAATTTAGAAGATGAGGTGACGGAGGCCGCATTACATGTTCTCCAACTCAAGCAAGCGGCCTATAGGGCCCTCGTCACGGAGGCGGCCAGGGGCCTCAGTAGAGAGCAACTGGGGAGACTGTATGATGTGGGTGATAAGGCTGGTAAATTGATTGCGTGGCTGGACAGAAAAGAGAGAGCGAGTCGTGTAGTTCCGCTGATTGAGAAAACGGACGGTGTGTGTGTTACTGAGCCGGAAGAAATTGTCTCCTGCTTCGCGGATTATTTCCGTGGGGTGTATTCCCCAGTGCCTTCCCGCTCTGAAGAAGATTCCCGTGCCCTGCTCAGGGATATCGCGCTGCCTTCCCTTTCGGAGGAGGACAGAGTGTCGTTGGACGCCGCTCCAACTTCCGACGAAATCGCCCTCGCCATACGCTCGGTCGCTTCCGGCAAGGCCATGGGTCCTAATGGTCTCCCCATCGAGTTATACAAGTTGCGACCGGATACGCTGGCACCACATCTCCGAGCTATGTTCCTGGCGGCCCACTCGGTGGGCTTCCTCCCGCTGGACCAGCGTCTGGCTACAATCGTGGTTATCCACAAGGAGGGGAGACCTCGGGACCGGGTTACATCCTATCGGCCCATTTCGCTACTGAACGCGGAGCCCAAAATTCTCGCCAAGGTACTGGCCACTCGGCTGGTCGGCGTAGTGGGCGACTTGGTTCACCAGGACCAGTCCGGCTTTATTCCCCATCGCAACACAGCCCTTAACTTGCGGCGTTTGCATGGGGTGCTCGCACGTGTCCCGTTTATACGGGAACCGGCCGTTTTGGCGTCCTTGGACGCCACCATGGCGTTTGACACGCTTGAATGGCCATACATCTGGGCGATGCTTGCGAAGTTTGGCTTTGGCGCGGGATTCATCAGTTGGGTCAAATTGCTGTATTCGGGCCCAATGGCGCAGGTGGTGGTGAACGGTAGAGTATCAGCTCCGTTCGAGTTGGGCCGGGGCACGCGGCAGGGCTGCCCCTTGTCGCCGCTCCTTTTTGCGCTGGCCTTGGAGCCCCTGGCGGAGTGGCTGCGGTGGCATCCTTCAATTCGTAGTCTCCGTTGGACCCCCGAGTATGAGGACCGCGTATCCCTATACGCTGATGACATCCTCTTGTACCTAGCTTCCCCACGTAAATCACTCATAGTACTGGTTGATGTTTTGCATTCATTCGGTCGTAACTCCGGTCTTGTCATCAACTGGGCTAAATCGTGTGTGTACGTTCTCTCCGGGGAGGCTCCTATCCTCCCGCTGGGCTGTCCGATCCAGATCGCCCCGCAGGGATTTAGGTACCTGGGTGTCTTCATTACTCTGGACCCGGAGGCCCGGTATGATCGGAACTTGCTTCCCCCCCTCCAGCGCCTGAAAGAGGATGTCGCGCGCTGGCGGCGCTTGCCGCTTTCGCCGCTCGGCCGGGCGGCATTGTTTAAAATGATGTCGCTGCCGCGTTTCCTGTACGCGTTGCAGAACACTATGGACCTCGTCCCAGCGCGCTACTTCCGTGAGGTGGAGAGTTTGCAGCGCCGCCTGTTCTGGGACGGGAGGCCACGTATCGCCCTGGCGAAGCTTACGCTCCCATGGTATGACGGGGGGATTGCCCTCCCGGATATCAAACGGTACTATTGGGCCTCTCAGCTGGCTGCGATTAATCACGGCCTATACGGGCCCGCCTTAAACCCAGCATTCGAAATGGATAAGATGCTACTCCCGGGTGGGGACTATAATCGAGCGCTCTACTCCAGCGCGCCCGACGCTAGGCTAACGGGCCCCACGCGTGTTATGGGGCGAGTGTGGCACGCGGCTAACGTTGCGATGGGGTGGAAGGATCGTTTGACCCGGGCGTCACCACTATACGCGTCCGAGCAGTTGGGCTCCCTGTGGACCTTGAAGGGCTTCGAGAAGTGGGACATGATAGGCATCAGCAAAGTGGGGGATCTCTGGACGAGGGGAGGATTTAAAACATTCGAGATGTTGCAGACGGAATTCCAGTTGCATGACAGGGAGTACTTTCGGTACTTGCAGATCCGTCATGCACTATGTTCTGTCTTCCCGGACGTTCCCTCCATCCCGGAGTATTCCCCCCTGGAAGATAGAGTGCTGGATGGACACGTTCCGGACAGCACGATCTCACTGATCTACAAAAAGCTGATCAATGATCGCGTGGGATTGCTGACTGCCCTCCGTGAGGCTTGGGTGGCCGATGGACTGGAGCTGGACGACGAGGACTGGACCTCTGCGGTGGCCTCCCCGAAAGAGGTGGCCATACCGGCCCGCCTTCGCTTCGTCCAGCTCAAGATACTCCACAGGGTCTATGTGACGGGGCCAAGGCTCCTGCGTATGGGTTATGCTGTGGACGGATTGTGTAAGCGTGGGTGTGGTGCTTTGGGGACCTTTCTGCATATCTTGTGGGAGTGCCCGGGGGTGGAGCGATTCTGGCGTGGTGTGCATGAGGTCCTGCGAGTGGTTACGCATGTGGCGCTGCTGCCCGAAGCGAGGAGATGCCTGTTGAATGTGTGGGAACCTACCGACTACTCGGCGCCACAGACGTGGTGGGTGACTCTGGGATATATGGTGGCCAAGCGTGATATTGCTCAACTGTGGGGATCCCAGAGGTCCCCGACTGTCTCGGCTTGGAAGGAACATATGGACTGGTGCATGTTTCGGGAAAAGGTGGTGTATGTGGCGAGAGGTAAGCCTGGGATGTGGGTGAAAGTATGGGGCCCCTGGAACGCCTACCGCGGGGGAATCTGTGCTTCGCCGTTATTGCCTGATCCGTCGCCTGCCCCGTCCCCTTAGCCGACTCATCTCCCCGGTACCGGGCATTGAGTTTACCCAGCCCTAGTCCCGATCTCTTCCCCTTCTTGATCTTCCTATGGACTGATAGGGTCCCCCTTCCAGGGGAGCACATGCTGCTATTTCAGATTGTGGATTGCCTTGTGGGTTTGTTTTTTCTGGTTGTTCTTTAAGTTTAAAATGAAACCGTACAGTGGGGTCCGGATGGTGTGGCTATCAACGTTGCTAACTCCTGTGCATCTTCCTTGCCGCAACATGCGTTTTATAAAGTGTATCATATGCTCCTTTTGTCTACTAGCGGCCGGCCGGAAGGTTGTAGGCCCATCTTTGTAATTTTTTTGAGTCTTGTAATAAACGGTTTCAAAAAAAAAAAAAAAAAAAACACCACAAAACACGTCTACAGGACAAAAAACAACTAAAAGACTGACCTGGCACATCCAAACAGTCAAACAGAGGCCCAAACTCACAACCACGTCTTATAACACACCCAACAAAAGTTCAAACCCAGCCACACCCACAAATGGACCAATAAAAAGGGCCCACAATCACAAACCATGAGCCTTTGCAACAGACCCACTGCTGACAGACATCACACACAAACAACTGCACCTATACACCTTAACTTACACACCTTCACACAACCTCCTTCACACAGACCCCCTCTACACATACACACACACCTACACATTCACACCCACACACCCACAACCATCCACACCCACACCCCACACCATGCCCACAGACAAGAGTCCTAAGTTCACAAGGGAGGAGCTGGACATCCTTGTCAACGAAGTCTTCAGAGTCGAGCCACAGCTCTTTGGAACATTGGTCAGACAGACCAGCATATCCCAAAAAACTAGCCAGTGGCAGAGGATCGTCGATCGGGTGAATGCTGTTGCGCCCATCAGAAGGACCAGGAATGAATGTCAAGCCAGGTGGTACGATCTGCGCAGGGCAGTCAAGCGCAAAATGAACGAGGAATACGCCCAGAGTAACATCACAGGAGGTGGGCTGCCCCGCAGACTGGCACATTACCATCCCTGGGAGGAGAAAGTGATTGCCCTGCTTCCGCCGGTGGGAGTACACGGAGGCGAAGGAGTTCAAGAGCCTGGTGAGTACACAAACAACTCACGTAACATGGGGGAAATGGCATCCACACCCCAACTACAACAAATGCACTCACCTAACCCCAAGCCCTCACCTGACACAATCACACTCTAAACAACGCTCATGCCACTAACATGAGTATGCCCCATTCACAAAGCAAGGCCATGCCATGTCCCAGCCTACACAAACCACAAACCCAAGACAGGATGTCCGGGATGCTGGGAGGGTGGGGATCACCAAACATATTGTACAACTCAGAAACAGACACCATTGCCCTCAGCCCATATGGCCCAGGTACATACCCATGCACCATGCGCAATGCACAGGGACTGGCAAAATCCTGACAAGGTAGCTGACACTTGGCCCTGCTGTAGGCAGCACAAGGCCCTCCTGTGACAACTGCAAACTCTAACACAAACACAACAAGCTCAGAAATCTAGGACAGGAACTCACACTCACTGACATGGCAGCATGTGCCATGGTGGGACAGATACATCACCTGGGAGCCCCACTGCCAAATCACACCACACCCACCAGCAGGCACCGTCAATCAATCAACAATCGATCAGGGTACTTGTAAGGCGCGCTACTTACCTGTGAGGGTCTCAAGGTGCTGAGGGGGAGGGGTGGGGGGGTGGCCCACCACTGCTCGAAGAGCCAGGTCTTAAGGAGTCTCCTGAAGGCAAGTAGGTCTTGGGTCAGTCGTAGGTGGGTTGGGAGGGTCTTCCAGGTCTTGGCAGCGAGGTAGGAGAAGGATCTGCTGCAGGCGGGCGTACGTTGGATGCGGGGGACAGCTGTGAGGGCGAGGATGCCGGAGCGGAGCTGGTGGGTGGGGGTGTAGAAGCTGAGTCTGATGTGCAGGTAGGCTTGTCCGGCGGTGTGGAGTGCCTTGTGTGCGTGGCTGAGGAGCTTACAGGTGATCCTCTTGTCGATGTGGAGCCAGTGCAGGTCTCTCAGGAGGGGGGTGATGTGGCTGTGGCGGGGGGCGTTGACGATCAGTTGTGCCGAGGCGTTTCCGAAGCGTTGTAGCCGCCATTGGTGTGTGGATGGGAGTCCTGCATAGAGTGCAGTGGTGTAGTCCAGTCAGCTGCTGATGAGGGCCTGTGTCACTGTTCCACTTGCTTATGTCGGGATCCACCAGTAGATCCGGCGGGGAGTGCGTAGGGTGTCGTAGCAGGAGGAGGAGACGCTGTTGACCTGCTTGGACATGGAGAGGGAGGATGCGAGGATCAATCCAAGGTTGCGTGCGTGTTTGGTGGGTGTCGGTGATGTCCCCAGAGCGATCGCCACCAGGAGTCGTCCCAGGCTGAGGGTGTGGGTCCGAGGATGAGGACCTCCGTCTTGTCCGAGTTCTGTTTCAGAAGGCCGCTCCGCATCAAGTCGGCGATGGCCCTCAGACCCTCGTGGATGTTTGTCTTGGCAGTGTGAGGGTCCTTGGTGAGGGAGAGGATGAGCTGGGTGTCGTCGGCGTAGGAGATGTTTTTGAGGTTCTGGTGGCGGGCCACTTGTGTGAGGGGGGCCATGTGGATGTTGAACAGTGTCGCGCTGAGGGATGATCACTCACCCCTTACACAAGCACACACCCCCGGGGCAGCCAATGGAGTCACACACTCTCACAAGGGACATGTGACACAACAAGATCAAGCCACAGCCAAAAAAGCATCCAAGGCCAAATGCGACATGTCAAAGACCCTGGATAACATTTCAATCAGTCCCCTGCAACATACCCATCCACAGGTGAACATTGATGTGAATGCTAGGCACATACAACTACCTGGAGGAACTGTGGCAACTAGAACATGTATGAAACATGGATGTCGCATGAAACAGCATTAACATTGTCTCTCTCTCCCACACAGGGCAATGTCATGGATATCCCCCCAACACTGGGGGGGAACAATCACAGGCCCAGGCTCGGCAGGAAGATGATCCCACCGGCAGCGACGACTCTCAGCACTCTGTGGATGACCCCAACCAACCTGGACCCTCTGGTGCCCAAGCCCCTGCAGCACCTGCGTCAGGTATATCTGTGCCAACCACCACCCCCATTCTTGCCACATCCCAGGAGACACCCAGGAGCCCTGCCCGCACAGAACAACTGAGCCAGTCTGACCTGGAGGGACAAGGTTCTCCGGCCACCCAGGAGGAGGCAGACAACCCTGCAAATGCCATCCCTCAGGGGTCCCGTAGACCCGATGTGCCCACAACGGCAGGCCAGGCTCGTGTGGGCAGGGGTGGTGGGACTGGAGGCAGGCGGAGGCGCGAACCTGACCAGCCAGCTGAGGGAACCGGTATGTCACACAACCGCCACATCTTGGACACATACTGGCGTGACACCAGGGGCATCAGCCAGGTAGTGGGGACCCTCAACGAGATTAAGAACCAGCAGGCCGAGCAACACACCAGTCAACAACAACACCAAGAACGGATGGAGGCAAGACTGGCTGAGCTCCTCTGGCTCAGCCGGACATAAGCCGTTCACTCCGTCGGATCGCCGACTACATGGCCAACCCTCCCTGTGCCCCCAGGCGAAGACCACCACCAGCCACAGGGAGGGAGGAGGAGGAGGAGGAATCGTCCGACGGAGCGTCACAAACATCGTCAAGGCCTGCATCTGAGGGTCCCCTGAGTAAGGTGGGTCGTCCACGGAAAAGACCGTGAGAGGCAGCGGACCATCCACATCTCCCAGGTCACCTGGCCTGGCACCTGGCCCTCATGCGCAACAGCAGCACCTCATCCAATGACATTCTCTGCCACATGGACTTGCTGGTCACAGTCTGACCAATGATGACCAACACTGTGGTCTGGACTCTGATGACTCCAAATGACAAGGATCTCATCTCCCCCTGTGAACTTTGGATTCCATGCACACTGTATAGCACCTATTTGTCCACACTAAACAGGCCCCCCACCGAGAATAAATCTTAATTTCTACAATTACATGTTGCATTCATTTTGCATGAGTACACAACCTACGTGTGGGGAAATGTCAAACTATGCCTGAGTGTTGAACTAACTCCAGCCATCCATACCCTGGAATCTGAGTCTGGGACAGGACACACATGGGTCACAATGTATAATACAATACAGACATGGAGAACAATACTCACCCGTGATGGCCTCAAGCTGCTGAGGGGGGGCATGCAATACTGTGCGGACAGACCAATTGGGAAGAGTATCCTGAAGGCGTAGAGGTCATGGCTCATGTGAATGTTGCCGGGGAGGGAGTAGCAGGTATGTCTTGCCAGGTGGGAGAACAATGTCCTGCATGCTGGAGTACGGTGGATGTGAAGAATGGTGGCCAGGGCAAGGTTGGATGCACGGAGTTGGCACAACGGGGTCTCGGATGACAGACGGCCAAGGTTGGTTTGGGGTCTGGGGTTGTGGCCTGCCTCCTGAGTGTGGGTGAGGAGTCTGAAGGTCATCCTGCAGCACACAGTGATCCATTGCAACTATCTCTGGGGGACAGTGATGTGGCTGGGGCGTGGGATGTTGAAGCTGAGGTGTGCACATGCAGCCTGGATGTGGACAAGTTTCCCGGGAGTTGGGATGTACTTGCTCCGTAGAGGGCGGGGCAGTAGTTGACACGGCTGGTGTCGTGGGCCTGGGGGATGGTCTGTCTTTCCTTGGAGTGGATCTATCTGTGGATCATGTGCATCATGCAGAGGGTGTTGCACCCTGAGGTACAGATGCTGGTGATTAGCATGGCAAATGTGAGTGACGAATCCATGATGCACACCATCTTGTGTGCGTGGGCACTGGGTGCATGTGCAGGGATCTTGTGGGTGGGACACAAGCAGTTGACCCAGCTGTAAGGGGACAATCCTCAGATGATTACCTCAGTCCTGTACAAGTCCAGCCTCAGGTGGCTGATGTTCAGCCATTCATCAATGGATCTCATGCCTTCTTGAATGTTGGAACTGCCAATGGCTGCGTCTTTGGTGAGGGTGAGGAGCACCTGGCTGTCAATGGCATACGAGCTGATGATGAGGTGCTGTGCGCATGTGATGCCGGAGAGGGGGACCTGGACACATTGAAGATTGACACGCTGATAGATGATACCTGGGCCATGTGCCAGATGATATCACTATACTACATGCTGAAGGCTTGAGTCCCACTCCCATGGTCTTGCTGGTGTACGGAGCCAGTGGGGAGTAGGAGGGACATGACCTGGTTGGTGTGACAGGGCCTGGAAGGCGGGGCAGCGCTGTGTAGGCAGTTGGAGTTGCACACTCATCATGCAAAGGTGTTGTGTGTGCGCCTAGGGTATGCCTGAGAGCAGGCGGTAGCTTTTCGAATGGACAATGCTTGGAGGGTGGCTGCAACATCAGACTGTAGTGTGATGTGGGTCATGTAAGGACATGAGGGTCGTGCAATGTGCACGTTGCATTCGCTGACGGTCCAGCCTTTGGCACCGTGTGGGCGCAACAGTGGCACAGACAAGCTGATGCCAGCCAAATGAATGGGTGGAGGGAGGAAGGGAGGAGCATCTTTGAGGTGTGTGTGTTGCCGAATCTATAAACTTTGTGGGCCCTTGCTGCAGGGGCCGCAGCAGCAGGCGGCATGTCCTGGAAACTATGCTACAAGTTGCACACAAAGACAAGGATGTCAGAAAGGACAACTGCAACAGGCGTATGTAAAGGAAGGAGTGTCCGGTTTCCCATGGCACACCCAGAGACAATGGATGCACAATCACCAGAGATGACTGACACCGGATCAGGAAACTGAAGGCCGAGCTGCGCACAGGATACACACCCTCAGCAGGTGTTGACGGCCTGTTGTGGTCACCAACATGCCCAAATACATACACAACCATGGACTTCATGCACAATAGAGATTCTAATCCCTGAAGAACTGCAAGCATGTTGCTAAACTACACATAGACTCAAATGCACAATCTTTGACAACTATGCCAGAGATGCCGCATGCAAAGTGGCAAGAGACCTGCATTGACAGAGATGAGGCACCTTGGAGGGTGAGGAACACCTTTATTACTCAGGTTCACACCTAGGGAAATGCATCAATATGAACAGACTCACAGGCCATTTGGCTGAACATGTAGGACCTACACTGGACACCCTCTTCACAACACAGATGCTGTAAATCCATTGAACTGGCACACAAGTGAAGGGGGTGAGCCAAACACCCCCTGCTGCACACGGAGGGGCTGCAATTCCCCATTGATCCTCTCATGGGGATGTCCCACACTATGTCCACCCATAGCATCCCGTATGTTTCAGAGGGAAGTTGTACACACATTGATGCCTTCATCAGAATCCACAGTCCCATTACAGATGACTGTTACGAAGGGTGACTATCAATTAATGGGAGTCATGCAACATGTCATGTGCCCCATGGTGAGTCGACATGTATGTATATTAACACAACATGCACAGGAGCAGTGCCCACACATTCCAAACACCTACCAACACCAAAATGCCTTGCAGCAATCCTTAACCAAAAAGACTTTTCACCATGTCCGTGCATGGGACGCTGATTCAGCACACGTTGCAATACTCATGAGGAATAGCGGGAGGCCAACGATGACACGAGCAGACAGCATGCAAAACTACACAAGAAGTCAGGGAAAAGATTGTCATCCGCATGCATGGTCATTTACTCTACAGGAATAAGTGTGTCACCATGCTATATTAAAATTGAGTGTCTAAGCTAAAATGTGTGGAAGGACATCATCACTCACCTGACACATCTGAACACACCTCTAAGTCAATTAGCATACAGTCAGCTGGACACACACATTGCAACACATGCCACACAAGGCTCCAGGCGTGCACACTCAGACCCATGGACTCACCATTATGAGAAGAAGTTGCGTATGGGCTGACTCCGGATGTCCTCCTCCTCCTCCTCCTCATCCTCACTTGCCTCATGACCAAGCCCTTCATCCTCCACGGGTGGATGTTCCTGTTCATCCGGATCCAGGATGAGTGGCACAGCCTTCTCCACTGCCATGTTGTGCAGCATGCAGCACACGAGGAAGATCTTGCAGGCCTTCACCGGTGCATATGGGAGGGACCCGCCTGTCTTGTGAAGGCACCAGAATCGGCTCTCCAGGAGGCCAAACGTCCTCTCGATCACTCGCCTGGTCTGCCCATGTGTGTTGTTGTGCCGGTGATCTGCAGCTGTTCTGGGGTTGCGGAGAGGCGTCATCAGCCATGGCATGTTGGGATAGCCAGAGTCCCCTACATGGAAACATCATGTAAAGAAGTGGGCCAGGAGATGCCGTAAGATACAAAGATAGCGCTAAACAAAGGACAAACAGAGTATACCCACCAACAAGACATGCTCGTTCGTTTTGCAGCCGCAGCATCATTTCTGGCACCCTGCTACGCCTCATGATGTAGGCATCGTGTGCTGACCCTGGAAAACGTGCACAGACATGGGAAATCAGCATGTTAGCAAGACACACCACAAGGGCATTTATAGAGTGGTAATGTTTACGGTTGCGATAGGCGACCTCCTGTGCCTGTGGTGGTACCAAAGTCACATGTGTCCCATCAATAGACCCAATGACATGGGGCATCCCTCCCAGGGCATAGAACTCACCCTTGACACCTGTCAACTGCTCACGAGTCGGAAAATGGATGAATTCATCCAGGTGCTCCAACATGGCTTCTAAAACATCATGCAGGACACGGCTGAACATGGTCTGTGACATGCCACCCACATCAGCTATGGTGAATTGAAACGTACCGGTGGCAAAAAAATTTAGGGCTGCCATAACCTTCATCTTGGGGGTCAGCGCAGTAGGATACCTGTGTCGCGGTTAGAGGTGTGGTTCCAGCTTTGCGGTCAAGTTCTCAATCAACTGTTGCGAGAAGCGGTAACGTCTTATGCAGTCACGTTCCCTCATGGCACCCAAGTCGGGCATTGGTCAGGGGAGAGGCGGTGCCCTGCAGAAAATTGGAAGGAATAACGAAGAGTGAGTACATAACAACATCAATGTCAATGAACTGAGCACATGCTCAACTGCTACTACACATCTGCTAAATACAGAGTCTGGTCTGTGCAATACATCCAGGACACGTATGCCAGCCAGGTGATACTCCTACGACAAGCCAGCTACACCGGTTGATAGTCAAGTTCTACATGACATGCCCCGAAACTAGCTGTGGGCCAGTGTAAGTGAACAGCCAGAGACATCACAGGAGTGACATACATCCACATATCTGCATTTGAAGGATGTCATCTCATACAGACAGCTGGCGGCAAGCTAGACGCACAGGTCACATGTCATTGAAAATGTACAGATCACACACATTGCGATGAAGGGGTACACGTTAAAAACGAAAACACAGACATGGATACGGCGCAGATATGTCCTCATGTCAAAAAATCATCTTCGAAGCATCCAGACACACGTAACGTGTGAATCCACATGTGGCATGTTGTGCGTATATGTATGCCATGCCCATCTACACACAGACACATGTTGGATGCAGCAACAGCAGATGCAGTTGATGGAACACCAACAGCAAGCTCATGGGAACACATGACACACACAGGACATAGTCACATCGGGGCACGCTGGTACTTAGATGTCAGGTGTTAGTGTCCCTGTCCCTGGCATCAGGGGACAGTTGCGGGTGTTGGTGACTCTGCCATACTAGTGATGCAGTGCTTGACACATCTATTGTGCTAAAACATGAGGAGACATGTGCCATATCACTGCCTGACACACCTAGGCCCTGCACATAAAGGACTGCAATGACAATGACTTGATGTACAGCCCTGCACGAGTCTGACACCTCCATTCCTTTTGTGTGCGTCTCCTATCACCAGTGTAAGCTGTGAAACGCCCCGTACACACGCTCTGAGGGTGTGTGAACGGTCCGTATCATTATATTGGTGTTCCCGCCGGAGTACGGGTGTGTGTGCGAACCGTACACACATACGTGTACTACCAGTGTGTACACGTATGTGTACGACCAGTGTGTACACGTACGTGTACTACGGTCGTACACGTACGTGTACGACCAGTGTGTACACGTACGTGTACACACTGGTCGTACACGTACGTGTCAAACGCACTGTGCAACTGGTGCCGTAGGGGTACGTGTCAAACGCACCATACCTGTGTGTGGATTGCTAAATTACATAGGGACACATGAGGGACAAGTATTAGGGCCTAAATGCATGCTGGTTGTCATGGATACCGAGTTTCCAGTTCAAATTTTTCCATCAGGTGGCCTGTAAAAGTCAGTTGGCAACTAAATACAATGTTGCAAAGTGTTTGCAACATTATGCTCAAATTTTGAACCATGCAAAGGCACTCACTGGTGTATGTTTAAAGGGATTGGAGGAAACGTAGGATGCAAATGAGACTGACCAATCACTCTGTACTCCTGTAAATGAAACAGCCCAGCAAGGCAGATATAAGTCAGCCAGAACCCATGAGAGGGCACTTGCCTGCACTACCTTTCAGTCGACACCACTGCTGCTGCCTGTGCTTCCTCTGGCACCATGTCAAGGTCTGTGGAGAGGGCCCAGCCATTCACCCAGGAGGAGAATGAGGCATTGCTGGATGTCATCCTCCCACAGTATACCAGCCTGTATGGGAGACCAGGGGAGCAGGTGAGTGCTGACTCCACTACCCTTGACTGTGCACCTTTCTTGTGACTGTCACTTCTGGCATTGTGTCCAGGTGTGACAGACATGCAATGTTGTTTACAGTGAGTCACGGGGGGCTGGGGGGGTTTGGCTTATGTCTCCCATGCAGAGCATGATGTAGTTCCTGTGTGCACTCCTCACTTGCATTGTGCTTACTGTGGCATTCACTGCATAATGCATGGCACATTCAGCCTGCCCAATCCTTTGGGCCATTTTTGTTCTATAGTCCAGAGGTGATTCAGTGCCCCCCCCGGTGTGACAGGTGACTGTACCCACAGATGTGTGTGAGTTGAGTGGAGCTGTGGTGAGAGTGGTGAGAGTGTCCAAATGATGTGTACGCCCCCTGGACATTGATGTGTGTGAATGTTCCTTGTCATGTGGGTGAGTGTCTATGTGGAGTGTTGCACCACAGCTGCATGGAGGAGGCAACAGCTCCACCCATCTGATGTGAGAAGTAAGCCGTGCGGAGTGTCTGACTTGCTGAGCTATCACTACACCTGTGACACCCCACAGGCAAGTGGCACATGTGCAGAGGGAGGTTTGTATCCACTGTTGCCAATGGCAGGTGATTGATCTGTGCCTGTGTGTGTCTGTGTACTCTGCTGAGGTTGCGTCAGTGGCCTGGGGCATGTGACTGCTTGGAGGTGCTGTCCATCAGCTTGGTGTTGCATGTGATGCACAGTGTGTGCCATGATCAGGGAGTGTGTTGCACCCCTCAAGCCACCTGTGTACTTTCAATGCCATGTAGTGCATTGGGGCTTCCACAGAGGCTAATGTCCCTATGACAAAGGTGCTATTTGTTACTATGCCCTGTTCAACATATCAAAGATGTTCAAATGTGTGTCTCTGTGACATGGAGCAGGTGTAGTGATGTTGTCTCACTTTGTCATCCTCACAGGTAACTGCCTACGAGAAGGGGAAGATCTGGAAGCGGGCCGTCAGGGCCGTGAGATCGGTGGAGGGTCGCAGTCGGCGCCTAGCCCAAGTGAGGAAACGCTGGCAGGACATCCGGTGCTGGACCCGGAGGATCGCCCGGTGCCAGCTGAAGGACTCACCTCCACGCATGCACGGCGGGCGCCGACGCCTGACCCACCAGATGAAGCGTGTCCTGGCGGTGGTCTTTACTGACTTGGATAGGCGGTTACAGGAGTTGCAGCAGCAGATAGGGGGTAGGTACATGTGTGTTTGTTGTGTGTCACCAGCTTTTGAAGTGCTCAGTCGCCTGGATACACTGCGAGGGTTAATTTATGCAGTGCATATCCTGTTTCCCAAAGTCAAACTGTGCTGTTCTTCCTCCCTTCCCCTCCTTGACATGTGTTCCCTGGTCTGTGTGTAATCACTATTGCACATGGTCATCTAGGCTGCCAGTTAATCCAAGTGCACATTGCTTTCTGCATCATGTGGGGGGGGGGGGGGATCTGAGACATGGGTTGTTACCTTGCCCGTGCCCTGTCCTGTTCAGTCATTTGGGGGTCCATATTAGTTGGCACTGATGCTGAGTCTCAACATAGGAGTGTGAGTTTTCAAATGAACAGACTTGCAGCATGCATGACCGATGTTGTGGCCTCAGACATGATGTGCATGAGTGGGAGATATGCATAGTGCCGGGACGGTAGCTCATGTTACAGTCAGATCATTCCAGGACCATGGAGCAGTGTGCCCACTACAGTCCCCTAAGACACCCTTGCCTCTGAATCATGTGTGTGATCCAACATTCTGCCCATTCTATGTGTGTTCAGCATAGGTTGGCCTCTGTGGCATTGTTCCCTGGCCTCATTTGTATTTATCTAAAGTGTGCTACATGGGCCCATTGTACAGGCTGACCCCACTTGGCTTGTGCATCCTCACACTGGGCAGTGCCTGTGTGTCTATGTACAACTATCTGTTGATGGTTGTTTGTCACAAATATGTGTTGGCAGCCTCACGAGGTGATGTGGAGTACATTTAGGAATTCTTGATGCACATTTTAGTAAACCCAGATTAAGAGGTGTAACTTCTTGATCTGTCTCAATAACATTGTCTCAGGTATGGGGGGTTTGTGCGGGCAAGGCCTACATGTCCAAACCTTATGTCTCCTTGCCAGGTCTGACCTGTGTGTGATAATTGTCTGGACAGACACTCAACATGCAGTGACCCAGTCATATTGTGCAGGGTTTAATGTTTGTGCTTTGCAGCATGTGTCAAAATTTAAAATACATGAGTCATGCTCATCCATTTTTGCCACCAGTGTGTGGTCGAGATGCTACGTAGTTTGGTCTGTGTGTGCTGTCATCTATGTGGACATTCTTGCTTGCCATGAGGGTGTCTCCTCAGTGCAGGTGCTCCTTATCCCGACACAATTGCAGGCCCATTAGCTAATGCATTGTCCTGTGTTTGGACATGGGTGCCACTCCACATGACAGGCAGTGGGTCAGATGTGTTACCAACTGTGTCATCATGGTACGGATGGCCATGTGACAGGTGGCATGATTCAAGTTGTTAGTCAAGAAGTATTGTACCTTGGCACTCACTACACTTGTCAACACGTCTCAATTTTTCATATGCTTGACTTTGCTAGTTTGTTGTGAAGGACAATAATGTGCCTGCATGACAGATGTCTCCCAGGGAAGTGCAAAAGAAAGTACCTTCACACTTTCCGGGGACACGCTCGCACATTCCAAAGAAAGGCACAGTTCGATTACCAATTGTTTTCTGATTATACATATCCATGTTCCCACAGTGTGTTTGCATTTGGGTAAGTCCTTGGTTGCTGCTGATACCAACTTACGAGTGTCAAGTCATCCAGACCACCGTGGTGCCATGTATATGTACTTACTGATACCCCATTTCTTCTTTACAGTGGCTTATTTGAATTCGGCTGGCAGCTCATACAATGACAGTGTAAATGTAGTTTTGTGTGCACCTCCTTGTGTGACTTCTGTTATACAGGCACATGTGTGTTCTGTTCAGAAAGTGGCACATTCACACATTCTAAACATGCACATTGTGTAAAGTGTTGTGAGTCCCAAGGGATCGCAATGTTTTTCGTTTGGGTTTCAAAAGTACTCACAGGTCTCAGAGTGTGGGGACACCTTCAGCATTGAGGTCTGTTATTTGGCCTTGGGTGCACCAATACTGTTTCGTTCACAGTGAACAAGAGGTGGCATGCCTTCATAGTCTTGCTGTGCTCAACTGTTCCCAGACACTAGCTTCTCAGTCTAATTCGATATCAAGTTATTTGCTGTTGTGTCATAATCTCCATTGTTTCCAAGTGCCATGGTGGGTCAACCAACTGCGGAGTGCAGGGTTACATATGTGCAGAGTATTCTAGATGTTACTCATGATGCATTTCCTGATATGCACTGTGACATTTTTTGTTTGGACTCATGTATCATATGTATACAGGTGACTGATTATTTTCTGTATCTTCACCTTGCCCACAGCATCATCGGAGGACACCGAGGGAGACACCTGCACGGACCTGGAGGAGGGATCCAGCACCGCTGCCACCACTGCTGGCGAGTCTGGGGGAGCAAATGGCACGGAGGGCGAGGGGAGTCAGGCGGAGGACCTGTCTAGTGGCAACACTGACTACGACGCTGATGGGTCTGAGGCTGAACTCCTCGAGGGGGCGGAGGCTGTTACAACACCTGGCAGCAGCACTACATCTGTCACCGCCCCCTCCATTCCCATCACCACCCTCCCAGTTGCTCCAGTCCCTTCTGTCCGTGCTAGGCAACACCGTGTCTCCTTCGTGCCAGGCACCGCACCCCCTGCCCCTGTCCCCCCTGCTGCCCTCACTGCAAAGTCTGTGGACATTCTGCGGCAGTTGCAGGTTGGCCAGACATCGATGCTGAATGTCCTCCATGGCCACAACAGATGGTGTCGTACATGGAGGGCATGTCATCAGCGATGTCTGACTAACGGATGTTGCTGAGGTCCATGGACTCTTCACTGACGGCAGCAGTGAGTCTCCTGCAGCGCTTCGTCCCCCCCTTACACCTGCACCATCCACACTTCCCACTCCCATGCCTGTCCCAAGCACACACAGACATTCCCAAGCACGCACCCCACCAGACACAGGCAGCACACCAACACGTAAGGGCAAGCGCACTCCTCCTGGCACGCACACTCAGGGGGATGAAGGCACACCCACTGGGTCTGGGGCACACAGGCATACACGCAGTCACAGTCCGAGTCCGCATGCCGCACTACCCAGTCCCTCCAATGGCACTATCCTCGGCTCCCCTACCACACAATCTGACAAAGAGGCCTACTTGGCTGTGCTGGGCCTCAGCCCCTCAGGCTCACCAGCCCGCAAACGGGAACGGCACTCCACGGGTAGGGGAGTTGAGTCCCCCCCTGTCCACCCCCTCCCCCAGTAGCGCTGCACCCCATCACTCCGACCCCCCCCTCCTTTGAGCCTGTGTTTTCTTCGGGTGCAGGGTATACGCTGGACGACCTGGCAGCAGTGTGCAGCGCCGAGCTGACCTCCACCTTTGGCGCTGCCCCACCCCCTGTGGTGGAGGCGTCCGTTCCTGCACCCACCACACCAACCTTACACCTCCTGTCCCTGCGGTGCATGGCCCTTCCCCACATGATGCCCCCCCCCCCAGTCGACGAACCTGAGGGTTCTAATGTGCAGGCAAGCTAGGGGAGACGCGTGGCCATGTGTCCCCCCCAAGGACTTCTGATCTGGACTGGCCATGTGCCTTTGTAAATAGTGCCCTTTTATAATTTTTCATTTAATGCTGAATAAAGCATTCTCTTTTCACTTTGAACACTATTGCATTTCAGGTATTGATGTGGGTGCTGAGGCTCCAGGAGTTGGGGTTGTGGTAATGTGTTATGTTTCAGGAAAATTTTGTAGTCTGATGCTCATGGGGTGGACCATGGTATCTGCGTGCCATCACAAGGTCTCTGCAAAGAATCTTTGGTCGTGTGTGCTATTTGTGTTTGGAGACATTGTCCCAAGGAGTGTTCCTTCCTCTGTGGCACCTGACATCTTCCCTGCAGGGAGTTGCACAATTGTTGTGCTGACCTCTGTCTACATTTCCTTTGTTGGTGACGGATCTCTTCAACTATGGCCATGCCTGCTCAGCAATGTCTCCGGCTGCATCGTCTGTGCCATCCTTGCTAGTCACTGTACTTGTGTATTGAGTATGTTGTAATGCCTTAATGGCGAAATTCACCATTTTCCGCACTATGCATGTGTGTTATCCCAGCCTGACTGACAATTGTGGGCATTGTATCTGTGGGAACTTCACCCTATTCCTTCCATGAGAGGCAACATCTTGGTGGCTGTCCCAGCACCTGTACATTCCTATCAGTCCTGGGATGTGCGTGACAGTGTGTGTTCCCTTTGGCTCTCTTAGTTTAGTAGGCATTGACATGACTATACAGTCTTGTGGCATGATCTCTGTGTGTGTATTGTGCTGCATCCGCCAGGGGTGGGTATGCACGTGTCATTTGTCCTCACACCCACATGTTCTGTGTCATGCAGTGGGGGAAAGACATCCATCCTCATGGGAGTGGGACACTGCTGTCAGTGATGTGTTGTTATGGCACTATCAACATAGTCGAACATTAGGGATACGCACATACACCCATGGAGTTGTGGTCATCTGATCATGATGTACACACCCCCATGTCTCTGTCCACTGTTGGTATTCCTCTGCACCCACCCCTCACATGTCTCTGTCCACTGCTGGGAGTGATAGGCACCCACCACTCACATGTCTCTGTCCACTGCTGGGAGTGATAGGCACCCACCCCATGTCTCTGTCCACTGCTGGGAGTGATAGGCACCCACCCCCATGTCTCTGTCCACTGCTGGGAGTGATAGGCACCCACCCCTCACATGTCTCTGTCCACTGCTGGGAATGATAGGCACCCACCCCTCACATGTCTCTGTCCACTGCTGGGAGTGATAGGCACCCACCCCCATGTCTCTGTCCACTGCTGGGAGTGATAGGCACCCAGCCCCATGTCTCTGTGCACTGCTGGGAGTGATAGGCACCCACACCTCACATGTCTGTGTCCACTGCTGGGACTCCTAGGCAGACACCCACGCACCCACCCGCACCCTTGGTGCTGTACACTGCTGTCCTGGCCATGAACACACCCCAATATACTGGTTATATGCTGCACCAGGCCCTAAGCCAACATTCGTGGCGTGTGTACGCCTTGTATCACTAATGTACTGGTGCCCTAGGGGTATGGGTGATGCGGTCCGTACCCCTGCAATTCATAGGTTGGGTACGGTCCGTACCTCGCGTACCCCTACATCACCACTACAATGGCGGTACGGGCAGTGCCCACGCCCTCAGAGCGTGTGTACGGCCCATACCACATGTACCCCTACATCACCACTACAATGGTGGTACGGGCTGTGCCCACGCCCTCAAAGTGTGGGTCCGGCCAGTACCACCATTGAAGTGGTGATGTAGGTGTACGCGCCGTACCCACGCCCTCAGAGCGTGTGTACGGCCCGTACCACGCGTACCCCTACATCACCACTACAATGGTGGTACGGGCCGTACACACGCTCTCAGAGCGTGTGTACGGCCCATACCACGCGTACCCCTACATCACCACTACAATGGTGGTACGGGCCGGACCCACGCCCTCAGAGCGTGTGTACAGCCCGTACCACGCGTACCCCTACATCACCTCTACAATGGTGGTACGGGCCGTGTCCACGCCCTCAGAGCGTGTGTACGGCCCGTACCACGCGTACCCCTACATCACCACTACAATGGTGGTACGGGCCGGACCCACGCCCTCAGAGCGTGTGTACAGCCCGTACCACGCGTACCCCTACATCACCACTACAATGGTGGTACGGGCCGTGTCCACGCCCTCAGAGCGTGTGTACGGCCCGTACCACGCGTACCCCTACATCACCACTACAATGGTGGTACGGGCCGTACCCACGCCCTCAAAGCGTGGGTACGGCCCGTACCACCATTGTAGTGGTGATGTAGGGGTACGCGTGGTCCGGGCCGTACACACGCTCTGAGGGCATGGGTACGGCCCGTACCACCATTGTAGTGGTGACGGGTACGCGTACGCGGGGATTGGTGGACACGCCCCCCGAAGTGACCAGACCCTGGAGGTAATGTATGGACAGTATATGGCATTTTTAAAATTAAGTAGAGGTTATGTTTCCTGCCCCTCACGCCCCCTTTGCCCCTGGGTGTTGTGCTGACCTTCTGCGGCGTGCGCGGTGGTTTCGGTGCACCAGGTCGTAGGCTAGGAGGGCCGGGATGACACGTAGGATGGGGTCCATGGCTGTCCGTCGCGTACCGCTGCTCCTTCTTCGCGTCATCCTCAATTTCCCGGGAGTTTTTGGCTGCCGTAAAAAATGATCCGTGCGGAGTGACGTAGGCACAAATCGTACTTGCTGGTCCGTAGAACGCTGCCTGACTCTGTCCGGACATCACGTACGCGATGTCCCGGATCGGAATTGTGGGTATTTTTTCATCGCACGTAGTTTTTTACGATTCGTAAGCAAATTGTATTTCTGTACGAATCGTACTTGCTGGTTGGTAAGGAGGATTTCCCGGGTACGAGTCGTACGGAGAATACGCTCCGTACGACCATTCGTACCCGGGTTTTACAGGATCGGAATCGGCCCCTTAATTTCCGCTACCATGACAGTCGGAATGGTTTTTCGACCGCCATCCTGATAGACCCCCTAATCTTTTTGCAGAGGAAGCTATGAAGCAACATGTCTTGGTGAATGGTGTTCTTGGCTGCAGAGAGATCAACCTTTGACCTTTGTTGAATATCTCGAGGAGCTCTGAGATCAGACGGGGGTGATTTGAGTTCATGAAGCAGCTGGAGATAGATGCAAGTAGCCAAGCATTACCAAATATATCCACCTCATCTACCTGGGAATGAAAGACAGCCAAACATAGCTGACACTGACATAGTAATATTGGGTGGTTCTCCCCCAAATCTAACCAGTTTGAATGTCTTTGATGGGTGTATCTCCCCAACCATGGAAAGCAAAAAATATACTAGTAGCAAAATCTGACAGAAATTCACATTTGATATCGAAATCGAAACAGTGTTACAAAGCACTGATTATCAGCTTTCCTTCCTTCACAATATCTTTCCACTTCTTCAATCTCAATATCAAGTGCAAATGGCAAGAGTACTCATTATGGTGTCCCTTGGTGACTGTAATGGATCACTGACAGAATATCGACAACAGAAATGTCGACCTACAAAAATATTGTGACAAAAATATCGTTGTCAAAAATATCGACCCCCTATCTACATAATGGTAAGCACCAAAATATCCAAAAAAAATATTGTTGCTAAAAATATCGTTGACAAAATCGTTTTTTTTTTTAAATGTTAAAAAAATTATGTAAAATAAATTAAATAATACATATAATTAAAAAAACATAGAATTATTAAAAAATGTTTGCAATTATAAGTAATAAATATAATGTACAAATAAAATAAACATACATATATATAACATATAATATATATATATTTACTTAATAATGTAAATACATTTTTTTTAAATAAATTATAAAATGTTAGAAACATATTAAAAATTATAAATACATATATAAATATGTACAATAATCCACGTAAGTTCCAAGTAAACGCACACTCAGAGTTCAGATTGCAAAGCTTGGTAGCTATTTAATGCTTGTTACGTGTTTCGACCATAGTCTTGATCACACGAATATAACAACCTTTCTAGCGTGTTTAAATAAAATAAAAAAACACCATTACTTGTGATAATTGACAAAGGACTACAATTCAGATAACCCTCTGCAACCTTTTCGGCGGCAGACATTTTGTAATGGGCAAATCATACATATGGAGATGCAATTTCATTTTTGAATAACATGTCAACATCAACCTAATAATTGATATGTGAGGAATTATTATATTTTAGATTGGCTGACGTAATTCATGATTTAGCCACGTTGTACCAACACATTCTCAAACATAATAAAAGTCATAGTGAACCTTTCCGGTATGATGCTACGTTTCCGTATGGTGCAACATATCGCATAGATATCAGTTAAGTATGCCAACTGTTATCATCATAATTTCGTTGCACTAGTGGCAGTAGCTTAATGACAGTACCAATGTAATTCCTTTTAAGCGGACATTTCGGATTGGTCTAGTGGCAGATTCCAGATTCATATACGCTGTAATCCACTATGCTCATAATAAATCACCACTTGTTTTCAGTAGCCTATACACACGGTCTAGTGCCACAATATTTCCGGTAATTTCTGTATATATTACATTAGTATATACATGTAGCCCTGTGAGTACGTACTTCACAAAAATTATATTAAATCATGTTAAAAACAATTCACAAAATTCTGGTTGTCCATTATATATCGTGTCCATGTCGTTATAAAGAATCAATTTCCTCGTGAATAACAAAGTGCTAGAAAATAATTAGAAAGTGCTCCTCATATAAAATAATCCTCGGAATTCAAAATTTAAGTAAATTATATTAAGATAAAAGTCTCTTATCTGGATTCAGTGTTGACCCGAGCCCAGGGAAGAAAAGGGTAAGGGACCCGTGAAGTGACCATGAAGATGGTGGGTCCCTTCCTTTCCTCCTGTGAAAAGAGAACACCAATAAGAGATATACATAAAATGCAGTTTCTTCCATGGAGCACATTATATACAAAACAACAGTATCTTGCAGCAAAAGACATTTCAAATAATCATAGGACATGGAGATGTGAGGCTGATTCCTCATCGAGGTTGTGTCCTCCTGGGAACTTGGATTCTAGTTCTAATATCCATTTGGATTCCTTTTGTCTAAGTAACAATTCCCTATCACCACCCCTTATACCTGCAACTATTAGTTCAATGGCAAAAAATCTAAGTAGGGAGTTATTAGATTGATGATATTCCAAAAAGTGTCTGGCAATAGGGTAAGCTATGTTTACATTTGTTATGGCTCTAAGGTGTTCCATGACTCTTTTTTTCACCATGCATGTTGTGCTGCCCACATATCTAAGTTTACACGGACACTCTAGTACATACACAATGAAAGTACTACTACATGTCAAGAATTGATTCAGTTTCCAATTTTTGGTTCTCCCTGGGATACTGAATTCTTTCATGATTCACTGAATGGCTAAATCTACAAGCCCTACAGTGCCCACAGGGAAAAAACCCTTTTAACTCATGGAAATCATTCTTTTTAGTCTCTGTTATATCACCCCTCACTAAGATATCTCTCAGGCTTTTGCCTTTTCTCTAGGTGATTTAGGGTCTCTCTCCTACCTCTTTACCTACGATGGCATCTGTTTGAAGAATCTTCCAATTGTCTGTTAAGACTATGCGATTTTTATTAGATCTATTGTTGTAAGTCGTGATCATTCTGATACCACTGTCCGTTTCCTTATCTTTTTTGTTAGTCAGTTCAAGTGATTTCTCTCTACTAACTTCATTAATCTTGCTGAGAGCCCTATCCAGGACCCATTCAGGGAACCCCCTTTGTCGGAACCTTTCAAGCATGATCCTTTGTTCCTCATGAAATTTCTCATCAGTACTACAGTTCCTTCTTGCCCTCAGTGACTCCCTATACGGAATACTACATTTGAGAGATTCTGGGTGTCCACTGAGGACATGAAGCAGGCTGTTTCCAGCCGTCTCCTTCCTGTAGAGACTGGTGACAAGGTTCCTATTCCGTACCTCTATACGGCAGGGCTTAATTTGTGCCGGTGCTTGCCGGTGCTTAGCACCGGCACCTTTTTATCAGGGCCGGGTCTACTCTACATTGCCAACCAACATTATTGCAGTCTGCACGTCAAATGGCATGTCAAATTAAATCAAATATAATAGCTGGCTTACTACATGCAGTCTTGTTCGTACACTCTGTTACAGTCTGAGAGAGTCTTCAGTCCTTCGGGGAAGAAGAGGGTTGATGACGACGTGCAGTGTTGCTGAGACAGCGCAGCGAGCCCGATAATTTAAATCCATTAAATATTTGCTTTCAGTTGCAGTGTTGCTGATGGGCGGGCCAATGGGGGTAGGGGGCCACGGCAGGCAGCGTATGCCTTGCGTAAACTTTTTCCTCCAACGGATGGTGGACCACGCCCCCACACACACACACACTGCATTGGACCAGTAGCAGCAGCAGTTAGTATGACATCAAGGTGGGCCCTTTTATTCAGCTGCGCAGCAGCAGGCCTCTTAATAAAGACAGGCTCACCAGTCACCGGGCGAAGACCGCAGTAAGTTTATTATGTAATGAACAACAACCCGATGCTCATGCTCACTCTGCTTTTTTTCTCACACGTGGTGACGCAGTGACGGGCTGAACTGAGTCAGAGGCCCGAGCAATCATGCCACTGGTGCCGGGGAAGGCGCCGCATGCATTGCTCGGCAGTCTGCCATTACTTCCGCCCTTTCAGCTATGTTTGATGAGCACAATAACTGTGTGCCCGCCAGACAGGACAAAGCAGACAGGGCCGGTGCTCCAAGGCTGCACTGGAATCCCTTTGGCCCTGAAATCTGATCTGAGTAACCAGCGCGATGCGCGACGATCGGGAGCACATGTGCTCAGCCCTCTTTACTCCAGGTCGCCGTCGGAAGACTGATATGACTAAGAGGGGTGACGCAGTGGCTGCCAAGCCCACGCAACATCTAACTATGCAGCGAAGACTGGGCCAGTGCAGCCCCCTTGAGGTAATCAATGCAGGGGACAGTTCCGTTTAAATTGCACGTTTAACTTAATATTTTTAACTTAATATTGCATTCGCATGCTGACAGCAGCTCTTACCGTTCCACACGCATCCTAAGCTCCAGTCTGGCCCTTCAATCCATATTACCTTTATAAAAGGAGTCTCCCCAGCATTCCCCACAGCTCTAATAAATTATAGGAAAGAGTTATATGACAAACTCAAGTATCAGTCGAGGGGAGATGAGGCGCGAGTGTAAAGATGAGAACGAGGCTAGTGTTCCTTGGTTCCCACAGTGTATATAATTTCATTTCCCCCCAACAAACGCCTGGCTGAAGGAACAATGAATAATGTCACTATTACACTAAAGGTTGGCATTTAACTGACAGGAGGGTTCTTTTTGAGGTTAACGAGGAATGTATTGTGCTAACTTTACATCAGTGCAAAGTCAACATCCATTTGCACCACTTGCGCTTTTTGTGTAGTAACGAATCTGGCAAATAGCATGCGCCCCAATGTCCTTCTGGTCATAGGTCAGTCCGAGTCTGGCACTCAAGAGAAAAACAAAGCATTAATCGATGGCGCACACGATCTTTAATATGTTACAAGTTGCATTTGCACTACATGCGGGACCAAAAATGTCGACTTCATGTGAGGGCATGTAAATCAGTCACTTCTCCCAGCTTTAGTCATGCGGGCGGCATTTTCTCCAATCACCTTCTCTCTATTATAGAGCAACCGCAGCCTCCTGCGAGCTGCTAAGCTGAATGTATGAGCTGTGTGTTCGTTCTTGTGTATTTTCACACGTATCACTTGTGTGGCGCAAAAAATACTTTTGTGGGTTAAATCTATTAATTGAGTTGACACTACTGTAGTGCAATATTTGTGATACTTTATAAAGCGATGGAAACTAGCGTAGGAATAAAACCTTTCATGAACCTAGGTAAAAACTCTTTAAAGGGCACAAAACCTTCGAGTTTCAGTGTGTATGTAAGTAAACATAGGCACAGTGGATGAGTAGAGGTGATTAATTGTAAAGCATTTAGGGCGACAGGCCATAGATCTTTTGTATAATAGCTTCCATTCAACATTCCACACAAACGCCGGCATACAAATTGACCTTTTATACAAGTGTGCATATTGTATACGACTATGATTATCATTATGGCACTGATTCTCATACTATAAAAGTATATAATTCCTTCTTGTTGTATATAAGCTCCTCTTTGTGACTGTTTATTAACCTGTGCATTTTTGCCAGCATAACTATGCTACTATCCCTGAAATTGTGATAGTCGGGTATTTTCACTGGGCGTCATGATTGAATGTCTGTCACGGGCCCTTAGAGTTTCTCGTTGCTCAAATGGGTGTAATTTCTGATAATTGTTTTCTCTGTCTTCATTGCTTAATTTTTGATCGCGAGAAACTGTCAGTCGTTGGAATGTCACTCATAATTACACTAAAATTATGAACATGTCAGACATAGCAATCTGAAACCTTGGCAGCTATGAGCACCGAGTAGGCAAACATGTGAATCATGACACAATAGGAAATGGATGAATTGGGTGGGGGCTTGCTTAAACCCTGTATAAGTATATTAAACTGTTAGAAACAGAAAGATGAATATACAGATGACAAGGTCAACGTTCACACAGGAGAGGCTGAGCTCTGCAAACAGAGGAAGGGAGCACCTTTTCACAGGCTCCCCTTCCAGTGGATTTCATTTTTTAGAAAATGAAAACGCCATGCAATACGGGGCTTGAGAAGCCTGCGCTGGTGAGAAGATGCAGTGAATTCAGGGATAAAAACAACTGTTATCTGTAGCACTCTTTTCGTTTGGAGTTCTAGAAAAGACAGGGTCAGCTGCATCTCTTCCACTAGCTCCTGTGCAGCTTAAGCAGGCTGTGTACCTCTGACCTTCGTATATTCATGGATCTTTGTGGCAAAATGTAGGATTTTAAACTGCTTTTCACAGGGCAAATAGGTGTTAACTTGACAGTATTTTCGTACTGTTTTTGATTGACTACTTTTAAAGCACACACAATTCAACCCAGTGAAAAAGATATATGAATCAAATACACTAATTAAGTTTTAAAAAAATGGCATTGTTGGGACAAAAGTGTCATTTGCATGACTGCCCGTGTGCCCTGCCAGCTCTGCATGCCCGACCTGCATTCCTGTGATCCTAGGTTTCTGACTTTTGTCATGACACACACTAATCTCATGTGTATAAATTGTCTGAGGAACAATCTTTTGATGATAATAGGTTCTGGACTCAGTCCTGAACCGGGAGGGGTGCACCAAGCATCCTATCCCTATCGTGAGTTTACTGGTTTCATGCTTCGAACGCGGAAATGGCTGTGTACCATGATTGATGAATTACAGTGGTAGGCCTGTACCTGTGAGGTGTGAATACACACTTAGAAGCTCAGTCATGTGAAGTTCTGCTGCTCACGATGAATCTGAAGTCCTGAACACAACATTCCAAGCATTGTGCATGTTTGTATGTGTGTGTGGGTTGTTGTGAGTTTGTTGTGTTCGATGTTATAGGATGCCATGCACAAGTGATACTGGCCCACAAGTTAGGGTGTCTGGAGCAGTGAGACACGCGTCTTGCACTCCCAATGTTATTTATGGCCCTGGAGCGCCTTCTAGTGGGTCACATTTTTCACATGTCCCTTTTAAATGCATTAGTCGTTTTAGCTCATTTATTCCCAAATTGTGCTTTAAATGCACTATTTATTTAATCTTTTTCAAAATGTTCACAGGGCAGGGGGACCTCCTATCAAATCCTTACTTGCGTGAAGGCTACCTTGCTGAAATTCAGATCGGGTAATACATCTGACTTTCAGCAGTGCCACTTGAGAATGTGGGCGGAGCCAATAGAGTAATTAGGTAGAGGAAGTGGTGGAGCCAGGGAGGAAGTGGGTGTGGCCTCCGGAAAAATGTTGAGCACCTGGACTTCATATTTTACAAATTAAGCACTGCTATACGGGTATCTAGGAAGTCCACACTCTCATTACTAATAGTATGTGTTAGGACTATATTGTATGGATTGTTGTTGAGTTTATCAATAAAGGCAACAGCATTCTCTTCAGTTCCCTTCCATACAATAAGTAGATCGTCAATATATCTCAACCATAAAGCTACTGACTCAAAATCTTTGACGAGTAACTGATCTTGACGAATCTCCTCCTCCCACTTGCCCAGGAAGAGGTTAGCAAAACCAGGTGCGAAGCACGTTCCCATTGCCGTGCCCCGCACCTGCTTGTACAATGTCCTGTCAAACATGAAGATGTTGTTTTTTAAACACAACATTATCATGTCTGCTAACATATGTGTGTGCTCTAAGTACATGATGGATTTTGTTCCTAGAAAATGCATGCAGGCTTCCACACCCTGGACGTGATCAATTATAGTATACAATTAATTCACATCCAGGGTAATGAGGTAGTAATTTTCCTCCCAGATAAGACCTTCTATTTTATTTTTTAAATCCTTGATATCTTTTACATACAATGGCAATTCCATAACATGTTATTTCAGAGAATGATCAACATACATCGATACATTTTCGTTCACATTGCCCACCGAGGAAACGATGGGTCTCCCAGATGGAATAGTGGGGTGTTTGTGGATCTTCTGTAGGAGGTAAAGAATTGGCAATTTGGGCTAATCCCGTTTCAAGAAACAGTATTTCTGCCATGAAATAATTCCTAATTCTTGCCATTCTGAAAATTTCTGCCAAGTGGTAGTTATACTGGCATTATATGCTGCTGTATCACATGTACAATAAAATTCAACATTATTAAGCTGTTTTTTAGCCTCATTGATGTACATTTGTTTGTCCCATAACACAATGTTACCACCTTTATCGGATGGACGTATAACCAAACTATTATCTTTGGACAATGATAAAATCAAGTTACGTTGTTTGTGAGACAAATTGTAATTCCCTGTTCTGCAATTTGCAGTATTGTGTTTTTGTTTAACCAGTTCCTTTGTGACAACATCATGAAAGGTATCGATTGAGTCATGAGATAGATTCGGATAGAATATTGATTTTGGTTTGAACGATGTACACACTGCCTTATCCGTTACAAAGTCAGACCATTCCTGTTCATCTTGTTCTTCTGTGTCATTCGTATAAGGGCCTCCCAATTCAAACACTGTTTGTACTACTGAGGCATCTCCCACTGTAAGCCCTGGTTGTATAGGGATATTGTATCCTTGCATCATATTGGATTGCCCTTCGCTGCTGTTTAGTGCATGCCATTATTTCAACTTTATTTTTCTTATAAATTTAAAAATGTCTATGCGCGTGTTGGCGTAATTGAACAGTTCTGTGGGACAAAATGTCAAACCTAAGCATAAAGTGGATTTCTCAAAGTAAGATAGAGTACGTGCAGAAAGATTTACAATAGTTCTATTTACCATTTAACATTACCATTTGGGCATCCATTATTGTGGGTTTTTTTAGTCTCTCCGGATGCCCGCGCATGCGCATTTGTGAGTAAGAAGTCGACGACAGAAAAGGAAGAGGGAGCCCTGGGACGCCACAGCTCAGGTAAGTTATTTTAATTACTTTAAACTTGTTTTTGTAAAGTTTTGGAACATTCTCACTGCATTTTAAAAGCAAGCGGGAGGGAGGCGGGTGGCGCGTAGTGGGGTGGGTGTGCGTAGAGTTGCCCCCACTCCGTGATACTCCGCGTAGCCCCACTACGCCCACTACACCCAGGGTTAGTTTTATCAGTCTTCCCTTTAGCTCATCTTTGTATTTCTGAATATGCAATTGATGACCATGTTTCTCCAGGTCATCCTCTATTTCTGCTAATTCTTTGATAATTCTATCACGATCTTCCCAGGCATATTTTATAAGTATAGCCATCATATTCTTAGAACATTCAGCCGAGTTGTTAGCCCATTCATCCAGCATCCGCTGATTAGGCGATTCGTGTGAGGGTGTTATGTAAATTCTTAAACCTCTAGGAATCATTTGCTTGTCTATGTTGTCCTGGAGGGAGATTGCCTCCCACCATTTAGAACTCTCTTGTTTCTTTAATTTTTCATATTTCCGCAATAGAATATGTAATTCATTGTCTTTATTGATAAGGGTCGGTATTATTGCTGGTCCACCTTTTCCAGGAGCGCGCGGAAACAAAGATTGCGCTGCAGCGTCTCTTTCGTTATCCTCCTCCATGATGTTGCAATGCAATATATACTGAGTCTTGTATTCTTGTATTCCTGTATTCTTTCTTATGCATACGATGCACGTCTTTGTTCTGGGGATATGTTGGACACTCACGCCTTACCCTTACGTTGTTAAAACAATAATTAACAACTTATTCTTTCCCCAAAGTAGCTACCAAGTCATGCCCGAACTCGCCGCTCATCATTATCGGTGCCTGATGCCGCAGCGAAAGTGACAGTCATTCCGAAGTTATTGAGCGGATACGAGGAATACAGCAAATGCTATATGAATTACTTCCACAGCCCTCGTGCTCGTAATCCCTCAACAGAGACGTAAGTCCACCGCCCCAAACACCACAACCCGTGAGGAAGCCTGCCCCGCCGCAAAGCACGAGGGACTACCCCCACCGGGAAATGGTGACGGAGCTGAGCTGACCTCTGAATATGGAAATCCTCCGGCAGTCCTTCAAAAGTGTTTTGCTTCCCAATCTGGAAGTCGTGGCCAGCTCACGATCCCTCGATCAATACCAAATCCTCAAGAAAGAGTCATTTTGAGACCGAGCCCATTGTCAGTTGGTGCATGACGCCGGTAAACCCAAAAACTGTCTAATCAATAATCCCCGAAAGTTCCAAGTAAACGCACACTCAGGTGCCGATTCCGATCCTGTAAATCCCGGGTACGAATGGTCGTACGGAGCGTTTTCTCCATACGACTCGTACCCGGGAAATCCTCCTTACAAACCAGCAAGTACGAATCGTACAGAAATACCATTTCCGTACGATTCGTACAAAAGTACGTGTGGTGAAAAAATACCCACAATTCCGATCCGGGACATCGCGTACGTGACGTCCGGACGGAGTCAGGCAGCGTTTTACGGACCAGCAAGAACGATTCGTGCCTACGTCACTTCGCACGGACCATTTTTTATGGCAGCCAAAAACTGCCGGGAAATTGAGGACGAAGCGAAGAAGGAGCACCGGTAAGCGACGGACAGCCACGGACCCCATCCTACGTGTCATCCCGTCCCTCCTAGCCTACGACCTGGTGCACAGAAACCCACGCAGACGCCGCAGAAGGTCAGAACAACACCCAGGGGCAAAGGGGGGGGGGGCCATGGGCAGGAAACATAACCCCCACCCAAGTTAACCCCTTTGATGCGTGTGACGGAGCGGTCCCATCATGCGCGTCGGTTGCGCTGTGCGCATGACGGAGCCGCTCCGTCATGGCCCCGCCCGCACACGGAACCTTCAGCACGGCGCGGTAATCCGCACCGCGCTGAAGGGGTTAAATTGTAAATATGTCCTGTACATACATGACCTCCTGGCTCTGGTCACTTCGGGGGGGGCGTGTCCATCACTCCCTACGTACCGTCACAACGGAAATGGACGTAGACGCGTACCCGTCACCACGACAATGGTGGTACTGACCGTACCCACGCTGTGGGGGCGTGGGTACGGCCCGTACCACCATTGGAGTGGTGATGGAGGTGTACACGCCGTACCCACACTGTGAGGGCGTGGGTACGGCCCGTAGCACCATTGTTGTGGTGATAGAGGGATACGCGCCGTACCCACGCCCTCAGAGCGTGGGTACGGCGCGTACCCCTCCATCACCACTCACATGGTGGTCTGGGCTGTACCCACACCCCCACAGCGTGGGTACGGCGCGTACACCTCCATCACCACTCCAATGGTGGTACGGGCCGTACCCACTCCCCCACAGCGTGGGTACGGCGCGTACACCTCCATCACCACTCCAATGGTGGTACGGGCCGTACCTATGCCCCCACAGCGTGGGTACGGCGCGTACACCTCCATCACCACAACAATGGTGCTACGGGCCGTACCCACGCCCCCCCACAGCGTGAGTACGGCTCGTACCACCATTGGAGTGGTGATGGAGGAGTACGCGCCGTACCCACGCCCTCAGAGCGTGGGTACGGCCCGTAGCACCATTGTTGTGGTGATGGAGGGGTACGTGCCGTACCCACCCCCTCAGAGCGTGGGTACGGCCCGTACACCCTATGAATGCAGGGTTAGGGTCCGTCCCACCCATACCCCTACGGCACCAGTACAGAATGGATACAAGGCGTACACACGCCACGAATGTTGGCATAGGGCCTGGTGCAGCATATAAGCAGTATATTGGTGTGTGTGTATGCACAGGACAGCAGTGTACTGCACACAGGGGGCGGGTGGCTGCAGAGGACTCCCAGCAGTGGATAGAGACATGGGGGTGGGTGCCCAGGACTCCCAGCAGTGGACAGAGACATGGGGGAGGGTGCAGAGGCCTCCCAGCAGTGCCCAGACATATCAGGGGTGGGTGCATATCATCCCAGCAGTGTCCAGACATATGAGGTACGCGACGGACAGCCATGGACCCCATCCTACGTGTCATCCCGGCCCTCCTAGCCTACGACCTGGTGCACAGAAACCCACGCAGACGCCGCAGAAGGTCAGAACAACACCCAGGGGCAAAGGGGGGGGGGGCATGGGTAGGAAACATAACCCCCACCCAAGTTAACCCCTTTGATGCGTGTGACGGAGCGGTCCCGTAATGTGCGTCGGTCGCGCTGTGCGCATGACGGAGCCACTCCGTCACGGCCCCGCCCGCGCACGGAACCTTCAGCACGGCGCGGTAATCCGCGCCGCGCTGAAGGGGTTAAATTGTAAATATGTCCTGTACATACATGACCTCCTGGCTCTGGTCACTTCGGGGGGGGCGTGTCCATCACTCCCTACGTACCGTCACAACGGAAATGGACGTGGACGCGTACCCGTCACCACGACAATGGTGGTACTGACCGTACCCACGCTGTGGGGGCGTGGGTACGGCCCGTACCACCATTGGAGTGGTGATGGAGGTGTACACGCCGTACCCAGACTGTGAGGGCGTGGGTACGGCCCGTAGCACCATTGTTGTGGTGATAGAGGGATACGCGCCGTACCCACGCCCTCAGAGCGTGGGTACGGCGCGTACCCCTCCATCACCACTCCAATGTTGGTCCGGGCTGTACCCACACCCCCACAGCGTGGGTACGGCGCGTACACCTCCATCACCACTCCAATGGTGGTACGGGCCGTACCCACGCCCCCACAGCGTGGGTACGGCGCGTACACCTCCATCACCACTCCAATGGTGGTACGGGCCATACCCATGCCCCCACAGCGTGGCTACGGCGCGTACACCTCCATCACCACAACAATGGTGCTACGGGCCGTACCCACGCCCCCACAGCGTGAGTACGGCTCGTACCACCATTGGAGTGGTGATGGAGAAGTACGCGCCGTACCCACGCCCTCAGAGCGTGGGTACGGCCCGTAGCGCCATTGTTGTGGTGATGGAGGGGTACGTGCCATACCCACCCCCTCAGAGCATGGGTACGGCCCGTACACCCTATGAATGCAGGGTTAGGGTCCGTCCCACCCATACCCCTACGGCACCAGTACAGAATGGATACAAGGCGTACACACGCCACAAATGTTGGCATAGGGCCTGGTGCAGCATATAAGCAGTATATTGGTGTGTGTCTATGCACAGGACAGCAGTGTACTGCACACAGGGGACGGGTGGGTGGGTGGGTGGGTGGCTGCAGAGGACTCCCAGCAGTGGATAGAGACATGGGGGTGGGTGCCCAGGACTCCCAGCAGTGGACAGAGACATGGGGGAGGGTGCAGAGGCCTCCCAGCAGTGCCCAGACATATGAGGGGTGGGTGCAGAGGCCTCCCAGCAGTGCCCAGACATATGAGGGGTGGGTGCATATCACTCCCAGCAGTGCCCAGACATATGAGGGGTGGGTGAAGAGGCCTCCCAGCAGTGCCCAGACATATGAGGGGTGGGTGCAGAGGCCTCCCAGCAGTGCCCAGACATATGAAGGGTGGGTGCATATCATTCCCAGCAGTGCCCAGCCATATGAGGGGTGGGTGCAGACGCCTCCCAGCAGTGCCCAGACATATGAGGGGTGGGTGCAGAGGCCTCCCAGCAGTGCCCAGACATATGAGGGGTGGGTGCAGAGGCCTCCCAGCAGTGCCCAGACTTATGAGGGGTGGGTGCATATCACTCCCAGCAGTGCCCAGACATATAAGGGGTGGGTGCAGAGGCCTCCCAGCAGTGCTCAGACATATGAGGGGTGGGTGCATATCACACCCAGCAGTGCCCAGACATATGAGGGGTGGGTGCAGAGGCCTCCCAGCAGTGCCCAGACATATGAGGGGTGGGTGCAGAGGCCTCCCAGCAGTGCCCAGACATATGAGGGGTGGGTGCATATCACTCCCAGCAGTGCCCAGACATATGAGGGGTGGGTGCAGAGGCCTCCCAGCTGTGCCCAGACATATGAGGGGTGGGTGCAGAGGCCTCCCACCAGTGCCCAGACATATGAGGGGTGGGTGCATATGACTCCCAGCAGTGCCCAGACATATGAGGGATGGGTGCAGAGGCCTCCTAGCAGTGCCCAGACATATGAGGGGTGGGTGCAGAGGCCTCCCAGCAGTGCCCAGACATATGAGGGGTGGGTGCAGAGGCCTCCCAGCAGTGCCCAGACATATGAGGGGTGGGTGCAGAGGCCTCCCAGCAGTGCCCAGACATATGAGGGGTGGGTGCAGAGGCCTCCCAGCAGTGCCCAGGCATATGAGGGGTGGGTGCATATCACTCCCAGCAGTGCCCAGACATATGAGTGGTGGGTGCAGAGGCCTCCCAGCAGTGCCCAGACATATGAGGGGTGGGTGCATATCACTCCCAGCAGTGCCCAGACATATGAGGGGTGGGTGCAGAGGCCTCCCAGCAGTGCCCAGACATATGAGGGGTGGTTGCAGAGGCCTCCCAGCAGTGCCCAGACATATGAGGGGTGGGTGCATATCATTCCCAGCAGTGCCCAGACATATGAGGGGTGGGTGCAGAGGCCTCCCAGCAGTGCCCATACATATGAGGGGTGGGTGCAGAGGCCTCCCAGCAGTGCCCAGACATATGAGGGGTGGGTGCAGAGGCTTCCCAGCAGTGCTCAGACATATGAGGGGTGGGTGCAGAGGCCTCCCAGCAGTGCCCAGACATATGAGGGGTGGGTGCAGAGGCCTCCCAGCAGTGCCCAGACATATGAGGGGTGGGTGCAGAGGCCTCCCAGCAGTGCCTAGGCATATGAGGGCTGGGTGCATATCACTCCCAGCAGTGCCCAGACATATGAGGGGTGGGTGCAGAGGCCTCCCAGCAGTGCCCAGACATATGAGGGGTGGGTGCATATCACTCCCAGCAGTGCCCAGACATATGAGGGGTGGTTGCAGAGGCCTCCCAGCAGTGCCCAGACATATGAGGGGTGGGTGCAGAGGCCTCCCAGCAGTGCCCAGACATATGAGGGGTGGGTGCAGAGGCCTCCCAGCAGTGCCCAGACATATGAGGGGTGGGTGCATATCACTCCCAGCAGTGCCCAGACATATGAGGGGTGGGTGCAGAGGCCTCCCAGCAGTGCCCAGACATATGAGGGGTGGGTGGATATCACTCACAGCAGTGCCCAGACATATGAGGGGTGGGTGCAGAGGCCTCCCAGCAGTGCCCAGACATATGAGGGGTGGGTGCATATCACTCTCAGCAGTGCCCAGACATATGAGGGGTGGGTGCAGAGGCCTCCCAGCAGTGCCAGCCATATAAGGGATGGGTGCAGAGGCCTCCCAGCAGTGCCCAGACATATGAGGGGTGGGTGCAGAGGACTCCCAGCAGAGCCCAGACATATGAGGGGTGGGTGCAGAGGCCTCCCAGCATTGCCCAGACATATGAGGGGTGGGTGCAGAGGAGGGGTGCCCAGACATATGAGGGGTGGGTGCAGAGGCTTCCCAGCAGTGCCCAGATGTTAGAAGGCGATCTCAGAGGGGCCCGGACGGGGCCCTGACTGCCCTGAGACCCACCCTCGAGGTATCGTAGCCGGGCACTGGCGGGAGACTCCTCAGGGGAGGAACCTCGTATCTAGGATCGCACACTCGGCACCACACGACAGAGAGACACCACACGAAGAGTTCTTACGAGCAAATCTTTATCAGATCGAAGTGGTAAGATCTTTATGATCAGCTAGGCAAATATATACAAGCAGAGCGTGGGCTCACAGAGTCTTGGAGGGGGTTTAGGAGGTAGCGGGACAGTCTTTGTGGATTAGAATCAAATGCAGGAGCGTACCCGGCGCACAGCTCACAATCCTCGAGCTGGGGGATACGCTTGTCGTCGTGGGGTCCGGCGGGACCAAGAGAGTCTGTGGGAGCCGCGAGTCACTCAGCGGGGCTCGGTTACAAGTTCGGTGGTCTTACGATCTTCGAGGAGCCGCGAGTCACTCAGCAGGGCTCAAGCATAAGTTCGGAGGTCTTACGATCTTCAGGGAGCCGCGAGTCACTCAGCAGGGCTCAAGCACAAGTTCGGAGGTCTTACGATCTTCAGGGAGCCGCGAGTCACTCAGCAGGGCTCTAGCACAAGTTCGGAGGTCTTACGATCTTCAGGGAGCCGCGAGTCACTCAGCAGGGCTCAGGTGTTCCAAGGCGAATCTGCCGGACAGTCCCAGAGCACGCCTTGTTATAGGGCGACTCCTCTTTGATGTCCGGAGTCTGTGCAGGCAGGGGTCTTGTCACCTGGGGGTCGCTTGTTGGGGTTTCCTGCCATTGTCTTTTGATCCTTTCAGGGCTGGGTCAGGAGGAGTCCCAGACGCCCAGCAGGCGTGGAGCCAGCCCTCGGGGAGGCCGGCAGGTCGATCGAAACCCACCGTCCCAGGGAAGCGCAGAGGTGTGATAGAAACTGCTCCTCCCTCTCTCATCCCAAGGGGAGCGTGGTGTCCTCCAGCCGGAGTGGCGCCTCTAGGCCCGGGTCGCGCTGGGGCCGGGCGGCCATCTTGATGCATGAAGTGGGCACGCGGGCCCGGTGTGGCCGAAGGGAGGAAGGCCACGGACGGGAAGTCTGGGTTGGGTGCGTGTGAGTTCTGGTGGGAAGGATCGGCTAGGCCGTGGGTTTGGGGGCTGGTGTGAGGTGCAGGGGCCAGGTCTGGCTATGTTACGAGGGCCGGGTCTAACACGCGTCCCCCCCAGCTGAAAGCCGGAGAGAACTACCCATCTTCTTGGGGGTTCTCTTCGCTGAGGCGGAAGAACCGGGAGAGGCCATCGGCGTTGGCGTGGTCAGCCCCAGGGCGATGCTCCACGGTGAAATCCATCCCCTGGAGGGAGATTGACCACCGCAGTAGCTTGGGGTTTTCCCCTCGCATCTGCATGAGCCACCGCAAGGGGCGATGGTCGGTTTGGACCTTGAAATGGGTGCCGAACAGGTACGGGCGTAGTTTCTTGAGGGCCCAGACTACGGCGAATGCCTCTCGCTCGATGGTGCTCCATCTCTGTTCCCTGGGCAACAGTCTTCGGCTGAGGAAGGCTACGGGCTGGTCTAGGCCTTGGTCATTCACCTGGGAGAGGACTGCCCCAATGCCATGCTCGGAAGCATCAGTCTGTACCACAAACTCTTTGGAGTAGTCGGGGGCCTGGAGGACGGGGGCAGTATGTGAGACCGGCCTCACGGCGTTGCCCTCTCCATCGTTCCGCCAACCGGCAACCACCCTCAAGACACGACATCCCCGACTCCGGCCGCCCCAGCCACCCCCGATCCACGGGCCGGCCAGAGACCTGACAGACTCAACACCCTACCACGCATGCCCAACCGAGGGAGCGGGAACCCTCGAGCCAGACCCAGAGGCGCCAGCCCAGTCACACCTCGGGTCGCCTTCCCCGGGAGGACTCAATCGGCCACCCGGCCCCTGGGGAGCAGGCGCCTCCCCTACCGAGCGTCTGGGGTCCCTCCCAGACCCACCTGAAAAGACCAAAGAAGTGAGCGGCAGGAAATCCCGCCGAACCCCCTCCGTCACCCCAGTCCCCCCTCTGCGAGCACTCCGGACTTCAAAGAACCAGCAGAGTATAACAAGGGGTGCCGGAGGAACAAGGACAGAGAAGACCTGGAACCATCTGAGCCTGCTGACGCTGTCGCGGCTCCTGAGCGCTGAAATCACCTGGGCCTGCTGAGTGACTCGCGGCCTCTTGCTATTGAACCATCTGAGCCCTGCGGACGAGGTCGCGGCTCCCGAACACTGATCCACCTAGGCCTGCTGAGTGACTCGCGGCCCCCCAGCTATTGAACCATCTGAGCCCTGCGGACGGAATCGCGGCTCCTGAACTCCGACCACCTGTGCCTGCGGAGAGACTCGCGGCGCTCCCCTTGAGGACGACTCGATAAGAGATCGCCCAGAGACACGACACCCTCCAGCTCGAGGATTGTGAGCTTCCGCAGGGTATTTCGCAGAGACACTATCTTGAAAGACTGTCCCGCTACCCCCATTCCCCACGACTGATTTGTGGTACGCTGTGCCACTGCTGTACTATTTGCCTTTGGGTCATAAAGATCCCTGAAATCGTCGATAAAAGAACTTATCGTCCTACAAAGAATACGTGTGGTGTCCCTCTGTTTACAGTGCAGATCAGGGTGTGCGCGCCTGGTTCGGCTTACTTGGGAGAGGTGGGTCAAAGGGGTGGGCAAGACGTGTATCGAACCCCCTTCCGGCAGACGCCTTTCCAACATTTGGTGGCAGACGACGGGATCCGAGCCGACACCGAAGGAGAGCGTGCAGTAAACGACTGACGCACTACCAAACAGAAATGGAAGGAGAAACCTCCCTGGGTGCCACAGGTACCGAAATAAGCTCACCGTTCCAAGAAGATCAATTGGACTATTACACGCATAGAGAACTAAAACAGTTTTGCAAAGACCTTGGCATCGCTACCACCGGACTGAGCACAAAGGAAGACTACCAGAAGGTACTGAAAGCCTGGGTCGAGACGGGGGCGCCCCCGACCCAAACGAAAAGAGACTCTACCCATGAACAAACAAGCACCCCGGCGAGAAACAACGGGCCAGAGGGGAACCTGTCCTCCGAGGAACTAGCGGACCGAGAGAGAAGCCGCAACCACAAACTGGAACTGGCAAAACTAAAAATCGAGGGAGAGATAAAACTGGCAGAGAAGAAGTTAGCCGTCGAGCAGTTACGGCTACAAGGGGAACTCGAAGAGAAGAGACTCCAAAGGGAGCACGACGAAAAGAAACTCCAGCTAGAACATGAACGCGGCCTGAAGGAGATTGAGTGGCGGGCTAGGCACGAAAAGTCACAGCCGCCCGGGAATCCCCAGCCCGCTCCCGCCGGGGAAACCAAAGTTCACATCCCCAAGGATGTGGTCAAGGAGTATTATAAGAACGATGATATCCAGCAGTGGTTTAAAGCCTACGAAGTCGCCATGACCTCTCACCGAGTCCCGCAGAAGGATTGGGGGGCTGGCCTATGGGGCCGGTTCTTAAGCGAAGGAAGGGACACTCTGCTCGATCTGCCCTCCGCGGTCATGAACTCCTACAGCCACATGAAGGAAGCCCTCGTGGGCCGGTACGGACTCACCCCCGAAATGTACCGACAACGGTTCCGAGATTGCAAAAAGATACCGGGCACCACGTGGGTCGAATACGTGAACTTTTACAGCCGAGCTCTGGACGGTTGGATCAAGGGCAGCAAGGTCTCCACCTTCGAAGAACTGTTCGATCTGATCGCCTGGGAACATTTAGCGGCCAATTGCTTTATAGAACTGCGCCAGCATCTCCTAGACAGTAAACTCACCGACCCTAGGAAACTGGCTGCTGAGGCTGATCGTTGGGTGAACACCCGGGCCACCCGGGGCCCCGTGGGGGACTACGGCCGCCACAGTCAGGGTCCCCCCCGCCAGAGGGGCGGAGGGAACCACAGCCGGCCAAGAGACTTTGCCGGGGGGTCCTCCACCAGCCCCCCCAGCAGCCCACCAGCGGCGGGTTCGGCCCAGTCTCCAGCCAGCACCGGAGCCCCAGGACGGCCAGGTCCACGAGCTAGGATCACCTGCTTCCGCTGTCAGCAGCCCGGACACTACGCCAATGACCCCCAGTGTCCCCAGTATCAGCGGCCCACAACGACCAACCCCACGACCCGGCAGATGGCCTCCGTGGCTCTGGGGGAAGAAATGGAAGACTCCGAGGAATGGGAACCGGCGGCCATGGCCCTGGTCTCCCTTGGGGATCGAGAGATGGCCCCCGGGACACCCTTGCCCGCCAACACAGAGAAATACCGACAGCAGGTGACTATCAACGGCCACCGAGTCGAGGGCCTTCGCGACACCGGGGCGAGTGTCACCGCGGTCCACCGCAGCCTAATTTCCGAAGACCAGATCCTAGCCGGGGCCCTCTGTCCGGTCGTATCCTCCGACAATTCTGAGCGCCTCTGCCAGATGGCCCTGGTGGCCTTCGAGTGGGGAGGGGTCTCCGGAGAACTGAAGGTAGCGGTCCGGAACTCGCAGCCCGTAGACTGCCTCCTGGGCAACGACCTGGAAAATTCCCCGTGGGGGCAGGTAGAACGAAGGGCCCACCTAGAGATGATGGGCCTACCGGAATGGGTCTGCGCCACCACGCGCTCCATGACCGCACGAGTGGCCCCCTCCAAGGGCGGTGAAGCCCTCTTACCGAACGCTTCCCCCGAGAACAGGGACCCCCTACCAGAAGCAGACAACCCTCCTTCCGAGGAAGAAGGAGACACTAACCGAGGGGAAGGACCGGAACCTTCCGCCCCAGAGGCCCCGATGGAACCCGAAGTACTGCCCGAGTTGGCCCAGTGGCACTGCGAAGCGGGGGCCCTCCCGCGAAGAGTTCTGCCAGGAACAGACCACTTGCCCCTCCCTCGAGGGACTTAGACAACAAGCCGAAGCCCAGGTCGCCGGTGATCAGACCGGAACCCATTGGGTTTATTGGGACAATGGCCTCCTCTACAGCGAGCAAAAGTCAGCCGAGCTAGGCGCAGCACGAGTACTGGTGGTACCCCTGCGGTTCCGGAGCCTCCTCCTGGGCCTGGCCCACGATGTACCCTTGGCAGGACACTTAGGCCAAGACAAGACATACCAGCGATTGGTGACCCCCTTCTATTGGCCCAGGATGCGAGCGAATGTAGAAACACACTGCAAGTCCTGCCCCACGTGCCAGGGCAGTGGGAAGAGTGGCGGAAAACGCAAAGCTCCCTTACAACCGTTCCCCGTTGTGAGTAGCCCGTTCGAGCGGGTCGGCATCGACATCGTGGGACCCCTGGATCCGAAGACCGCCCAGGGCCACAGATTCATCCTCGTCCTGGTGGACCATGCCACCCGCTACCCCGAGGCCATCCCCCTCCGCACCGTGACGGCTCCCGTGGTGGGCCGGGCTCTCATGGGGATCTTCTCCCGGGTCGGATTTCCCCGCGAGGTTGTGAGTGATCGCAGCACGAACTTTATATCCCGCTACATGAAGTCCCTGTGGCAGCAGTGCGGAGTTACGTATAAATTCACGACCCCCTACCACCCCCAGGGCAACGGCCTGGTGGAGCGCTTCAACCGAACTCTGAAGGGAATGATCCTGGGCCTCGAAGAACCCCTGCCCGATCTCCTGTGCACAAAAGAACTGGACGGTTCCGTGGAGGGTGTGAAGCTGTCGGACACCCTCACTCCCCAGCAGGCCGACGACTGCCGCCAGCTGCTCGGACAATTCGCAGACCTTTTCTCCCTCATTCCAAGGGTGACCGACTGGTGTGTCCACGACGTGGACACCGGCGACTGCCCACCGGTGAGACACCGAGCCTACCGGGTGCCTGACCGGGTCCGCACCTGCATCAAGACCGAGGTACAGAAAATGCTCAACCTAGGGGTCATCGAGCCCTCCGACAGCCCCTGGGCCAGCCCGGTGGTTCTGGTCCCGAAGGCTGCCTCCCCAGGGGTCGCCCCCGAACTAAGATTCTGTGTAGACTATCGGGGGCTCAATGCGGTCGCCCGCGCAGACGCTCACCCTATTCCCCGAGCCGACGAGCTCATCGACCGCCTGGGGGCCGCCCAGTTCCTCAGCACTTTCGACCTGACCTGCGGGTACTGGCAGATCGCTCTCACGGAAGGGGCGAAAGAGCGCTCTGCCTTCTCCACGCCAGATGGCCACTACCGCTTCAGGGTCATGCCGTTCGGGATGAAAAACGCCCCAGCCACGTTCCAGCGGTTGGTGAACAAGGTCCTGGCCGGACTCGAGGAGTTCAGCGCAGCGTACCTTGACGACATCGCCGTATTCAGCTCTCAATGGCACGAGCATCTCCAGCACCTCCGACAAGTACTAATGGCCCTGCGCCCAGCGGGCCTGACAGTGAAAGCCAGCAAATGCCAGCTCGGACAAGGCTCCGTGGTCTACCTGGGGCATCAGGTGGGCAGCGGCCAGGTCGCCCCTCTCCAGCCGAGGATCGATGCCATCAAGTCCTGGGAGCCCCCCACCACGCAGACAGAGGTTCGGGCCTTCCTGGGCCTTACGGGGTACTACCGGAGGTTCCTTAAAAATTATGGTAGTATCGCAGGGCCCCTCACAGAGTTGACCTCCAAAAAGCTTCCGCAGAAGGTGCAGTGGACCCCCCAGTGCCAGCAGGCGTTCGACGCCTTGAAAACCGCCATGTGCACCGCTCCCGTACTCAAGGCCCCCGACTACTCCCGAGAGTTCGTGGTCCAGACCGACGCCTCCGAACATGGCATCGGGGCCGTGCTCTCGCAGTTTGACGACAAGGGCATTGATCAGCCCATAGCCTTCATCAGCCGAAGGCTGCTGCCGAGAGAGCAGCGTTGGAGCACTATAGAGCGAGAGGCCTTTGCCGTAGTCTGGGCCCTCAAGAAACTGCGGCCCTACTTGTTCGGAACCCATTTTCGAGTACAGACGGACCACCGGCCCTTGCAGTGGCTAATGCGGATGAGGGGGGAGAACCCCAAGCTACTACGATGGTCCATCTCTCTCCAAGGGATGGATTTCACTGTCGAACATCGCCCGGGACGGATCATGCCAACGCCGACGGCCTGTCCCGGTTCTTCCGCTTCGGCGAGGAGAACCCCCCAGTGGATGGGTAGTTCTCCACGCCTTTCAGCTGGGGGGGACGCGTGTGAGACCGGCCTCACGGCGTTGCCCTCTCCATCGTCCCGCCAACCGGCAACCACCCTCAAGACACGACATCCCCGACTCCGGCCGCCCCAGCCACTCCCGATCCACGGGCCGGCCAGAGACCTGACAGACTCAACACCCTACCACGCATGCCCAACCGAGGGAGCGGGAACCCTCGAGCCAGACCCAGAGGCGCCAGCCCAGTCACACCTCGGGTCGCCTTCCCCGGGAGGACTCAATCGGCCAACCGGCCCCTGGGGAGCAGGCGCCTCCCCTACCGAGCGTCTGGGGTCCCTCCCAGACCCACCTGAAAAGACCAAAGAAGTGAGCGGCAGGAAATCCCGCCGAACCCCCTCCGTCACCCCAGTCCCCCCTCTGCGAGCACTCCGGACTTCAAAGAACCAGCGGAGTATAACAAGGGGTGCCGGAGGAACAAGGACAGAGAAGACCTGGAACCATCTGAGCCTGCTGACGCTGTCGCGGCTCCTGAGCGCTGAAATCACCTGGGCCTGCTGAGTGACTCGCGGCCTCTTGCTATTGAACCATCTGAGCCCTGCGCACGAGGTCGCGGCTCCCGAACACTGATCCACCTAGGCCTGCTGAGTGACTCGCGGCCCCCCAGCTATTGAACCATCTGAGCCCTGCGGACGGAATCGCGGCTCCTGAACTCCGACCACCTGTGCCTGCGGAGAGACTCGCGGCGCTCCCCTTGAGGACGACTCGATAAGAGATCGCCCAGAGACACAACACCCTCCAGCTCGAGGATTGTGAGCTTCCGCAGGGTATTTCGCAGAGACACTATCTTGAATGACTGTCCCGCTACCCCCATTCCCCACGACTGATTTGTGGTACGCTGTGCCACTGCTGTACTATTTGCCTTTGGGTCATAAAGATTCTTGAAATCGTCGATAAAAGAACTTATCGTCCTACAAAGAATACGTGTGGTGTCCCTCTGTTTACAGTGCAGATCAGGGTGTGCGCGCCTGGTTCGGCTTACTTGGGAGAGGTGGGTCAAAGGGGTGGGCAAGACGTGTATCGAACCCCCTTCCGGCAGACGCCTTTCCAACACAGTACACATGGCCGCTTTCAGGGCCTCGAACGCCTCTTGGCAGGCAGGGGACCATTGCACCTTCTTGGGCTGCTTTTTGGACGTGAGTCCCGTTAGGGGACCGACCAAGCTGCCGTAATTCCGGATGAATCTCCGGTAGTAGCCCGTGAGGCCCAGAAAGGCTCGGACCTCCGTTTGGGTAGTGGGGGGTTCCCAGGCTAGGATGGCGTCGATTTTGGGCTGTAGAGGGGCGACCTGCCCGCTTCCAGCCTGCTGCCCCAGGTAGGTTACCGAACCTTGCCCAATCTGGCACTTACTGGCTTTCACGGTGAGGCCTGCCTGGCGCAGGGCGGTCAGCACCCTCCGAAGGTGCTGGAGGTGCTCACTCCACTCGGAGCTAAAAACTGCGATATCGTCGAGATACGCGGCACTGAATTTTTCCAGCCCGGCCAGGACTCTGTTTACCAGTCGCTGGAAGGTGGCCGGGGCATTTTTCATCCCGAAGGGCATTACGCGAAAGCGATAGTGCCCATCCGGGGTGGAGAAGGCGGACCGCTCCTTGGCTCCTTCTGTGAGCGCAATTTGCCAGTAGCCGCAGGTGAGATCGAAGGTGCTGAGGAACCGAGCAGCCCCGAGCCGGTCAATGAGCTCGTCGGCTCGGGGAATGGGGTGGGCATCGGCTCGGGTGACTTCATTGAGTCCCCGGTAGTCCACGCAGAAGTGGAGTTCTGGCGCGACCCCGGGGGCAGCTGCTTTCGGGACCAGGACCACGGGGCTGGCCCAGGGGCTGTCGGAGGGTTCGATCACGCCTAGGGTCAACATTTTCGAGACTTCGGCTTGGATGCAGGACCGGACCCGATCAGGGACTCGGTAGGCCCGGTGTCTCACTGGCGGACTGTCCCCGGTATCCACGTCATGGACACACCAGTCGGTGACCCTAGGGACCAGGGAGAAAAGGTCCGAAAACTGCCCTAGGAGCTGGCGGCAATCTTCACGTTGCTGGGGAGTGAGAGACGGGGCGAGGTTCACTCCTTCTACGGAGCCGTCCTTCTCTTTGGTGCACAGGAGATCCGGGAGAGGATCTGACTCCTCCTCGGACCCATCATCCGTGGCCAGTAGGAGGCTCAGCTCCGTTCGCACAAAGTGGGGCTTGAGGCGGTTCACGTGGAGGACCCGGAGGGGGTCCCGGGGGGACTGGACGTCCACCAAGTACGTGACCTGGCTCTTCCGCTCAACCACCTTGAAGGGCCCGGTCCATTTATCCTGGAGGGCGCCGGGTTTCACAGGGGCCATGACCCATACCTGCTGGCCCGGCTGAAACTCGACCAGAGTGGCGTTCTGGTCGTACCAGCGCTTCATCTCCTCCTGACTTGCCTCCAGGTTGGCCTCGGCCATCTCTCGGAACCTTCTATCTGGTTCCGGAGGGCCAGGACGTAACGGAACACATCTCGGGGGGGGGCTTCGGGGCGCCGCCTCCCAACCTTCCTTGACCAGGCTGAGGGGCCCCCTGACGGGGTGCCCGTAGAGTAACTCAAAGGGGCTGAACCCCAAGGATTTCTGGGGAACTTCGCGGTATGCGAATAGAAGGCAGGGGAGCAGGATGTCCCACTTACGCCGGAGGGGCTCTTCCAGGCCCGCGATCATCCCCTTCAGAGTCCGGTTAAACCGCTCTACCAGGCCGTTTCCTTGGGGGTGGTACGGGGTGGTGAACTTATAGGACACCCCGCATTGTTGCCATAAGGACTTCATGTATCGGGAGATAAAGTTGGTACCGCGATCGCTCACGACCTCGCGGGGGAAACCCATGCGGGAGAAGATTCCCATCAACGCCCGGCCCACCACGGGGGCCGTGACGGTGCGCAGGGGGATGGCCTCAGGGTAACGGGTGGTATGGTCCACCAGGACGAGGATGAACCGGTGCCCTTGGGAAGTTGGGGGGTCCAGGGGCCCTACAATGTCGATCCCGACCCGCTCAAAAGGGGTACTGACGACAGGGAAGGGTTGGAGGGGAGCCTTGCTCTTCCCTCCACTCTTCCCACTGGCCTGGCACGTGGGACAGGACTTGCAGTGGGCTCCTACATCTGCTTTCATTCTGGGCCAGTAGAAGTGGGTCACGAGGCGACTGTACGTTTTGTCCTGGCCCAAGTGGCCTGCGAGGGGAACATCGTGGGCCAAGCCCAGGAGGAGGTTTCGGAAGCGTAGGGGTACCACCAGCACCCGGCCGGACCCTAGCTCCACCGACTTCTGTTCGCTGTACAGAAGGTCATTCTCCCAATACACCCGGTGCGTCCCCGTCTGGTCGCCTGCGGCCTGGGCCTCTGCCTGTTGCCGGGGCCCGACCAGGGAGGGACAGGTAGCCTGTTCTCGGCAGAATTCTTCTCGGGAGGGGCCCCCCTCGTGGCGCCAATGGGCTAATTCGGGCAGGTCGCCTACCTCGGTGACTGGGGTGGAGTCGGAAGGCGGGTGTTCCTCACTGGCGATCGGCTCTTCTGGTGGGGGAATGGGGGGACCCTCGGCTGGGACCATTCTATCTTCAGAGATCGGGGCATCGTCGACTTCCCTCAGGGGGGTCAGTCGAGCCGCCATAGATCGAGTGGTGGCGCACACCCACTCAGGGAGGCCCATCATCCCTAGGTGGGTCTTGCGCTCAACTTGTCCCCAGGGGGAACTTTCCAGGTCGTTCCCCAGGAGACAGTCGACGGGCTGGGAGGTTCTCACTGCAACTTTTAGTTTACCGACCACCCCTCCCCACTCAAAGGGCACCAGGGCTACCTTACATAGGCTTTCTGTGTTGTCGGCTGAGATGACAGGGCAAAAGACATTGGGGAGGACCTGGTCTTCGTGTACTAAGTGGCTGAGGACACCGGTGATGCTGGCCCCGGTGTCACGGAGGGCTTCTACTTGGTGGCCATTGATCTTTACGAGCTGCCCATATTTCTTGGTGTTAGAGGGCAGGAGGCTCCCAGGGACCATCTCCCTATCTCCTAGGAATACTAGGGCCATAGCTGCGGGTTCCCACTCCTCGGCCTCCTCAACCTCCTCCCCCAGGGCTACATTGGCTATCTGTCTAGCAGGGGGTGCTGCCGGAGTGGTGCGTGGGGCCATGGGGCATTCAGGGTCGTTGGCGTAATGCCCGGGCTTCTGGCAACGGAAACAAGTGATGGTTACCCGGTGCCCCCGTCTAAGGGGGGGCCGGATACAGCTGGTGGGGGTGCCGGGAAAGGCAGAGGTTGGGACTTCGGTGGACTAGCTTGGAACTCTCTCTGCCCTCCCTGGTTCCCCCCCCCTCTCTGGCGGGGTGGTCCCTGACTGGCTCGGGGGTACTCTCCTACAAGGCCCCGGGAGACCCGGGTGTTGGTCCAGCGATCCGCCTCGACAGCCAGCTTTCTTGGGTCCGTGAGCTTGCTGTCGAGCAGATGCTGGCGTAGTTCCACAAAGCAGTTGGCCGCCAGGTGGTCCCACAACATAAGGTCGGTTAGTTCTTCCATGGTGGATACCTTGCTGCCCTTGATCCACCCATTCACATATTCCACCCAGGTGGTACCCGGGATCTTCCTGCAGTCCCGGAACCGCTGGCGGTACATCTCCGGGGTGAGGCCGTACCTTGTGAGGAGGGCCGCTTTCATGTGTTCATAGGATGTTTGCATGGAGGTGGGTAGGTCGAGCAGGGTGTCTCTTCCTTCGCTCAGGAATCGTCCCCATAACCCAGCCCCCCAATCCTTCTGCGGGACCCGATGGGAGGTCATGGCGACCTCGTAGGCCCGGAACCACTGCTGAATGTCATCATTTTTGTAATATTCTTTGACCACATCCTTGGGAATGTGGACCTTCTGCTCCGTCGGCGCGGCCGCCTCCCGGTTCCCCGAGGGCCACGTTTCTTCGCTTCTCGCTTTCAATTCTATCTCCTTCAGGCTGCGTTCATGTTCCAGTTGAAGTCTCCTTCCCTCGTGTTCTCGTTGGAGTTTCTTCTCTTCTAGTTCTCCTTGTACTCGCAACTGTTCTACTGCTAGCTTTTTCTCGGCTAATTTCAACTCGCCCTCAATTTTGAGTTTGGCTAATTCGAGCTCGTGATGGCGACTTTTTTCTCTGTCTGCGAGTTCCTCCGGGGATAGGCCCCCATCTGGTACGAAGCCTCGCACCTGGTTGCTGCTGCGTTCTCCTTGGGAGGGTTCCGCTTCGTCGTGGGGCTCCCCCGCTCCTTCTGGGCGGGAGGCTCCGGAATCCACCCAAGCTTTCAGTGCCTTTTGCATATCTTCTTTGGTGTTGAGACCAGTGGTAGCGATTCTGAGTTCCTTACAGAATTGTTTTAGTTCCTTGTGAGTGTACTCTTCCAGCTGTTCCACCTGGAACACGGTACTGGCGTCGTTTTCTATGAGAACCACGGCGTTTCCTTCTGCCATCTTTGTCGGTAGTGCGTCAGCCGTTCACGGTACGATCTCTAGATTATGGGCCCGAATCCCGTCGCTTGTCACCAATGTTAGAAGGCGACCTCAGAGGGGCCCGGAGGGGGCCCTGACTGCCCTGAGACCCACCCTCGAGGTATCGTAGCCGGCACTGGCGGGAGACTCCTCAGGGGAGGAACCTCGTATCTAGGATCGCACACTCGGCACCACACGACAGAGAGACACCACACGAAGAGTTCTTACGAGCAAATCTTTATCAGATCGAAGTGGTAAGATCTTTATGATCATGTAGGCAAATATATACAAGCAGAGCGTGGGCTCACAGAGTCTTGGAGGGGGTTTAGGAGGTAGCGGGACAGTCTTTGTGGATAAGAATCAAATGCAGGAGCGTACCCGGCGCACAGCTCACAATCCTCGAGCTGGGGGATGCGCTTGTCGTCGTGGGGTCCGGCGGGACCAAGAGAGTCTGTGGGAGCCGCGAGTCACTCAGCGGGGCTCGGTTACAAGTTCGGTGGTCTTACGATCTTCGAGGAGCCGCGAGTCACTCAGCAGGGCTCAAGCACAAGTTCGGAGGTCTTACGATCTTCAGGGAGCCGCGAGTCACTCAGCAGGGCTCAAGCACAAGTTCGGAGGTCTTACGATCTTCAGGGAGCCGCGAGTCACTCAGCAGGGCTCTAGCACAAGTTCGGAGGTCTTACGATCTTCAGGGAGCCGCGAGTCACTCAGCAGGGCTCAGGTGTTCCAAGGCGAATCTGCCGGACAGTCCCAGAGCACCCCTTGTTATAGGGCGACTCCTCTTTGATGTCCGGAGTCTGTGCAGGCAGGGGTCTTGTCACCTGGGGGTCGCTTGTTGGGGTTTCCTGCCATTGTCTTTTGATCCTTTCAGGGCTGGGTCGGGAGGAGTCCCAGACGCCCAGCAGGCGTGGAGCCAGCCCTTGGGGAGGCCGGCAGGTCGATCGAAACCCACCGTCCCAGGGAAGCGCAGAGGTGTGATAGAAACTGCTCCTCCCTCTCTCATCCCAAGGGGAGCGTGGTGTCCTCCAGCCGGAGTGGCGCCTCTAGGCCCGGGTCGCGCTGGGGCCGGGCGGCCATCTTGATGCATGAAGTGGGCACACGGGCCCGGTGTGGCCGAAGGGAGGAAGGCCACGGACGGGAAGTCTGGGTTGGGTGCGTGTGAGTTCTGGTGGGAAGGATCGGCTAGGCCGTGGGTTTGGGGGCTGGTGTGAGGTGCAGGGGCCAGGTCTGGCTATGTTTCGAGGGCCGGGTCTAACACCAGACATATGAGGGTTGGGTGCAGAGGCCTCCCAGCAGTGCCCAGACATATGAGGGGTGGGTGCATATCACTCCCAGCAGTGCCCAGACATATGAGGGGTGGGTGCAGAGGCCTCCCAGCAGTCCCCAGACATATGAGGGGTGGGTGCAGAGGCCTCCCAGCAGTGCCCAGACATATGAGGGGTGGGTGCATATCACTCCCAGCAGTGCCCAGACATATGAGGGGTGGGTGCAGAGGCCTCCAGCAGTGCCCAGACATATGAGGGGTGGGTGCAGAGGCCTCCCAGTAGTGCCCAGACATATGAGGGGTGGGTGCATATCACTCCCAGCAGTGCCCAGACATATGAGGGGTGGGTGCAGAGGCCTCCTAGCAGTGCCCAGGCATACGAGAGGTGGGTGCAGAGGCCTCCCAGCAGTGCCCAGACATATGAGGGGTGGGTGCATATCACTCCCAGCAGTGCCCAGACATATGAGGGGTGGGTTCAGAGGCCTCCCAGCAGTGCCCAGACATATGAGGGTTGGGTGCAGAGGACTCCCAGCAGTGCCCAGACATATGAGGGGTGGGTGCAGAGGCCTCCCAGCAGTGCCCACACATATGAGGGGTGGGTGCAGAGGCCTCCCAGCAGTGCCCACACATATGAGGGGTGGGAGCAGAGGCCTCCCAGCAGTGCCCAGACATATGAGGGGTGGGTGCATATCACTCCCAGCAGTGCCCAGACATATGAGGGGTGGGTGCAGAGGCCTCCCAGCAGTGCCCAGACATATGAGGGGTGGGTGCATATCACTCCCAGCAGTGCCCAGACATATGAGGGGTGAGTGCAGAGGCCTCCCAGCAGTGCCCAGGCATATGAGGGGTGGGTGCAGAGGCCTCCCAGCAGTGCCCAGACATATGAGGGGTGGGTGCAGAGGCCTCCCAGCAGTGCCCAGACATATGAGGGGTGGGTGCATATCTGTTAGACGGACCGGGAGGGTCGGCCGAGGACAAGGGGAGAGGTCTCCGGGGAGAGCCGTCTCCAGCGATCGTACAGATGAATAACTTCCCCCCCACAGATATACTCCACACAAGGATAGGATTTAGCGTTTTTTATGGGTGATTTCTTAAGGTACGATGAAATGGTACAAGGAGGTCTGGACTCAGGGGTCCCCTCGATTCGAGTCTCTTGGTTTGGGGAAGGGGGTAGCGGGACAGTCTGGTTACCAATCTGGTAGCTGAAATGGGATGGTGGGTAGCTCACAATCCTCGAGCTCGGTGTTCTAGCTTGGACGGGCCGCGGCAGCGCCAGCAGGTCCCGGTGAAGGTGGTCGTTACACGGTCCGCGGCAGCGCCAGCAGGTCCCGGTGAAGATGGTCGTTACACGGTCCGCGGCAGCGCCAGCAGGTCCCGATGAAGGTGGTCGTTACAACGGTACGCGGCAGCGCCAGCAGGTCCCGCCAAGGATGGATGATGCAGAAGGCCGCGGCAGCGCCAGCAGGCAGGACGATAGTTCACAAGGCAGGGCTACGGCAGCGCCAGTAGTCCGTCAAGGCTGAGTTCTCTCGGTGTCTCTCGACTCCAGGATACAACTGCCTTCCTGCTCTGGAGCTGCCCTAGTTATAGGTCTGGCACCCTTTGATGTCCGGACCCTCGCACTTGGAGGTCGGGGGGTCCAGGATGAGGGAGTCCAGACACCCAGCAGGGGGTGGAGCCAGCGCCTGGGGGAGCTGGAGGGTGATCGGCACCTGGCGGGGGAGAGCCATCGACACTTCTTTCTCCCATTGACCTGCCAAGTGGTCCGTTCACCTCCTGGGTGGATGGTGGTGCCGGGATGTCGGGGCCGGCCAGGCCCAGGGTTAGGGTCGAGCCGAGGCCACGCGGCCTCGTGGCGCAGCGCCCAAGATGGCGGCTGACCTGGCCGGGGGAGCCGGTAGTGGTTCGGCCCCATGATACATGGCTGTCCGGGGGCAGGAGTTCCGTTGGGAGACGGGGTGCGGGTTGCCCTTGTGGGTAACACCTGGGAGTCCGGGGCTTGGGCCCTGTCATGCGGGGAGGGAGCAAGCCCTTCATGTGGCCTGTCCAACATGCGTCCCCCCCAGCTGAAGGCGGGGAGAGTCACCCATCCTCTTGGGGACTCTCCTCGTCGAGGCGGAAAAAGCGTGACAGGCCATCTGCGTTGGCGTGGTCTTGGCCCGGTCGATGTTCCACAGTGAAGTCCATTCCCTGCAGGGAGATGGACCAGCGCAATAGTTTTGGGTTTTCTCCCCGCATCTGCATTAGCCACTGCAGGGGTCGATGATCGGTTTGCACCCGGAAGTGGGTACCGAAGAGATAGGGCCGGAGCTTCTTGAGGGCCCACACCACTGCGAAGGCCTCCCTCTCGATTGTGCTCCAGCGCTGTTCTCGGGCCAGGAGGCGTCTGCTGATGAAGGCCACCGGCTGGTCAAGACCCTCGGGGTTCAGCTGGGATAGAACCGCCCCGATGCCGTGGTCGGAGGCGTCCGTTTGTACAATGAATTCCCGACTGTAATCGGGGGCCTGGAGCACAGGGGCGGTGCACAGGGCGGCCTTCAGCTTCTCGAAGGCCGCTTGACAGTCGGGGGTCCAGTTAACCTTCTTCGGGTGGTTTTTGGACGTGAGACCCGTGAGGGGCCCCACAATGCTGCCATAGTCCCTCACGAACCGCCGGTAGTAGCCGGTGAGTCCCAAGAAGGCTCGGACCTCGGTCTGCGTGACTGGGGGTTGCCAGGACTGGATGGCAGCAATTTTGAGTTGCAGAGGGGCCACCAGACCGCTTCCCACCTGGTGTCCGAGGTAGGTCACGGACCCCTGACCAATTTGGCACTTGCCGGCCTTAATCGTGAGGCCGGCCCGCTGGAGGGCTTGCAGGACCTCTCGGAGGTGGTGGAGGTGGTCGGACCAGTGGCGGCTGTATACAGCGATGTCGTCCAGGTAGGCGGCGCTGAACTCTTCGAGCCCCGCCAAGACCTGGTTCACTAGACGCTGAAAAGTAGCTGGGGCATTCTTCATGCCGAAGGGCATGACCTTGAAGTGGTAGTGGCCATCGGGGGTAGAAAAGGCGGACCGTTCTTGGGCCCGGGGTGTGAGACCGATCTGCCAGTAGCCCGCTGTCAGGTCGAAGATGCTGAGGTAGCGGGCGGCCCCCAGGCGGTCGATCAATTCATCCGCTCGGGGGATCGGATGAGCGTCGGTCCTGGTGACAGCGTTCAAGCCCCGATAGTCGACGCAGAACCGGAGTTCAGGAGTGGTGCCGGGGGCAGCGGCTTTGGGGACCAGCACGACCGGGCTGGCCCAGGGGCTGTCCGAGGGCTCGATGACCCCGAGCGTGAGCATCTTGGATACTTCCTCTTGGATGTAGGCCCGCACCCGATCTGGTACGCGGTAGGCCCGGTGTCGGATAGGGGGACTGTCCCCAGTGTCCACGTCGTGCAAGCACCAAGGGGTGATCCCTGGGGTGAGGGAAAACAGAGTAGCAAACTGCAGCAGGAGGTCCCGGCAGCCCTGGCGTTGCTCTGGGGTGAGGGCATCGGAGAGCCGGACCCCGTCCACGGAACCGTCTTTCTCCTGGGTTTTCAGGAGATCAGGGAGGGGCTCGGAGTCTTCTTCCGCCCCACTGTCTGTAGCCATCAGGAGGCTGAGTTCCGAGCGCACAAAGTGGGGTTTGAGTCTGTTGGTGTGGAGGACCCGGAGGGGGTTCCGGGGGGACTCCATGTCGATGAGATAGGTGACGGGGCTCTTGCGTTCGACCACTTTGAAGGGCCCCGTCCACTTATCTTGCAAGGCACATGGTTCGGTGGGGGACATCACCCACACTTGTTGACCAGGTTCGAATTCGACGGAGGAGGCATTCTGATCGTACCATTTTTTCATGTCCTCCTGACTGGCCTCAAGATTCGCTTTTGCCATTTCCCTGAAGCGCCGGGTCTGATTGCGTAGTGCCAGGAGGTACTTGAAGACGTCTGGAGGGGTCTTTAGGGGGGCCATCTCCCAACCTTCTTTGACTAGGCTGAGGGGCCCTCGCACAGGGTGCCCATACAGGAGTTCGAAAGGGCTAAAGCCGAGGGACTTCTGGGGAACTTCTCGATAGGCGAAGAGGAGGCACGGAAGTAGTACATCCCACTGGCGACGGAGGGGCTCTTCCAATCCCCCAATCATTCCCTTGAGTGTGCGGTTGAATCGCTCAACTAGTCCGTTCCCTTGAGGGTGATAGGGGGTCGTGAATCGGTAGGTGACCCCGCACTGTTGCCAGAGGGACTTCATATATTTCGAGATAAAGTTTGTGCCTCGGTCGCTGACGACTTCTCGGGGGAAGCCCACCCGGGAGAAGATCCCCATTAGGGCCCAGCCGACCACCGGAGCTGTTACAGTTCGCAGGGGCACAGCCTCGGGGTAGCGGGTGGCGTGGTCCACCAGTACCAGGATGAACCGATGTCCTTGTGCTGTGCGGGGGTCCAGGGGCCCCACGATGTCTATTCCTACCCTCTCGAACGGGGTGGTGACCACTGGGAAGGGTTGCAGAGGTGCTTTGAGCTTGCGGCCGCTCTTCCCGCTGGCCTGGCACGTGGGGCAGGACCGGCAGTGGTTGAGGACGTCATTTCGCATCCTCGGCCAGAAAAAGTGGGTCACCAGGCGACTGTAGGTTTTGTCCTGGCCCAGGTGTCCAGCCAGGGGGACATCGTGGGCCAAATTTAGCAGGAAGTCTCTGAAACGGAGGGGCACCACCAGCACTCGACTGGCCCCTAACTCCGCGATTCTTTGTTCACTGTATAGCAGGTCGTTATCCCAATAGATCCAATGGGCTCCGGTGGAGGCCCCTGCGCTCTGGGCGCTGGCTTGCTGGCGGAGTCCCTCGAGGGAGGGGCAGGTCTTCTGCTCCTGGCGGAACTGTTCCTGGGTGGGCCCCCCTTCTTGACGCCACTGAGCCAGGCCGGGAAGGTCCTGGGGTTGGGCGACCCCTTCGGGGGTTGACTCTGGGGGGTCGGTATAGTCGTTGTCCTCTACTGGAGCGACCGGGGGAGGAGGTGCTGGCCATTCTGGTTCTTCTGGTCGGGGGATGGCATGGGCGGCCATGGGCCGGGTGGTTACGCAGGCCCAGTCCGGGAGGCCCAGCATCCCCAGGTGCTCTCTTCTTTCGACGGCGGCCCACGGGGAACTCTCAAGGTCATTCCCCAGGAGACAGTCCACGGGGGCATCATCCCGGACCGTCACCTTCAACATGCCAGAGACCCCTCCCCATTCGAAGGGGACGCAGGCCATCCGACATAGACTTTCGGAATTGTCGGCTGAGCGGACGGGGCAGAGAATGTTCGGCAGGATCTGCTCTGGTTTTACCAGGTGACAGCGGACGGCCGTCACACTGGCCCCTGTGTCACGTAGGGCTTCGGCCCGGCGCCCATTAATGTTCACCCACTGGCCATATTTTCTGGTGTTGGCGGGTAGGGGAGCCCGCGGGACCATGTCTTTTCCCCCTAGGCACGCTAGAACCATGGCGGCCGGTTCCCACTCTTGTTGTGCCTGCTCATATTCTTCTTGTTCCTCGGAGATTTGTTCTCCCCCCAGGGCGGCGGCAGCTACCTGGCGGGGCTTTGGCGTTTGGTTCTGCGGGCAGCTCGGGTCATTGGCGTAGTGGCCGACTCGCTGGCATCGGTGACACGTGACGTTGGCTCGGAACCCCGGCCGCATCGGGGGGTTGCCCCGGCCGGCCGGGGGCGGGGTGCTGGCCGCGGGAGTGGCCGGGACGGTGTCTCTCCCTCGCCCCTGGCCTCCTCCTCCTCCTCGGGGACGGTGCTGACCTTGGTTGTTTCGGTTTTGCTCGTGTGACCCTCTCCGGCCCACTCGGGTGCTTTCCCACCGGTCAGCTTCGGCGGCGAGTTGCCGTGGGTCAGTCAATTTACTGTCGAGGAGGTGCTGCCTGAGCTCGACGAAGCAGTTGTTAGACAGGTGCTCCCACACCATGAGATTAAAGAGTTGCTCGTAGGTCGTTACGTGGCTTCCCTTGATCCAACCCTCGAAGGCTCGGCTGAAATAGTTGACATATTCCACCCAAGTTGTACCCGGGATCCGGGTGCAGTCTCGGAACCTCTGGCGGTACATTTCGGGTGTGAGCCCATATCGGGTGAGGAGGGCAGCCTTCATGTGGTCATAGGATGACATCTGATGGTCTGGGAGCTGCAGTAGGGCATCGCGGCCTTCGTTGACGAACCTCCCCCATAGGCCGGCTCCCCAGTCACTCCGATCGATCCGGTGGGAGGTCATGGCGATCTCGTAGGCTTTGAACCACTGTTGTATGTCGTCCTCTCGGACATACTCTCGGACAACATCCTTGGGGATGTGGACTTTTTTCTCGGTTGCTCCCGGGGTGCGCGGTCGCTCAGGCACCTCCGGTTCTTTATTCTGTTTCCGAAGTTCTATTTCCGCCAGTTTGCGCTCGTGTTCGAATGTTATTCTTTTTTCTTCGAGCTCTCTCTGCCTCTGTTTTTCTTCCCGTTCTTCTCGGAGCCGCAGATGTTCTAGGTTCAGTTTTTGCTCGGCTAATTTTAGTTCACCGTCCATCTTGAGTCGTGCTATTTCCAACTCATGTAATCTGTTTCTTTCTCTTTCTTGGATCTCTTCCTGCGAGAGGCCCGTTCCTCGCTCCTCGGGAGCTGTGGCGTTCCCCTCTGATGCTGCACCGTTTTGGTCTGGGGATCCGGCGACCCCGGTTTCCGCCCACGACTCAATGGCGTGCTTCAAATCGTCTTTGGTACTCAGGCCGGTGGTAGCAATGCCTAGTTCCATGCAGAATTGTTTAAGTTCACGATGGCTATACTCTTCCAATTTATCCATCTGGAATTTCTCGGTGGATCCGCTCTCTTTGGTTGACATCGTGGTTTTGTCGTGGGGTGAGCTACTCTCTGTACGATGACGCGTTGATTCGGATCGCGCCGCTGGCCACCAATGTTAGACGGACCGGGAGGGTCGGCCGAGGACAAGGGGAGAGGTCTCCGGGGAGAGCCGTCTCCAGCGATCGTACAGATGAATAACTTCCCCCCCACAGATATACACCACACAAGGATAGGATTTAGTGTTTTTTATAGGTGATTTCTTAAGGTACGATGAAATGGTACAAGGAGGTCTGGACTCAGGGGTCCCCTCGATTCGAGTCTCTTGGTTTGGGGAAGGGGGTAGCGGGACAGTCTGGTTACCAATCTGGTAGCTGAAATGGGATGGTGGGTAGCTCACAATCCTCGAGCTCGGTGTTCTAGCTTGGACGGGCCGCGGCAGCGCCAGCAGGTCCCGGTGAAGGTGGTCGTTACACGGTCCGCGGCAGCGCCAGCAGGTCCCGGTGAAGATGATCGTTACACAGTCCGCGGCAGCGCCAGCAGGTCCCGATGAAGGTGGTCGTTACAACGGTCCGCGGCAGCGCCAGCAGGTCCCGCCGAGGATGGATGATGCAGAAGGCCACGGCAGCGCCAGCAGGCAGGACGATAGTTCACAAGGCAGGGCTACGGCAGCGCCAGTAGTCCGTCAAGGCTGAGTTCTCTCGGTGTCTCTCGACTCCAGGATACAACTGCCTTCCTGCTCTGGAGCTTCCCTAGTTATAGGTCTGGCGCCCTTTGATGTCCGGACCCTCGCACTTGGAGGTCGGGGGGTCCGGGATGAGGGAGTCCAGACACCCAGCAGGGGGTGGATCCAGCGCCTGGGGGAGCTGGAGGGTGATCGGCACCTGGCGGGGGAGAGCCATCGACACTTCTTTCTCCCATTGACCTGCCAAGTGGTCCGTTCACCTCCTGGGTGGATGGTGGTGCCGGGATGTCGGGGCCGGCCAGGCCCAGGGTTAGGGTCGAGCCGAGGCCACGCGACCTCGTGGCGCAGCGCCCAAGATGGCGGCTGACCCGGCCGGGGGAGCCGGTAGTGGTTCGGCCCCATGATACATGGCTGTCCGGGGGCAGGAGTTCCGTTGGGAGACGGGGTGCGGGTTGCCCTTGTGGGTAACACCTGGGAGTCCGGGGCTTGGGCCCTGTCATGCGGGGAGGGAGCAAACCCTTCATGTGGCCTGTCCAACAATATCACTCCCAGCAGTGCCCAGACATATGAGGGGTGGGCGCAGAGGCCTCCCAGCAGTGCCCAGACATATGAGGGGTGGGTGCATATCACTCCCAGCAGTGTCCAGACATATGAGGGGTGGGTGCAGAGGCCTCCCAGCAGTGCCCAGACATATGAGGGGTGGGTGCATATCACTCCCAGCAGTGCCCAGACATATGAGGTGTGGGTGCAGAGGCCTCCCAGCAGTGCCCAGACATATAAGGGATGGGTGCAGAGGCCTCCCAGCAGTGTCCAGACATATGAGGGGTGGGTGCAGAGGACTCCCAGCAGTGCCCAGACATATGGGGGGTGGGTGCAGAGGCCTTCCAGCATTGCCCAGACATATGAGGGGTGGGTGCAGAGGAGGGGTGCCCAGACATATGAGGGGTGGGTGCAGAGGCCTCCCAGCAGTGCCCAGACATATGAAGGGTGGGTGCATATCACTCCCAGCAGTGGACAGACATGTGAGGGATGGGTGCAGAGGACTCCCAGCAGTAGACAGAGATATGAGGGGTGGGTGCATATCACTCCCAGCGGTGCCCAGACATATGAGGGGTGGGTGCAGAGGCCTCTCAGCAGTGCACAGACATATGAGGGGTGGGTGCATCATCCTCAGATGACCACAACTCCATGGGTCCATGAACGCATCCCCAGTGTGCGACTATGTTGAGAGTGCCATATCAACACATCACTGACAGCAGTGTCCCACTCCCATGAGGATGGATGTCATTCCCCCACTGCATGACACACCACATGTGGGTGCGATGACAAATGACACATGCATACCCACCCCTGGTGTGCATCTCACTACTCTATTGATGTTCACAGGATGCAGCACAATACACACACTGAGATCATGTCACAAGAATGTATAGTTAAGTGAAACCCACTAAACTAAGAGAGCCAAAGGGAACACACACTGTCACGCACATTCCAGGACTGATAGGAATGTACAGGTGCTGGCACAGCCACCAAGTTGTTGTCTCCTATGGAAGGAATAGGGTGGACTTCCCACAGATACAATGCCCACAACGTGACCAAATACCCTGCAGAACAAATACCATATGTGTGCTAGGCTGGGAGTACACACATGCATAGTGCGGAAAAGGGACCATTTCCCCATGGAGGCATGGCAACATACTCTATACACAAGTACAGTGACTACCAAGGATGGCACAGACGATGCAGCCGGACACATTGCTGAGCAGGCATGGACATAGTTGAAGGGATCCATCAGCCACCAAGGGAATGTAGACACAGGTCAGCACAACAATGGTGCAACTCCCTGCAGGGAAGGTGTCAGGTGCCACAGAGGAAGGAACTCTCCTTGGGACAATGTCTCAAAACACAAAGAGCATACACGACCAAAGAATCATTGCAGAGACCTTGTGATGCCACGCAGATACCAGGGTCCACCCCATGAGCAGCAGACTACTACATTTCCCAGATACCCAACACATGATCAAAATCCCCAACTCATGGAGCATCAGCACCAACATCAATACCTGAAAAGCAATCGTGTGGAAAGTAAAAATAAAATGCTTTATTCAGCATGAGAACAAAAAGTAGAAAAGGACACTATTTACAAAGGCCATAGGCCAGTCCAGACACGATGTCCTGGGGGGGGGCACATGGCCACGCGTCTCCCCTAGCTTGCCTGCACATTAGATACCTCTGGTTGATCGACTGGGGTGGGGGCATCATGTGGGGAAGGACCAGGCACCGCAGGGACAGGAGGGGGTAGGGCAGGTGTTGGGGGTGCAGGGACGGACGACTCCACCACAGGGGGTGGGGCAGCGCCAAAGGTGGAGGTCAGTATTGCGCTGCACATGTCCGCAAGCTCTAGCAGCGTCTCCCCTGCACCCGAAGGAACCACAGGCCCCAAGGAGGGGGGGGGGCGGAAAGATGGGTTGCGGCGCTACTGGGGAAGGTGGTGGACAGGGGGGGGACTCAACTCCCCTACCCGTGGAGTGCCTTGCCCGTTTGCGCACAGGTGAAACAGTGGAGCTGAGGCCCAGCACAGCCAAGTAGGTCTCCTTCTCAGACTGTGGGGCAGGGGAGCCGAGGGGAGTGACATTGGAGGGACTGGGGAGAGAGGCATGCGGACTCCGACTGTGGCTGCGTGTCTGCCTGTGTGCCCTAGACCCAGTGGGTGTGCCTTCTTTCCCCTGAGTGTGCGTGACAGGAGGTGTGCGCTTGCCCTTCCCTGTTGGTGTGCTGCCTGTGTCTGGTGTGGTGCCTGCCTGGGAAGGTGTGTGTGTGCTTGGGACAGGAATGGGAGTGGGAAGTGTGGATGGCGCAGGGGTAGGTGGGGGGAGCAAGCGCTGCAGGACACTCACTGCTGCCGTCAGTGACGAGTCCATGGACCTCAGCAACATCCGTTGGTCAGACATCGCTGATGACATGCCCTCCATTTACGACACCATCTGTGTCAGCAGTCTGGTGTGGCCATGGAGGACAGTCAGGATCGATGTCTGCCCAACCTGCAACTGCCGCTGAATGTCCCCAGACTCGGCAGTGAGGGCAGCAGGGGAGACAGGGGCAGGGGGTGTGGTGCCTGGCACGAAGGAGACACGTTGTTGCCCTACACGGACAGAAGGGACCCGAGCAACTGGGAGGGCGGTGATGGGAATGGAGGGGGCGGTGACAGTTGTAGTGCTGCTGCCAGCTGTTGGAGCAGCCTCCGCCCCCTCAGGGAGTACAGGTTCGAACCCGTCTGCGTCGTAGTCGGTGGTGGTACTACCCAGGTCCTCCGCCGCACTCCCCTCGCCCTCCGTGCCACTTGATGCTGCCGACTCGCCAGGAGTGGTGGCACTGGTGCTGGATCCCTCCTCCACGTCCGTGCAGGTGTCTCCCTCGGTAATCCCCGATGATGCTGTGGGCAAGATGAAGAGACAGGAAATAATCAGTCACCTGTGTACATCTGACACATGAGTCCAAACTAAATAGGTCACACTGCATATCATGAAAAGCATCATGAGGAACATCTAGAATACCCAGCACATATGTAAGCCCTGCACTCCCCAGTTGGTTCACCCAACATGCCCCCTGAAATAATGAAAATCAGGACACCACAGCAAATAACTGGATATCCAATTATACAGAGAAGCTAGTGTCTGTGAACAGTGGAGCACAGGCAGACCATGACGGCATGCCACCTCCTGGTCACTGTGAACGAAATATTATTGGTGCACCCAATGCCAAATAACAGACGCCAATGCTGAAGGGGTTCCCACACTCATAGACCTGTGAGTACTGTAGTAAAGCAAAAGTAATACTATCTGATCCATTGGGAAGCACAAAACTTTACACAATTGACATATTTGGAATGTGTGAATGTCCCACCTGTGGAACAGAACACACACGTGCATGAATATCAGAAGTCACACAAGGAGGTGCACACAAAACTACATTTACACAGTCATTGTATGAGCTGCCCGCCTAATGCCAAGAAGCCAATGTTAAGAAGAAATGTGGTATCAGGAAGTACATATACATGGCACCACTGTGGTCGGGATGACTTGACACCAGTAAGTTGCCATCAGCAACAACCAAGGACTAACCCAAATGCTAGCACACTGTGGGAACATGGATATGTATAATTCCTAAACAAATTTTGGACAGAAATGTGCCCATGTTCTAATTGTGCCAGCGTGTTCCACAAAAGTGTAAAAGTGGTACTTGTGCGCTCCCTTGGGAGACATCTGTCATGCAGGCACATCATTGTCCTTCACAAAAATCAAAGTGAAGCATATAAACTATTGGGACATGTTGACAAGTGTAGTGAGTGCCAGGGCACATGACTTCTTGAATAACAACTTAAAACATGCCACCTGTCACATGGCCATCCGTACCATGATGACACAGTTGGCAACACATCTGACACACTACCTGTCATGTGGAGTGGCACACATGTCCAGACACAGGACAATGCATTAGCAAATGGCCCTGAAATTGTGTTGGAATAAGGAGCACCTGCACTGAGGAGACACCCTGATGTGAACGAAGAATGTCCACACAGATGTCAGCACACACAGACCAAACCACATAGCATCTGGAGCACACACCCGTGCCAATAATGGATAAGCAGGAAACATGTTTTTTTAACTTGTGACACATGCTGCAAAGCAGAAACATGACACCCTGCACAACATGCCTGGGTCACTGCACGTTGAGTGCCTGTCCAGACAATCATCACACACTGGTCAGACCTTGCAAGGAGACATAAGGTTTGGACATGTAGTCCTTGCCCGCAAAAACACCCCATACCTGAGACAATGTGATTGAGACAGTTCAAGAAGTGACACCTCTCAATCTGAGTTTACTGAAAAGTGCATCAGGAAATCCTAAATGTACTCCACATCACCTCGTGAGGCTGCCAACACATATTTGTGACAAAAGACCTCAACAGATTGTAGTACATAGACACACAGGCACTGACCAGTGTGAGGATGCAGAAGCAAAATGAGGTCAGCCTGTACAATGGGCACATGTAGCACACTTTAGATAAATACAAATGAGGCCAGGGAACAATGCCACAGAGGCAAAACTACGCTGAACACATTGAAAATGGTCACAGTGTTGGATGACACACATGATACCGAGGCAAGGGTGTCTTAGGGTACTGTAGTGGGCACACTGCTCCATGGTCCTGGAATTATCTGACTGTAACATGAGCTACCGTCCCGGCACTATGCATATCTCCCACTCATGCACATCATGTCTGAGGCCACAACATCGGTCATGCATGCTGCAAGTCTGTTCATTTGAACACTCACACTCCTATGTTGAGACTCAGCATCAGTACCAACTGATATGGACCCCCAAATGACTGAACAGGACAGGACACAGGCAAGGTAACAACACATGTCTCCGACCCCACCCCCACATGATGCAGACAGCAATGTGCACTTGGATTAACTGCCAGCCTAGATGGCCATGTGCAGTAGTGATTACAGAGGTAATCACTAAGGAGGTACTGTTCCGAGGTGGATGTGGTCAAAGATCGACCGGTGTCCACCCTCAGGTTAAGAGAGGAAAAAAGAGAAAAGGGGTCTAAGATATGGTACTAAGGGTGGGGGGATACATAAGGTGTCTCTTGTTGCCCTCACACACCCCGAGGGATGTCATGCTTCATCATCGGGCGTGTGCTCCTCGTCGGGCCGGCGATGCAATGCCCTACGGGTCCCCCGAAGGGTCTCTTTAGCGGAGATCTTTTCGAGAACTGCCGATGGGTGCATGCGGGTATGTGGAGGGGAAGTACCAAGATCAGTGATAGGGGTAGTGTGTGCAAAGTGAGATAAAAATACCTAAGGGTTACCACAGGTAGGGAATGCTTTAATAAAGAGGTACCCTTGGTATAGTAAAAAACCCGTAGGTTAATAGTTACCTATCAAGACGTAATGTGTCTAAGGTAGCTTACAAAGTGGTCGACATGTTTCACGCCTTAAGTGGTCGAACAATCCTTGGCGTTTCATCAGGACCGGAGAAGGTGAGTGATGTGAAAAAAAGGTGCACAGAACTAAGTGTAGTGAGTGGGGTATTAATCGCCCTCTCACTGGGCAAAGGAGGAGCTAGTATCTCTTACACAAGTAGTGTGTGGTTGGAGAGTGAGTTATGCCCCCTTTGCATTAGACCTAGGAAGGGAGTTGGGATTACTCCATGAGCTATGCGGCGTAGGATGCCCACACCATCTAGGGGGGTTAATCAGGTGACGGCACTGGAAACCTGCCCGATCCAGACGCCAGCTCGAAGACCATGTGCAATAGTGATTACAGACAGACCAGGGAACACATGTCAAGGAGGGGAAAGGAGGAAGAACAGCAGCGGATGACTTTGGGGAACAGAAAATGCAATGCACATATTAACCCTGGCAGTGTATCCATGCGACTGAGCACTTCCCAAAGCTGGTGACACACAACAAACACACATGTACCTACCCCCTTGCTGCTGCTGCTATGCCTGTAACCGCCTATCCATGTCAGGGAAGACCACCGCCAGGACACGCTTCATTTGGTGGGTCAGGCGCCGGCGCCCGCGGTTCTTGCCTTCTGGTGAGTCCCCCAGCAGGACCCGGGCGATCCTCCTAGTCCAGCACCGGATGTCCTGCCAGCGTTTCCTCACCTGTGCCAGGCGCCGACTGCGACCCTCCACGGAGATCACGGCCCTGACGGCCCGCTTCCATATCTTCCCCTTCTCGTAGGCGGTTACCTGTGAGGATGCCAAAGTGAGAATAGATCACTACACCTGCTCCATGACACAGAGACACACATTAGAACATCTTTGATTTGTTGAACAGGGCATAGTATGCTGCAAAATAATAGCACCTTTGTCATAGGGACATTGGCCTCTGTGTAAGGCCCAATGCACTACATGGCATTGGAAGTACACAGGTGGCATGAGGGGTGCGACACACTCCCTGATCATGGCACACACTGTACATCACAAGCAACACAAAGCGGATGGCCAGCACCTCCAAGCAGTCACATGCCCCAGGCCACTGACCCAACATCAGCAGACTACACAGACACAAACAGGCACAGATCCTTCACCTGCCAGTGGCAACAGCCGATACAAACCTCACTCTGCACATGTGCCACTTGCCTGGGGGGTGTCACAGGCGTGGGGCTAGCCCAGCAAGTCAGACACACAGCACGGATCACTGCTCACATCAGATGGGTGGAGCTGCTGCCTCCTCCATGCAGCTGTGGTGTAACACTCCACATAGACACTCACCCACATGACAAGGAACATTCACACACATCAATGTCCAGATCATTTGGACACTCTCACCACAGCTCCACTCAACTCACACACATCTGTGGGTACAGTCACCTGTCACACGGGGGAACACTGAATCACCTCAGGACTATAGAACAAGAAGGGCCAAGAGGATTAGCTATGCTGAATGTGCCATGCAGCATGCAGTGAATGTCACAGTAAGCACAATGCAAGTGAGGAGTGCACACATGAACCACATCATGCTCTGCATGACAGACATGAGCCATTCCCCCCCCTGGGACCCACTCTAAACAACATTTCATGTCTGTCACACCTGGACACAATGCCAGAAGTGCCAGTCACAAAAAGAAGGGGCACAGTCAAAGGTAGCGGAGTCAGCACTCACTTGCTCCCCTGGTCTCCCATACAGGCTGGTGTACTGTGGGAGGATGACATCCAGCAATGCCTCATTCTCCTACTGGGTGAATGGCTGGGCCCTCTCCAGAGTCCGCGACATGGTGCCAGAGGAATCACAAGCAACAGCAGTGGTGTCGAATCAAAGGTTGTGCAGGCAAGTGCCCTCTCATGGGTTCTGGCTGCCTTGCTGGGCTATTTCAGCAACAGGAGTACCGAGTGATTGGTCAGACTCATTTGCATCCTACGTTTCCTCCAATCCCTTTAAACATACACCAGTGACAGCATTAGCATTTTTTCAAATTTGCAGCATCATGTCAAGTCAACAACCACTTTGCAACAATGTATAATGTGGCCAACTGCTTTTTCCAGGCCACATGATGGAAACATTTGATCTTTAAACTGGGTATCCATGACAACCAGCATGCATGTAGGCCCTAATACTTGTCCCTTATGTGTCCCCATTGTAATTTTCAAATCCCCACACAGGTACGGTGCGTTTCACACGTACCCCTAGGGCACCACTACTTTAGTGATACTGCCCGTACCCGCGTGTGTACGGCCCGTAGCACCATGGCGTACGCCTACGCCAACACTACCATAGTGCTATGGGCCATACACATGTGGGTACGGCCCATAGCACTATGGCGTACGCCTACGCCAACACTACCATAGTGCTACGGGCCGTACCCGCGTGCGTACGGCCCGTAGCACTATGGTAGTGTTGGCGTAGGCGTACGCCATAGTGCTACGGGCTGTACCGCGTGTGTACGGCCCGTAGCACTATGGTAGTGTTGGCATAGGCGTACGCCATAGTGCTACGGGCCGTACCCGCGTGGGTACGGCCCGTAGCACTATGGTAGTGTTGGCATAGGCGTACGCCATAGTGCTACGGGCCATACTCACGCGGGTATGGCCCATAGCACTATGGCGTACGCCTACGGCAACACTACCATAGTGCTACGGGCCGTACTCATGCGGGTACGGCCCGTAGCACTATGGCATACGCCTACGGCAACACTACCATAGTGCTACGGGTCATACCCGCGTGTGTATGGCCCGTAGCACTATGGTAGTGTTGGCGTAGGCGTACGCCATAGTGCTACGGGCCATACACACGCGGGTACGGCCCGTAGCACTATGGCGTACGCCTACGCCAACACTACCATAGTGCTACGGGCCCTACACACGCGTGTACGGGCCGTATCTCTATGGCGTATGCCTACAGCGACACTCCCATAGGGATTGGACCAGTGTGTACACGTACGTGTGTACGGTCCGTACACACATGCGTACTCCTACCCAAACTCCATATAGTGATACGACCGTACACACGCCCTCAGAGCGTGTGTACGGTGCGTTTCACAGCTTACACTGGTGATAGGAGACGCACAGGAAAGGAATGGAGGTGTCTGACTCACACAAGGATGGACATCAAGTCATTGTCAGTGCAGTCCTTCATGTGTAGGGCCTAGGTGTGTCAGGCAGTGAAGTGGCACATGTCTTCTCATGTTTTAACCCAATAGTTGTGTGATGACCTGTGTACACATGTCATGTGTGATGGGGCACTATGTGGCGCACTTCCCCTTCACACCTTTTATATGTGTGCATGTAGTTCAAACTTGTCAAGCACTGCATCACTAGTATGGCACAGTCACCAACACCCGCAACTGTCCCCTGATGCCAGGTACACGGATGATGACACCTGACATCTCACTACCAGCGTGCCACGATGTGACTATGTTATGTGTGTGTCATGTGTTCCCATGATCTTGCTGTTGGTGTTCCGTCAACGGCATCTGCTGTAGCTGCATCCAACATGTGTCTGTGTGTAGATGCCCATGTCACACTATTATGCACACCAGGACACATGTGGAATAACACATAACGTGTGTCTGTATGCATCGAACAGGGACTTGCGAGCTTAGGACATATCTGCATAGTCTCAATGTCTGTGTGATCATTTTTGACATGTACCCCTTCATGGCAAGGTGTGTGGTCTGTCCTTTTTCTATGACATGTGACCCGTGCATCTAGCTTGCCGGCAGCTGTCTGTATGAGATAACATCCTTCAAATGCACATATGTGGATGTATGTCACTCCTGTAATGTGTCTGGCTGTTCACTCACACTGGCCCACAGATACTTTCATGGCATGTCATGTAGACCTTGACAATCCACGTTTGTAGCTGGCTCTTGGTAGGAGTATCACCTGGCTGGCATACGTGTGCAGGATGTATTGCACAGGCCAGACTCTGTATGTAGCATATGTGTATTAGCTGTTGAACATGTGCTCAGTTCATTGACATTGGTGTAGTAATGTACTCAATCGTGGTTATTCCTTCCAAATTTCTGCAGGGCACCGCCTTTCCCCCGACCAATGCCAGACTTGGCTGCCATGAGGGAACGTGACTGCATACGCCGCTACAGATTCCCCCAACAGTTAATTGGGGACCTGACAAACAGGCTGGCACCACACCTCCAACCGCATCACAGTTATCCGACTGCGCTGACCCCCAAGATGAAGGTGATGTCAGCCCTACATTTCTTTGCCACCGGTACGTTTCAATTCACCATAGCTGATGTGGGTGGCATGTCCCAGACCATGTTCAGCCGTGTCCTGCATGATGTTTTAGAAACCATGTTGGAGCACCTGGATGAATTCATTCATTTTCCAACTCGTGAGCAGTTGACAGGTATCAAGGGTGAGTTCTATGCCTTGGGAGGGATGCCCTATGTAATTGGGTCCATTGATGGGACACATGTGGCTTTGGTAGCACCACAGGCACAGGAGGTAGCCTATAGAAACCGTAAACATTATCACTCCATTAATGCCCTTGTGGTGTGTCTTGCTAACATGCTGATTTCCCATGTCTGTGCACGTTTTCCAGGGTCAGCACACAATGCCTACATCATGAGGCGTAGCAGGGTGCCAGAAATGATGCTGCAGCTGCACAACGAACGAGCATGTCTTGTTGGTGGGTAGACTCTGTTTGTCCAGTATTCAGCAGTATCTTAGTATGTAACGGCATCTCCTGACCCACTTCTTTACATGATGTTTCCATGTAGGGGACTCTGGCTATCCCAACATGCCATGGCTGGTGACGCCTGTCTGCAACCCGAGAGCAGCTGCAGATCACCGTTACAACAGCGCCCATGGGCAGACCAGGCGAGTGATTGAGAGGACGTTTGGCCTCCTGAAGAGCCGATTCTGTTGCCTCCACAAGACCGGCGGGTCCCTCCCATGTGCACCGGTGAAGATCTGCAAACTCTTCCTCGTGTGCTGCATGCTGCACAACATGGCAGTGGAGAAAGCTGTGCCACTCATCCTGGATCCCGATGAGTAGGAACATCCACCCGTGGAGGATGACGGCCTTGGTCACGAGGCAAGTGAGGAGGAGGAGGAGGAGGAGGAGGAGGACATCCGGAGTCAGCTCATACGCAACTTCTTCTCATAATGGTGAGTCCCTGGGTCTGAGTGTGCACGCTTGGAGCCTTGTGTGGCATGTGTTGCAATGTGTGTGTCCAGCTGACTGTATGCTAAGTGACTTTGAGGTGTGTGCTGATGTGTCACTCGAGTGCTGATGTCATTCCACACATTTTAGCTGATACACTCAATTGACAACTAGCATGGTGTCAACCTTATTCATGTAGAGTACAGGACCATGCATGCAGATGACTATGTTTTTTCTGACTTCTTGTGTGTCTCTCATCCCCAGGTAGTTGCGCATGCTGTCTGCTCGTGGCATCGTTGTGCTCCTGCTATTCCTCATGAGTAATGCAATGTGTGCTGAATCAGCGTTAAATGCACGGACATGGTGAAAAGTCTCCTTTGGATTAGGATTGCAGCAAGGCTTTTTGGGTGTGGTAGTTGTTTGTAATGTGTGGGCACTGCTCCTGTGCAGGTTTTGTTACTATGCATACATGTCGACTCACCATGGGGCACATGACATGTAGCATGACTCACATGAATTGATAGTCACACTTCGTTACAGTCATCTGTTATGGGATTGTGGTTTTTGATGAAGGCATCAATGTGTATACAACTTCCCTCGGAAGCATACGGGAGGCTACGGGTGGACATATTATGGGACATCCCCATAAGAGGCTCAATGGGGAATTGCAGCCTCTCCGTGTGCAGCAGGGGATGTTTGGCTCACCCCCTTCACTTGTGTGCCACTCACATGGATTTACAGCATCTGTGGTGCGAAGGGGGTGTCCAGTGTAGGTCCCACATGTTAATCCAAAAGACCTGTGAGTCTGTTAATATTGATGCATTTCCATAGGTGTGAGCCTGAGTAATAAAGATGTTCCTCAGCCTCCAAGGTGCCTCATCTCTGTCAATGCAGGTCTCTTGCCACTGTGCATGCGCCATCTCTGGCATGGTTGTCGAGGATTGTGCATATGAGTCTATGTGTAGATTAGCAACCTGCATGCTGTTCTACATGTATTTGATTCTCTATTGTGCATGAGGTCCATGGCTGTGTATGCGTTTTGGTTTGTCGGTCCCCACAACGGGCCATCAACACCTTCTGGGGTGTGTTTCCTGTGCGCAGCTTGGCCTTCAGTTTCATGATCCGGTGTCAGTCATCTTTGGGGATTGTGCATCCTTTGTCTCTGGGTGTGCCATTGAAAACCAGTCACTCCTTCCCCGACATACACCTGTTGCAGTAGTCCTTTTTGACATCCTAGTCTTTGTGTGGAAATTGTGGCATAGTTCCCAGGACATGCCGCCTGCTGTTGCAGCCACTGCAGCAAGGGCACACAAAGTTTCCTGATTTGGCAACACACACACATCAAAGATGCTCCTCCCTTCCTCCATCAACCCATTCATTTGGCTGTCATCAGCTTGTCTGTGCCACAGTTGCGGCCACGCGGTGCCCAAGGCTGGACCGTCTGCACATGCAACGTGCACATTGCACGAGCCTCATGTCATTGCATGACCCACATCACACTACAGTCTGATGTTGCAGCCACCCTCCAAGCAATGTCCATCCACACATCTGCCTCCAGCTCTCAGGCATACACTAAGCACACACACAACACCTTTGCATGATGAGTGTGAAACTCCGACTGCCTACACTGCGCTGCCACGCCTTCCAGGCCCTGTCACACCCACCAGGTCATGTCCCGTGTTGGAGCCGGCCTCGTGGCGTGGTCCTGTTCCCCCTCGCTAAGCCGCACGAGGTCCCATGCACCTCGGGGCTCCTCCATTTTTGATTGTACGTGACTCTACGTAACCACCTACGTGACCCCGCTCCACCCGGCCTCGGTCCCAGCGAGGCCCGACATCGGGGCGCCATCCCCTGGCCAGGGGGATACCACGTGAACACCTCCCCACTCCCGGCGGAGGGCAGTATTGATGGGACCCCCAACCGTCCTTCCACACCTAGGTGCGATCGCCCCACAGCTCTCTTGGGCCTGGCGCCTCTCCTGCTGGGCGTCTGGCCGCTCCCGACCCGGCCTCTCCACCCCCCCGGACGCAAGGGTCCGGACATCAAAAGGCTCCAGACCTATATCTGGGGCGACCCGGCAACAAGACGGCAGTTGTATCCCGGAGTCAAGAGCCCTGCTGATCGGATCGAGGCTGACCCTACGGAGAAAGACTCATCCTGAAACCACACTCTGAGCCCTGCTGACGACGTCGCGGCTCCATCGTGCTTAAAAGACCTTCACGAACCTTTGGGGCCCTGCTGACGCTGTCGCGGCCCGACCTTGTTGAACTTACCATCAGAGCCCAGCTGACCTCGTCGCGGCTCGACCGAAGCGGACCTACCACCGAAGCCCTGCTGACTGTGTCGCGGCTCGACCTAAGCGGAACTACCACCCGAGCCCTGCCGACACCGTCGCGGCTCCCCACGTCCGAGCTGCTTTGAGACCAGCACACAAGGTCTGGCGCAGAGCCTCCCCGTACCAGGCTGGTACTAAGACTGTCCTGCTACCCTACCCCCACAAAGACATTGAGACTCTTTCTGGATCACTCGATCCCCCTGTAAATATATTGAATGTGCTACCATTGATAAAGAACCAAGATAAGCAACTGATACGGAGTCCTGTGTAGTGGTGTTACTGGGCCTAGTACGATCACAGGAGAAGGACCTCTCCTAGGAGGCTTCTCGGCGGCGCTCGGCTATAACTTTGCGGTAGGAAGGTGCCCCGTAGTAGTCCCCCCGACTCCCCGGTGGTCCTCCCTCCAACATTTGGTGGCCAGCGACGGGATCCGAGCCAGACGCAATCGTACAGGCAAGTAACGCACCCACTACCTAACCAGACGAAAAGAAGGGAACCATGAACGGCCAAGAAGCAACCATGGCCGCAACCTTCCAGCCGGAAAGGCTGGAAGAATACACCCACAAAGAACTGAAACAATTCTGCAAGGACAAAGGGATCCCGACCACAGGATTGGGCACCAAGGAAGAAATGCAGAAAGCCCTGAAAGCCTGGGCAGAATCCGAGGCCACTCCACCCCGAGCCGAAGGGACCTCGGCCCGGGACGGAAACCTGCCACCGACCATAACCCCGACAAATGGGGGGCGAAGCATCCCGGAAGCCGGCCTATCCCACGAAGAAATGCAAGAACGGGAGAGGGTCCGGACACACGAAATGGACCTCGCACGACTCCGGCTGGACGGTGAACTCCTGCTGGCGGAGAAGAAACTAGCCTTGGAGCAACTACGGCTGCAGGAGGAAATCGAAGAAAAGAAACGGCATCGAGAACTAGAAGAGAAACGGCTAACCCTCGAGCACGAGAGGGGCCTCAAGGAACTCGAACTGAAATCCAAAACGGGGGAGACCAGCACCCCCGGGGCCCGGGACGCTCTGCCACTGACCGAGCCAAAGGTTCATATCCCCAAGGATGTCGTCAAGGAATACTACAAGAATGACGACATCCAGCAGTGGTTCCGAGCCTACGAGGTAGCCATGACCTCCCATCGGGTACCCCGGAAGGATTGGGGTGCCGGCCTATGGGGGAGGTTCCTCAGCGAGGGCCGGGATACCCTGCTGCAACTCCCCGACGCGGTGATGACCTCATACGACCACATGAAAGAAGCCCTACTCACACGCTACGGACTATCAGCTGAGATGTACCGGCAGCGCTTCCGGGACTGCAAGAAGCTTCCCGGTACCACATGGGTCGAATACGTGGACTTCTTCAGCCGGGCCTTTGAAGGGTGGATAAAAGGGAGCAAGGTCACCTCGTACAACGAACTGTTCGACCTCATTGTCTGGGAGCACCTCGCCAACAACTGCTTTGTGGAACTAAGGCAACACCTCCTGGACAGTAAGCTGACCGAGCCCCGGAAGCTCGCCGCCGAGGCCGACCGATGGGTCAACATCCGGGTCCCCCGGAACCCCGTGGGGGACTACCAACGGAGTACCACGGGACCTCCTCGCCAGCGGGGCGGAGGAGGGGGGTCCCACCGCAGTTGAGAATTCCCGGCCGGGCCGCCCAGAAGCCCGCCACGAGGCCAAGCCGCCAACCACACGTCCCCGACCCTGGTCCGAAGGGGGACCCCCATCGCCAGGCCTGGACCCCGACCAACAGTGACCTGCTTCAGCTGCCAACAGACAGGCCACTATGCGAGCGACCCGGCCTGCCCCGTGAACCGACGGAACGGGACCGCTGGGCCCCCTCCCCGACAAATAGCCGCCGCAGCCCTGGGGGAAGGAGAGGAAGAGGAGGAAAACCGCGAGGACGGGTCCCCCGAGTGGGAACCAGCTGCCATGTCACTCGTATGCCTGGGCTCCCGAGAAATGGTGCCCCGAGCTGCCATCCCAAGCAACACCCAGAAGTACCAGCAGTGGGTCACCATCAATGGACAATGGGCCGAAGCCCTCCGGGACACTGGGGCCAGTGTGACCGCTGTCCGCTGCCACCTGGTGACCCCCGAACAAATCCTGCCGCATGTCCTATGCCCTGTCCGGACCGCGGATAACACCGAAAGCATGTGCCGGATGGCCAGGATCCCCTTCGAGTGGGGAGGAGTGTCAGGCACTCTAAAAGTAACTGTCCGCGACGACGCCCCAGTGGACTGCCTCCTGGGGAACGACCTAGAGAGCTCCCCCTGGGCCCAGGAGGAGCGCCGAGAGCATCTGGGGATGCTAGGGCTGCCCGCGTGGGCCTGCGCCACCACCCGGTCCATGACCGCCCAACCAGCCGCTGCCGCGGCCCCGACGAGCCTACGGATCAAGAACTGCCACCCTCCTCCGGCACGGAGGAACCTGACGATGAGGCCGGGCCATCCGAACTTTCCCCCGACGAGGCCGCCTCCCTCAGCGAGATCCCCGAGCTGGCCCAGTGGCGCCACGACGGGGGCCTCACCCGCGAACAATTCCAGCAAGAGCAGAAGGCCTGCCCGTCCCTCGAGGGGGCCCGACAACAAGCGGCCGCCCAGGCCTCGGGGGACCCCACGGGAACCCACTGGATCTATTGGGACAAGGACTTATTGTATAGCGAGCAGAAAGTCGCCGAACTGGGGGCCGGCCGGGTGTTGGTGGTTCCCCTCCGATTCCGAGAGTTCCTCCTGAACCTGGCGCATGACGTGCCCCTCGCCGGACACCTCGGGCGAGACAAAACTTACAGCCGCCTAGTGACCCATTTCTATTGGCCCCGAATGCGGAGAGACGTGGACCACCACTGCCGGTCCTGCCAGACCTGCCAGGCTAGCGGAAAGACTGGGGGTCGAGTCAAGGCCCCCCTCCAACCGTTTCCAGCCGTCCACACCCCGTTCGAACGAGTAGGGATCGACATCGTGGGGCCCCTCGACCCCCGAACTGCCCTGGGACACCGCTTCATCCTGGTACTGGTCGACCACGCCACCCGATACCTCGAGGCCATCCCACTCCGCACTGTGACAGCTCCAGTGGTGGGCCGGGCCCTGATGGGCATCTTCTCCAGGGTGGGGTTCCCCCGAGAAGTGGTGAGCGACCGGGGTACGAACTTTATTTCGAAGTACATGAGATCCCTCTGGCAACAATGTGGGGTCACCTACAAATTCACCACCCCTTACCACTCCCAGGGGAACGGACTGGTCGAGCGGTTCAACAGAACCCTGAAGGGGATGATCAAGGGTCTGGAAGAGCCCCTGAGGAGAAGATGGGACGTCCTGCTGCCCTGCCTCCTGTTCGCCTATCGAGAGGTACCACAGAAATCCCTGGGCTTCAGCCCCTTCGAGCTGTTGTATGGGCACCCCGTCCGAGGGCCCCTCAGCCTGGTCAAGGAGGGCTGGGAGGCGAACGTCCAAGATGCCCCCCCCCGACGTCTACCGGTACCTCCTGACCCTGCGGAACCAGACTCGGAAGTTCCGGGCCCTGGCAGAAGCCAACCTCGAAGCCAGCCAAGAAGACATGAAACGCTGGTACGACGAAAATGCCTCGACCATCGAGTTCGAGCCGGGCCAGCAAGTCTGGGTCATGTCGCCCGTGGACCCCTGCGCCCTGCAGGACAAGTGGACCGGGCCCTTCAAGGTGGTTGAGAAGAAGAGCCCCGTCACCTACCTGGTCGACATGGAGTCCCCGAGGAACCCCCTCCGGGTCCTACACGCCAACCGGCTCAAGCCCCACTTTGCCCGAACTGAACTAAGCCTACTGCTGGCTACCGACGATGGGGGCGAAAGCGACTCCGAGCCCCTACCAGACCTCCTGGGGTCCTCGGGCCAAGACGGCTCCTTGGAGGGCGTCCACCTCTCCGCCACCCTGACCCCAGAACAGCGCCATGACTTACGGAAGCTGCTGCAACCCTTCGCTGCCCTCTTCTCTCTCACGCCGGGGGTGAGCCCCTGGTGCGTCCACGACGTGGACACCGGGGACAGCCCCCCTGTGCGACACCGCGCCTACAGAGTACCCGACCGAGTCCGAGCCTGCATACAGACCGAGGTCTCCAAGATGCTCGCCCTCGGAGTCATCGAGCCATCCGACAGCCCGTGGGCCAGCCCTGTGGTCTTGGTGCCGAAGGCCGCCGCCCCCGGCACCCCCCGGAACTCAGATTTTGTGTGGACTACCGGGGCCTGAACGCAGTCACCAAGACCGATGCCCACCCCCTGCCACGGGCCGACGAGCTGATCGACCGCTTAGGGGCCGCCCGCTACCTAAGCACCTTTGATCTCACCGCGGGGTACTGGCAGATCAAGCTCACCCCCGGCGCCCAGGAACGATCCGCTTTTTCCACCCCCGATGGGCACTACCACTTTCCGGTAATGCCCTTCGGTATGAAGAACGCCCCAGCGACCTTCCAGAGGCTGGTGAACAAGGTCCTGGCCGGGCTAGAAGCTTTCAGCGCGGCCTACCTCGACGACATTGCCGTCTTCAGCAACCACTGGGCCACGCACCTAGGACACCTTGGAGAAGTCCTGGCCGCTCTCCAAAGGGCCGGGCTCACGATTAAGGCCAGCAAGTGCCAGATCGGTCAAGGATCTGTGACCTATCTGGGCCACCAGGTGGGGAGTGGCCAGGTGGCGCCCCTCCAGTTAAAGGTCGATGCCATCCAGGCGTGGGAGCCCCCCGCAACCCAAACCGCTGTCCGGGCCTTCTTAGGCCTCACAGGCTACTACCGGCGATTTATTAAGGATAATGGCAGTATTGTAGGGCCCCTCACGGAGCTCACTTCCAAGAAACAGCCCAAGGCGGTGCACTGGACGCCCCGCTGTCAGACCACTTTTGAAGCCCTCAAGGCGGCCATGTGCGCTGCCCCTGTGCTACAGGCCCCTGACTACAGCAAGGAATTTGTGGTTCAGACCGATGCCTCGGAGAACGGGGTCGGGGCGGTCCTCTCCCAGATGGACACCGAGGGCCTCGACCGACCTGTGGCCTTCATCAACCGCCGACTGCTGCCACGAGAACAGAGGTGGAGCACCATCGAGCGGGAAGCCTTCGCTGTGGTATGGGCTCTCAAGAAGCTCCGGCCCTACCTTTTCGGCACTCACTTCAGAGTCCAAACTGACCACCGGCCCTTGCGGTGGCTAATGCAAATGCGGGTCGAGAACCCCAAGTTGTTGCGATGGTCCATCTCGCTGCAAGGGATGGACTTCACCGTGGAGCACCGGCCCGGCAACGACCACGCCAATGCCGACGGCCTGTCCAGATTCTTCCGCCTCAGCGAGGAGAACCCCCAAGGAGATGGGTGACTCTCCCTGCCTTCAGCTGGGGGGGACGCGTGTTGGAGCCGGCCTCGTGGCGTGGTCCTGTTCCCCCTCGCTAAGCCGCACGAGGTCCCATGCACCTCGGGGCTCCTCCATTTTGGATTGTACGTGACTCTACGTAACCACCTACGTGACCCTGCTCCACCCGGCCTCGGTCCCAGCGAGGCCCGACATCGGGGCGCCATCCCCTGGCCAGGGGGATACCACGTGAACACCTCCCCACTCCCGGCGGAGGGCAGTATCGATGGGACCCCCAACCGTCCTTCCACACCTAGGTGCGATCGCCCCACAGCTCTCTTGGGCCTGGCGCCTCTCCTGCTGGGCGTCTGGCCGCTCCCGACCCGGCCTCTCCGCCCCCCCGGGCGCAAGGGTCCGGACATCAAAGGGCTCCAGACCTATATCTGGGGCGACCTGGCAACAAGACGGCAGTTGTATCCCGGAGTCAAGAGCCCTGCTGATCGGATCACGGCTGACCCTACGGAGAAAGACTCATCCTGAAACCACACTCTGAGCCCTGCTGACGACGTCGCGGCTCCATCGTGCTTAAAAGACCTTCACGAACCTTTGGGGCCCTGCTGACGCTGTCGCGGCCCGACCTTGTTGAACTTACCATCAGAGCCCAGCTGACCTCGTCGCGGCTCGACCGAAGCGGACCTACCACCGAAGCCCTGCTGACTGTGTCGCGGCTCGACCTAAGCGGAACTACCACCCGAGCCCTGCCGACACCGTCGCGGCTCCCCATGTCCGAGCTGCTTTGAGACCAGCATGCAAGGTCTGGCGCAGAGCGTCCCTGTACCAGGCTGGTACTAAGACTGTCCCGCTACCCTACCCCCACAAAGACATTGAGATTCTTTCTGGATCACTCGATCCCCCTGTAAATATATTGAATGTGCTACCATTGATAAAGAACCAAGATAAGCAACTGATACGGAGTCCTGTGTAGTGGTGTTACTGGGCCTAGTACGATCACAGGAGAAGGACCTCTCCTAGGAGGCTTCTCGGCGGCGCTCGGCTATAACTTTGCGGTAGGAAGGTGCCCCGGAGTAGTCCCCCCGACTCCCCGGTGGTCCTCCCTCCAACATCCCTCCAACTCCCCAACGGCTCTGTACCCCGGCAAGGCCATGGGAGTGGGACTCAAGGCTTCTGCATGTAGTATGCTGTCGTTGTGAGGCACATGGCACAGGTATCATCTCTCAGCCTGTCAATCTACAATGTGTCCAGGACCCCCCTCTCCACCACCACATGCGCACACAACCTCATCATCAACTCGTGTGCCATTGACAGCCAGGTGCTCCTCACCCTCACCAAGGACGCAGACATTGCCAGTTCCAATATTCTAGATTGCATGAGATCCATTGATGAATGGCAGAACAGCAGCCACCTGAGTCTGGACTTGTACAGGACTGAGGTCAACATCTGAGGATTGTCCCCTTACAGCTGGGTCAACTGCTTGGGTCCCACCCGCAGAAGCCCCGCACAAGCACCCAGTGTCCATGCACACAAGATGGTGTGCATCATGGATTGCTTGCTCACATTTGCCATGGTAATCACCAGCATCTGTGCCTCAGACTGCAACACCCTCTGCATTATGCACGTGATCTCCAGATAGATCCACTCCAAGGAAAGACGGACCATCCCCCAGGTCCACGACAACAATCGTGTGAAATACTGCCCTGCGCTCTACGGGGCAGCCACATCCAAACTCCCATGACACTTGTCCACATCCAGGCTGCATCTGCACACCTCAGCTGCAACATCCCGCGCACCAGCCACATCACCGTCCAGCAGAGATAGCTGCAATGGATCACTGTGTGCTGCAGGATGACCTTCAGACTCCCCACCCACACTCAGGAGGCAGGCCACAACCCCGACCCAACACCAACCTTGTACCACTGTCATCCGAGAACCCGTAGTGCCATCTCCGTGCATCCAACCTTGACCTGGCCACCATTCTTCAGATCCACCGTACTCCAGCATGCAGGACATAGTTCTCCCACCTGGGAACACATACCTGGGACTCCCTCCCCGGGAACCTCTGAATGAGGCATGACCTCTACGCCTTAATGATACTCTTCCAAATAGGTCTGTTGGCACAGTAGTGCATGCACCCCCTCAGCAGCTTGAGGCCATCACAGGTGAGTATTGTGCTCCATGTCTGCATTGAATGATACATTGTGACCCATGTGTGTCCTGTACCAGACTCCGATCCCAGGGTATGGATGTGTGGAGTTAGTTCAACACTTAGGCATAGTTTGACATTTACACACACATATGTTGGGGAATAATGCCAAATGACAGCAACATCTCATGACAAAATAAAGTATTTATTTTTGGTGGGGTAAGTCTTTTGGTAGATGAAGTAAGGTGCTCTACTGGGTGCATAGAATCCAAAGTTCACAGGGGGAGATGGCATCCTTGTCAGTTGGAGTCATCAGAGTCCAGACCACAGTGTTGGTCATCATTGGTCAGACTGTGACCAGCAAGTCCATGTGGCAGAGAATGTCAATGGGTGAGGTGGTGCTGTTGCGCCAGAGGGCCAGGTGCCAGGCCAGGTGACCTGGGAGATGTGGATGGTCCGCTGACTCTCACGGTCTTTTCCGTGGACGACCCACCTTCCTGGGGGGACCCTCAGATGCAGGCCTTGACGATGTCTGTGATGCTCCGTCGGACGAATCCTCCTCCTCCTCCCTCCCTGTGGCTGGTGGTGGTATTCGCCTGGTGGCACAGGGAGGGTTGCCCATGTTGTCGGCGATCCGACAGAGTGAACAGCTCATGTCCGTTTGCACCGCCAGGAGCTCAGCCAGTCTTGCCTCCATCCGTCCTTGGTGTTGTTGTTGACTGGTATGTTGCTCGGCCTGCAGGTTCTTCATCTCGTCGAGGGTCCCCTTCATCTCTGTGAGGCTCGACACTACCTGGCTGATGCCCCTGGTGTCACACCGGTATGTGTCCAGGATGGGGCGTATGTGTGACATACCGGTTCCCTCAGCTGCCTGGTCAGGTTCTCGCCTCCGCCTGCCTCCACTCTCACCACCCCTGCCCACACGAGCCTGGCCTGCCGTTGTGGAAACATCGGGTCTACGGGACCCCTGAGGGATGGCATTAGCTGGGTTGTCTGCCTCCTCCTGGGTGCCCGGAGAACCTTGTCCCTCCTGGTCAGACTGGCTGTGTTGTTCAGTGCGAGCAGGGCTCCTGGGTGTCTCCTGGGATGTGGCAGGAATGGGGATGGGGGTTGGCACAGATGTACCTGACGCAGGTGCTGCAGGGGCTTGGGCACCAGAGGGGCCAGGTTGGTCGGGGTCATCCACGGAGTGGTGAGAGTTGTCGCTGCCGGTGGGATCATCTTCACGCTGAGCCTGGGACTGTGATTGTTCCCCCCCATTGTTGGGGGGAGGTCGATGACGTTGCCCTGTGTGTGAGAGAGAGAGACAATGTTAATGCTGTTTCATGCCACATCCATGTTTCATACATATTCAAGTTGTCACAGTTCCCCCAGGTAGTTGGATGTGCCTAGCATTCGTCTCAATGTACACTTGGGGATGGGTATGTTGCGGGGGACAGATTGATATGTTCTCCTGAGTGTTTGACCAGTAGATTTTGGGCTAGGATGCTTATTTGGCTATGGATTGGTCTTGTAGTGTCACATGTCTATTGTGGGAGTGAGTAGATCCCTTGGCTGCCCCGGGGTGTGTGCTTGTGTGAGGGGGGGGGTGTGACCGGGCCTGCTGTTGTGTGTAGTGTGATTTGTCATTGGGTCTCCCAGGTGATGTGTCTGTCCCCTCATGGTGCATGCTGGCATGACAGTGAGTGTGAGTTCCTTTGCTAGATATCTGAGCTTGTGGAGTTGGTGTTTGAGTGTACAGTGGTCACAGGAGGGCCTTGTGCTGCATACAGGAGGGCCAAGTGTCAGCTACCTTGTCAGTACTTTGCCAGTCCCTGTGCATTGGGCATGGTGCATGGGTATGTACCTAGGCCATATGGGCTGAGGGCATTGGTGTCTGCTTCTGAGTTGCACAATGTGTTGTGTGAGCCCCACCCTCCCAGCATCCCGGACATCCAGTCTTGAGTTTGTGGTTGGTGTGGCCTGGGACATGGCATTGCCTTTATTTGTGAATGGGGCATGGAGACGTTAGTGGCATGAGTGTGGTTTTTGAGTGTGGTTGTGTGCGGTGAGGGCTTGGGGGAAGTTGCGTGCATTTGGTGTGTTTGTGGTGTGGATGGCATTACCCCCATGTTACGTGAGTTGTTTGTGTACTCACCAGGCTCTGCTACTCCTTCGACTCCGTGTACTCCCACCGGCGGAAGCATGGCCATCACCTTCTCCTCCCAGGGATGGTAATGTACGGGTCTGCGGGGCAGCCCACCTCCAGTGATGTTACTCTGGGCATATTCCTCGTTCATTTTCCTCTTGACTGCCCTGCGCAGATCGTACCACCTGGCTTGGCATTCATGCCTGGTCCTTCGGATGGACGCAACATCATTCACCTTATCGACAATCCTCTGTCACAGGCTTGTTTTTTGGGCTATGCTGGTCTGTGGCTCGACTCTGATGACTTCGTTGACGAGGAGGTCCATCTCCGCCCTTGTGAACTTTGAATTCTTGTCTGTGGGCATGGTGTGGGGTGTAGGTGTGGATGGTTGTGGGTGTGGGTGTGTGGGTGTGAATGTGACGGTGTGTGTGTGAATGTGAAGAGGGGGTGTTTGTGAATGAGGTTGTGTGAAGGTGTGTAAGCTAAGGTGTAGTTAAGGTGTAAGTAAGGTGCAGTTGTTTGTCTGTGGGGTCTGTCAGCAGTGGGTCTGTTGCAAAGGCTCATGGGTTGTGTGTGTGGGCCCTTTTTATTGGTCCATTTGTGGGTGTGGCTGGGTTTGAATTTGTGGTGGGTGCGTTATAAGAGGTGGTTGTGATTTAGGGCCTCTGTTTGCCTGTTTGGATGTGCCAGGTCAGTCATAGAGATGTATTTTGTCATGTTGACGTCAAATTGACCCGCCTTGTGCTGTTTTACAGTGTCCTGGTTCTGTACGAGTCTTTTTCGCATAGTTAAGGTCCGTACATACGCGATGCTGGGTGAGGGTGCTGGGGTACGGTGTTGGGGTATGGTGTGTACAGGTATGGGGCTGGGGTACGAGCCTGGGGTGCATCGCGTACAGGTGGGGGGCTGTGCTACGGTGTTGGGGTACGGTGCATACAGGTGGGGGGCTGTGCTACGGTGTTGGGGTACGGTGCGTACAGGTGCGGGGCTGTGCTACGGTGTTGGGGTACGGTGCGTACAGGTGCAGGGCTGTTCTACGGTGTTAGGGTACGGTGCGTACTGGTGCGGGGATGTGCTACGGTGTTGGGGTACGGTGCGTACAGGTGCGGGGCTGTGCTACGGTGTTGGGGTACGGTGCATACAGGTGTGGGGATGTGCTAGGGTGTTGGGGTACGGTGCGTACAGGTGCGGGGCTGTGCTACGGTGTTGGGGTACGGTGCGTAGAGGTAAGGGGCTGGGCTATGGTGTTGGGGTACGGTGCGTACAGGTACGGGGCTGGAAGACGGGCCTGGGGTGCGGCGCGTACAGGTGGGGGTCTGGGGTACGGTCCTGGGCTACGGGGCGTACAGGTGCAGGGCTGGGAGACGGGCCAGGGGTGCGGCGCGTACAGGTGGGGGGCTGGGGTACGGTCCTGGGGTACGGGGCGTACAGGTGCGGGGCTGGGAGTCGGGCCTGGGGTGCGGCGCGTCCAGGTGCGGGGCTGTGCTACGGTGTTGGGGTACGGTGCGGAGGGGGGGTACGGTGCTGACATACGGGGGTACGGTGCTGACATGTGCGGGGAGAGGGGGGGCTGTAAGACTAGTATCCGGGCACAAGTTTACCCGTGTACATGTAGGCTACAGCGTTCCCTCCGTACGGGGCCTTTTACATGCGGTTGTGTATTCGGACAGGCGGTACGGATCGTACTTGTGCGCTCGGACTTCTGTTTTACGATTTGCACGTAAAAATGTCCGGCTCCCTATCGGACACTTTTCCCGACGCTATTCGGACGTAAAAATTTACGGCTCCCTCTCTTGCCATTTTCCCAACGCAATTCGTATGTATTTTTCACGTACGAATCGTACTTCGCAGTTTGTACGGTACTTGTACGATTCGTACGTGAAAATATACGGATACGAGTCGTACGCAAGTTTTTTTACCCGGATCGGAATCGCACCTCAGAGTTCAGATTGCAAAGCTTGGTAGCTATTTAATGCTCGTTACGCATTTCGACCACAGTCTTGATCACACGAACATAACAACATTTCTAGCATGTTTAAATAAAGTAAAAAACACCATTACTTGTGATAATCGACAAAGGACTACAATTCAGATAACCCTCTGCAACATACATACCCCTGTAAAATAAAAATAGAACTAAAATATATATATATATATAATAAATTAAAATATTTTTATTTTTTCAAAGCTACATTTTACTCTACATTAACTGCAACAGTAGGGAAAATGTTGGATAGCGGAGGGGAAAAAATTACTATTCCCACTACAGGGAGTGCAACAGTAGGGAAAGTGTTGGATAGCGGTGGGGAATAATTTACTATTCCCACTCCAACGAGTGCAACAGTAGGGAAAGTGTTGGATAGCGGAGAGGAATAATTTACTATTCCCTACTCCAGCAAGTACAACATTAGGGAAAGTGTTGGATAGCGGAGGGGAATAATTTCCTATTCCTACTCCAGCATGTACAACAGTACGGAAAGTGTTGGATAGCAGAAGGGAATAATTTACTATTTCCACTCCAGGGAGTGCAACAGTAGGGAAAGTGTTGGATAGCATAGGTGTAAACATTACTATTCCCACTCCAGAGATAGCAACTGTATGGAAAGTGTTGGATAGCGTAGGGAAAAAAATTACTATTCCTACTCCAGCGAGTGCAGCAGTAGGGAAAGTGTAGGATAGCAGAGGGGATAAAATTGCTATTCCCACTCCAGCGAGTGCAACAGTAGGGAAAGTGTTGGATAGCGAAGGGGAATAATTTACTATTCCCACTCCAGCAAGTGCAACAGTAGGGAAAGTGTTGGATAGCGGAGGGGAATAATTTACTATTCCCACTCCAGCAAGTGCAACAGTAGAGAAAGTTTTGGATAGCAGAAGGGAATAATTTACTGTTTCCACTCCAGGGAGTGCAACAGTAGGGAAAGTGTTGGATAGCGTAGGGGTAAAAATTACTATTCCCACTCCAGGGATAGCAACCGTCGGGAAAGTGTTGGATAGCGTAAGGGTAAAAATTGCTATTCCCACTCCAGGAAGTGCAACAGTAAGGAAAGTGTCGGATAGCGAAGGGGAATAATTTACTATTCCCACCCCAGCAATTGCAACAGTAGGGAAATTGTTGGAAAACATAGGAAATAAAATGTACTATTCCCACTCCAGAGAGTGCAACAGTAGGGAAAGTGTTGGATAGCGGAGAGGATACAATTACTATTCCCATTCCTGCGAGTGCAACAGTAGGGAAAGTGTTGGATAGCAGAGGGGATAAAATTACTATTCCCACTTCACGAGTGTAACAGTAGGGAAAGTGCTGGATAACGGAGGGGTAAACATTACTATTCCCACTCCAGCAAGTGGAACAGTAGGTAAAGTGTTGGATAGCTTAGGGGAATAATTTACTATTTCCACTCCAGCAAGTGCAACAGTAGGGAAAGTGTTGGATAGCAAAGGGGAAAAATTGACTATTCCCACTCCAGCAAATTAATTAGCATTAATTAACAAACAATTAATGAATTAAAAATAATTTACCTCCCACCATATTCCCCTATAAATGACACCACCAATGTCGTAAAACATGACACAATTAGCAAAATTAATCAACAATTAATTACTCAATTAATAACAATTAACAAGCACATTAAAAACAATTATTAATAAATTAAATCACACAATTAACACTATAAAACAACATTAAATAAATATTATATAAAAAATATTTTAAAATGTATTAAAATTAAATTAGTTCCCACCCTATCAACCCACAACCCACTCCTAAAAAATGACACAATTAACACAATTACCAATAAAATAATTAATATTAATAACCAATTAATAAATAATTACACATTATTCACCGCAGTAAGCACTGTAAAATATTAAATGCATAACTATTAATTATTAAAAAATATTAATTAATTAATTATAATTAAATTACTTCCCAGACTACTCCCCTATAAACCCACAACCCTCTCCTAAAAGAATGACACAATTAACATAATTAACAATTAATTAATAATTAACAACCAATTAATAATTAATTAATAATTAATTAATTTCTACAATTAACAATATAAAATAATAATTACATAAATATTAATTAATGAAAAAAATAAATTAATTATAATTAAATTACTTCCCACCCTACTCTCCTATAAATCCATAACCCGCTTCTAAAAAATGACACAATTAACATAATTAACAATTAATTATTAATAATTACCAAACACTTAACTAATTAATAACAAATTATTTACCACAGTTAACAATATCAAATATTAAATACATAAATATTAATTAATAACAAATAATTGATTTTAATCAATTACTTCCCACCCTATTCCCCTATAAACCCACAACCTGTTAATGAACCAAAACACAAAATGTAATTAAAAAAAAAAAATCATAACTTCTAAAAATTATTAATACATTTATTATAATTAAATTACTTCCTACCCTATTCCCCTATAAACCCACAACCTGCTACGGAACTAAAATGCAAAATTTACTTTAAAAAAAAAAAAAAGAACTTCTAAAAATGTAACACATATATTAAAAACAAAAATGCAATACTTACACAAAAAAATAGAACACATACATTTAAAATACACACTAAAATAAATAACACTAACTAAAACAACGATATTGTTAACAAAGATATTTTTGCAAACAATATCAATGACTTCGATATTTTAAAAAACGATATTACTTACCTTAAACTCGATATTCTTGAAAACGATATTCTGACAGTCGATATTTTTGTATTACGATATTTTGCACTCAATATTAGTGCAAGTCGATATTTACAACTCAATATTATGTCTGTTTATTGACTGTAATATTACGTTTTCTAGACCATGCAGGAAACATCAAGAGATTCCAGTGAGTGCATAGTCAGACAACTACACAATGCCCAATCCTCCACAACGAGGCCTTGAAACACCTGCCTTGAATCGGGGTAAAGGGATAGGCCACTAACATATCCAGTACCTCACTATACGCCACCCAATGCTCTTCAACCAGATACTTCTGCCCAGATTCAATAGCGAGTAAAAAGGCTAAAACTCTGTGGGTCTTAAGAAGTCGAAGGATCCTGTCTCTAGAATTCTTGATCCCTAACCTGTGGGCAGAACCCAACAGGCTGTGATTTTGAAGACTTCTCATAACAGAGTAGTTCCGGAAGGCATTCCACAGAGTCGCTCCCCGAAGAGGTCTATGTCAGAAGAATCTGGATCAAGGATCACTTCCTGCATCCGCTTAGACTCCACGTCCCCTTATGCAACTTCCTTCCACCCTGTTATTCAGCTTTAGAGGACGGGGAGAAGCAGGTTCAGGAGTATAAAATATGAGATTCTACACAGAAGGGCCTTGACGGTAAATGCTTAAAAGTTTAACCTATTCAGGGGCTTACATTGCTGGTCACCAGAACAAAATGATTAAAGCTAAACTGTTTCCATGTTTTGTGGACCGCAGATCCTCCATTGAGAAAATGTTCGGGGGTGGCTGCGGTCCACAGTGCTCTACTTGGATTTGGATAATTTGCTGCTCCACCAGTTGCACCAAGATGCATGGGCACTCACTGCCTTACTCTTTTGCGTGTATGATTTATTTATCTTGTGCACTTCAAGAGATTGGTACTCTCCCTTCAAAACTAGGCAAAACAGTGATCCAGAGTTTAATATTCGCAGATGACCTGATTCTGTAGACGAATACTCTGATATGTCTTCAGCAACTTCTTGATCAATAAAATATGTTTCACTGGGGGAATCACCTTTATTTAACCTGAATTAAACTCAAAATATGTTATATATGCTGACGCAAAGAAGATTTAGGAGGAGGAAATGGCTGTCAACATTGTCAAGTTAATGTGTCTCACTAGGTCAGTCTCAAAAAGAACCATGAACATTGTAGCAACAATGGGGCCGATTCCGATTCCGGTCAGAAAACGTATCGACCAACACGGACCCGGACCGGAGACCGACCGAAACAGACCAGCGTCGTACGACGCGTGCAGTACGATGCAACGCGTGTGAATTACAACCGACACGTACGGAATACAAGCCGCACGACCGAGAAGTAGGGAAAATAGTGATCCGGCTGGAAAACCGACGCGAGTTTCATCAAACGACACGAACCCGGAATGAACCCGACCGACACGTACCCGCGATGTCCGACCCGCGCAGTACGATGCAATGCGTGTAAAACCAGACGACTCGCACGGAGACCAAGCCGCACGACCAACACGCACAGAAAACCGGGCCCACAAGTGATAGAGATCTCCGCTACCGACGCGTATGAAATACAGAAGATAGTCAGCGTGAACGAGGCAGAGAAGCCCGCACGAGCCAACATCAGCGTCCGTCTCGGTCAGAAGAACGTCTCCTTCATGCCTAAAAAACCCAAAGGAAAAAAGACAAAAAAAGGACCAAACAAGCAATGACAAAGCCAATAAATATCAAATAAAAAAACCTGGGACAAAGACACCCCCACAACTCCACCTATATAAAGGACTTCAATCACTACCATGATCCCTTGCAAATAGGAGAAACAGCCAGCAGCAAACACCATCACACAGCAACCACAGACACACTCACAACTCACCCATCACACAACTCACACACCATCAGCACCTCACCAAAAGCACTCACACATACAGCTAGCTAAACCAACACTAACCCACCCTCACTTGCACCCTCACACACACATCACTCACCACCAACACCCATCACCATACCCCCAAAGAAGAATCCAAAGTTCACAGATAGTGAGTGCTGGTAGACGAGATCATCAGAGTAGAGCCACATTTGTTTGGTACATTCGTCCAAAAGACCCCCATGTCACAGAAAACAAAGATGTGGGCGAGGATTGTGGACAAGGTGAACGCACAAGTACCAATGTTGCACACAAAGGATGATATCCAGAAGAGGTGGTATGACGTGCGCAGGAGGGTCAAGAAACTCATCAAGAAGGATCACGCCTTGAGTCAGCGCACTGGTGGTGGCTCTCCTGCAAAACCAGTATACTTCATGTCCTGGGAGTAGAAGGTGCGGGACATCCTACCACCAGAGAACGTCCATGGTCTATCAGACATACCAGAGCCTGGTGAGTACACAACCAATATACTCAATATTGTGTGGCAAAGGGACAGTGAAATCATGCACCGTTAGCAAAGCCACAGTAACCAATAGATAATCATCCCAAGATGTGTATGCTAGTCAGACAAACACAATACCTGCCATCTCATAGTGACTTGTAACTGTGTCATGACATGTACAAACCTACCAACAAATAGAGCAAGACAGTGGCACAAAGCTAAATAAACACTGTCACCACAAACACACTACCTCACAGTGCAGCTGACTGACAGGAAGGAATAGTGGGTATGCAGGTGAAGTGAGTGTATCCAAAAGCATGATGGGGTTTATAGTCACAGATAATGCTCCCCCTCCCAATTGGCCTATCAAGACCTCTCTGAACCATGCCCACATCACAGGGAGTGGAAAATGACTGACAAGATGGCTGACACTGGGTCCTGCTGTGGGGAGCACAAGGCCCTGGTAGGGGTTGTGTACAAATCAGAAGCAGGACACCACTGACTGACATCCTGAAAGACAACTTGCACGCCCTCCAATGGAAGCATGTTTCATGGTGGGATGTCTGGCCGGGTGGGAAGGAGGACTGACAGCTCTGACCATACTTACCAGCATGTGGAGACCCCCCCCCCCTCAACACCAAGTCCGCACAACTCACCGGATAGAATGCATTGACCCACACCTCAATGAAATATCAGCAAAAGATACCCCTTACTGGGTGCTGCTGTGTGAAGCACAGGGGCTCTCTTTGGACTTGTAGCCAAACAAACACCAGGATTTCACAGTCAGCCATCTTGCCATTGCTGTCACACTCCCTCACAGGGAAGCAGAGTCAAAAGTAAGGCAGTATGGGCATGCTGGGAAGGGGGGTGTAGCCAAGAGCATGATGGGAGTTGCAGTCACAGACAATCCCTACCCACCCACATGGCCCATCAAGCTCACACTGAACCATGCTCGCCTCACAGGGAGTGGGAATGGACTGACAAGATGTCTGACACTGGGCTCTGTTGTGGGGAGCACAAGGCCCTGCTGGGAACTGGGCAACAACAAAGACCAGGACTTCACAGTCAGCCATATTGCCATTGCTGTCACACCCCCTCACAGGGAAGCAGAGTCAAGAGGGAGGAAGTATGGGCATGCTGAGAAGGGTGGTGTAGCCAAGAGCATGATGGGAGTGGCAGTCACAGACAATCCACACCCACCCACATAGCCCAGCAAGCTCACACTGACACATGCTCGCCCCACAGGGAGTGGGAAGGGACTGTCAAGATGTCTGACACTGGGCCTGAGAAATGATGTGGCTGACAATCACACATATGCACTGACCAAACAAAACCCGGTCGCACACACAGCCATTGCAACCATATGTTCTAAATCATTGTCTGGGGATGCAGTGTCCAGGGGTGCCCCCTGGCCGGGCAGGGGAGGTGTGTCTTGCAGATGACAAATGTGGAGAGTCATATATATGGTACATTGTACAAAACACACAGGAATTCACATATACATCATTGACAGGCGACATCTGACAGTGAATGGAATGGACACACCAATATAGCCAACACCATAGCATGGTCACATTCACACTCGGTGCCGTTGTGAGCTGCATTCCACCCCTACATCGTGCTGAAACATAGGCATCCTTCACACAACACACCACTCACTGACATAGACACTGTAGACACAAGGTCAAACATGGACAGCATTGGAGGAGACATGCTATTCACAGCAGCCAAACTGCAACACACACACCACCGGCCCTCACTGTCATGAACATTGAAAAGCCAGAGTGCTACCTTGCCCAATCCATGTCAACATGTGGAACATTTACAAGTCAAATCACATATGCACGTACAAAACTCAGCACCAGACTCATTAACGATGGTGACATCATCACTTGTATGAAATGAGATGGGAACTAGGAACACTGGAAGAAAACACTTCCTCCAAAGAGATCACAGGCATACCGGACTGTGACCATGTCGTACCAATACACCAATGTGGCACACAAAGACTAGCAAACTCTGCTTCCACACACGCCCCAATAGTACAACATATTCCCAGTGGAATAGCACGTATGTCCTTGTTAAAGCTCACATGTGTACAGGGATGACACACCTGTGTCAGCAACGTGATGGCCCTTGAGTAGCAATGGTCATCTACAGACAAATGTATCCATGAGCTGGGCATGCACACACTTTGATATGCACATTAAAATGTTTCTTTATGGCTGGGCAAGGTGCAACAACAATATCAATCTCTGTCCGTGACAAGCCGGAAAACGGCAGTGTACAGGCAGGCATCCGTTTGTACAGTAGAATATGTCATGTTTGTGAACCATTGATGCCTGTAGAAACATAACTTACATTGTATGTCTCTTCCAAACACAGGTGGTGCTGATGACCCAGCACCAAATGAAGAGGATTCCCAGTCCCAGACTCTGGTGGACACTGACCTCTCTGGTTTGACTCTGTCTCTGTCCTCTTCTGATGACAACGACCAACCTGGCCCCTCCGGTGTGAGTCATCATGCAGCACCAGCAGCATAAATATCTGCACCCCCTGTACCCACGCCTCCAGCATCTGGAAACCGACAGGGCACCCCCGCCAACACGGACAGACCAAGGCCACTGAACACCCACAGCACAGGGACACAGGACCCCCCCCGAAGCTGCAAAAACACCACCAGCAACACCAACCAAGGGGTCCCAGTGTCACCTGTGCGGCACACCGCTGGTCCTGCCCGTGTGGATAGGGGTGCTGGGAGGGGTGGGAGGCAGAGGGCGCGCCTTGCAGAGGGGTCTGGACTGCATGATGACTCCCAACTGGCACAAATCATAGATGCATACCAGGATAGCACCGGAGGATTTGGCCAGGTGGTGGGGATCCTCAAGGACATACAACAGGAGCAGGCTGTCCACCATGCCCGCATGGAGGCAAAGTGGGATGCCCTTACTGCGGTGCATCGGGACATACTCCAATGCCTCTTCCAGATCAGCACAAACCTGTCCACACCTCCCTGTGTGGCCACAACATCTGTTGCAACACCATCTGCCAATGCCACAGGGAGGGAGGAGGACTCTGGCGGAGAGTCCCCTGTACCACAGAGGCCTGCACCTGAGGATCCCCCCCAAGAAGAAGAGGGGTCGTCCGAAGAAGGACATGTGAGAGGCAGATGTCCCAGCACATCCCCAGGGCCTCTAAACCTGTTCTGGACAATGTTCTTTGTGCGCAACCCGTTCACCTTGTTCAATCGCACACAACTCGCCCACATGACATGGAGGGTTCATGTTGGGCCAATGTAACAGATGACTGTGGACTTTACTCTGGACATTTCATCTACCAGCACTTCCAATTCTAATGTGAACTTTGGATTCAAAACCCAATGTACAGCACCCACCTGCGCACTTTTTTCACACATGTTCGAAAATAAACTCACCAGTACACCATACTTGCCTCTGTTGTGATTCCAACTTGTCATGTGTCATGGAGATGTCGATCTGCTAAACAATACAGTGCATGCCAAATACTACAACAATGTGACCAACGTTAGGTGAGTCATGGTGTTGTGACACATGTGAGGGAGATCTTATCACATAAAGAGGGGGGGACCGGGAGCGTAATTAGAGAATAGGTCCAGTACCCGTGCTCCCTCAGAATCACTTAAATATTATGAGAGGGTAACTGTTCCTAAGAAAAAATGATTGTGTGTGCTCTCACGATGTGGAATGGGGAATTTCTCCTTTGGTATATAGTGCCCTCACACACCCTTTCGGGTGTCTTGCTTCATCATGGGGCGTTGCTCCTCGTGGGGGTGGCGCTGCAGTCCCCCACGGGCCCCGCAAGAGGGCTCTTTGGCGGAGATCTTTTGGTTGGAGACGCCGCAGTTGTGCATGGGGGTGTGTGGGCCTATCAGAAGGAAAGTGGGTGGTGCGTTTAAAAATTGCTGGGTAGAGTTCAAGACCTTTATTCACGGCCCTACCTGGCAAAAGGTTAAAATTAATAATCCTGGAGCTACTCTTAGAGAAAGAAATAAAAGAGGGCAGATTCTGGAAAGTAACTGCTGCTCTCAGGAAAGTGAGTGGGGATCCTACTGGTGGGGGGTCAACATGTTTCGCGCTTACGGGTGGGTCCTTAAGGGATCCCAAATGCGCTTCGTCAGGACCTAAAACAATTAAAAAGTGAGTGAAAGTGTTTGTGGTTATTCAAAAGAACAGGTTTCTAAAAAGTGTGGTTCTGTAAACCTGTTGTACCTCAGTAATAAGGTTGAACAGCGTCCTCGCGCTGATAGGTTTTTCCTCCTTTTGTGGAAACCTTTACCCAACCTCAGTAATAAGGTTGAACAGCGTCCTCGCGCTGATAGGTTTTTCCTCCTTTTGTGGAAACCTTTACCCAACCCTCAAGTTGTAGGGATTAGGGCTCCATCAGCAGTGTGGAGTCGGCATAAGGAGAGAAAGTGCTCCTTTGCCCGGGACGTAGTAACCTACCCCTCCTCCGTCTATCGCTGGAATGGAGGAAAAACCTATCAGCGCGAGGACGCTGTTCAACCTTATTACTGAGGTACAACAGGTTTACAGAACCACACTTTTTAGAAACCTGTTCTTTTGAATAACCACAAACACTTTCACTCACTTTTTAATTGTTTTAGGTCCTGACGAAGCGCATTTGGGATCCCTTAAGGACCCACCCGTAAGCGCGAAACATGTTGACCCCCCACCAGTAGGATCCCCACTCACTTTCCTGAGAGCAGCAGTTACTTTCCAGAATCTGCCCTCTTTTATTTCTTTCTCTAAGAGTAGCTCCAGGATTATTAATTTTAACCTTTTGCCAGGTAGGGCCGTGAATAAAGGTCTTGAACTCTACCCAGCAATTTTTAAACGCACCACCCACTTTCCTTCTGATAGGCCCACACACCCCCATGCACAACTGCGGCGTCTCCAACCAAAAGATCTCCGCCAAAGAGCCCTCTTGCGGGGCCCGTGGGGGACTGCAGCGCCACCCCCACGAGGAGCAACGCCCCATGATGAAGCAAGACACCCGAAAGGGTGTGTGAGGGCACTATATACCAAAGGAGAAATTCCCCATTCCACATCGTGAGAGCACACACAATCATTTTTTCTTAGGAACAGTTACCCTCTCATAATATTTATATACATGTGAGGGAGACACACCACTATGGCAACGCAACACATACTTACCATGGCCATGTTACTCATCCCACACAATGATGTTGACCTGAAACACATAGGTATGCACAGACACAACACCTATCCACAGTCAGTGGTAACAAGTCCACAGGTGAGGTAAGCAAATGTCACTCAGATGTGGGAAGACAGACAACACACCTAACAAAGCATAGCACAAGTTCATTACACATCAGCAACATGTTTATTCTAAAATAGTTGCAAGGCAATTGTACGTTATGGTGGACGCACGATCATAGAGTGTCTGAGAATTGAAGTCCAGGGGTGTGTGGAACATCACTTGTTGGTAATTGACTACTCCCACACTGGTGTTGGATTCTGGGTGTTGGGGGTCAGTGTTGACCAAAAAACAGGCAAATTACTCTAGGAAGGACAGACACAAGACGCAGTCAAAAGCACAGCAGAACAGGAGAGAAATGCAATACACATGCACAAAACATGTCACAATAAACCTACAGAGAAATAAGTTGGCAGTATGTGGTACTGTAAATTTCGGAACCATCTTGGTAGCATGGTCCTACCATGCCGATTTTGGTATCAGCGGACCGCAAATGACTAATTGCGGTATGTATGAGTGTTTTCGTCACGTTTCCCCGATTAACTCACCGTGTATGCAATACTACATATTAAACCCTCGGGTTCCATTTTAAAACGGTAACCATGTTGTGGTTGCCCTCACATAGGCTGCGCACTGAGGCCATGCCTAGGCCTAAAGGACACGCAATCTTTCTGTGACTTCTTTGTGACCTGTGCAAACTGACTCCTCTGCCCGAGGTCAGTCGTGCCCGGCCGGTTCCTTTTACTGCGGCCAAATGGGATTAGCATCAGGGCCCGACACATCATAAAGTCATGCATCCCACACGAACCCTGACTAATCTCTTTCACACCTGACTCTGTTTCCTACTTTATGGCTTGTTTTACGAGGAGGAGGTGTCCGTTTTATTGGGGTCTGCTGATATCTGATGAGGGTTCTGAGCCTCGCTGGGTAAATAATTATGGGCTGACCGAGCTGAAATGTGGGATTATCATCATGACTGTGCTCTTTCTTTGAAGCGAAAATATGTGAACGACCACTTGTAAAATAGGGGCGGTGTTGCCCAGAGCGTAATATTCTGTATATAAGAAAAGACTGGTTTTTGGTTGTGAGCAGTCTCCTGAGAACATACACCGTGCTGTACTTCTCGGATACCTGTGATTGGTCTGCAGCCAATAAATACGATCTTTGACTTCATCTAGAAGACTCTGTGTTTCTGTAGTCTGAAACAGGAAGAACTCTTCGGGTGTGTCCCCTGGCACCGCTGGGTTGGTTCTGAAAAACCCAGTACTTCAGTTGGCGCCCAACGTGGGCCGATTTCAGCGGTACCGGCCCAAGCCAGAGGTTCGTGAGGAGCTTCGTGTGAAAATTCTGGAGGAAGGCCGCCACTTCATCGACCCCTGCATGTCGATGTGGTCCAAAAGTCTTTACTGCGAGGTTCTCCGCGTCCCGACGGCTACTAAGGACTGCTGCCCTGACTATCGCCCTGTTTTGGACCCTTGATGATTTGGAAGAGCGAAACGATCTAACGAGTCTTCTGGTGACGTCATCGATACCTCAGTTAAGTATAAGTGGAGTGTCTCCCAGTCCTTAGTTTGGTTCTTAGTTTGGTATCCCTTTGGGATCGCTTTGATTTGGAACTTGCAAGTGCCAAAGCCGAAGGACTCGTGTATTCACGAGATTATCGTATTCGATAATCCTTTGACGTTTGAAACTAGACTAGTGAGCGAAGATGCCTGGTTCTAGTATATTTGGAAATTTGTTTTGTCTGGGTTATAATAAGGACTCCCGATTAGAGGATTCGTGTCCGGTTCCTCCAATTGGAACTCCAACTTATGAGCTTTATGTAAAACATGGTGTGGGTCCCATTACGTACAATGAAGTATGGATCCGATACACCAGGAAAGATGGTGATTTAAAATGGCCCCAATATGGTAGTTTCGACACAGAGATTTTGGATCATCTAGAGGTTAAATTATTTAAAAAGAAAGCCCGGCCGGCTATGTTTGATTCTTTCCGCCTATGACGAAAGGAAGCCAAACAGAAAGAAATCAAATTAACGAAGAAAAATAAAAGAGAGAAAGGTATGTCGATAATGCAAGCAGCCTTACAGTTTAAAGATAATGAAGAAGAACAAATGAATGAGCAGCTGCGCAGGCAACGTAAACTAGTGATTGATAAATGCTACTCAGTTTTGCCGCCCCTTCAGCAAGATGCGTCAAAAGAAAAGGAGAAAGATCCCCTAATGTCACATTTGCTGAGTTCGCCACCCCCGTATGCGCAGAGTGCTACAGCACCTCCGCAACCCTTAAATGTACAGCCTCTAGTTAATTTGCTGCAAGCCTTCCCGCAGCCGCCAGCTCCACCTCAGCCGGCTCCTATCTCTACGGCGCAGCCCTCTCAAGGGCCTCCGGTTTCGCTACCTATCTCTTCTGCGCTCCCTGCGACTCTACCTAGTACATCAGCTGCCTCTCTCGGCGCTCTTCCTGATACGATCCCTGTATCTGTCTCCGCACCCGTTTTTCTTCCCTCTGTCTTTCCCCCTGTTCTTGCCTCAACTTCACCTTCTACACGATAACGAATAGCTAGTGCGGTCACTAGTTTTATATCGCCTCTCTTCGGGTAATCTAGTACGACCCCTGGTTCACAACGTACGCAGTTGCGTAGTCAGCTGCCAGGTTCTGAAGAGAAAGAAGTATTAGACCGCATGGCACATGAATGGATTGTTTATCCTTCAAGATATGATGTGGAATCTGTTGTAAATGTTTTTCATCAATGGGAAGCACCAAAACAGAGATACGTTTTCGAGAAAATGTGTGAATTCCTCTGTGAGGAATTGGAAGATCATGGTCTAGACTCAAGCCCGCAGGAGTTGTGTCATGTACGGTTCGATTTTGAGAAAGGCACGATTGTGGGCCCCGATGTTGATAGAGCAGTTACGACATTGTTGTCCTTCAGGAATGGGGATTGTCATCAGTCGTTGTTCGAACAGGAGTTCCCTGTAGGGAAAAAGGTAAAAGCGTGCCAATATCCGATGCGTGAGGTTCCTCCAGTTTGGAGACCTGGTGATTTAAATGCTAATCCACCTGTTCAGCCACATTTTCAGCGTGTTTGGGTACACGTGCCATGGAAGCGAGCTGAAGTAATAGCGCTTAAGCAGACATTGCCTGACCCTCGTAAAAACCCTGCAGGATATTATAAGGAGTTATCACAGACCACAGAATCGTGTGTCATGAATTTAGCTGACATTGATATGTTGTTCGGGAATGTTGTTCCGCAGCCTTTGTGGGGATTGATTCGTAATGCAGATCATGCTGCAGAACTAGGTGACACATGGGCTAATATCATTGCTGCAGACACCAGACAAGTTGGTGGTGCCAAGCCTGAGCCCGCGGTAGCAGAACTCCCTGGTAGAATAATTAATTATATGAAAACTTTAATGCCCGCGATGCGGGTGAATTGGGATAAATTATCGGCATGCAAGCAGAAGAAAGATGAGTCAGTGTCCGATTTCTTCACCAGGTTCGAAGAAACTTTTATCGACCATAGTGGACAAGATATGAGTACGGAAGGTGGTCAACGATTATTTGTTGATAAATTTGTGCATAATTTGCTTCCCGAGTTGTGTAAGAAATTGAAAGATTCTGAGAGTTCTTGGGCTGTTTCCTCTTCAGCACAAATACTGGCTACTGCACAGTATTACGAAAATAGGGATAAAGATGAGAAAGATAAAGCAGACAAGAAAACAAAAGAATTAAAAACGAAGGTTCTGTTACAGCAGGCCTACCCACCACGCGGTAGTCAGAGTAACTATCAGCAACCTCAGCAGTTTCAAAGAAACATGCAAAGGTTCGAATATTCCCAACCGCGTGTTCCTGTAGGTCCCAATCAATGTTCGTATTGTAAAGAAGAAGGTCATTTTAAGTGTAGTTGTCCTATATTGTTGCAGCGTACGAATAATGCTTATGGCACGAGAGGTAGAGGTGGCCAGCAAGCTCCTAGAGGTAGAGGGCGTGGGAATGTTCCCCAGAACGCGCGTCCTCTTCCGCCTCAAAATACGATTGTTAGACGGACCGGGAGGGTCGGCCGAGGACAAGGGGAGAGGTCTCCGGGGAGAGCCGTCTCCAGCGATCGTACAGATGAATAACTTCCCCCCCACAGATATACACCACACAAGGATAGGATTTAGCGTTCTTTATAGGTGATTTCTTAAGGTACGATGAAATGGTACAAGGAGGTCTGGACTCAGGGGTCCCCTCGATTCTAGTCTCTTGGTGTGAGGAAAGGGGGTAGCGGGACAGTCTGGTTACCAATCTGGTAGTTGAAATGGTATGGTGGATAGCTCACAATCCTCGAGCTCGGTGTTCTAGCTTGGACGGGCCGCGGCAGCGCCAGCAGGTCCCGGTGAAGATGGTCGTTACACGGTCCGCGGCAGCGCCAGCAGGTCCCGATGGAGGTGGTCGTTACACGGTCCGCGGCAGCGCCAGCAGGTCCCGATGAAGGTGGTCGTTACAACGGTCCGCGGCAGCGCCAGCAGGTCCCGACGAGGATGGATGATGCAGAAGGCCGCGGCAGCGCCAGCAGGCAGGACGATAGTTCACAAGGCAGGGCTACGGCAGCGCCAGTAGTCAGTCAAGGCTGAGTTCTCTCGGTGTCTCTCGACTCCAGGATACAACTGCCTTCCTGCTCTGGAGCTGCCCTAGTTATAGGTCTGGCGCCCTTTGATGTCCGGACCCTCGCACTTGGAGGTCGGGGGGTCCGGGATGAGGGAGTCCAGACACCCAGCAGGGGGTGGAGCCAGCGCCTGGGGGAGCTGGAGGGTGATCGGCACCTGGCGGGGGAGAGCCATCGACACTTCTTTCTCCCATTGACCTGCCAAGTGGTCCGTTCACCTCCTGGGTGGATGGTGGTGCCGGGATGTCGGGGCCGGCCAGGCCCAGGGTTAGGGTCGAGCCGAGGCCACGCGGCCTCGTGGCGCAGCGCCCAAGATGGCGGCTGATCCGGCCGGGGGAGCCGGTAGTGGTTCGGCCCCATGATACATGGCTGTCCGGGGGCAGGAGTTCCGTTGGGAGACGGGGTGCGGGTTGCCCTCGTGGGTAACACCTGGGAGTCCGGGGCTTGGGCCCTGTCATGCGGGGAGGGAGCAAGCCCTTCATGTGGCCTGTCCAACAACGATGAATAGTTTTGATCAGCAAGCCAATGCAACTGGTAGGACAGCTCAGTACTATAACGATGACTATTATGCGGAAGATGAAAATGCGGAAGGTAATGATTACTAGGACAGCCATAGACAGAGAGAGGGAGTTGTTTCAGTGCCAGTGGACCAGAGTGGACCGTATGTCAAGGTGACTACAGCGGGTGTATCAGAGCCTTTTCTATTGGATACTGGTGCTGCAAAGAGTTCTATTATGCACTCAAAACTCCCTGGCGCGCCTTTGTCTGGCGAAATGAATGTTTCAGTAGGTTTTTCTGGCGCCCCGGTTAGGAACGCGATCTCTAGTCCTATGCTCCTTTCTGTTGGACCTTGTGAGCTGAAAGCACCCCTTATCCTAACGACAGGATGTGGTGAAAACCTGTTAGGATTGGATTTGTTAAAGAGATTACATGCAACATTATATTGTTCCCCCTCGGGAGTACAACTTACACTGGGTAGGGAAGTGATTTCTCCAATGTATTTGTCGAAGAATAAACTGCCAGCTGAATTGTCGTCTCTTCCGGATGTCCTTTGGGCTTCTGGTCTTAATGATGTGGGTCTCGGGGCGTGGCTTGGCCGTGAAGCGGAATGGCTGCCTGAAACCGCAGCTCCGCCGATCGAGCTCATTAATCCGATAAAATATCCGACTACCGGGTGCTGGACTCGGTCCACCCGACCTCCTAGCACACTACTTGTTGCCTGGGACTGCCTGACGCCGCTCCTGGAGCTGGAGCTGGAACCGCTGCGGAGAGCTGGTCGGAGAGCGGGCTGCGGCGGTGCGGCCTGGCATGCCTGTGAGGTCCGGGGACTTGCGTAGCACTGAACGCGGAGGGGAGCGGCGCTGTTCGGGGCCGGGCTGCGGCTTCGCCTCGCCCATTTGGAGTACCTGAGACCCCGGCTTTGCCACGCTTGGGCGGTGCCTGGGGGCGCTGACGGAGGATCGGGCGCTGCCGGCGACTGCTGCTGGGCTGAGGCCGGGGGCCTGGAGGTCTCGGCGCGACTTGGCGACCGGAGCTGCGGGGGACCCTGACGGCCGGTGAGTGCGGAGCATGCGCTTACAGTGGTGGCGTGCCTGAGGACGGGTCACCCGGCTCCCCCTCCTGGATCGCCTGTGGCCTTATCCCCGAGCGGGGTGTGCGCGCCCTGCCGGTCGCTGAATCGGGCCGGGCCTGGCCGTAACAGAGGAGGGCGGCCATTTTGAACGGAGTGCCGTCGGGGATCCGACCGCGCTGGCGGGCCCCGCAGTGAACAGTGCCGGTTGGTGAACGGCGCGGCGGCGGACGGCTGCGCCTCGTGCCTATGTTGATGCCCTCGAAGTGAGGTCCGCTGAAGGGCAGTGCCCGCTCTCCTGAGAGCCTCCTGGCATACTGTTGGATCCCTGGCTGAGGAGACGGTCGCCGGGGCGCTGGGGAGCTGGCCGGCTCGGTAGAGAGAACTCGAGGAAGTGCTGCTGCCTCGTGGAGCCGCGCCGCCTTCGCCCATCCCTGGAGTGGCCGGGGGCCTTCTTGGAGCCGCTGGCGGGCGCTTGCACTGGGCACCCGTTGGATTGGGCCTGCTCTGCCTAACTGACATTGGGTCTCTGCTGCCTTGGCTGGCGACTGTGCTGTGTCGCGGCGATGGGCAAGCCTGACACGAGACAGCCGAGGCTCACCGTTTGATAAGACCAGGCAAAAGCAGACGGAGCAGGACCAGAGGGACGCAGACGCTACGGTGGCTGAACCGGGCGGCTCCCGTGATACGGACATCAAATCGATGTTTCAGGAACTGAAGGTGAGCCTGCAGGGAATAGACACTAAAATGGATGCCTTGGCGGCACGCATGGACACCATTACGGCTCGGATGGATAAGCGGGAAGGTAGAGCTGAGGCGTTGGAATCGAGAGTGTCTGATATCGAGGAAAGCCACGCTGACCTCGATAAACGTATGCGTGGCATGGACAAGGTCCTGGCGCTGATTCAGCGGAAAAACGAGGACTTGGAAGCCAGATCGAGGCGCAACAACGTTCGCATAACGGGGGTGGCCGAATCCACAGATATCACGAACATGGCGACCTATGTGGAGCAGATGCTAAAAGATCTGTTTGCTGCGGGGCTGTCGCAGATGTTCCTCGTAGAGCGGGCGCATAGGACATTGGGGCAGAGGCCTGCGCCGGGGGCGCCGCCGCGGCCCATCATTGCGAGGATCCTAAACTTCAGGGACCGCGACACGATCCTACGCATGGCGAGAGAAATGCAAGACGTACAATACAAAGGCAACCATGTCGCCATATACCCGGACTTCACCGTGCAGGTCCAGGCTGCACGCAGAGAATTCATGCCAGCGAAAAAAGTTTTCCAACAAACAGGCACAAAATATTCCCTAATCTACCCCGCGAAGCTGAGAGTGCACGGCCCAGGGAAGCCGACCTTTTTTCTGGACGCAAAAGCCGCCCTGCAGTATGCTAAGCAACTGGTAAAGGATCAAAAGTCTAAACCACATGCTGAGGTTCCGGACCAGAGAGACAATCTGAGTGACGTTGAGTGACTGCAGGGGTGCGGACTTATCACTGCACTGGGGGGGTAAGTCCCGGCTGTGCCGTGGCAGCTGGCCTCCTGATAATTTAGCCCGATGACTGCTCTTGGCTGCGGGGTCGTTGAAATGTGCTAGTGCTGGGGGGCATTGAGCTGAAGTGCTGGGCCGGCGCTCGATCACCCTGTCAAAAGTACGGGGTTGACTGTTGGCTGACCTGCGTTCCCCAAGGGATGATTCCCGATACCTGGCTCTTGACACTGGGGGGGGTTAACGGCGTTGGTGGGGGGGGGTGGTGTGGGGGGCGAATGCACAACCTGATTGGGGGGTTGGAGCGGGTGGGGCATCTGTTTTGAGTTTGGGGGGTTTTGTTGTTGACTGTTTGGCTGCGGTCTGGATGTTGGATGGTGTGGGCCTCTGCGAGAGGGTGCGATTTGTACTCTTTGACTTACTCAACCGCCTGGGGCAGTGTGCACAGCGGCGCGGCGATTTATCAGAACAGGGACACGCTGGACCTGCAAGACACGTAGCGAGATGCATGAATGGATGGGAGCGAGATGTGTGGGGACCGGCTGGCGCACTGACAGAACAGGGACTACTGCTACTTCTACCGCCATGAAGCAAATTAAATGTCTCACCTGGAATGTGCGTGGTATGAACGACAGGCGTAAAGTCAGGCTGGTGCACGCATATCTACTCAGACAAGAAATTGATATCTGCCTCCTGCAGGAGACACACTTGACCGATAGGGCTGTGCATATGCTCCGTCATGGCAGATGGGGGGAGATAGCGCACTCTGCCTACTCCACTTACTCCAGAAGAGTGGCGGTGTTGATCAGGAAGGGTCTGCAATGGAAGACACATGAAGTACTAAAGGACCCCGAAGGTCGATACCTCATGGTAGTGGGCACGCTGTGTGGGATGAGAGTGGTGGTAGTGAATGTATATGGCCCGAATGATGATCGACCGAGCTTCTTCCGTGATCTGTGGCACAGGGTGCAGGCTTGCGGCCCGGCAGCGATTTTGTGGGGGGGTGATTACAATGTTGTTCTTTCAAACGATATGGATAGGCAGGGCACGGCTAGATCACACCACCCCAGGGCATCGGAGGCATTGGGCGACATTATACTAGACGCAGAATTAGTGGACTCCTGGAGGAGACTACATCCCGGGGTTCGCACTGGCACCTGTATCACGGTCCATCGAGCGGCGTGGTCTAGGCTAGACTACTGGTTGCTCTCAAGGGACCTACACACTATGGTACTAGGGGTGGAACATTTGCCGAGGTCACTGTCTGATCATGCACCGGTTTGCCTGACGCTGTCAACTCCGGCACACTACGTTCAACCGTTTAGTTGGAGATCCCCTCCAGGGCGCTTCGCGACCCAGTCTTTCAACAGGCTTTGCGCGAGAAGTTAGAGGAATATTTTGAACTTAATGAGGGCACAGTTGATTCGCCGGGCACGCTCTGGGAGGCCTGCAAGGCGGTGACTAGGGGACACTGTATGTCGCTGAAAACGGGTGTATTGCGGTCCATACGGGACACGCTGTGCAAACTGGAATCTGAGCTTGCTGAACTCGAGTCGGCTTTGTTGGGGGCGCCTACGGACAGCTTGCGAGCAGAATTTAGGGCGACCCTAACTAAATATCAACAGGAGGCGGACAGAGAAGTGGCATACCTATCTAAAGACAGTCAGGCCAGACGTTACGGAGAGGGGGACCGCGCCGGTCGCACGCTGGCGGCCATGCTGAGAGCACCCAGAGGGGCAGAGTATATTCTGGAACTTAGAACTTCAGAGGGTGGGGTGGCCAGGGAGCCGCAAGACATACTGCAAACCATGACTGACTATTATCGTGACCTTTACACCACTAGAGTGACGCCGGATGATCAGGTGTTAACTGACTACCTGGACACCATAGCCTTAGCCTGGTTTAACGATAGAGCCCGTCAGTACATGGACTTACCGTTCACGAAAGATGACATACGTGCTGTGATAGCGAGTATGCCCCTTAGCAAGGCGCCGGGCCCCGATGGGCTGACGGCGGCTTTCTATAAGGAATACACGGACATCCTGGTCCCCGTCCTTCACAGGGTGTACGAGGAGGCCGTTGAGACGGGTGTCCTCCCTCCGTCTTTGCGGGAAGCTATGATAATTACACTGCTCAAACCAGGGAAGGACCCTGCTCACCCCGACTCCTACCGCCCGCTTTCATTAATCAATCTCGACGCCAAAATATATGCCAAGTTGCTGGCAGACCGACTAAAGTACATGATGCCACAGATAGCACTCTCGGACCAGTCGGGATTTGTGATGGGTAGATCTACGTCACATAATTTGCGAGTGCTGTTTGGGCTCCTCCACTACTTAGACCCCAAGGTGCAGGCCACGGCTGCCCTGCTGGATGCGACCAAGGCATTCGACTCGCTGGAGTGGAAATTCTTGCGCAGGCTCTTTACCCGCATGGGATTCAGCCCGCTTTTTACCAGGAGCATTGGCGTACTCTACAACGGGCCGTCGGCCCGGGTGAGGGTAAATGGGCATATGTCAGAACCAATCCCCATAACCAGAGGGACACGGCAGGGGTGTCCACTGTCACCGTTGCTATTTGCCATCGCGATGGAACCACTGGCAGCCCGCATGCGACAGCACCATGCACAGCGAGGCGTTGGATTCACGACGCGCGGGCTGCTCATTTCCATGTACGCTGATGACATCACCATCTACATGGTAGACCCATCCCAAAACTTTGACCCGCTGATGCGGGAAATGGTGCGCTATAGCGGCCTCACTGGCATAGATATTAACTGGTCTAAATCGGTAATGTTGCCACTGACGGACGGCACAACCGCGTGCCACACTGAATTCCCAATAGACTGGGTCACAGACGAGGTCAAGTACTTGGGTATACACATAAGCCGCTCTATCCAAGAACTGTGGCTGGCGAACTTTGGTGTGGCTATGGAGTGGTTCGAGGGTAAAGTGAAGAGGTGGAAAACGCTGCCATTGTCATTGACGGGCCGCATCGCGATACTCAAAATGGTTGTAGTGCCCAAATTCCTCTATCTGTTTGTCAACATCCCCCTTCCGATGACTAAGGCGTTCTTCAGCCGGCTGCGTTCTGCTATGATAGAGCTGGTTTGGGCTGGCAGGCAGCCCAGAGTGGCATGGAACCTCCTCACTCTCCCTTTCCGCCAGGGGGGCCTGGCTGCCCCGGACATAGAGCTGTATGCATACAGCGCTCAAGCTCAATATTTACATTTCTGGCATCATCCGATTCCCTATCAACCCCACGTCGCCATAGATACGGATGTGGCGGCGCCATGCCCCCTCAGGACGGCGGCATACCAGCGATATCGACGGTCCCAGGACGACATTAATACAGTGGAGATGGTGCGTTGGGCCTGGTCGAACATTGCGAAGCGTGCGGGCGTCACTGAGCTCTATGCCCCGAGTATGCCGTTGGAGGGCAACCCATTGCTAGGACCGCTCCCTGATGCAGCGGTGGCACGGCGGGCTAGTAGCTGTGGCCTGAAACTAGCGGGCGACCTCTACCCTGACGACACGTTCCTCAATGTGCAGGACATGGCCGTGGCACCGGACCTGTCGGCTTCTGAACTTCTCCTATATTATCAGCTGAGGGCGGCGTGTAGGCATAGGTATCCTACGTTTCCGAAGGCTCCACCGTCGGTGGCAGCGCTAGAAGACATACTATCAAATAGATCCCCGCGCAAGCTGATAACGCGTATATATAGAGCTACGCAAAGTGCTTCGCCTGTGGCCCATGCAGACTCACGGTCCCTGTGGGAGTTGGAGGCGAGTATTCAGATTACAGAGAAGCAGTGGGAGTTCTGCTGCACCCAGCTTGAAAACTTGTCGCCTAACTATAGATTGAGACTTATTCACTTTAACTTCCTTCACAGGACGTATCGAACACCCGTGCAACTCTTTAAAATGGGATTACAGGTGGATGCGAATTGCTGGCGATGTGGCGAACGGGAGGCCACATTCTACCACTTAGTTTGGGTGTGCGGTCCGATTTATGGGTTTTGGGAGGCAGTTTTTGCCGCCATAGGGAAGATGGTGGGTCTGACTATCGCGCCGGACCCTCTTGTGGCCCTTCTGGGTTTTGTGCTGAGCGTGCCATGTGCCTCGCGCAAGCTGGTTGCCCTTCTCCTACTGCTTGCTAAGCGCCAAATAGCGTTGCATTGGAAGAAAAAGTCACCGCCGGGGGTCTCGGGATGGGTGGCGTCAGCAACTTACTGCAAGGAGCAATTGACCGCCTACTGGGATCAGATGCCGCTGCGGTCCAGACCCGCGGACATTTGGCAGCCGCTTGTGGACTGGCTGGCAGCGACTGGGGCAACTGACGATGACTGAAAGAGACTGCTGGATGTGTGGCATTGTTGCGGGATTGGTGTGAAACTGCGACGAGGGGTAGTCTGTGCAGGGTCTCATGTAGCAGCGTATGAATATGGCCGCATTATCGCTGGGTGTTCACTGCAAGGAAATTTTGTGCAGGTGCTAGGGGGCTCTCCTCCGTTTTCAGATTGCAGCCGCTGTTGTAGTTTATACAGTTTCTATTTTTGTATGGTAAAATGTGGAAAGCCGAGACACCGCTGCTGTCGAGATTTTGCTCAAGTGTATGACTTTGATCCGAGCTTGCGGCGCGATGCCGCGAATACAAGCTGCCTGCCTCCGGGTTGTTGGCTTAACAGCAGTGTACACTTTCAATGGTTCAATAAAGGTTTTTCAAACAAACAAAAAAAAAATGATGTGGGTCTCTTAGAAATACCGCCATACGTGGTCACTTTGGTAGCCAAAGTTAAATTGCCACGCATTCCCCAGTACAAGGTCTCTAATGAAGGTGAGAAAGCGTTGTTAGCGATCATCTATGACTTGATTGAAACGGATGTAATTGAAGAGACAAGAGGCAACGTTTACAATAGTCCGGTTCTGCCTGTTTTAAAACGTACTGACCCTTCTCAGCCACCTGTTTACAGATTTGTGATCGATCTTAGAGAGGTCAATAAGATAGTTGTGCCACAGTTTCCAGTTGTCCCTGATATAACTGCCTTGTTAACTATGATTCCAGCTTCCGCTGCTTGGTTCTCAGTGGTCGATTTAAAGAATGCTTTCTTTAGCATCCCGATTGCAGAGGAGAGCAGGGATATTTTTGGTTTTAGTCTAGGAGGTCGAAGCTTCCGTTTTAAACGCGCTCCACAGGGCTACTGTGAAAGTCCATCAATATACAGTCAGGCTTTAAAAGCGCAGCTTGATACAATTGTTCGACCTAGTGGTGCTACCCTTATTCAGTATGTTGACGATTTACTAATCGCCGCGGATACTGAGGAGATTTGTAAAGAAGCTACATTGTCGTTGTTGCGTCATTTGTCTACTTTTCATCACAAGGTGTCTCTCTCAAAACTGCAATATTGTCGACAAGAAGTGACCTACTTAGGCCATCTCTTATCGAAAGAGGGAAGGAAACTGACCCCAGAAAGAATTCAGGCCATTGCACAATTGAGCGTGCCAAGAACACAGAGAGAAGTACGTGCTTTCTTGGGTATTACTTCATACTGTAGGCAGTGGATCCCGAGTTTTTCTTTGCTGCAAAACCTTTGATAGCATTAACATGTAAAGATACCCCGAATCCCGTCCCGTGGTCTGAAGAGTGTCAGAAAAGTTTTTCGGAATTGCGTAATGCATTATGTTCAGCTCCTGTGTTGGGTACCCCCGACTACAGTAAGCCCTTTACGTTGTAAGTGCACGAGAAAGAAGGTTGTGCTGACACAGTCTTTTGGAGACAAACAGCGTCCGTGCGCGTATTTTTCGTCAATTTTGGATCCGGTAGCCAAGGCATTGCCAAGTTGTTTGAGAGCCACAGTGGCAGCAGCTGTTTCTATTCGACAGTCTGCTGGGTTAGTAATGAGCAACACGTTGATTGTGATGGTTCCACACGCAGTGGACACGTTATTAAACAGGACCAAGACACAGCACTTAACTAGTGCTCGATTGTCAGGTTATGAGTTAACACTATTAGCGAGTCATGTACACATAAAGAGGTGCAACACGTTGAATCCAGCTACTCTATTGCCGATTTCAGCAGACACAGATGAGATTGAACAACATGATTGTCTGTTCAGAACAGAAGAAGAAACAAAAGGGAGAGTGGATCTTAAAGATACTCCCCTGGCTGAGTGTGATGGTACCTTATGGGTGGATGGTTCGTGCTTCAAACTTCCGAATGGTGATACGACTGCTGCATATGCTATCACGACTTTGCACACGATTGTTGAAACTGCACGTATACCACATAATTTGGCTCAAGCAGGAGAATTAATTGCCCTTACAAGAGCATGCGTGTTGTCGAAAGGAATGAAAGTGAACATATATACTGACAGTCAGTATGCCTTTGTTGTGGCCCATAGTTTTGGGCGCTTGTGGAAAGAACGTGGGTTCCTGACTTCGCATGGAACTAAGATTCAGAATGGTCAGTTGGTGAATGATCTCCTTGAGTCATTGACCTTGCCATTACAAGTTGCGATTGTGAAATGCAGTGCACACAAGAAAGTTACCGATGATGTTGTTCGTGGTAATGCATTTGCTGAAGAAGTTGCGAAAGAAACAGCAAAAGATGTTACAAATCGAATGTATATTGCAGGCCCTGCAAGATGGGTTGGTGATGTTGGAATGTGTGAAGACACGATAGAGAGTGTGAAGTCCCTTCAAGCTGAAGCCACAAAGAAAGAATTGAGTATGTGGAAAGAAAGTAAGGGTAAATTGGATGAAAATGGTTGTTGGGTTGATTTGTCAGAACACCGGCGATGGTTGTTACCTGATGCATATGTGCTTCCAGTGGTCACAATGGCACATGCTGGCAGTCACAGAGGAGTCCAGGAGAATCTTAGATCGGGGAGGATCGGTGGCAATCATCCTCCTCGATCTGAGCACGGCGTTTGATACCGTGAACCACGGTATCCTCCTGCAGCGCCTCCTGGACACCGGAATATATGACAAAGCTCTGGAGTGGTTCAGGTCCTACCTGAGTGACAGATCTTTCCAGGTGTATGAAGGTAATGTCACCTCCTCTAGCAAGCCTCTGAGGTGTGGAGTCCCGCAGGGATCATCGTTAAGCCCGACGTTATTTAACGTCTACATGAGGCCACTGGCTGAGATCGTCCGCCCATATGGTATTAAGATCGTTACCTACGCGGACGATACCCAGCTGGTGATCTCCCTGGCACAGGCAGGTGGACCCTCAGCTAATGTAGATCTCGCTGGCTGCATGGAGATGGTCAAGAGCTGGATGACCAAGTCTTGTCTCAAACTCAATGGAGACAAGACTGAGCTCATGCTTCTGGGTCATACCGTACCATCTACCATAGACACTCTCTGGCCTCCTAGCTCAGGTCCTGCCCCTGTTCCCAAAGACGCCATCAAGAGCTTGGGTGTCTGGCTTGACAGGTCCCTGTCTTTCGATCAACAGGCAACAAAACGATCTGCCACTTGCTTCGGCATCCTGAGAGTTATCAGGAAGATCTTGCCTCTCCTCCCCTTTGAAGCAAGAAAAACCGTGGTTCTGGGCCTGATTCAATCGCGGCTGGACTATGGAAATGCCTTGTATCTTGGAGCTCCTGACTTCACCTTGCGCAAACTGCAACTAATACAGAACTGCGCAGCCAGAACACTCTTACAAATCCCCCGCAGATCATCAGCAAAACCCGGACTGAGGACACTGCACTGGCTCCCTATAAAGGAAAGAGTAAACTTTAAATCACTCTGCATTGCTTACCAGACTTTCTGGTCTCTAGGCCCGGCAATCAATCTCCCTCTCATCACACCCTATCTCCCCACAAGACAGTTGCGCTCCACCTCTTCAAATCTAGCCATTGTGCCGCCAATAAAGAAATCAAGGTCTGGAGGCCGCTCCTTCTCTTACAATGTAGCTAAGAGGTGGAACGCTCAGCCCCAGCATCTTAGATCTAATCCTGATATTCTCTCCTTCCGCAAACAGCTGAAAACGCTCCTGTTCACTACATAACTGGAGCTGAATCTGCCTCTTCCTAACTCAAACCTCAGTTGGTATGCTTAGCGCTTGGACGCCTCAGGGCAGCTACGTGCGCTCTAGAAATCTGAGTTCATTCATTCATTCACATGGAATGGCGCATATCAGTGTGAAAGGGATTTGTAAGTTGTTAGCTCCAGTATGGCAGAATGCTGGAATTCCCAAGTGTGCAGAGAATGTGGTCAAAAATTGCATGGTATGTTTGAAATACAATCCTGGTAGGGGAACCCCAACTCCAGCTGGTCATTTTGCGCCTCCAACGTATCCGTTTGAGGTTTTGCAGCTAGATTTCATCCACATGGAAAGGTGCAACAATTTGAAATATGTACTTGTTGTTGTCTGCGCTTTTTCAAGGTGGATAGAAGCATATCCCCTAAAAGACAATACTGCCTTATCCACAGCTAAAGCCCTTGTGAAGGAATTTTTCCCTAGGTTTGGAATGCCAAGAATGGCATGGAGTGATAATGGGAGTGAATTTGTGGGACGAGTGATGAAGAATGTATGTGAGGGACTAGGTATAAAGCAGAAATTCCACGCTGCAAATCACCCCCAATCAGCTGGACTAGTAGAGTGTTACAATGGCACTTTGAAACTTAAGTTGGCTAAGATTCAAGCAAGTTCTGGTCTTAAATGGCCTGATGCTCTGCCCTTAGCACTCCTATCAACAAGAATGACTGTGCATTCACGAGTGGGACTTAGTCCCTACGAAATCGTGTTTGGCCGCCCGGCCAATATATGGGGAGTGCCAAGGCCTACAAAATTCAGTGAGATCGAACATCCAGTACTGCTTGATTATTTGTATGAATTGACGGCTAAATTGCGTGTTTTACACCAACAGGTGCATGATACTCTGCCTCAGGTCTCTGAAGCTCCAGGACATCCTATCAATCCTGGATCATGGGTGCTGGTCAAAAACTTCAAGAGGACAAAGAATGATGAGCCCCGTTGGACCGGCCCCCATCTCGTCCTTCTTTCAACGAGATCGGCTGTTCGAGTAAAAGGGAAAAAGAACTGGATACACGGCGTTCACTGCAAAAGGGTCCCTTTGCCTTTGCCTTACGACCAGTGGGTCTAGGAAGGGATCGCTGACTCAGAGACTGAGACTGTGCCTCGTTTTCTGCCTTTTAGCGATGCACGAGTAAAAGGAACGCTTTCTGAGAAGGAAAGCGATGACATCTTGCAAGAAGCTGTGCCACCGTCAATTCGATTGGACACTACCGAGCCTGAACTCTTGTTTCAAGACCAAACAGTACCTACAAGAAGTCGTTACAATTTGAGGCCGAGAACTATGGACAAATAAAAATTCTTTTTCTTTGATATTTTTTGAGAAGTGCAGCTCTCTCTTCCATCTGAGAAACTTTCTTATTTTTGCTTTTTCGAACCGCCATCCGGGTTCAGCTGCAGGTTCGCGGTGCCAAGACTTTGGGGTACAAGCCTGAGACGTTAGGTCAACGGTCTGGTTGGTCTAGGGCGTTCCCTGGACTGACAGGTGTACTCCTTAGCAGAAGACACTCATCCGCCGCGAACAGCACGATTAGAGGATGGAGTTTTTCGAGATGAAGAGACCCGCTGAAGAAATACATTTTAAGAGCAGAATATGTAAAGTAATGAATAGCAAACGTTTTGTAATATTATGTCTGTTTGTACTATTTAGCATGATGATGTTTTCTGTAGGTTATGTATTATTGTCTATTCAGGTGCCGTTTGCATCCACTATACAGCCCATACCTCCTCCTACTGTTCCCTCACACTCTTTCCACCCTCTGCCTGAACACGAACAAGCTAGACGTTCTGAGTTCGTAAACAATTCGTTTATTCAACTCCTGCACCAGCACCAACTAGTTATGAATAAAAACAAATTGCTGGGTGTGTGGTTTGATGCCACATACCATTGATAAGGGTATCCCGTATCTAGTGCTGCCGTTTAGCTATAATGGGTCATCATGGGCATTCCAGACTATGTTTCTTTTTGCACTTGAGACCTATTCCCCACGACCACCGCGTTCCAATAAACCTAGCACGAACAATAAAGCCTTGATGAGAGGAGTTGCTGATATGAGTAGAGATATCGATGCATATTCATCTAGTCCCAAGGATGAGTTGCGAGCTTATGTGGGTTGGAACGCGACGGGGTATAGCATTAGTCTGGGCGAGAAACAGCGTAAAAGTTCATCTCCGATTTGGGTCGTACCCCACATAGGTCGGTTCTGTTTACAAGGTAATGGTCAGAATCCAAGAGCTCAATTAGGGAAGAGTGACTGTGCTGAAACGTACATTTTTCCATCACAGTTTTCCCCTGCTTTTTTGGCTGCCAAGGGTACATACTTTGTCTGTAATGACCGAGCATATACATGGTTGCCCCCTGATTTCTTGGGCACGTGTTATGTTGCAAATTTGCTACTGCCGACATTTACTGCCGCCTCTGATTATCACAAGACCAGAGTTGTGAGAGGCGTTGTTAGTAAGGAGGATGCTGCCGGTCAGGAAGCGGGAGATTTCTTCCTGGGTTTCCTGCCGTTTTGGGGACCAATGGTCAATAGTAGGAACCTGAGACAACTGACTCGTGTAGTTGAATCCACTGTTAATGTAACGGCTGGTGCCCTTGGTAACTTGACAGCTGAGCTCCAAGCGGATCGCCTCATGACGTTGCAGAACCGTATAGTTCTAGATGTCATACTTGCAGACCGTGGTGGGGTATGTAAGGTTATCCAATCAAGCTGCTGTATTTTCATACCAGATAACGCTCCGACAGTCTATCAGGCCATTTCCAAACTGCATAAGATTTCCGAATCCATTCATGTGGATAAAGGAGACTGGTCGATGATGGGGTGGTTCTGGGGACTGATATCAGCTTGGGGATGGAAGATTCTAATAGTCACTGGGACGATCTTAGCCATTCTTTTCCTGTTCTGTCTATGTATACAGTGTGCTCCTGCAATGTGTAGCCTCTGTGTTGCATCATGTGTAAGGAACCCTGTATCAAAGGACGAGCTAAGCAATAGGATGATGCTACAGCAACATCTTCATGACTTTATGAATATGGACCTGGACTCAGATTAGTATGAGTATAGTTATTGCCTATGTAAGGGCAAAAGGAGGGTCTGTGGTACTGTAAATTTTGGAACCATGTTGGTAGCATGGTCCTACCATGCCGATTTTGGTATCAGCGGACCGCAAATGACTAAAGCGGTATGTATGAGTGTTTTCGTCCCGTTTCCCCGATGAACTCACCGTGTATGCAATACTACATATTGAACCCTCGGGTTCCATTTTAAAATGGTAACCATGTTGTGGTTGCCCTCACATAGGCTGCGCACTGAGGCCATGCCTAGGCCTAAAGGACACGCAATCTTTCTGTGACTTCTTTGTGACCTGTGCAAACTGACTCCGCTGCCCGAGGTCAGTCCTGCCCGGCCGGTTCCTTTTACTGCGGCCAAATGGGATTAGCATCAGGGCCCGACACATCATAAAGTCGTGCATCCCACACGAACCCTGACTAATCTCTTTCACACCTGACTTTGTTTCCTACTTTATGGCTTGTTTTACGAGGAGGAGGTGTCCGTTTTATTGGGGTCTGCTGATATCTGATGAGGGTTCTGAGCCTCGCTGGGTAAATAATTATGGGCTGACCGAGCTGAAATGTGGGATTATCATCATGACTGTGCTCTTTCTTTGAAGCGAAAATATGTGAACGACCACTTGTAAAATAGGGGCGGTGTTGCCCAGAGCGTAATATTCTGTATATAAGAAAAGACTGTTTTTTGGTTGGGAGCAGTCTCCTGAGAACATACACCGTGCTGTACTTCTCGGATACCTGTGATTGGTCTGCAGCCAATAAATACGATCTTTGACTTCATCTAGAAGACTCTGTGTTTCTGTAGTCTGAAACAGGAAGAACTCGAAGTCTTCGGGTGTGTCCCCTGGCACCGCTGGGTTGGTTATGAAAAACCCAGTACTTCAAGTACTATCCTATTGTGGAGTCCACACCACCTGAATGGACACATCACTGCACACATCAAGTCAAGTGGCACACAGACACACTCAGACAGCAACAGAGCAGCCACAACACATTCCAGGCTAACGCCATACATTGACATAACACTCCTGGAAACTCACATTCAGGTGAAGAAGTTGTTGATGAGCTGTGAGCGGACATCACCCTCATCCTCATCATCACTGGCATCGTGGCCCAGGCCGGGATCCTCCACAGGTGGTGGCGGTTGGTCATCGTCATCCTGGATGAGAGGCACCTTCTTCCGCACTGCCATGTTGTGTAGCATGCAGCATACAATGATAATTTTGCACACCTTTTCAGGCTTATATGGGAGGGCCCCTCCAGTCTGGTCCAGGCAGCGAAAGCGGCTTTTCAGGAGGCCAAATGTCTGCTCAATCACCCTCCTGCTACGACCATGTGCCTCATTGTAGCGCAGCTCGGCTGGTGTCACAGGGCTCCTGAGGGGTGTCAGCAACCACGGCATGTTGGGGTATCCGGAGTCACCTACACACAAAAAAATGAACAAGTAGCTGAGTTTTGTAGGAGTGCGGAATACAACATTGCCAAACACACACAATGGTAAACAGTCAGTACACACCGACAAGCCAGGCATGCTGATCTGGCATCTGTGAAATCAGCGTTGCAACGCGACTACTCCTCATTATGTAGGCATCGGGTGCAGAACCAGGGAACCGTGCGCACACATGTGTGATACACATGTCTGCAAGACATACCACCACAGCATTGATCGAGTGGAAATGTTTCCTGTTCCGGTATGCCTGCTCATGTGCCTGTGGTGGTATCAGGGCCACATGTGTACCATCAATAGATCCAATGACGTTCGGCATCCTCCCCAGTGTATAAAAGGCATCCTTTATTTCAGGGAGTTCAGCTGGGCTAAGGAACTTGATGTACAGGTCAAGGAAATGCAACATCCTCTCCAAGACATCGCGTAGCACACGAGTAAACATAGTTTGCGACATCCCACCTGATGTAGCCACAGTGTACTGGAAGGTACCAGTAGCAAAGAAGTGCAAGGCTGCCATCACCTTCACCTCTGTGGTCAGTGCTGTAGGGTATGTCCGGCCAGGTAGCAGATGTGGCGCCAACTGCTCCGCCAACTCCTCAATCAGTGGCCTGGTGAAGTGGTACCGTCGGATGCAGTCATGTTCCTGTATGGTTTGAAGGTCTGGGAATGTTCAATGGACAGCTGGTGCCCTGCAGAACAGAGATGAACAAAGGAAGATTGTCGGTTCATCCACCCATGTGGCCATGACCAGGCTCAATATCACATGATACATCATGACATTACACAATGTACTGAGGTGTATGCTGTTGGGCATGGACACATAAGTCATCTACATGACCATCACCTCACATCTCAATTCCACATGTCCACATAAGGCCCATGTAGTGCTATGGCCAATCATTGGGCTATGTCACCCGACCTATGTACTGCTGTGACGTTACAAACACACACCACAGTGACAAGTGTGGCCTGATGTCTCCCAGGCATCACAGATCTTTGCCATGCAGATACCCAGGGTCCCTGTATTGCCACATCGACACTGGCATTGACATGGCGTATCCCGTGCACACCACAAGGCAAGCGTGAGTCCCACAGTTAGTGGCCACTGTTGTCCCTGCAGGCCCTACATGTACGTCTCTTAGACACACACACACCATCAAGGTTGCTGCATATACCACATGGATGTGGAGACTGTCTCCCATTGGGCACATTTGATCATCCACATCTGAGACACAACATGCACACAGACTGTGGGTGCACATCTGAATTGTGGCGACAGGTCTCACTGTGACATACATGCCAGCATTCCCAGGACTCAGGGTGTATGTGACATGTCCTAAACATATCCAACCTGCAACTGTGTCCATGACTCATGCCCATTACTGTACAGTTGCACATCACAGTGGTAATGTGCACAACACACTAAGGATTCTGCCCCCATGAACATGTGCACAGCCTGGGAGTGGCTGAACGAAAGTGCCACACAACAAACCAAATGTTGCCCCCCCAACACACAGGGAATGTAGCCTTACATGCCATGGGACACTGTGTGGCCAATGCTGTAGTGTGGTAGGTGTGCACATGTGTCCCTGGCAAGTAATTGTGTGTTGAAGCCGTCAAATAGTCACACCAATGAGGTCCGACGCGGTTGACAATGCATATGCATTGCACGGTTCATCATCGAGCTGTGCGTACGCTTTGTCATTGACTGCAATGAGGTCAGTCGCGGGTGACAATGCGTACGCATTGCACGGTTCATGACCGAGCCGTGCGTACGCTTTGTCATTGACTGCAGTGAGGTCCGACGTGGGTGACAATGTGTACGCATTGCACGGTTCATGACCGAGCCGTGCGTACGCTTTGTCATTGACTGCAATGAGGTCCGACGCGAGTGACAATGCTTACGCAATGCACGGTTCATGACCGAGCCGTGCGTTCGCTTTGTCATTGGCTGTAATGAGGTCCGACGCGGGTGACTATCATGCATGCACGTTGGGCAGGCATGGTCCGAGACAGGCGTACGCCTTGGCCATTGAATCGTATGGAGACGGGTGCATGTGTATTTTCAAATTACGCGTTGTACAGTCAGTTGACCGAGCCGGGCGCACCCATTGGCTCTGGACTGTCATGGAGACGGATGCGGATTCAAAACTTGTACGAGTTGTGCACTGGAAATTCAGTTGGATGCCTACAACAATGTTGCAATTCCTAGGGTTTTATGAAGGTGAAGATTTGAACGATGCGGAAGACGTGTACGAGTCGTACATTTCCATGGATTGGCCAGATTCATAGAATGCAACCGTGTTGGACCTATCACTGGTGACACATGGCACAGAGTCTGCCTATGCAGCACATATATAAGACTGGCTGGCCCCCAGGGAGCTCACTTGCCTGCACTACATGCTACTGGACCACATCCCTGCTACCACTGCTGCTGTCTCTGCATCCTCTGGCTCCTGCTATGGCACGTACTCTGGAGAGGGCCCCAGCCTTCACTGAGGAGGAAAACCAGGCCCTGCTGGGTGGGCTCCTTCCACAGTACAGCAAGCTGTATGGGAAACTAGGGGAGCAGGTGAGTGTGCAGTCCACTGCCTTCCTAATTATGCATGTTGTCTGACTAGCAGTACTAGCAGTGTGTACACCAGTGGCAAGCATTCTCACTGAGAACTTCCATCCCCCAAAGTGAGTAGGTACATGTAATGAACAGGTGTTCTGCTTCTAAAGTGCATTTGTGCTTGCTTAAACTTCCCAGACATTGTTAACATGTCAGACATGCAGGTTATTTGTCCTTTTCCATAGTTGCACTACCTGTGTAACTCATTTCCCTTTGTGATGATGACGTGTATATCCAAATGTGTGCAGCACAAATATGGGGCATGTGTATTAATGCACTTTTGAGTTTAAAGAAAGTTTATTGAAAATAAGCAGTATATACATCCGTAATACAATCCAGCATATAGAGGCAATACCAATAGAGAATAGGCTATATATAATAAAAGAAAGAAGAAAAAGAAAAGAGGGGAGAAGAAGGAGGGAAGGAGAGAAAAAGAAAAATATATGTAAATCCTATAACAATACCATAGAACAGTATTATATATCAAAGATAACAGATACATTGTAATGAACTCACCACCACAAATTCACTTATATATTGAGAGTATATACAAAATAGAACAACATTTAAGTTACCTTAATGGAAGTAAACTTAATTTAAGGAGGTTTGGAAACTTCTTCTATGGCTGGAACATGGGATGGTAATGATTGAGCAGATAAATCTAAAAAGTTAGTAACAGGAAGCCACAACAAATCACGTTTAATAGCCAGAGAAATCGGGTAAACATAAGCTCTATCTAACCTATGGTTATAACAAACGCCATACCACCAGGCTTGAAAAGAAACATTAGAAGCATTTTTCCATGACTTAGTGATCTGTTGAAAGGCAACAGCAATGAGTAAGTCAATAATAAGAGTATTAAGGGAAGTGGATGAGGGCCAAATTTCCGCAACACTACCTAGAAAAATATGAGAGAATGAAAAGGGGATATGCGTGTGAAATATTTTGTTAATTTGCTGCCAAACTTTAATCCAAAATTGATGAATGACTGGGCAAGTAAACAACATATGTTTAAGTTCTGCAACAGGGGCTGGACAGGACCAACAAGTAGAGGGGGAGAGAGGATTAATCTGATGTAATTTGACTGGAGTAATTAGTAGTCTATTATATATAAAAAATAATGTTTGTGTAGTATTTGCTGCCCTAGAGGATTTCCTTATCTTAGTCCAAATGTTATCCCATACTGACGTGGAAAAAGAAGTGCTTAAATCGGATTCCCAACTAGTTTCAACTGCAGATTTGTCCCGAGTCTCATTAGTGCATCTCAATTTATTGTAAATTTGAGAGGCCGAGGGGTTCGATTTCAAAAATGAAATCGTAACAGGAGAAGATATGATCCGTGTGGAGGAAGTCACGAGCTTATCATAGGAACTTTGGGCAGCTGAGGTCAATAATTTATATTTAGAAAGGAAAGAGGAGGGAAGAGAGAAGCGTCGTTGCAATATACGGAAAGGAATGCAAGTATCGCCCATGAAAAGTTGATGAGTCCATTTAAGACCAAGATTAAACCATTCTTTCCAAAAAAGAGTCAGATTTTTGATCCTAATACGAGTATTATACCAAATCGGTGATTGCAAGAACTGGGTACGGTCATCTAAACCATCTAGTATAAGAGGATGAAGAGCTTTACGAGTCTGTTTGAGAATGGGAAGGGAGAATTTCTGAGGAGTATTCGAAATGGATAAAAAGTCATCAAATGAAACAGGATAAATGAAAGAGGATTCAATATCTACCCAAAGGGGTAATGATAACAAATCAGTCGCATTTTGAGATAATAAGGAAGAGGAGTTCTTAAGAAAGAAGGAAGTATGGTAGAGTGCAAAATCAGGGAAATTAACCCCACCCAAATTTTTAGGTCGTTTAAGTTTGGAAAAAGACATCCTAGATTTTTTGTTCTGCCACAAAAATTTTGATAAAATAGCATATATTTGTTTGTAACAGGATTTAGGGATGTTAACAGGTAGATTAGATAAGAAAAATAAGATTATAGGGACCAACATCATTTTTATAGAATCCAATCTACCCCACCAAGATAAAAATAAGGGATGCCATCGTGTTGTGGAACTAATTAAAGTTGATTGGAGGTTCTTAAGATTGAGCGATACAGTTTCTTTAATAGAAGGGGTGAACCATAAACCTAAGTATTTAATTTTGGTAGGGTTCCAATGAAAAGAAGAAGATACAAAATCAGCATGAAAACAATATTTATTTAATGGAAGAATTTCACACTTATCTACATTAAGTTTGTATCCTGAAACAGAAGAAAAAGAAGAAACTTCTGAAAGAAAAGTTGGTAGAGAGGTCTGAGGGTTAGATAGAAATAAAAGGATATCATCAGCGTATGCCGAGATTTTTAAGTGCCTATCGCCATAAGGGAAGCCAGTAATATTGTCATTCATCCGGATTTTAGATAAAAAGGGTTCTAAGGTCAAAATAAATAAAAGGGGAGAAAGAGGACACCCTTGTCTGACACCACGGAGAAGCGGGAAAGAAGAGGAGACAAGGCCATTAGCTAAAATGAACGATCTCGGAAAAGAATAAAGTAAAGAGATATAGGATAGAAATCTAGGGCCAAAACCGAACCAAGTAAGAGTCGAAAAAATAAACTGCCAATTAACCCTGTCAAATGCTTTTTCCGCATCCAACACTACGGCTGCTAACGAAGACTTATGGGATTGAGATTTACTAAGGACATTGAAAAAGAGGCGAGTATTATCTGAGAGATGACGACCTTTAATGAAACCACATTGCTCTTTGCCAATTAAATGAGGTAAAATACTATCTAAACGAAGTGCCAGAATCTTTGCAAAAATCTTATAGTCCAGATTGATTAAAGAAATAGGTCTGTAATTCTTACATAGTGTATGATCTTTACCCTCTTTTGGAAGAAGACAAATCAAAGCTTCTTGAAAAGAACCTTCAGATTTTTGGGAGGATATAAAAAACAGGAATAAATTGAGTAGTTTGGGGATAAGTAATTTGGAAAAATGGGTATAAAATTCTATGGTGAAACCGTCCGGACCTGGAGCCTTCCCCTTTTTAAGAGACTGAATAGCAGTGAGAATATCTTTAATCTGAATTTCAGACTCTAAAGCAGAGAAGTCAACATCTAAAGAAGGAGGTGGAGGGATGGAAGCCAAATACTGATCAATGTCAGATAAAAGAGGAGTAGATTCAGGAGTATATAGGGATTTATAGAAATTAGAAAATTCCAAAAGAATGTCTTCATCCTTATGAAGCACGGCATTAGTAGAGGATACAATAGAATCAATTTTAGTACGTTCCTTTTTGATCTTGAGATATTTAGCAAGAAGATTACCAGATTTGTTCTGCGCACTATAAAATTTAGCACTAGACTTGAGTAAACATAAATTTGCAGAGTCAGTAGAAAGCTTATTAAAAGAGAGTTTAGCACTAATTAATTCTTTCAAAGTAGATTGACTTTTCGATAAGTAATAAAGATGTTCCAGTTGTTTGATTTGTAAAGTAAGTGCTTGAGAAGAAAGAAAAGCTGTACGTCTTTTTCGGGCAACAAAGGATATAACAAAATCTCTAGAAGCAGCTTTAAAGGAATCCCATATAAGTTGGGGAGACAATTGAGGGGATTCATTTTCTTCAAAAAATAAGGAAGCAAATTCGAGAAAGGCTGGTGAAAACTTAGGGTCTAAAAGAAGAGAGTTATTGAATCTCCAGCGTCTATTTCCTTTAATGGGAGGAAGTAAATCTAAACTCAAGGAAACTGGGGCATGATCAGAGAGTAGAATAGAGCCTATATCCGAATGAGAAATGTGTTGAAGAAGGGCTTTGGAAATAAAAAGATAATCTATTCGGGATTGGGAGGAGTGAGCAGGTGAATAATAAGTATATTCTTGTAGTGTGGGGTGGCAAAGCCTCCAAGAGTCTACAAGAGCTCTTTGAGAAATAGTAGACATGAATTGAAAATGCATAGAAGATGGGACAAATCTGGAGCCGGAGTTCCTGTCAATAAAGGAAACCACAATCATATTACAATCCCCTCCAAAAATTAAGTAGTCATCAGTACATTGCATTAAATGGGAGAGAATTTGAGGCCAAAACAGTTTATCCGGGGAAGTGGGGGCATAAACATTAAAGATAGTGAGGGGAATTTTATTAATTAATAAAGAGACCACAACCCATCTACCCTCAGAATCATTATCTTGACTTATTAGTTGAACATCTAAGCGTTTATGACAGAGAATAGCAACGCCATTGCGTTTTCCGGAACCTGGTGATGCGAAAACATTGCCCACCCAACATCGTCTCAATTTAGTTACCTCAGTGTCTGGTATATGAATTTCTTGTAGAAGAACAATATCTCCCTTTAAATTTGCAATGTGAGACAAAACTCGCTGACGTTTGATGGGAGAGCCCAAACCTTTAACATTCCAAGATATAATGTTTAACGACATATTAGATCTTATTTAAACATATTC